>NC_092338.1:69174000-69820000 GCF_046630445.1 Rutidosis leptorrhynchoides | reverse complement strand
TTAACAGCATCTACGGTGGGATCGCCGTTGCCATCTACGTAGATGTGGGTTTGAGACAGGCTACCTTTGGTAGCATTGGCTTTTTCGGGTTGTTCTGTGGGGGTGGTGTTGACAAAAGGTTTGTACCCGTGTCACATAAAATGACAAAAATAGCCTAATGAGCCGATTGTAACTAATTTTATCATGGATATAGTTAAAACTATTCAGCTGGATGTATTATCAATGGATTGTGCACTCACAGTATCATGTTCATATGTGCTGAACATATAGATTAACATCTTGCACGACACCAAACGTTAGCCATTGAGGTACATTTGTAGCTCCATTTATTTCTTCCATGAAACCTTCAGATTTAAAAATAGAGTATTAAATAAAGACAATTGATATAACTGTAAAATTTGGATAAATGGAACCAACCCATCCCATTTATAATAGCTAAAATTGTGTCGCCTATGTCGATATCCACGCCCTCTTTTGCAAGAAAATTTCTTACAATTCTCTTCTTAGATGAATCGCTGCAAAACATAGAGGATTTACCAAAAAGAATTCCAAATGAGTGAAATAAAACTTGTAAGGACGGAAATATCACCAACGGTAGCAAAGATGGTTACTGGCAACAGCGAAACCTTAATTTCCACCCATATTTACAATTGAATATAATGAATCAGATAAACAACCTAAAATCGACAACATCTTCAATCGTTTCTAACGAATGCGTGAAAATTAACTGGTGTTCTAACATAACAAACAAAGAACATAAATCGTGATGGAAACCCAAGTTTTTAGCCATATCAACATTTAATTACACATATTAGAGAACAATAATCAAAATTACTTCAATCGTCATGCAATAGAGATATCGTAATATTCAAACAAATAGAAGAAACATATTAGATCTAAGCATGTAAAACTATACGAATGAAACAAAGCAAAATCCAATACAAAGCTTTTAAGCATAATAACATAACAAATAAACATAAACATAAAAACTAAAATAAAATAAAATCAATAAGTAAAAATATAACTGACCAAAAAATTGTGTTTGATTTCCGATTTAGCCCTTAATTCCACCTTCAAAAAAAATCGATCCAGACGTCATCTAGATCGATGGTTTTAGCAAAGTGGTGGAACCCTAATGATGAAAAATCGCATATGAAGATGAAGGCGGTTGTGTACCAGTATGTAATCGCATATGATGGAAGGCGGCGTTGATGCCGGAAAACAGCAATCGGCGGTATTCCTCTAGAATGAAGGGTGATCGGAATAACCGCCGGAGACATTATTTGGGGTTTTTCATTTTATGCAGTTTTTTTTTTATTCTGTATCCTATAACTGATGGTTTTTTGTTTTTTTTATTGGACACGTGGCAGATCATAAGGGTGGGACAGGTGTTACGAATTGACCAATAAGAAGATGGCATTTGGATAGGCTGTGTAGTGACCCGAACTTTTCCATGTTTATATATATTAATTGAGATTGATATTTACATGATTAAATGTTTCCAACATGTTAAGCAATCAAACTTGTTAAGACTTGATTAATTGAAATATGTTTCATATAGACAATTGACCACCCAAGTTGACCGGTGATTCACGAACGTTAAAACTTGTAAAAACTATATGATGACATATATATGGATATATATATAGTTAACATGATACTATGATAAGTAAACATATCATTAAGTATATTAACAATGAACTACATATGTAAAAACAAGACTACTAACTTAATGATTTTTTAAACGAGACATATATGTAACGATTATCGTTGTAAAGACATTTAATGTATATATATCATATTAAGAGATATTCATACATGATAATATCATGATAATATAATAATTTAAAATCTCATTTGATATTATAAACATTGGGTTAACAACATTTAACAAGATCGTTAACCTAAAGGTTTCAAAACAACACTTACATGTAACGACTAACGATGACTTAACGACTCAGTTAAAATGTATATACATGTAGTGTTTTAATATGTATTTATACACTTTTTAAAGACTTCAATACACTTATCAAAATACTTCTACTTAACAAAAATGCTTACAATTACATCCTCGTTCAGTTTCATCAACAATTCTACTCGTATGCACCCGTATTCGTACTCGTACAATACACAGCTTTTAGATGTATGTACTATTGGTATATACACTCCAATGATCAGCTCTTAGCAGCCCATGTGAGTCACCTAACACATGTGGGAACCATCATTTGGCAACTAGCATGAAATATCTCATAAAATTACAAAAAATATGAGTAATCATTCATGACTTATTTACATGAAAACAAAATTACATATCCTTTATATCTAATCCATACATCAACGACCAAAAATACCTACAAACACTTTCATTCTTCAATTTTCTTCATCTATTTGATCTCTCTCAAGTTCTATCTTCAAGTTCTAAGTGTTCTTCATAAATTCCAAAAGTTCTAGTTACATAAAATCAAGAATACTTTCAAGATTGCTAGCTCACTTCCAATCTTGTAAGGTGATCATCCAACCTCAAGAAATCTTTGTTTCTTACAGTAGGTTATCATTCTAATACAAGGTAATAATCATATTCAAACTTTGGTTCAATTTCTATAACTATAACAATCTTATTTCAAGTGATGATCTTACTTGAACTTGTTTTCGTGTCATGATTCTGCTTCAAGAACTTCGAGCCATCCAAGGATCCGTTGAAGCTAGATCCATTTTTCTCTTTTCCAGTAGGATTATCCAAGAAAATTAAGGTAGTAATGATGTTCATAACATCATTTGATTCATACATATAAAGCTATCTTATTCGAAGGTTTAAACTTGTAATCACTAGAACATAGTTTAGTTAATTCTAAACTTGTTCGCAAACAAAAGTTAATCCTTCTAACTTGACTTTTAAAATCAACTAAACACATGTTCTATATATATATGATATGCTAACTTAATGATTTAAAACCTGGAAACATGAAAAACACCGTAAAAACGGATTTACGCCGTCGTAGTAACACCGCGGGCTGTTTTGGGTTAGTTAATTAAAAACAATGATAAACTTTGATTTAAAAGTCGTTATTCTGAGAAAATGATTTTTATTATGAACATGAAACTATATCCAAAAATTATGGTTAAACTCAAAGTGGAAGTATGTTTTCTAAAATGGTCATCTAGACGTCGTTCTTTCGACTAAAATGACTACCTTTACAAAAATGACTTGTAACTTATTTTTCTGACTATAAACCTATACTTTTTCTGTTTATATTCATAAAATTGAGTTCAATATGAAACCATAGCAATTTGATTCACTCAAAACGGATTTAAAATGAAGAAGTTATGGGTAAAACAAGATTGGATAATTTTTCTCATTTTAGCTACGTGAAAATTGGTAACAAATCTATTCCAACCATAACTTAATCAACTTGTATTGTATATTATGTAATCTTGAGATACCATAGACATGTATACAATGTTTCGACCTATCATGTCGACACATCTATATATATTTCGGAACAACCATAGACACTCTATATGTGAATGTTGGAGTTAGCTATACAGGGTTGAGGTTGATTCCAAAATATATATAGTTTGAGTTGTGATCAATACTGAGATACGTATACACTGGGTCGTGGATTGATTCAAGATAATATTTATCGATTTATTTCTGTACATCTAACTGTGGACAACTAGTTGTAGGTTACTAACGAGGACAGCTGACTTAATAAACTTAAAATATCAAAATATATTAAAAGTGTTGTAAATATATTTTGAACATACTTTGATATATATGTATATATTGTTATAGGTTCGTGAATCAACCAGTGGCCAAGTCTTACTTCCCAACGAAGTAAAAATCTGTGAAAGTGAGTTATAGTCCCACTTTTAAAATCTAATATTTTTGGGATGAGAATACATGCAGGTTTTATAAATGATTTACAAAATAGACACAAGTACGTGAAACTACATTCTATGGTTGAATTATCGAAATCGAATATGCCCTTTTTTATTAAGTCTGGTAATCTAAGAATTAGGGAACAGACACCCTAATTGACGCGAATCCTAAAGATAGATCTATCGGGCCCAACAAGCCCCATCCAAAGTACCGGATGCTTTAGTACTTCAAAAATTTATATCATGTCCGAAGGAGGATCCCGGAATGATGGGGATATTCTTAAATATGCATCTTGTTAATGTCGGTTACCAGGTGTTCACCATATGAATGATTTTTATCTCTATGTATGGGATGTGTATTGAAATATGAAATCTTGTGGTCTATTATTATGATTTGATATATATAGGTTAAACCTATAACTCACCAACATTTTTGTTGACGTTTTAAGCATGTTTATTCTCAGGTGATTATTAAGAGCTTCCGCTGTCGCATACTTAAATAAGGACGAGATTTAGAGTTCATGCTTGTATGATATTGTGTAAAAACTGCATTCAAGAAACTTATTTTGTTGTAACATATTTGTATTGTAAACCATTATGTAATGGTCGTGTATAAACAAGATATTTTAGATTATCATTATTTGATAATCTACGTAAAGCTTTTTAAAACCTTTATCTATGAAATAAAGGTTATGGTTTGTTTTAAAAATGAATGCAGTCTTTGAAAAAACGTCTCATATAGAGGTCAAAACCTCGCAACGAAATCAATTAATATGGAACGTTTTTAATCAATAAGAACGGGACATTTCAGTTGGTATCCGAGCGTTGGTCTTAGAGAACCAGAAATTTGCATTAGTGTGTCTTATCGAGTTTGTTAGGATGTATTAGTGAGTCTGGACTTCGACCGTGTTTACTTGAAAAATGATTGCTTAACAAATTTTGTTGGAAACTATATATTTTTAACATGTGAATATTATGTGATATATTAATCTCTTAACGCGTTTGATATTATGTGATAGATGTCTACCTCTAGAACAAGTCTCATTGACTCACCTAATAATAATGAAGAGTCAAATGTAAATTGGAATGATTCGTGGACTGATTCACAAGTTCCCGAAGAGGAACCGGAAGAAGAGTCGGAACCGGAAGAAGAATCGGAACCGGAAGAAGAATCGGAACCGGATGAAGAAATAGAACCGGTGGGGGAAATAATAAAACGTTTAAGTAAAAGAAAATCCTCAACCAACCGACCAAGGTTAATTATGGTCAATGGTGTTTCCGCCAAGGAAGCAAAATATTGGGAGGATTACCAATTCTCCGATGAACCGGATTCCGACGAGAATTCCGATGATGTTATAGAAATTACCCCAACTGAATTTAAAAAGGCATTAGAAAATAATAAGGGAAAGGGCATAAAAATAGAGAAACTTTATATGTATCGTCAACCCCCGAAGTCCTTAAGTTGTAACAATGACCCGGGAACCTCTAAACCACCAGGTTTTCTAAACCAATGTGGAAAACGACGGCTCGTATTAGGGGAACATCATATATCCCTAGAAACTTGGCAAAACGAACCAAAACCGAAGAAGAAGAAACAAGCGAGTCGGAATAAGATAGTTGTATTCGTGTGGTGTAATATATGTAATATAGTGTGCTTATGCTTTATGATATATGTAAAAATTGCTTGTATTAATAAGTATTTTTTTTTATGAATCTAACTCTTGTCTATTTTACAGTATAAAAACACAAAATGGATAGACAACCCAATATTTTAAGAGACCTACCCGGAGACATGATTGATGAAATCTTGTCTAGAGTCGGTCAGAATTCTTCGGCACAACTATTTAAGGCGAGATCAGTTTGTAAGACATTCGAAGAACGTTCCAAGAATGCCTTGGTTTATAAAAGGCTTTTGTTCGAAAGATGGGGGATATCACATTGGGAAATCCATAAGTTACGATGTGTTTACTTTGACGCATATATTGCGGGGAACCCAAATGCTATTTTACGCAATGGGTTAAGAAATTATTTTGACTCAATATATCCGAATATTGGAATTCGTGATTTAGAAAAAGTGGCTAACATGCAACATAAAGAAGCATGTTATGCTTACGGATTAGTAATGTTCGCTTCTCACCAAAGTGAGAACAAGAACATCGGGCTACAACTATTAAACAAAACGTTCCCACAAGTGACGGAGTCGGTAATTGGGGTAAGAAATGAGGTTTTTAGATTGTTACGGGACTGTTGGACATTACGTAACCCTCGTCACTTTGACGACGTTACAACACGCTGTCTTATCAACGGCCATAACGGTTATGTTCCACAAGACCAAGGATGGGAAGTAATCCTAGTAAAACCAGAATGCATGACTTGTTTTTGGACGTATGAATTACGTGTCTTTATTGCCTTTGCTGAACGACTTGTGTACTAGCTAGAATTATCTTCACAACCATCTTGTATCAAATTTATTGTGTGCTATATTTTATGCTATATGTAAAATAAGCGGTATTGTAAGTTTGTAAAATATTGTGTAAAAGTTTGAACGCAAAATATTATTATAATCAGTTTTTCATATAGAATTGTAGTAGTTGAATTGTATATTAGCTACTAAGTATGAACTTAATGGGTAGGTACTACCCGAATTTAAACTTATAAAACGCTAATATGAAGAAAAAGCTTTTATAAATAAGTTCATATTATGCTTCGAAATACTATTAACTACTCTTAATATTCTGTATGATTAACTTGTTCCATTTGACTATTTTGAAGGAAATGGCACCGACTACTCGACACACCGTGAATATGAATGAAGAGGAATTCCGTACTTTTCTAGCTTCAAACATAGCCGCAGTACAGGCTGCGCTACATACCAACAATAACCTTGGATCTAGCAGTACAGGAAATCATGTAGGATGCACCTACAAAGAATTCACTGCCTGCAAACCTTTGGAATTTGATGGAACCGAAGGACCGATCGGATTGAAACGGTGGACCGAGAAGGTCGAATCGGTGTTTGCCATATGTAAGTGTACTGAAGAGGACAAAGTGAAGTACGCTACGCATACCTTCACAGGTTCTGCGTTAACATGGTGGAATACCTATCTAGAACAAGTGGGACAAGACGATGCGTACGCACTACCGTGGTCAGCATTCAAGCACTTAATGAACGAGAAGTAACGTCCCAGAACCGAGGTCAATAAGCTCAAGACAGAACTTAGAGGGTTACGAACCCAAGGATTTGATATTACCACGTACGAAAGACGATTCACAGAATTGTGCCTATTGTGTCCGGGAGCATTCGAAGATGAGGAAGAGAAGATCGACGCGTTTGTGAAAGGATTACCGGAAAGAATCTAAGAAGATATAAGTTCACACGAGCCCGCCTCCATACAACAGGCATGTAGAATGGCTCACAAACTAGTGAACCAGATTGAAGAAAGAATTAAAGAACAGACTGCTGAAGAGGCCAATGTGAAGCAAGTCAAAAGAAAGTGGGAGGAAAACGGTGATAAGAATCACCAATACAACAACAACAGCAATTACAACAATAATCGCAACAATTATCCCAACAATCGCAACATCAATCGCAACTACAACAAACGGCCCAACAACAACAACAATAACAACAACAGCAACTACAACAATCATCCCAACAACAATAATAACCGCAACAACAACAGCAATCAGAAGCAGCTATGCCAAAGGTGTGAAAAGTATCACTCGGGGTTCTGCACCAAATTTTGCAACAAGTGTAAAAGAAATGGTCATAGCGCGGCGAAGTGTGAGGTCTACGGACCAGGGGTTAATAGAACGAAAGGAACAAATGGTGTCGGAACGAGTAATGGCAGAGCAAGTAGTGTCGGAGCAAGTTATGCCAATGTAGTTTGTTATAAATGTGGAAAACCGGGCCACATTATTAGAAATTGCCCGAACCAGGAGAACACGAATGGACAAGGCCGCGGAAGAGTTTTCAATATTAATGCGACAGAGGCACAGGAAGACCCGGAGCTTGTTACGGGTACATTTCTTATTGACAATAAATCTGCTTACGTTTTATTTGATTCGGGTGCGGATAGAAGCTATATGAGTAGAGATTTTTGTGCTAAATTAAGTTGTCCATTGACGCCTTTGGATAGTAAATTTTTACTCGAATTAGCAAATGGTAAATTAATTTCAGCAGATAATATATGTCGGAATCGAGAAATTAAACTGGTTAGCGAAACATTTAAGATTGATTTGATACCAGTAGAGTTAGGGAGTTTTGATGTGATAATCGGTATGGACTGGTTGAAAGAAGTGAAAGCAGAGATCGTTTGTTACAAAAATGCAATTCGCATTATACGAGAAAAAGGAAAACCCTTAATGGTGTACGGAGAAAAGGGCAACACGAAGCTACATCTTATTAGTAATTTGAAGGCACAAAAACTAATAAGAAAAGGTTGCTATGCTGTTCTAGCACACGTCGAGAAAGTACAAACTGAAGAAAAGAGCATCATTGATGTTCCCATTGCAAAAGAATTTCCCGATGTATTTCCGAAAGAATTACCGGGATTACCCCCACATCGATCCGTTGATTTTCAAATAGATCTTGTACCAGGAGCTGCACCAATAGCTCGTGCTCCTTACAGACTCGCACCCAGCGAGATGAAAGAACTGCAAAGCCAATTACAAGAACTTTTAGAGCGTGGTTTCATTCGACCAAGCATATCACCGTGGGGAGCTCCTGTTTTGTTTGTCAAGAAGAAAGATGGTACATTCAGGTTGTGTATCAACTACCGAGAGTTGAACAAACTTACCATCAAGAACCGCTACCCACTACCGAGAATCGACGACTTATTTGATCAACTACAAGGCTCGTCTGTTTATTCAAAGATTGACTTACGTTCCGGGTATCATCAAATGCGGGTGAAAGAAGATGATATTCCAAAGACTGCTTTCAGAACACGTTACGGTCATTACGAGTTTATGGTCATGCCGTTTGGTTTAACTAATGCACCAGCTGTGTTCATGGACCTTATGAACTGAGTGTGTGGACCATACCTTGACAAGTTTGTCATTGTTTTCATTGATGACATACTTATTTACTCAAAGAATGACCAAGAACACGGTGAACATTTGAGAAAGGTGTTAGAAGTATTGAGGAAGGAAGAATTGTACGCTAAGTTTTCAAAGTGTGCATTTTGGTTGGAAGAAGTTCAATTCCTCGGTCACATAGTGAACAAAGAAGGTATTAAGGTGGATCCGGCAAAGATAGAAACTGTTGAAAAGTGGGAAACCCCGAAAACTCCGAAACACATACGCCAGTTTTTAGGACTAGCTGGTTACTACAGAAGGTTCATCCAAGACTTTTCCAGAATAGCAAAACCCTTGACTGCATTAACGCATAAAGGGAAGAAATTTGAATGGAATGATGAACAAGAGAAAGCGTTTCAGTTATTGAAGAAAAAGCTAACTACGGCACCTATATTGTCATTGCCTGAAGGGAATGATGATTTTGTGATTTATTGTGACGCATCAAAGCAAGGTCTCGGTTGTGTATTAATGCAACGAACGAAGGTGATTGCTTATGCGTCTAGACAATTGAAGATTCACGAACAAAATTATACGACGCATGATTTGGAATTAGGCGCGGTTGTTTTTGCATTAAAGACTTGGAGGCACTACTTATATGGGGTCAAAAGTATTATATATACCGACCACAAAAGTCTTCAACACATATTTAATCAGAAACAACTGAATATGAGGCAGCGTAGGTGGATTGAATTATTGAATGATTACGACTTTGAGATTCGTTACCACCCGGGGAAGGCAAATGTGGTAGCCGATGCCTTGAGCAGGAAGGACAGAGAACCCATTCGAGTAAAATCTATGAATATAATGATTCATAATAACCTTACTACTCAAATAAAGGAGGCGCAACAAGGAGTTTTAAAAGGGGGAAATTTAAAGGATGAAATACCCAAAGGATCGGAAAAGCATCTTAATATTCGGGAAGACGGAACCCGGTATAGGGCTGAAAGGATTTGGGTACCAAAATTTGGAGATATGAGAGAAATGGTACTTAGAGAAGCTCATAAAACCAGATACTCAATACATCCTGGAACGGGAAAGATGTACAAGGATCTCAAGAAACATTTTTGGTGGCCGGGTATGAAAGCCGATGTTGCTAAATACGTAGGAGAATGTTTGACGTGTTCTAAGGTCAAAGCTGAGCATCAGAAACCATCAGGTCTACTTCAACAACCCGAAATCCCGGAATGGAAATGGGAAAACATTACCATGGATTTCATCACTAAATTGCCAAGGACTGCAAGTGGTTTTGATACTATTTGGGTAATAGTTGATCGTCTCACCAAATCAGCACACTTCCTGCCAATAAGAGAAGATGACAAGATGGAGAAGTTAGCACGACTGTATTTGAAGGAAGTCGTCTCCAGACATGGAATACCAATCTCTATTATCTCTGATAGGGATGGCAGATTTATTTCAAGATTCTGGCAGACATTACAGCAAGCATTAGGAACTCGTCTAGACATGAGTACTGCCTATCATCCACAAACTGATGGGCAGAGCGAAAGGACGATACAAACGCTTGAAGACATGCTACGAGCATGTGTTATTGATTTCGGAAACAGTTGGGATCGACATCTACCGTTAGCAGAATTTTCCTACAACAATAGCTACCATTCAAGCATTGAGATGGCACCGTTTGAAGCACTTTATGGTAGAAAGTGCAGGTCTCTGATTTGTTGGAATGAAGTGGGGGATAGACAGATTACAGGTCCGGAGATTATACAAGAAACTACCGAGAAGATCATCCAAATTCAACAACGGTTGAAAACCGCCCAAAGTCGACAAAAGAGCTACGCTGACATTAAAAGAAAAGATATAGAATTTGAAATTAGAGAGATGGTCATGCTTAAAGTTGCACCTTGGAAAGGCGTTGTTCGATTTGGTAAACGAGGGAAATTAAATCCAAGGTATATTGGACCATTCAAGATTATTGATCGTGTCGGACCAGTAGCTTACCGACTTGAGTTACCTCAACAACTCGCGGCTGTACATAACACTTTCCACGTCTCGAATTTGAAGAAATGTTTTGCTAAAGAAGATCTCACTATTCCATTAGATGAAATCCAAATCAACGAAAAACTTCAATTCATCGAAGAACCCGTCGAAATAATGGATCGTGAGGTTAAAAGACTTAAGCAAAACAAGATACCAATTGTTAAGATTCGATGGAATGCTCGTAGAGGACCCGAGTTCACCTGGGAGCGTGAAGATCAGATGAAGAAGAAATACCCGCATCTATTTCCAAAAGATTCATCAACACCTTCAACAGCTTAAAATTTCGGGACGAAATTTATTTAACGGGTAGGTACTGTAGTGACCCGAACTTTTCCATGTTTATATATATTAATTGAGATTGATATTTACATGATTAAATGTTTCCAACATGTTAAGCAATCAAACTTTTTAAGACTTGATTAATTGAAATATGTTTCATATAGACAATTGACCACCCAAGTTGACCGGTGATTCACGAACGTTAAAACTTGTAAAAACTATATGATGACATATATATGGATATATATATAGTTAACATGATACTATGATAAGTAAACATATCATTAAGTATATTAACAATGAACTACATATGTAAAAACAAGACTACTAACTTAATAATTTTTTAAACGAGACATATATGTAACGATTATCGTTGTAAAGACATTTAATGTATATATATCATATTAAGAGATATTCATACATGATAATATCATGATAATATAATAATTTAAAATCTCATTTGATATTATAAACATTGGGTTAACAACATTTAACAAGATCGTTAACCTAAAGGTTTCAAAACAACACTTACATGTAACGACTAACGATGACTTAACGACTCAGTTAAAATGTATATACATGTAGTGTTTTAATATGTATTTATACACTTTTTAAAGACTTCAATACACTTATCAAAATACTTCTACTTAACAAAAATGCTTACAATTACATCCTCGTTCAGTTTCATCAACAATTCTACTCGTATGCACCCGTATTCGTACTCGTACAATACACAGCTTTTAGATGTATGTACTATTGGTATATACACTCCAATGATCAGCTCTTAGCAGCCCATATGAGTCACCTAACACATGTGGGAACCATCATTTGGCAACTAGCATGAAATATCTCATAAAATTACAAAAAATATGAGTAATCATTCATGACTTATTTACATGAAAACAAAATTACATATCCTTTATATCTAATCCATACACCAACGACCAAAAACACCTACAAACACTTTCATTCTTCAATTTTCTTCATCTAATTGATCTCTCTCAAGTTCTATCTTCAAGTTCTAAGTGTTCTTCATAAATTCCAAAAGTTCTAGTTACATAAAATCAAGAATACTTTCAAGATTGCTAGCTCACTTCCAATCTTGTAAGGTGATCATCCAACCTCAAGAAATCTTTTTTTCTTACAGTAGGTTATCATTCTAATACAAGGTAATAATCATATTCAAACTTTGGTTCAATTTCTATAACTATAACAATCTTATTTCAAGTGATGATCTTACTTGAACTTGTTTTTGTGTCATGATTCTGCTTCAAGAACTTCGAGCCATCCAAGGATCCGTTGAAGCTAGATCCATTTTTCTCTTTTCCAGTAGGTTTATCCAAGGAACTTAAGGTATTAATGATGTTCATAACATCATTTGATTCATACATATAAAGCTATCTTATTCGAAGGTTTAAACTTGTAATCACTAGAACATAGTTTAGCACTTGTTCGCAAACAAAAGTTAATCCTTCTAACTTGACTTTTAAAATCAACTAAACACATGTTCTATATCTATATGATATGCTAACTTAATGATTTAAAACCTGGAAACATGAAAAACACCGTAAAAACGGATTTACGCCGTCGTAGTAACACCGCGGGCTGTTTTGGGTTAGTTAATTAAAAACTATGATAAACTTTGATTTAAAAGTTGTTATTCTGAGAAAATGATTTTTATTATGAACATGAAACTATATCCAAAAATTATGGTTAAACTCAAAGTGGAAGTATGTTTTCTAAAATGGTCATCTAGACGTCGTTCTTTCGACTGAAATGACTACCTTTACAAAAACGACTTGTAACTTATTTTTCCGACTATAAACCTATACTTTTTCTGTTTAGATTCATAAAATAGAGTTCAATATGAAACCATAGCAATTTGATTCACTCAAAACGGATTTAAAAAGAAGAAGTTATGGGTAAAACAAGATTGGATAATTTTTCTCATTTTAGCTACGTGAAAATTGGTAACAAATCTATTCCAACCATAACTTAATCAACTTGTATTGTATATTATGTAATCTTGAGATACCATAGACACGTATACAATGTTTCGACCTATCATGTCGACACATCTATATATATTTTGGAACAACCATAGACACTCTATATGTGAATGTTGGAGTTAGCTATACAGGGTTGAGGTTGATTCCAAAATATATATAGTTTGAGTTGTGATCAATACTGAGATACGTATACACTGGGTCGTGGATTGATTCAAGATAATATTTATCGATTTATTTCTGTACATCTAACTGTGGACAACTAGTTGTAGGTTACTAACGAGGACAGCTGACTTAATAAACTTAAAATATCAAAATATATTAAAAGTGTTGTAAATATATTTTGAACATACTTTGATATATATGTATATATTGTTATAGGTTCGTGAATCAACCAGTGGCCAAGTCTTACTTCCCAACGAAGTAAAAATCTGTGAAAGTGAGTTATAGTCCCACTTTTAAAATCTAATATTTTTGGGATGAGAATACATGCAGGTTTTATAAATGATTTACAAAATAGACACAAGTACGTGAAACTACATTCTATGGTTGAATTATCGAAATCGAATATGCCCTTTTTTATTAAGTCTGGTAATCTAAGAATTAGGGAACAGACACCCTAATTGACGCGAATCCTAAAGATAGATCTATCGAGCCCAACAAGCCCCATCCAAAGTACCGGATGCTTTAGTACTTCGAAAATTTATATCATGTCCGAAGGAGGATCCCGGAATGATGGGGATATTCTTAAATATGCATCTTGTTAATGTCGGTTACCAGGTGTTCACCATATGAATGATTTTTATCTCTATGTATGGGATGTGTATTGAAATATGAAATCTTGTGGTCTATTATTATGATTTGATATATATAGGTTAAACCTATAACTCACCAACATTTTTGTTGACGTTTTAAGCATGTTTATTCTCAGGTGATTATTAAGAGCTTCCGCTGTCGCATACTTAAATAAGGACGAGATTTGGAGTCCATGCTTGTATGATATTGTGTAAAAATTGCATTCAAGAAACTTATTTTGTTGTAACATATTTGTATTGTAAACCATTATGTAATGGTCGTGTGTAAACAGGATATTTTAGATTATCATTATTTGATAATCTACGTAAAGCTTTTTAAAACCTTTATCTATGAAATAAAGGTTATGGTTTGTTTTAAAAATGAATGCAGTCTTTGAAAAAACGTCTCATATAGAGGTCAAAACCTCGCAACGAAATCAATTAATATGGAACGTTTTTAATCAATAAGAACGGGACATTTCAGGCTGCAACTGAATTATTGAAATGGGTGCCATGTGGCAATAAGCCACATGGTTTGTAAGAGGTAGAGAAGATTTACTAGATCATCTTTATAATATCCAAGGAAATCTATCGATAATATTAATTTATTCTATCTTATACTTACAAATAAAAAATAACTTATAACTTTTACATTTAATTTTAATACTGTATATAATATAATTCTATTCTACTATAGAAGGACATAATTATGTTGTATTTCCAAACGTCATATTTTGCTACTTATTTATTTCTGACCATTTATTTATAGTTTCTATTAAAATTCTATAATGATGATGTCGTTATTAAGTTAATTCTTTTGTTAAAAAAAATTAAAAAAAAAGGGAAAAAATCTAAGCATTATGAGTGATGTCATTAATCTTAAATAATTTTGAATTAAAATTAAATCTTATTAATCAATTATTATTGTTAAATCTTATTAATAATTATTTTAATAATAAAAATTAAATAATTTTGAATTATTCTAATTAATTATTTTGAATCGAGTACGAGAAGGTATAAAAGCTAGGCAGAATGAAACCAATTCTAAATTTATATATTAATTTACACTTTTAAAATAAAATGACAACTAATAGTATCTCATATGATTGGATGTGTATTGTTTAAAATGCATTTTAGGGATTTGTTGAAATGTTCAGCTGACAAGTTTCTTAGTCGGACTCTGTGGTTTCACGGGTCATTAAACTAAATGACTTTAGTGTTTACGTTCACTTAATACCTAAAACATATCATTAAACTGTTTCGTTAAAACAAACCCGTGATTCCACGGGTCATTTCACTAGTTGTTACAAATTACACAATTATACACGAAAATGCATAATGTTGTGTTTTTTTGGGACAACAATTAGTTGGGGATCACCCAGGGGACTTAACCACTCACGCGGTCATCTCTCGCAGTTCCTATACCCGCCCCCCAACTGCGTGATCAGGAGGAAACTCACCACCAACCGCTGGACCACATCACAACTTCTGCATAATGTTTTGTTATCAACAACAACAACAACAACAAAATTCTAATTCACCAAAGTGAAGTATGGAAAGATAAGATGTAAACAATCATTCCTATATTCTAGAATAAAGAGAAGTCATTTCTCCACCCAGCTAGAAGTACCTCAAGAGTAGAGAAAGTCTTCACTCTCAATGTTTTATGGATAGAGAGATTGTTTTCAAATTGAACTCCGACCAATAACTAAGTTAAAAAAATGTGAGACGTCATGAAAATGGTAAGTATAACAATAACAATTAACATAATTGTTGTGTTATGTTAATTTTTATTGTCATACTTACGTGAACATGCTCATTAGTTAACTTTTGTTACTTGCGCCTTATAAATTCTGTATATGCTCTCTGTAATTCATTTATGGCTTTAGTTTGAAATAAACGTTGATTGATAATTAGCTAAACTCGAGATTATTAGTTAGTAGATGCAAAATTATCATGAATGGATTTGCCATTTGCTCTATGAACTATGCTAATAGAGTAATGTTAATAAAATTATTTAATACTCCTCGGTCTCAAAAAAAGAGTCCGATTTGACTTTTTGTTAGATTAAAAATATATAAATGAACTGTCTAATTTGTTCTTTATTTAATGTTGTTATAAAGAGTAAATAATTCCCCTGAGCGCGAGACCTGATACTAGGTGAATTGTGCACAAGGCGCACCCTCTGGTCACACTCCCTTTCTTGAACGAAATGGCTTTGGCAAGATTCGAACCCGAGTGGTGTGCTTCATCGGGGCAATTCAATGGTCACTCAGACAAGCATGCGTGGTTGTCATATTGCTATCTTTTAGAAGATATTCTTATTTCAACTAAAAATGCTCACTCACCTTTGGATATCAAATCGGAAGAGGAAGTGGTCAATCACAAGAGAAGTTCGAAGGAAAATCCCATAAGTCTTAACGCATCCTGAAGGCGAAAGAGGTGCATGGATCATGAGCTGCAGGTGTTAAATTGCAAATGGTAATTAAGCTATTTGTGGTGACGTAATAATTTCTGTAAGTTTTTGAAGTCATGTGTTAGCCTGCTTCATATGTCAATGTAGTTTGTAAGCCCAATTTGGGCATGGTGGTTTGATCAATAAAATAGCTTTAAGAAAATAAATGTCACTGAATGGACTATTCTCGTGTGTTATGTAAAAATGACATTTTCAATTTGTCATATAACCAGTGGCGGAACTTGAACTTTTTAATCGATGGAGCGAGATTGACACAAACAACATTACGGAAATCTCAAATTATAAACGCAAAAGATTTACTTTATATATTTTTATTTATATTTATATATGTGAAACATAACCATTAGTTAAGAAGTCAAAAGAAACCAAAAGAACAATGTACACTTGGTAAGTCAAAAGAAACCAAAAGAACAATGTACACACATTACAATTCAGCTCAGCGACCTTTAATGTCTTTAAATTTATCAATTATAGCTTTCGAGTCGTATATTTCGGCAATATCTCTTTCTATGTTCACCACCAAGTTATTTGCAAGAAAATCATCTGACATCTTATTGCGGAGTCGATTTTTGCACAGTTTCATTGTTGAAAATGCCCTCTCAGTGGTAGCAGTAGAAACCGGAAGTGTTAAGATGAGTCGGATTAGTCTATCTCAGTAAAACTCTCAAAATACTTTCATGTCCCAGGCAACATGACGATCAAGTAGTCTTAGTGGAGATCTTTTCACTTGACTTTTAACAATATATATTTTAAATTTTACTAATAGGGTTGTGCGTAAGTTTAGTAAATCAATTGTAAATTTGATGGTTCAAGTTAAATGATATAAAAAGATGTTCTAATGTACGATTATCATATACAAAATTTAACTCGATCAAGGTCGGGTTAAGGAGTATGTTTAGCAAAACTAGTTGGTAGATGACAATTTTAAGCTTTTAGCTAGTAGCATGTAGTTGATATTTATTTATATATACTTAGGTGTTTGGCAGGTAATGATGTGCATAGCTGCACATCAATTGCGCAAGATCCTGATGATGCGCATGGTCCTAAAACAATTGTGCAAGGTCATAATGATGCACATTATTGCACATCAGTTGCACATCAGTTGCACAAGGTTTTAATGATGCGCATCGTCAGACGTCGGATGCGCAAGCTAAACAAGCGCCACTAAGACTGTACATGCAAGGTAAGAAAGTGTATGATGGTGGTACTGAAACATAAAGGACACTGTGGCAGGTTGGCATGATCCTGACAATGTATAACGGCTGAAAAATGACATCAGGGCGTAAGGAGAAAGCACTAAGATAATGGCAGTACCTTTTGCAGCTTTATGGAATAAAAGGACAAGAACAAAGTAGTCTGGCACTAATATGTCTTTTTGTCCCGTTACGTGGCACTAAGGGACAAAAGCTCACATGTATAAATAGACACAACTTGAGTTGAAAACACAACATTCGTCTACTCTATATCATTCTCAAGAATATTATCCTCTTAATACATAATCCATACGAACCAACCCGCGCGACCGGAATGATCACTTAGCACTCTTTACAGTTTCAGGTAATGTTGTCATAACATAAGCCCTAACACTGCCCTTGAGCCATCAATTCCAGCTAACCCGAATGATAGTGGGTCATGTTTAACCACCCTTTCTTAGATCATCATCTCATATAAGGGTTACTCACGGTACTCCGGACCTGAGAGTTATACTCAAGGAACTCTTAAATCCCCCTTATTTGTTAATCTTGCATAGACCGAACCCCTTGGACTATTTTATGCTTGATCAGCAGGGTAGATGAAATAATTACAATAAAGAGTAAAATGACAAAAAAAATCAAAGTTTTATCTCAAACACTACTTCAATTAGCCTTTAGTTTTTTTTCTCTCCCTCAAAAAACTTTAATCTCCTATAACCAAACAGAACTTTTTACTTGATAGGAGTTTTATAAGAGCTAGAAGCTAAAAGTTCTAAAAACTCGCTGCCAAACATTCCTAAAGTACAAGTCTTCTTAAAATCCGGTCAGACTTTTTTGCTCAGTTCGTCCCTTGATTATAAAACAAATAGCAAGGAGAGTCCCTTGGTTATTTTTTTTGTATTTAGAATCCTTTTATTTTATTTATTTTTTGTGCTTCGTTCGTCCCTTGATTATACAACAAATAGCAAGGAGAGTCCCTCGGTGATTATTTTATATTTAGACCCCACCATAGTGGTCTAGTAGTTCACCCATTTACACTTGTGTATTGTGATGGGGTGGGGAGGTCTCAAGTTAGAGTCTCTCCCCTTAAAAATATATGTGAGATATATTTTCTGAAAGCCGGATTGTCCCGGGGAGGTTTTATCAACCCGTATTCAGGACCCAAGTTTAACACGCCTGCCCCTCGGGATGATTTAAGGTTCAGATCCATGTACTGCGATTCGGGTTTCCGCTCAAAAGTGCGTGTGCGTGGAAAATGATAGTATGCGATGCCGACAACTTGTCTTAAAAAATCATTTTATTTCTAAAAAAGTGCAATCAGAGTTTATAACGACCCTCATTTTTCCATCTATATAATGCCCGAACAAAAGATTTAAGTATAATGAATAAACTCTAAGTACTAATAAAAGGTCGTTATATACATACGAAATTAACGAACGTTAAACGAATAATAAATTTTATTCAACAACGTACGCGTAAGAATTTTTATAAAAAAAATTTCTGTCATAACATGATTACATATAAAATACTTATATTAATTTTGTATTTAGTTAATATATTATACAATTAATAAATACAAGTATATATAAATGTAGTAACATATATAAAACTAATAAAATTATAAAGTAATAATTTAATTAAATAAAAACCACATTTAGTAATTATAATTTTATAAATACAGAATATATATTTATATTTATCAAAATTCGTATTTAATAATTAAATAAAAATAGAAATTTAGTTAGTTAACATTTTTAGAACTATGAAATATATATATATATATATATATATATATATATATATATATATATATATATATATATTTTAAAAAAGTAGTATTTTTTTATATATAAACTAGATCTAGATCCACTTTTATTTATTTTATTCCTATTTTTAACTTTACTTTTATTTATTTATATTTTGAAATGGTGGCATGACTGGCCATAAATACTTTTAATTTTTTTATAAGACACTAGTTATTTTTTTATATAAACTTTTGTATTTTTTTATTTTCTCTTTACCAAAAATTGTAACTATAAATACCATAGCCTAGTTCACAAATTTTGTACACCAAAAACTTGAAGAATTCTCTCTCAAACCTCTGCAAAAATTATTTTTGTAAGTTCTCTATATTATTTTTATAGTTTTTATTTAGTTTTTATCATATTTTTGTGCTAGTTTTATGTTAAATACCAAATAAATATGAAATTAATTATAATAAATAATGTAAATACATGATAATTAGTATTAAGTATCCTAATGACTATAAAAATTATTTTTATGAATTATACATTCGAATTTATATTTATTAAAAATCAAAAACTGATTTTTTTTATATTCGGTATATATAGATATATAATAAATAAATAGTAAACGATTATATATATATATGTTTTTACAATTTTCGCTTATCACATATGTTATACAAGTAATTATAAAAATTAATGTTTTATTTAATTGTCATTTTAAATAATTAATTTGTATTTTCTTTAGTTTTGCTACAGTAGCCGAAAACAATGTTTTTAAAATAAAAAGAGGACTAAATGGTATAATATTTTTATGACTACAATAATTAATAGAAACTACTTTGGAACTATTAAGAAAGTTATAAAAATTATTTTTTTGAATTAATGAATATATATTTCTAGTTAATTTCGAATTTAAACTAATAACAATACAAAAGTTGAATTAAATAGTTAAACTATTAATATAATTATACAAATAATTTTTCTAAGCTTAATATACTAATATAAGCTCACGAAAATTATTGGTTGAATTAATTTAGTTGATTTAATAATTATTACTTTATAAACTTTGATTTATTGCAAACCGAAAAAGAAATTAGAAATAAATACTTTTACACCATAACAAAAATTTATAAAATTTTCCTAAGTTTATTTTGATCAGTAGAACCTAAGAAAAATATAAGATGTGGTGTTAAACTTGTTTACCTATTTATTTTCATTTTAACTATTAAAATAATTATAAAAAGTAATATTTAATACACAAAACTTAATATTAATGTATAGAAAATTTTTATTATGTTTTATACAAGTTACTTACTGTTATGAAATCAATAAAACACTTGTTAGCATCATTAGATAATTATTGGTGCTTATATTGATCTAAAACATAATTTAAACTATATATATATATATATATATATATATATATATATATATATATATATATGTATCCTTACATATATATAATATATATATATATATATTAAACACTTATAAGTAAAGTATATAAAGTGTTGTATTTCTATACGCACCTAAAAACGTATTGGAACGGTATATTAGATGGGTATAGATCTTGATCTTTCTCGAGTGGATGGACGCTCGAAAGTCTAGGCGGAGAGTTTGGATTACCGAGTTAAAGGATCTTGTGGCTCAGAAACCTATGACCTGAAAAGGCCATTTTAAATTGAAAGTGTTAGATTGGAAGCTTGTCTAGTATGAAAAGCCTTTCCAAAACGATAAACCTTCTTTAAACTTACTATAAAAGAAAATACTTACACTTATCATAATACGGGCAAAACATCTAAACTATTCTCAACTTATTCTTAGGTTGACTTATTCCATGCTTCGATCATCCATACTTCCTCTTTAAGGATTACTTTATCTCACCGAATTACTAAGGTGACTTTCATAGCCCCACTCTTATTGCTATAGCACTTTTTATACTTACTGGGGTGAGACACATGCTGCTTTTATACTTTAAACAACTTAGACACAAGTACGAACCTAAACTGTACTATGACTAGCTTATGCTACTAAGACCCTACAGTGATATTTTTTAACTGCTTTCAGGATAAGGCATTCTTAATTATTGGGGGTAGGCCTATCGGGAGTAACGTCCCCGATACATTTGACCGCGATGTCTTTGTATTACTTAATAATGATTTAAACATGGTGATAAGGTACTGCCAACTTATCATCGGGGCAACAAAACAAACGTTTAGTCTAAAATATCACGAATCAGTACTACTTTTGGATCTGCGTGATCTACTTTTATAACAAATCTTGTGGTCTAAAAACAAACGGTCAAACATATTTGTTAAACCTATGAATTTCACTCAACCTTTTTGGTTGACACTTTTAGCATGTTTGTCTCAGGTACTGAATGATCAGGACCTCTATATCTACTGCTTATGTGATGACTTACTTGGCTAGGATCAAGACTTATCGCATATTTACTTTTCTGCATTTGAATAATTTATAATTCTTGTAACGACATTATTAATTCTTCCGCTGCGTTTATTCAAATAAAATTTGGTTTTGTTCATATAGTTATTGTTCTCATTTTATAATATGTTGGTATGTATTATGATATTGAATCACATTTCGCCCAGGCCCTAACTGGGGGTGTGACAGATTGGTATCAGAGCATAACCAGGCTGTTATAGAGAACCAGGATTGCATTTTATGTGTGCCTTATTTGTTAGCTAGGGTACCTTAGCGATCTAGAAAACTATAACCTTTCCTGCCTTAGACTTTAAAACACTTAGGATTACCTTAGAATGTTAAAGCAAAGAGTTCAACCCTACCTCTCATTCTTTACAATCCTAGCTTAAAAATCTAATCAAAATCTCTATCTTAATGTTAGGATGTCAAGCTATCATCAAATAAACAAAATGACTCTTTTCAAACCAGCTGAGGAAGATACTGAAGGATCTTCTACCGAAAAATCAGTTCGAAGCCCACTTTATAGTCCTCCTTCACCACCAATGAACTATAGCCCAAACACTCGTTACAACTCGCGTGGGTCTCCCGAATATTATCCAACCCCGAGAAATGAAAGCAAAGGAAAACATCCTACCAATTCTGCTGACTCTGACTCTCATCAACCGATGAATACTCCCGAATGGAATGCTCATCAAGACCTCCCTAACCATGACAATGACTCCTCAGATTATGAGCCTGAAGAAGAGCCTATTAAAGAATCATCTGAAAACTCATCTCGAAAGAGAAAACAACCCGAACCCGCCGCCACTAGAGAAGCCGATCCATTATTTTGTAATAACATGGAACACGTAAGGGTGAAGTCTGATATCCTCAACCTTCAGCGAAGTTGTGATAAGAATAAAGAGTATAGTAGGCGCCAAGTTGCTCGGATAGAAATGCGTCTAAACAACCTAGAAAAAGAAAACACAATCTTGAAAGAAATCATCAAAGAGTCCTTCGACTCTCAAACTGAAAAACTAGAAAAACTTGTGAAAAATAACATGGACAAAGTAATGGAGACAGTAATGAAAGTGAAGACTGAGGAAGAACGGAATACCCGTTGGAGAAAGCAATCTCTTGCCTACCTCCAAGAACTAGTTGAGTCTAAGATGAAAATAGAGAAAAACTGAATCAATCATCAACTGGCTATCAAGGATTTCAAAAACAACTTTGTCAACAGCCGCATCACTAACCTTTACGATAATTTTGAATACCTCCACGAGAAACAAAAGGAGAAAAATGAAAAGATAGAGAAATTTATGAAGGAAGCTGAGAACGAGAAAAAGAAGAACTAAAACCTATCTTTTGTTTTCCTATTTTCCATTTACCCATCTATGTAAAGGCTTATGCCTAAACTTTTTCCATTCCAAACTCGTGTAATAAAGGCTTATATAATGCCTCATTTCCAATAATGTTAAGTGTTTATTTAAGCATATTGTCTTATTCACCTATGTGTGTTGTGCAAATGTTATAAATCATGATTGTAAACTTATAACATCTTGATTCTTCAACTAATAATGTATTTATGTTTTGAAGATCAATGGCTCACTCAACTCGTGGTAACAACAACAACAACAACAACAACAATCTTATACCAAATGTCACTCTTTCTACTGAGCAATTTCAATTGCTGCTAGCGGCCGCCCAAGGCAATAACAATAACAACAACAATCATAATGTTCCTTCTAAAACTTGCTCCTATAAAGATTTTAAGAACTGTAGCCCACCCACTTTTAGTGGAAAAGAAGAAGCCGTAGAACTGGTCCGATGGTTTGAAAAGCTAGAATCAATCTTCCGTATCTGTAACTGCGGAGATAATGATCGAGTGAAGTTTTCCACAAGTTCACTCACTGGCAATACTATGACATGGTGGACTGCTCATGCCAAATCTGTGGGAATAGATAATGCTAATACTACCCCATAGGATGAACTCAAAGGCATGATGATCACTAAGTTTTACCCAAGAAGTCAAGTCCAAAAGCTCGAAGCTGAGTACTAGGAACTCAGAGTTAAAGGAACCGATATCGAAAGCTATACCAATTGTTTTTTGGAGCTTTCTACCTTATGTCCCGAAATGTTCCCAACTGAAGCCCGCAGGATAGAGCGGTATATCGAGGGTCTACCCGAGGATGTTCAAGGGAATGTGATTTCTGCCGAGAAGGTTACTGTGGATGCTGTGATCCACATGGCACAGAGTTTAATGATGGCTAAACGTAGGAGAGTTTCGGCTGATAAACAAGTCGAAGTTAAAAACGGTGACAATAAGAGGAAATTTGAACCATCTCAGGGTTCAGCTCAAAATGTTAACAAGAAACCGGGAAATGGTACGAGACCCGGTTATCAGGGTACTAGTCCGTTTTGTTCTAAATGTGAAAGGCATCATCCGGGAAAGTGCACTGCTGTGTGTACAATATGTAAGAAGATAGGCCATGCTGCAAAGACTTGTAGAACCCTACCTCAGAATAGAGCCATTGTTCCGGCTAGAGCTCCTCCAACATGCTATACTTGTGGTGAAAAGGGGCATATTAGCCCGAATTGTCCAAAGAAGAAAGATACTCCAGCTACTGGAGCAAATGCTACTGCCAAAGGTCGTGCTTTTGTGATTACTGCTGCAGAAGCCAGTGATGAGGATGAGGTCATTACCGGTACGTACCTCGTCAATAATTATTATGCCACTATTTTATTTGATACGGGAGCCGATAAGAGTTATGTGTCAAATGAGTTTTGCACCCTTTTTACTGAAAAGCCCCAAACCCTACAAACCAGACGATTAGTAGAAGTGGCTAATGGGAAGTTAATGAAAGTTGATAAAATATATAAAAACTGCAACCTAATTCTAGCCGATAAGGAATTCAAGATAGACCTTTTGCCGGTCGAGCTAGGTAGTTTCGATGTAGTGGTTGGAATGGATTGGTTAGGTCCATTGAGAGCAGCCATCATGTGTTTCGATAAGACCGTTCAAATTCCGTTAGGAAGTGGAGAAACTCTTATTATCCAAGGCAAACGGAGTTGTTCCAATCTTAATATCATCTCATGTCTTAAAGCCCGTAAGTACCTTGTGAAAGGTTACTCCGCCATACTAGCTCACGTTAAAATGATCGAATTCGAAGAAACGCGTATTGAAAATGTCCCGGTTGTTAAAGATTTTCCCGATGTGTTTCCCGAAAATCTCCCTGGTCTTCCACCGCCTCGTCAAGTTGAATTTCAAATCGATTTATCTCCAGGTGCTGCACCCATTGCTAAAGCACCGTATCGTTTAGCACCTTCCGAAATGAAGGAACTTTCTAACCAACTCCAAGAACTTTTGGATCTAGGTTTTATTCGTCCAAGTTCGTCCCCGTGGGGAGCTCCTGTCTTATTTGTCAAAAAGAAGGATGGTACATTGAGAATGTGTATTGATTACCGAGAGCTCAACAAGCTTACCATAAAGAATCGTTACCCGTTACCTCGCATTGATGATCTATTCGACCAACTTCAAGGGTCAAGCGTTTATTCTAAGATTGATTTAAGATCCGGTTATCACCAGCTCAGAGTCAAGGAGTCTGACATTCCTAAGACTGCATTCCGCACCCGATACGGACATTACGAATTTTGTGTTATGCCTTTCGGTTTAACCAATGCTCCAGCCGTATTTATGGATCTTATGAACCGTGTTTGCAAGCCTTACCTTGATAAATTCGTTATTGTTTTCATCGACGACATCTTGATCTATTCTAAAAGCGAGAAAGAACATGAGCAACATTTACGATTGATTCTTGAACTCTTAAGAAAAGAACAACTCTACGCAAAATTTTCTAAGTGTGAGTTTTGGCTTAGAACCATACAATTCCTTGGACATGTTGTAGATAGTAACGGAATACATGTCGATCCCGCTAAAATCACCGCCGTTCAGAATTGGGAAGTGCCAAAGACGGCGAAGCATATTCGCCAATTTTTGGGACTTGCCGGTTACTACCGAAGATTTATTAAAGATTTTTCTCTTCTTGCAAAGCCTCTCACCAAGTTAACTCACAAAGGGAAGAAATTTGAGTGGTCTGATGAACAGGAATCTGCTTTCAAGATTTTGAAAGAGAAATTGACCACAGCCCCGATCTTATCTTTACCTGAAGGTTCCGACGATTTTGTTGTCTACTGCGATGCCTCGAAACAAGGGTTCGGTTGTGTTCTAATGCAACGCAAGAAGGTTATCGCTTATGCCTCCCGACAATTAAAGAAACATGAAGTTAATTACACCACACACGATTTGGAGTTAGGTGCTGTGGTATTCGCTCTGAAGATGTGGCGACATTATCTATACGGTACTAAGTTTACGATATTCACTGACCATAAGAGTCTTCAGCATGTCTTTAATCAGAAATAGCTAAACATGAGACAGAGACGATGGCTCGAATTGTTAAATGATTATGATTGTGAACTAAAGTATCATCCGGGAAAGGCAAATGTAGTTGCCGATGCTCTAAGTCGAAAGGACGAAGTTAGGCGTGTTCGTGCCTTGAATCTTAAGATCAAATCGAATCTCATCTCTCGAATCTGCGAAGTTCAAGTTGAAGCTATCAAACCTACACTTATCGAAGGAGAAGGACCTATAAATTTCGAAAACCAACTGCAAGTTAAGTCCAATGGTACAAGATACTTTGGTAATCGAATTTAGGTTCCTCGTTATGGTAATCTCCGTGAACTAGTCTTGGATGAAGCACATAAGACTAGGTATTCTATTCATCCCGGTTCTAGTAAAATGTATCAGGATGTGAAAGAGTTCTACTGGTGGCCCAACATGAAAGGCGACATTGCTACTTATGTGAGTAAGTGTCTTACTTGTTCGAAAGTCAAAGCCGAGCACCAAAAGCCTTCTGGCCTTCTAACTCAACCCGATATTCCACAGTGGAAGTGGGATGGTATAGCTATGGACTTTATCACAAAATTGCCTAAGACTGCAAATGGCAATGATACGATTTGGGTCATAGTTGATCGTCTCACTAAGTCTGCACATTTCATACCAATCAAAGAGACTGACAGAATGGAAAAGTTAGCTCGACTCTATGTTAAAGAGATTGTTACTCGTCATGGTGTCCCTACTTCTATTATCTCGGATCGCGATAGTCGATTTACTTCCAATTTCTGGAAATCCTTGCAAGCGTCTCTTGGAACTCGACTCGACATGAGTACAGCTTATCATCCGCAAACGGACGGTCAAAGTGAACGAACCATCCAAACTTTGGAGGATATGCTACGAGCATGTGTTATCGATTTCGGTAAAGGGTGGGATAAACACCTACCTTTAGTCGAGTTTTCTTACAACAACAGCTATCACTCTAGTATTAAAGCTGCACCATTCGAAGCTTTATACGGTCGCAAATGTAGATCTCCGTTGTGTTGGGATGAACTCGAGGACAGACAATTAACTGGTCCTGAACTTATTCATGAAACTTCCGAAAAGATCGTGCAAATCAAGAAGCGTTTAGAAACCGCTCGTAGTCGACAAAAGAGTTATGCCGACCCTCACCGAAAACCGTTAGAATTCCAAGTTGGAGATAACGTTATGTTAAAAGTATCTCCTTGGAAAGGTGTTATTCGCTTCGGTAAACGAAATAAACTCAGTCCGCGTTATGTTGGACCTTTCAAAGTTATTCAAAGAATCGGTCCCGTTGCGTATCGATTAGAACTTCCAGCTGAACTAAGTCAAGTACATGATGTGTTTCATGTCTCAAATCTGAAAAAGTGTCTCGCCGAAGATACTCTTGTTATTCCTTTGGATGATATCCGCATTGATGAGCAAATGCACTTTGTCGAAGAACCTATAGAGATTATGAAAGAAGAGGTCAAACAGACTCGTAAGAGCAACATACCTATTGTTAAAGTCCGTTGGAATTCGCGTAGAGGCCCCGAATATACCTGGGAACGCAAAGACCAAATGATACGAAAATACCCCCATCTATTCCCAACTGTTGATGATAACACCCCAGCTTAACATGACCACAATATTGTCCGCTTTGCCCGCAGGCGCACGGCTTTTTCTTGGCGACCACACACGAGAAGCACTTTCCCAGGAGGTCACCCATCCTGGTAGTGCTCTCGCCCGAGCACGCTTAACCACAACGTACTCGCACTTCTACTCAGCCTGTGATCCCAAAACGCGTTGTGTCATTTAAGCGTGAGTATTACCTTATAATCCCATGATCACTCATGTTCGTGGGCGATGTGGGATTTGCCTAGGGTGTTACATTCACCCCCCCTTAGGGACTCATCGTCCTCGATGAGGTTTGCCCCACCACCCCCAACGGTACATGAGTGGCTCTGATACCATTCTGTCACACCCCCAGTTAGGGCCTGGGCGAAATGTGATTCAATATCATAATACATACCAACATATTATAAAATGAGAACAATAACTATATGAATAAAACCAAATTTTATTTGAATAAACGCAGCGGAAGAATTAATAATGTCGTTACAAGAATTATAAATTATTCAAATGCAGAAAAGTAAATATGCGATAAGTCTTGATCCTAGCCAAGTAAGTCATCACATAAGCAGTAGATATAGAGGTCCTGATCATTCAGTACCTGAGACAAACATGCTAAAAGTGTCAACCAAAAAGGTTGAGTGAAATTCATAGGTTTAACAAATATGTTTGACCGTTTGTTTTTAGACCACAAGATTTGTTATAAAAGTAGATCACGCAGATCCAAAAGTAGTACTGATTCGTGATATTTTAGACTAAACGTTTGTTTTGTTGCCCCGATGATAAGTTGGCAGTACCTTATCACCATGTTTAAATCATTATTAAGTAATACAAAGACATCGCGGTCAAATGTATCGGGGACGTTACTCCCGATAGGCCTACCCCCAATAATTAAGAATGCCTTATCCTGAAAGCAGTTAAAAAATATCACTGTAGGGTCTTAGTAGCATAAGCTAGTCATAGTACAGTTTAGGTTCGTACTTGTGTCTAAGTTGTTTAAAGTATAAAAGCAGCATGTGTCTCACCCCAGTAAGTATAAAAAGTGCTATAGCAATAAGAGTGGGGCTATGAAAGTCACCTTAGTAATTCGGTGAGATAAAGTAATCCTTAAAGAGGAAGTATGGATGATCGAAGCACGGAATAAGTCAACCTAAGAATAAGTTGAGAATAGTTTAGATGTTTTGCCCGTATTATGATAAGTGTAAGTATTTTCTTTTATAGTAAGTTTAAAGAAGGTTTATCGTTTTGGAAAGGCTTTTCATACTAGACAAGCTTCCAATCTAACACTTTCAATTTAAAATGGCCTTTTCAGGTCATAGGTTTCTGAGCCACAGGATCCTTTAACTCGGTAATCCAAACTCTCCGCCTAGACATTCGAGCGTCCATCCACTCGAGAAAGATCAAGATCTATACCCATCTAATATACCGTTCCAATACGTTTTTAGGTGCGTATAGAAATACAACACTTTATATACTTTACTTATAAGTGTTTAATATATATATATATATTATATATATGTAAGGATACATATATATATATATATATATATATATATATATATATATATATATATATATATATATATATATATATATATATATATATATAGTTTAAATTATGTTTTAGATCAATATAAGCACCAATAATTATCTAATGATGCTAACAAGTGTTTTATTGATTTCATAACAGTAAGTAACTTGTATAAAACATAATAAAAATTTTCTATACATTAATATTAAGTTTTGTGTATTAAATATTACTTTTTATAATTGTTTTAATAGTTAAAATGAAAATAAATAGGTAAACAAGTTTAACACCACATCTTATATTTTTCTTAGGTTCTACTGATCAAAATAAACTTAGAAAAATTTATAAATTTTTGTTATGGTGTAAAAGTATTTATTGCTAATTTCTTTTTCGGTTTGCAATAAATCAAAGTTTATAAAGTAATAATTATTAAATCAACTAAATTAATTCAACCAATAATTTTCGTGAGCTTATATTAGTATATTAAGCTTAGAAAAATTATTTGTATAATTATATTAATAGTTTAACTATTTAATTCAACTTTTGTATTGTTATTAGTTTAAATTCGAAATTAACTAGAAATATATATTCATTAATTCAAAAAAATAATTTTTATAACTTTCTTAATAGTTCCAAAGTAGTTTCTATTAATTATTGTAGTCATAAAAATATTATACCATTTAGTCCTCTTTTTATTTTAAAAACACTGTTTTCGGCTACTGTAGCAAAACTAAAGAAAATACAAATTAATTATTTAAAATGACAATTAAATCAAACATTAATTTTTATAATTACTTGTATAACATATGTGATAAGCAAAAATTGTAAAAACATATATATATAATCGTTTACTATTTATTTATTATATATCTATATATACCGAATATAAAAAAAATCAGTTTTTAATTTTTAATAAATATAAATTTGAATGTATAATTCATAAAAATAATTTTTATAGTCATTAGGATACTTAATACTAATTATCATGTATTTACATTATTTATTATAATTAATTTCATATTTATTTGGTATTTAACATAAAACTAGCACAAAAATATGATAAAAACTAAATAAAAACTATAAAAATAATATAGAGAACTTACAAAAATAATTTTTGCAGAGGTTTGAGAGAGAATTCTTCAAGTTTTTGGTGTACAAAATTTGTGAACTAGGCTATGGTATTTATAGTTACAATTTTTGGTAAAGAGAAAATAAAAAATACAAAAGTTTATATAAAAAAATAACTAGTGTCTTATAAAAAAATTAAAAGTATTTATGGCCAGTCATGCCACCATTTCAAAATATAAATAAATAAAAGTAAAGTTAAAAGTAGGAATAAAATAAATAAAAGTGGATCTAGATCTAGTTTATATATAAAAAATACTACTTTTTTAAAATATATATATATATATATATATATATATATATATATATATATTTCATAGTTCTAAAAATGTTAACTAACTAAATTTCTATTTTTATTTAATTATTAAATACGAATTTTGATAAATATAAATATATATTCTGTATTTATAAAATTATAATTACTAAATGTGGTTTTTATTTAATTAAATTATTACTTTATAATTTTATTAGTTTTACATATGTTACTACATTTATATATACTTGTATTTATTAATTGTATAATATATTAACTAAATACAAAATTAATATAAGTATTTTATATGTAATCATGTTATGACAGAAATTTTTTTTATAAAAATTCTTACGCGTACGTTGTTGAATAAAATTTATTATTCGTTTAACGTTCGTTAATTTCGTATGTATATAACGACCTTTTATTAGTACTTAGAGTTTATTCATTATACTTAAATCTTTTGTTCGGGCATTATATAGATGAAAAAATGAGGGTCGCTATAGTACCTCCCCGTTAATGAAAACTTCGTCCCGAAGTTTTAAGTGGAGTTCCCGTCTGCTTCATCAACAGTTGGGAAGAGATGGGGGTATTTTTGTATCATTTGGTCTTTGCGTTCCCAGGTATATTCGGAGCCTCTACGCGAATTCCAACGGACTTTAACAATAGGTATGTTGCTCTTACGAGTCTGTTTGACCTCTTCTTTCATAATCTCTATAGGTTCTTCGACAAAGTGCATTTGCTCATCAATGCGGATATCATCCAAAGGAATAACAAGAGTATCTTCGGCGAGACACTTTTTCAGATTTGAGACATGAAACACATCATGTACTTGACTTAGTTCAGCTGGAAGTTCTAATCGATACGCAACGGGACCGATTCTTTGAATAACTTTGAAAGGTCCAACATAACGCGGACTGAGTTTATTTCGTTTACCGAAGCGAATAACACCTTTCCAAGGAGATACTTTTAACATAACGTTATCTCCAACTTGGAATTCTAACGGTTTTCGGTGAGGGTCGGCATAACTCTTTTGTCGACTACGAGCGGTTTCTAAACGCTTCTTGATTTGCACGATCTTTTCGGAAGTTTCATGAATAAGTTCAGGACCAGTTAATTGTCTGTCCTCGAGTTCATCCCAACACAACGGAGATCTACATTTGCGACCGTATAAAGCTTCGAATGGTGCAGCTTTAATACTAGAGTGATAGCTGTTGTTGTAAGAAAACTCGACTAAAGGTAGGTGTTTATCCCACCCTTTACCGAAATCGATAACACATGCTCGTAGCATATCCTCCAAAGTTTGGATAGTTCGTTCACTTTGACCTTCCGTTTGCGGATGATAAGCTGTACTCATGTCGAGTCGAGTTCCAAGAGACGCTTGCAAGGATTTCCAGAAATTGGAAGTAAATCGACTATCGCGATCCGAGATAATAGAAGTAGGGACACCATGACGAGTAACAATCTCTTTAACATAGAGTCGAGCTAACTTTTCCATTCTGTCAGTCTCTTTGATTGGTATGAAATGTGCAGACTTAGTGAGACGATCAACTATGACCCAAATCGTATCATTGCCATTTGCAGTCTTAGGCAATTTTGTGATAAAGTCCATAGCTATACCATCCCACTTCCACTGTGGAATATCGGGTTGAGTTAGAAGGCCAGAAGGCTTTTGGTGCTCGGCTTTGACTTTCGAACAAGTAAGACACTTACTCACATAAGTAGCAATGTCGCCTTTCATGTTGGGCCACCAGTAGAACTCTTTCACATCCTGATACATTTTACTAGAACCGGGATGAATAGAATACCTAGTCTTATGTGCTTCATCCAAGACTAGTTCACGGAGATTACCATAACGAGGAACCCAAATTCGATTACCAAAGTATCTTGTACCATTGGACTTAACTTGCAGTTGGTTTTCGAAATTTATAGGTCCTTCTCCTTCGATAAGTGTAGGTTTGATAGCTTCAACTTGAACTTCGCAGATTCGAGAGATGAGATTCGATTTGATCTTAAGATTCAAGGCACGAACACGCCTAACTTCGTCCTTTCGACTTAGAGCATCGGCAACTACATTTGCCTTTCCCGGATGATACTTTAGTTCACAATCATAATCATTTAACAATTAGAGCCATCGTCTCTGTCTCATGTTTAGCTGTTTCTGATTAAAGACATGCTGAAGACTCTTATGGTCGGTGAATATAGTAAACTTAGTACCGTATAGATAATGTCGCCACATCTTCAGAGCGAATACCACAGCACCTAACTCCAAATCGTGTGTGGTGTAATTAACTTCATGTTTCTTTAATTGTCGGGAGGCATAAGCGATAACCTTCTTGCGTTGCATTAGAACACAACCGAACCCTTGTTTCGAGGCATCGCAGTAGACAACAAAATCGTCGGAACCTTCAGGTAAAGATAAGATCGGGGCTGTGGTCAATTTCTCTTTCAAAATCTTGAAAGCAGATTCCTGTTCATCAGACCACTCAAATTTCTTCCCTTTGTGAGTTAACTTGGTGAGAGGCTTTGCAAGAAGAGAAAAATCTTTAATAAATCTTCGGTAGTAACCGGCAAGTCCCAAAAATTGGCGAATATGCTTCGCCGTCTTTGGCACTTCCCAATTCTGAACGGCGGTGATTTTAGCGGGATCGACATGTATTCCGTTACTATCTACAACATGTCCAAGGAATTGTATGGTTCTAAGCCAAAACTCACACTTAGAAAATTTTGCGTAGAGTTGTTCTTTTCTTAAGAGTTCAAGAATCAATCGTAAATGTTGCTCATGTTCTTTCTCGCTTTTAGAATAGATCAAGATGTCGTCGATGAAAACAATAACGAATTTATCAAGGTAAGGCTTGCAAACACGGTTCATAAGATCCATAAATACGGCTGGAGCATTGGTTAAACCGAAAGGCATAACACAAAATTCGTAATGTCCGTATCGGGTGCGGAATGCAGTCTTAGGAATGTCAGACTCCTTGACTCTGAGCTGGTGATAACCGGATCTTAAATCAATCTTAGAATAAACGCTTGACCCTTGAAGTTGGTCGAATAGATCATCAATGCGAGGTAACGGGTAACGATTCTTTATGGTAAGCTTGTTGAGCTCTCGGTAATCAATACACATTCTCAATGTACCATCCTTCTTTTTGACAAATAAGACAGGAGCTCCCCACGGGGACGAACTTGGACGAATAAAACCTAGATCCAAAAGTTCTTGGAGTTGGTTAGAAAGTTCCTTCATTTCGGAAGGTGCTAAACGATACGGTGCTTTAGCAATGGGTGCAGCACCTGGAGATAAATCGATTTGAAATTCAACTTGACGAGGCGGTGGAAGACCAGGGAGATTTTCGGGAAACACATCGGGAAAATCTTTAACAACCGGGACATTTTCAATACGCGTTTCTTCGAATTCGATCATTTTAACGTGAGCTAGTATGGCGGAGTAACCTTTCACAAGGTACTTACGGGCTTTAAGACATGAGATGATATTAAGATTGGAACAACTCCGTTTTCCTTGGATAATAAGAGTTTCTCCACTTCCTAACGGAATTTGAACGGTCTTATCGAAACACATGATGGCTGCTCTCAATGGACCTATCCAATCCATTCCAACCACTACATCGAAACTACCTAGCTCGACCGGCAAAAGGTCTATCTTGAATTCCTTATCGGCTAGAATTAGGTTGCAGTTTTTATATATTTTATCAACTTTCATTAACTTCCCATTAGCCACTTCTACTAATCGTCTGGTTTGTAGGGTTTGGGGCTTTTCAATAAAAAGGGTGCAAAACTCATTTGACACATAACTCTTATCGGCTCCCGTATCAAATAAAATAGTGGCATAATAATTATTGACGAGGTACGTACCGGTAATGACCTCATCCTCGTCACTGGCTTCTGCAGCAGTAATCACAAAAGCACGACCTTTGGCAGTAGCATTTGCTCCAGTAGCTGGAGTATCTTTCTTCTTTGGACAATTCGGGCTAATATGCCCCTTTTCACCACAAGTATAGCATGTTGGAGGAGCTCTAACCGGAACAATGGCTCTATTCTGAGGTAGGGTTCTACAAGTCTTTGTAGCATGGCCTATCTTCTTACATATTGTACACACAGCAGTGCACTTTCCCGGATGATGCCTTTCACATTTAGAACAAAACGGACTAGTACCCTGATAACCGGGTCTCGTACCATTTCCCGGTTTCTTGTTAACATTTTGAGCTGAACCCTGAGATGGTTCAAATTTCCTCTTATTGTCACCATTTTTAACTTCGACTTGTTTATTAGCCGAAACTCTCCTACGTTTAGCCATCATTAAACTCTGTGCCATGTGGATCACAGCATCCACAGTAACCTTCTCGGCAGAAATCACATTCCCTTGAACATCCTCGGGTAGACCCTCGATATACCGCTCTATCCTGCGGGCTTCAGTTGGGAACATTTCGGGACATAAGGTAGAAAGCTCCAAAAAACGATTGGTATAGCTTTCGATATCGGTTCCTTTAACTCTGAGTTCCCAGTACTCAGCTTCGAGCTTTTGGACTTGACTTCTTGGGCAAAACTTAGTGATCATCATGCCTTTGAGTTCATCCCATGGGGTAGTATTAGCATTATCTATTCCCACAGATTTGGCATGAGCAGTCCACCATGTCATAGCATTGCCAGTGAGTGAACTTGTGGAAAACTTCACTCGATCATTATCTCCGCAGTTACAGATACGGAAGATTGATTCTAGCTTTTCAAACCATCGGACCAGTTCTACGGCTTCTTCTTTTCCACTAAAAGTGGGTGGGCTACAGTTCTTAAAATCTTTATAGGAGCAAGTTTTAGAAGGAACATTATGATTGTTGTTGTTATTGTTATTGCCTTGGGCGGCCGCTAGCAGCAATTGAAATTGCTCAGTAGAAAGAGTGACATTTGGTATAAGATTGTTGTTGTTGTTGTTGTTGTTGTTACCACGAGTTGAGTGAGCCATTGATCTTCAAAACATAAATACATTATTAGTTGAAGAATCAAGATGTTATAAGTTTACAATCATGATTTATAACATTTGCACAACACACATAGGTGAATAAGACAATATGCTTAAATAAACACTTAACATTATTGGAAATGAGGCATTATATAAGCCTTTATTACACGAGTTTGGAATGGAAAAAGTTTAGGCATAAGCCTTTACATAGATGGGTAAATGGAAAATAGGAAAACAAAAGATAGGTTTTAGTTCTTCTTTTTCTCGTTCTCAGCTTCCTTCATAAATTTCTCTATCTTTTCATTTTTCTCCTTTTGTTTCTCGTGGAGGTATTCAAAATTATCGTAAAGGTTAGTGATGCGGCTGTTGACAAAGTTGTTGTTGAAATCCTTGATAGCCAGTTGATGATTGATTCGGTTTTTCTCTATTTTCATCTTAGACTCAACTAGTTCTTGGAGGTAGGCAAGAGATTGCTTTCCCCAACGGGTATTCCATTCTTCCTCAGTCTTCACTTTCATTACTGTCTCCATTACTTTGTCCATGTTATTTTTCACAAGTTTTTCTAGTTTTTCAGTTTGAGAGTCGAAGGACTCTTTGATGATTTCTTTCAAGATTGTGTTTTCTTTTTCTAGGTTGTTTAGACGCATTTCTATCCGAGCAACTTGGCACCTACTATACTCTTTATTCTTATCACAACTTCGCTGAAGGTTGAGGATATCAGACTTCACCCTTACGTGTTCCATGTTATTACAAAATAATGGATCGGCTTCTCTAGTGGCGGCGGGTTCGGGTTGTTTTCTCTTTCGAGATGAGTTTTCAGATGATTCTTTAATAGGCTCTTCTTCAGGCTCATAATCTGAGGAGTCATTGTCATGGTTAGGGAGGTCTTGATGAGCATTCCATTCGGGAGTATTCATCGGTTGATGAGAGTCAGAGTCAGCAGAATTGGTAGGATGTTTTCCTTTGCTTTCATTTCTCGGGGTTGGATAATATTCGGGAGACCCACGCGAGTTGTAACGAGTGTTTGGGCTATAGTTCATTGGTGGTGAAGGAGGACTATAAAGTGGGCTTCGAACTGATTTTTCGGTAGAAGATCCTTCAGTATCTTCCTCAGCTGGTTTGAAAAGAGTCATTTTGTTTATTTGATGATAGCTTGACATCCTAACATTAAGATAGAGATTTTGATTAGATTTTTAAGCTAGGATTGTAAAGAATGAGAGGTAGGGTTGAACTCTTTGCTTTAACATTCTAAGGTAATCCTAAGTGTTTTAAAGTCTAAGGCAGGAAAGGTTATAGTTTCCTAGATCGCTAAGGTACCCTAGCTAACAAATAAGGCACACATAAAATGCAATCCTGGTTCTCTATAACAGCCTGGTTATGCTCTGATACCAATCGTTTTTTGGAGCTTTCTACCTTATGTCCCGAAATGTTCCCAACTGAAGCCCGCAGGATAGAGCGGTATATCGAGGGTCTACCCGAGGATGTTCAAGGGAATGTGATTTCTGCCGAGAAGGTTACTGTGGATGCTGTGATCCACATGGCACAGAGTTTAATGATGGCTAAACGTAGGAGAGTTTCGGCTAATAAACAAGTCGAAGTTAAAAACGGTGACAATAAGAGGAAATTTGAACCATCTCAGGGTTCAGCTCAAAATGTTAACAAGAAACCGGGAAATGGTACGAGACCCGGTTATCAGGGTACTAGTCCGTTTTGTTCTAAATGTGAAAGGCATCATCCGGGAAAGTGCACTGCTGTGTGTACAATATGTAAGAAGATAGGCCATGCTGCAAAGACTTGTAGAACCCTACCTCAGAATAGAGCCATTGTTCCGGCTAGAGCTCCTCCAACATGCTATTCTTGTGGTGAAAAGGGGCATATTAGCCCGAATTGTCCAAAGAAGAAAGATACTCCAGCTACTGGAGCAAATGCTACTGCCAAAGGTCGTGCTTTTGTGATTACTGCTGCAGAAGCCAGTGATGAGGATGAGGTCATTACCGGTACGTACCTCGTCAATAATTATTATGCCACTATTTTATTTGATACGGGAGCCGATAAGAGTTATGTGTCAAATGAGTTTTGCACCCTTTTTACTGAAAAGCCCCAAACCCTACAAACCAGACGATTAGTAGAAGTGGCTAATGGGAAGTTAATGAAAGTTGATAAAATATATAAAAACTGCAACCTAATTCTAGCCGATAAGGAATTCAAGATAGACCTTTTGCCGGTCGAGCTAGGTAGTTTCGATGTAGTGGTTGGAATGGATTGGTTAGGTCCATTGAGAGCAGCCATCATGTGTTTCGATAAGACCGTTCAAATTCCGTTAGGAAGTGGAGAAACTCTTATTATCCAAGGCAAACGGAGTTGTTCCAATCTTAATATCATCTCATGTCTTAAAGCCCGTAAGTACCTTGTGAAAGGTTACTCTGCCATACTAGCTCACGTTAAAATGATCGAATTCGAAGAAACGCGTATTGAAAATGTCCCGGTTGTTAAAGATTTTCCCGATGTGTTTCCCGAAAATCTCCCTGGTCTTCCACCGCCTCGTCAAGTTGAATTTCAAATCGATTTATCTCCAGGTGCTGCACCCATTGCTAAAGCACCGTATCGTTTAGCACCTTCCGAAATGAAGGAACTTTCTAACCAACTCCAAGAACTTTTGGATCTAGGTTTTATTCGTCCAAGTTCGTCCCCGTGGGGAGCTCCTGTCTTATTTGTCAAAAAGAAGGATGGTACATTAAGAATGTGTATTGATTACCGAGAGCTCAACAAGCTTACCATAAAGAATCGTTACCCGTTACCTCGCATTGATGATCTATTCGACCAACTTCAAGGGTCAAGCGTTTATTCTAAGATTGATTTAAGATCCGGTTATCACCAGCTCAGAGTCAAGGAGTCTGACATTCCTAAGACTGCATTCCGCACCCGATACAGACATTACGAATTTTGTGTTATGCCTTTCGGTTTAACCAATGCTCCAGCCGTATTTATGGATCTTATGAACCGTGTTTGCAAGCCTTACCTTGATAAATTCGTTATTGTTTTCATCGACGACATCTTGATCTATTCTAAAAGCGAGAAAGAACATGAGCAACATTTACGATTGATTCTTGAACTCTTAAGAAAAGAACAACTCTACGCAAAATTTTCTAAGTGTGAGTTTTGGCTTAGAACCATACAATTCCTTGGACATGTTGTAGATAGTAACGGAATACATGTCGATCCCGCTAAAATCACCGCCGTTCAGAATTGGGAAGTGCCAAAGACGGCGAAGCATATTCGCCAATTTTTGGGACTTGCCGGTTACTACCGAAGATTTATTAAAGATTTTTCTCTTCTTGCAAAGCCTCTCACCAAGTTAACTCACAAAGGGAAGAAATTTGAGTGGTCTGATGAACAGGAATCTGCTTTCAAGATTTTGAAAGAGAAATTGACCACAGCCCCGATCTTATCTTTACCTGAAGGTTCCGACGATTTTGTTGTCTACTGCGATGCCTCGAAACAAGGGTTCGGTTGTGTTCTAATGCAACGCAAGAAGGTTATCGCTTATGCCTCCCGACAATTAAAGAAACATGAAGTTAATTACACCACACACGATTTGGAGTTAGGTGCTGTGGTATTCGCTCTGAAGATGTGGCGACATTATCTATACGGTACTAAGTTTACGATATTCACCGACCATAAGAGTCTTCAGCATGTCTTTAATCAGAAACAGCTAAACATGAGACAGAGACGATGGCTCGAATTGTTAAATGATTATGATTGTGAACTAAAGTATCATCCGGGAAAGGCAAATGTAGTTGCCGATGCTCTAAGTCGAAAGGACGAAGTTAGGCGTGTTCGTGCCTTGAATCTTAAGATCAAATCGAATCTCATATCTCGAATCTGCGAAGTTCAAGTTGAAGCTATCAAACCTACACTTATCGAAGGAGAAGGACCTATAAATTTCGAAAACCAACTGCAAGTTAAGTCCAATGGTACAAGATACTTTGGTAATCGAATTTGGGTTCCTCGTTATGGTAATCTCCGTGAACTAGTCTTGGATGAAGCACATAAGACTAGGTATTCTATTCATCCCGGTTCTAGTAAAATGTATCAGGATGTGAAAGAGTTCTACTGGTGGCCCAACATGAAAGGCGACATTGCTACTTATGTGAGTAAGTGTCTTACTTGTTCGAAAGTCAAAGCCGAGCACCAAAAGCCTTCTGGCCTTCTAACTCAACCCGATATTCCACAGTGGAAGTGGGATGGTATAGCTATGGACTTTATCACAAAATTGCCTAAGACTGCAAATGGCAATGATACGATTTGGGTCATAGTTGATCGTCTCACTAAGTCTGCACATTTCATACCAATCAAAGAGACTGACAGAATGGAAAAGTTAGCTCGACTCTATGTTAAAGAGATTGTTACTCGTCATGGTGTCCCTACTTCTATTATCTCGGATCGCGATAGTCGATTTACTTCCAATTTCTGGAAATCCTTGCAAGCGTCTCTTGGAACTCGACTCGACATGAGTACAGCTTATCATCCGCAAACGGACGGTCAAAGTGAACGAACTATCCAAACTTTGGAGGATATGCTACGAGCATGTGTTATCGATTTCGGTAAAGGGTGGGATAAACACCTACCTTTAGTCGAGTTTTCTTACAACAACAGCTATCACTCTAGTATTAAAGCTGCACCATTCGAAGCTTTATACGGTCGCAAATGTAGATCTCCGTTGTGTTGGGATGAACTCGAGGACAGACAATTAACTGGTCCTGAACTTATTCATGAAACTTCCGAAAAGATCGTGCAAATCAAGAAGCGTTTAGAAACCGCTCGTAGTCGACAAAAGAGTTATGCCGACCCTCACCGAAAACCGTTAGAATTCTAAGTTGGAGATAACGTTATGTTAAAAGTATCTCCTTGGAAAGGTGTTATTCGCTTCGGTAAACGAAATAAACTCAGTCCGCGTTATGTTGGACCTTTCAAAGTTATTCAAAGAATCGGTCCCGTTGCGTATCGATTAGAACTTCCAGCTGAACTAAGTCAAGTACATGATGTGTTTCATGTCTCAAATCTGAAAAAGTGTCTCGCCGAAGATACTCTTGTTATTCCTTTGGATGATATCCGCATTGATGAGCAAATGCACTTTGTCGAAGAACCTATAGAGATTATGAAAGAAGAGGTCAAACAGACTCGTAAGAGCAACATACCTATTGTTAAAGTCCGTTGGAATTCGCGTAGAGGCCCCGAATATACCTGGGAACGCAAAGACCAAATGATACGAAAATACCCCCATCTCTTCCCAACTGTTGATGAAGCAGACGGGAACTCCACTTAAAACTTCGGGACGAAGTTTTCATTAACGGGGAGGTACTATAACGACCCTCATTTTTCCATCTATATAATGCCCGAACAAAAGATTTAAGTATAATGAATAAACTCTAAGTACTAATAAAAGGTCGTTATATACATACGAAATTAACGAACGTTAAACGAATAATAAATTTTATTCAACAACGTACGCGTAAGAATTTTTATAAAAAAAATTTCTGTCATAACATGATTACATATAAAATACTTATATTAATTTGGTATTTAGTTAATATATTATACAATTAATAAATACAAGTATATATAAATGTAGTAACATATATAAAACTAATAAAATTATAAAGTAATAATTTAATTAAATAAAAACCACATTTAGTAATTATAATTTTATAAATACAGAATATATATTTATATTTATCAAAATTCGTATTTAATAATTAAATAAAAATAGAAATTTAGTTAGTTAACATTTTTAGAACTATGAAATATATATATATATATATATATATATATATATATATATATATATATATATATATATATATATATATATATATTTTAAAAAAGTAGTATTTTTTTATATATAAACTAGATCTAGATCCACTTTTATTTATTTTATTCCTACTTTTAACTTTACTTTTATTTATTTATATTTTGAAATGGTGGCATGACTGGCCATAAATACTTTTAATTTTTTATAAGACACTAGTTATTTTTTTATATAAACTTTTGTATTTTTTTATTTTCTCTTTACCAAAAATTGTAACTATAAATACCATAGCCTAGTTCACAAATTTTGTACACCAAAAACTTGAAGAATTCTCTCTCAAACCTCTGCAAAAATTATTTTTGTAAGTTCTCTATATTATTTTTATAGTTTTTATTTAGTTTTTATCATATTTTTGTGCTAGTTTTATGTTAAATACCAAATAAATATGAAATTAATTATAATAAATAATGTAAATACATGATAATTAGTATTAAGTATCCTAATGACTATAAAAATTATTTTTATGAATTATACATTCGAATTTATATTTATTAAAAATCAAAAACTGATTTTTTTTATATTCGGTATATATAGATATATAATAAATAAATAGTAAACGATTATATATATATGTTTTTACAATTTTCGCTTATCACATATGTTATACAAGTAATTATAAAAATTAATGTTTGATTTAATTGTCATTTTAAATAATTAATTTGTATTTTCTTTAGTTTTGCTACAGTAGCCGAAAACAGTGTTTTTAAAATAAAAAGAGGACTAAATGGTATAATATTTTTATGACTACAATAATTAATAGAAACTACTTTGGAACTATTAAGAAAGTTATAAAAATTATTTTTTTGAATTAATGAATATATATTTCTAGTTAATTTCGAATTTAAACTAATAACAATACAAAAGTTGAATTAAATAGTTAAACTATTAATATAATTATACAAATAATTTTTCTAAGCTTAATATACTAATATAAGCTCACGAAAATTATTGGTTGAATTAATTTAGTTGATTTAATAATTATTACTTTATAAACTTTGATTTATTGCAAACCGAAAAAGAAATTAGTAATAAATACTTTTACACCATAACAAAAATTTATAAAATTTTCCTAAGTTTATTTTGATCAGTAGAACCTAAGAAAAATATAAGATGTGGTGTTAAACTTGTTTACCTATTTATTTTCATTTTAACTATTAAAACAATTATAAAAAGTAATATTTAATACACAAAACTTAATATTAATGTATAGAAAAATTTTATTATGTTTTATACAAGTTAGTTACTGTTATGAAATCAATAAAACACTTGTTAGCATCATTAGATAATTATTGGTGCTTATATTGATCTAAAACATAATTTAAACTATATATATATATATATATATATATATATATATATATATATATATATATGTATGTATCCTTACATATATATAATATATATATATATTAAACACTTATAAGTAAAGTATATAAAGTGTTGTATTTCTATACGCACCTAAAAACGTATTGGAACGGTATATTAGATGGGTATAGATCTTGATCTTTCTCGAGTGGATGGACGCTCGAAAGTCTAGGCGGAGAGTTTGGATTACCGAGTTAAAGGATCCTGTGGCTCAGAAACCTATGACCTGAAAAGGCCATTTTAAATTGAAAGTGTTAGATTGGAAGCTTGTCTAGTATGAAAAGCCTTTCCAAAACGATAAACCTTCTTTAAACTTACTATAAAAGAAAATACTTACACTTATCATAATACGGGCAAAACATCTAAACTATTCTCAACTTATTCTTAGGTTGACTTATTCCGTGCTTCGATCATCCATACTTCCTCTTTAAGGATTACTTTATCTCACCGAATTACTAAGGTGACTTTCATAGCCCCACTCTTATTGCTATAGCACTTTTTATACTTACTGGGGTGAGACACATGCTGCTTTTATACTTTAAACAACTTAGACACAAGTACGAACCTAAACTGTACTATGACTAGCTTATGCTACTAAGACCCTACAGTGATATTTTTTAACTGCTTTCAGGATAAGGCATTCTTAATTATTGGGGGTAGGCCTATCGGGAGTAACGTCCCCGATACATTTGACCGCGATGTCTTTGTATTACTTAATAATGATTTAAACATGGTGATAAGGTACTGCCAACTTATCATCGGGGCAACAAAACAAACGTTTAGTCTAAAATATCACGAATCAGTACTACTTTTTTATCTTAATGATCAGTACTACGTTTAGTCATTGTGATCTACTTTTATAACAAATCTTGTGGTCTAAAAAATTAAAAGTATTTATGGCCAGTCATGCCACCATTTCAAAATATAAATAAATAAAAGTAAAGTTAAAAGTAGGAATAAAATAAATAAAAGTGGATCTAGATCTAGTTTATATATAAAAAAATACTACTTTTTTAAAATATATATATATATATATATATATATATATATATATATATATATATATATATATATATATATATATATATATATATTTCATAGTTCTAAAAATGTTAACTAACTAAATTTCTATTTTTATTTAATTATTAAATACGAATTTTGATAAATATAAATATATATTCTGTATTTATAAAATTATAATTACTAAATGTGGTTTTTATTTAATTAAATTATTACTTTATAATTTTATTAGTTTTATATATGTTACTACATTTATATATACTTGTATTTATTAATTGTATAATATATTAACTAAATACAAAATTAATATAAGTATTTTATATGTAATCATGTTATGACAGAAATTTTTTTTATAAAAATTCTTACGCGTACGTTGTTGAATAAAATTTATTATTCGTTTAACTCACATGCTGCTTTTATACTTTAAACAACTTAGACACAAGTACGAACCTAAACTGTATTATGACTAGCTTATGCTACTAAGACCCTACAGTGATATTTTTTAACTGCTTTCAGGATAAGGCATTCTTAATTATTGGGGGTAGGCCTATCGGGAGTAACGTCCCCGATACATTTGACCGCGATGTCTTTGTATTACTTAATAATGATTTAAACATGGTGATAAGGTACTACCAACTTATCATCGGGGCAACAAAACAAACGTTTAGTCTAAAATATCACGAATCAGTACTACTTTTGGATCTGCGTGATCTACTTTTATAACAAATCTTGTGGTCTAAAAACAAACGGTCAAACATATGTGATAAGCGAAAATTGTAAAAACATATATATATATAATCGTTTACTATTTATTTATTATATATCTATATATACCGAATATAAAAAAAATCAGTTTTTGATTTTTAATAAATATAAATTCGAATGTATAATTCATAAAAATAATTTTTATAGTCATTAGGATACTTAATACTAATTATCATGTATTTACATTATTTATTATAATTAATTTCATATTTATTTGGTATTTAACATAAAACTAGCACAAAAATATGATAAAAACTAAATAAAAACTATAAAAATAATATAGAGAACTTACAAAAATAATTTTTGCAGAGGTTTGAGATTTCCGTTTCATATTGTCTCATCAAGACCTCCCTAACCATGACAATGACTCCTCAAATTATGAGCCTGAAGAAGAGCCTATTAAAGAATCATCTGAAAACTCATCTCGAAAGAGAAAACAACCCGAACCCGCCGCCACTAGAGAAGCCGATCCATTATTTTGTAATAACATGGAACACGTAAGGGTGAAGTCTGATATCCTCAACCTTCAGCGAAGTTGTGATAAGAATAAAGAGTATATTAGGCGCCAAGTTGCTCGGATAGAAATGCGTCTAAACAGCCTAGAAAAAGAAAACACAATCTTGAAAGAAATCATCAAAGAGTCCTTCGACTCTCAAACTGAAAAACTAGAAAAACTTGTGAAAAATAACATGGACAAAGTAATGGAGACAGTAATGAAAGTGAAGACTGAGGAAGAACGGAATACCCGTTGGGGAAAGCAATCTCTTGCCTACCTCCAAGAACTAGTTGAGTCTAAGATGAAAATAGAGAAAAACCGAATCAATCATCAACTGGCTATCAAGGATTTCAACAACAACTTTGTCAACAGCCGCATCACTAACCTTTACGATAATTTTGAATACCTCCACGAGAAACAAAAGGAGAAAAATGAAAAGATAGAGAAATTTATGAAGGAAGCTGAGAACGAGAAAAAGAAGAACTAAAACCTATCTTTTGTTTTCCTATTTTCCATTTACCCATCTATGTAAAGGCTTATGCCTAAACTTTTTCCATTCCAAACTCGTGTAATAAAGACTTATATAATGCCTCATTTCCAATAATGTTAAGTGTTTATTTAAGCATATTGTCTTATTCACCTATGTGTGTTGTGCAAATGTTATAAATCATGATTGTAAACTTATAATATCTTGATTCTTCAACTAAGAATGTATTTATGTTTTGAAGATCAATGGCTCACTCAACTCGTGGTAACAACAACAACAACAACAACAACAACAATCTTATACCAAATGTCACTCTTTCTACTGAGCAATTTCAATTGCTGCTAGCGGCCGCCCAAGGCAATAACAATAACAACAACAATCATAATGTTCCTTCTAAAACTTGCTCCTATAAAGATTTTAAGAACTGTAGCCCACCCACTTTTAGTGGAAAAGAAGAAGCCGTAGAACTGGTCCGATGGTTTGAAAAGCTAGAATCAATCTTCCGTATCTGTAACTGCGGAGATAATGATCGAGTGAAGTTTTCCACAAGTTCACTCACTGGCAATGCTATGACATGGTGGACTGCTCATGCCAAATCTGTGGGAATAGATAATGCTAATACTACAACATGGGATGAACTCAAAGGCATGATGATCACTAAGTTTTGCCCAAGAAGTCAAGTCCAAAAGCTCGAAGCTGAGTACTGGGAACTCAGAGTTAAAGGAACCGATATCGAAAGCTATACCAATCGTTTTTTGGAGCTTTCTACCTTATGTCCCGAAATGTTCCCAACTGAAGCCCGCAGGATAGAGCGGTATATCGAGGGTCTACCCGAGGATGTTCAAGGGAATGTGATTTCTGCTGAGAAGGTTACTGTGGATGCTGTGATCCACATGGCACAGAGTTTAATGATGGCTAAACGTAGGAGAGTTTCGGCTAATAAACAAGTCGAAGTTAAAAACGGTGACAATAAGAAGAAATTTGAACCATCTCAGGGTGTTTGCAAGCCTTATCAAAGTACATCTATAAGTTTATATTATATAACGAAACCTAAACTTATCAAGTAATTTATATAATGTATACTTAAAATAAATAATTTTACAACATATAAATTCATATCAAGTAACATAAGTTTATTAGTTAAATTTATAAACTTTATACTTGACAAAGTTATATATACATATATATTTATATATAACTAAAAAGTATATACATATTTATAAGATGTAAAGTTTATGTAAATATGTTACCACTTACAAAAACTAATCTATACAATGATATCTTTTATAAAAATGAAGGTTATAGTCATTGTAAAATATATATATATATATATATATATATATATATATATATATATATATATATATATATATATATATATATATATATATAAAGTTACTGTAGCGCCGAATAGTAAACAAAAATTTTTTTAATACTTTTTGCTTTTTATTTTTTAATTTTATTCTAGATCTAGATCTAGCTTTATAAAAACACTTTTCTTTATTTAATACAAATTATGGGCTGATACAATTATTAATATTTTTATTTTTCTTTTCTTTTTCTTTTTATTTCTTTTATACATTTTTTTTATACCAAGTTTTCACCTATAAATACTAGCCATTTCTTTCAAAATCCTTTACACCTCAAAATTTTATTCTCACTTGAAGATCATACTCTCAAACCTCTGCAAAAATTATTTTTGTAAGTTCTCTATATTATTTTTATAGTTTTTATTTAGTTTTTATCATATTTTTGTGCTAGTTTTATGTTAAATACCAAATAAATACGAAATTAATTATAATAAATAATGTAAATACATGATAATTAGAATTAAGTATCCTAATGACTATAAAAATTATTTTTATGAATTATACATTCGAATTTATATTTATTAAAAATCAAAAACTGACTTTTTTATATTCGGTATATATAGATAATGAAGAAATAAATAGTAAACAATTTTATATATTATGTTTTATAATTTTCGCTTGTTCCTTAGGTCATAAAAGTAATAAAAGATTTAAGTATAAATATTAAAAGTATTTATGTTTTAAATCTTTTGAATATTAAAAGTATTTATGGCGGTGATTTTAGCGGGATCGACATGTATTCCGTTACTATCTACAACATGTCCAAGGAATTGTATGGTTCTAAGCCAAAACTCACACTTAGAAAATTTTGCGTAGAGTTGTTCTTTTCTTAAGAGTTCAAGAATCAATCGTAAATGTTGCTCATGTTCTTTCTCGCTTTTAGAATAGATCAAGATGTCGTCGATGAAAACAATAACGAATTTATCAAGGTAAGGCTTGCAAACACGGTTCATAAGATCCATAAATACGGCTGGAGCATTGGTTAAACCGAAAGGCATAACACAAAATTCGTAATGTCCGTATCGGGTGCGGAATGCAGTCTTAGGAATGTCAGACTCCTTGACGATCCAAAAGTAGTACTGATTCGTGATATTTTAGACTAAACGTTTGTTTTGTTGCCCCGATGATAAGTTGGCAGTACCTTATCACCATGTTTAAATCATTATTAAGTAATACAAAGACATCGCGGTCAAATGTATCGGGGACGTTACTCCCAATAGGCCTACCCCCAATAATTAAGAATGCCTTATCCTGAAAGCAGTTAAAAAATATCACTGTAGGGTCTTAGTAGCATAAGCTAGTCATAGTACAGTTTAGGTTCGTACTTGTGTCTAAGTTGTTTAAAGTATAAAAGCAGCATGTGTCTCACCCCAGTAAGTATAAAAAGTGCTATAGCAATAAGAGTGGGGCTATGAAAGTCACCTTAGTAATTCGGTGAGATAAAGTAATCCTTAAAGAGGAAGTATGGATGATCGAAGCACGGAATAAGTCAACCTAAGAATAAGTTGAGAATAGTTTAGATGTTTTGCCCGTATTATGATAAGTGTAAGTATTTTCTTTTATAGTAAGTTTAAAGAAGGTTTATCATTTTGGAAAGGCTTTTCATACTAGACAAGCTTCCAATCTAACACTTTCAATTTAAAATGGCCTTTTCAGGTCATAGGTTTCTGAGCCACAGGATCCTTTAACTCGGTAATCCAAACTCTCCGCCTAGACTTTCGAGCGTCCATCCACTCGAGAAAGATCAAGATCTATACCCATCTAATATACCGTTCCAATACGTTTTTAGGTGCGTATAGAAATACAACACTTTATATACTTTACTTATAAGTGTTTAATATATATATATATATTATATATATGTAAGGATACATATATATATATATATATATATATATATATATATATATATATATATATATATATATATATATATATATATATATATATAGTTTAAATTATGTTTTAGATCAATATAAGCACCAATAATTATCTAATGATGCTAACAAGTGTTTTATTGATTTCATAACAGTAAGTAACTTGTATAAAACATAATAAAAATTTTCTATACATTAATATTAAGTTTTGTGTATTAAATATTACTTTTTATAATTGTTTTAATAGTTAAAATGAAAATAAATAGGTAAACAAGTTTAACACAACATCTTATATTTTTCTTAGGTTCTACTGATCAAAATAAACTTAGGAAAATTTTATAAATTTTTGTTATGGTGTAAAAGTATTTATTGCTAATTTCTTTTTCGGTTTGCAATAAATCAAAGTTTATAAAGTAATAATTATTAAATCAACTAAATTAATTCAACCAATAATTTTCGTGAGCTTATATTAGTATATTAAGCTTAGAAAAATTATTTGTATAATTATATTAATAGTTTAACTATTTAATTCAACTTTTGTATTGTTATTAGTTTAAATTCAAAATTAACTAGAAATATATATTCATTAATTCAAAAAAATAATTTTTATAACTTTCTTAATAGTTCCAAAGTAGTTTCTATTAATTATTGTAGTCATCAAAATATTATACCATTTAGTCCTCTTTTTATTTTAAAAACACTGTTTTCGGCTACTGTAGCAAAACTAAAGAAAATACAAATTAATTATTTAAAATGACAATTAAATCAAACATTAATTTTTATAATTACTTGTATAACATATGTGATAAGCGAAAATTGTAAAAACATATATATATAATCGTTTACTATTTATTTATTATATATCTATATATACCGAATATAAAAAAATCAGTTTTTGAGTATAATGAAAACAACTAGATGGAATACATGTATTAATACTTTTAATTTTTTTATAAGACACTAGTTATTTTTTTATATAAACTTTTGTATTTTTTTATTTTCTCTTTACCAAAAATTGTAACTATAAATACCATAGCCTAGTTCACAAATTTTGTACACCAAAAACTTGAAGAATTCTCTCTCAAACCTCTGCAAAAATTATTTTTGTAAGTTCTCTATATTATTTTTATAGTTTTTATTTAGTTTTTATCATATTTTTGTGCTAGTTTTATGTTAAATACCAAATAAATATGAAATTAATTATAATAAATAATGTAAATACATGATAATTAGTATTAAGTATCCTAATGACTATAAAAATTATTTTTATGAATTATACATTCGAATTTATATTTATTAAAAATCAAAAACTGATTTTTTTTATATTCGGTATATATAGATATATAATAAATAAATAGTAAACGATTATATATATATGTTTTTACAATTTTCGCTTATCACATATGTTATACAAGTAATTATAAAAATTAATGTTTGATTTAATTGTCATTTTAAATAATTAATTTGTATTTTCTTTAGTTTTGCTACAGTAGCCGAAAACAGTGTTTTTAAAATAAAAAGAGGACTAAATGGTATAATATTTTTATGACTACAATAATTAATATAAACTACTTTGGAACTATTAAGAAAGTTATAAAAATTATTTTTTTGAATTAATGAATATATATTTCTAGTTAATTTCGAATTTAAACTAATAACAATACAAAAGTTGAATTAAATAGTTAAACTATTAATATAATTATACAAATAATTTTTCTAAGCTTAATATACTAATATAAGCTCACGAAAATTATTGGTTGAATTAATTTAGTTGATTTAATAATTATTACTTTATAAACTTTGATTTATTGCAAACCGAAAAAGAAATTAGCAATAAATACTTTTACACCATAACAAAAATTTATAAAATTTTCCTAAGTTTATTTTGATCAGTAGAACCTAAGAAAAATATAAGATGTGGTGTTAAACTTGTTTACCTATTTATTTTCATTTTAACTATTAAAACAATTATAAAAAGTAATATTTAATACACAAAACTTAATATTAATGTATAGAAAATTTTTATTATGTTTTATACAAGTTACTTACTGTTATGAAATCAATAAAACACTTGTTAGCATCATTAGATAATTATTGGTGCTTATATTGATCTAAAACATAATTTAAACTATATATATATATATATATATATATATATATATATATATATATATATATATATATATATATATATATATATATATATATATATATATATGTATGTATGTATCCTTACATATATATAATATATATATATATATATATTAAACACTTATAAGTAAAGTATATAAAGTGTTGTATTTCTATACGCACCTAAAAACGTATTGGAACGGTATATTAGATGGGTATAGATCTTGATCTTTCTCGAGTGGATGGACGCTCGAAAGTCTAGGCGGAGAGTTTGGATTACCGAGTTAAAGGATCCTATGGCTCAGAAACCTATGACCTGAAAAGGCCATTTTAAAACATAATAAAATATACTTTGGCTAAACGTTGTGTCATTTGTGGTCGTTATAGATGGAATATTGTGGTTATATATACTTTACTTTATATAAATAAGTTGGCAGTACCTTATCACCATGTTTAAATCATTATTAAGTAATACAAAGACATCACGGTCAAATGTATCGGGGACGTTACTCCCGATAGGCCTACCCCCAATAATTAAGAATGCCTTATCCTGAAAGCAATTAAAAAATATCACTGTGGGGTCTTAGTAGCATAAGCTAGTCATAGAACAGTTTAGGTTCGTACTTATGTCTAAGTTGTTTAAAGTATAAAAGCAGCATGTGTCTCACCCCAGTAAGTATAAAAAGTGCTATAGCAATAAGAGTGGGGCTATGAAAGTCACCTTAGTAAGTAGAGAGAGAGTTATTCCTCGGAATAAAGAGTTGAACGAGTGAGCAGGAAAGTCAACCTATTGACATTTAAGAGTAGTTAAGTGTTTTGCCCATGTTTAAGTTTAAGTATGTGTTTAAGTATAGTTTGTTTTACTAAGTTTCTATTCCTAGTAAGTTACTATTTTTATAAAGTTTCCATTTTTAGAAAGTTTCTTATTTTACTAAGTTTCTATGACTAGAGAGTTTCTACTTTTATGAGTGTTTTTCATTTTAGGATACTTGCCGTATTAGATAAGCTTCCAATCACCCCTTTCCCTTCGAATGGCTAATTTAGATCTAGGGGCTTGAGCCATAGGACCCTTTAAATCGGAAATCCAAACCCTCTGCCTAGAATCTCGTAGAAACCATTCGTCAAGAAAGTTCGAAGATCTATACATCTCTAATACATATCCCAAAATATTTTTGTGCTACAATATAAGTAGTAGGTTATAGGTGCTAGTAATAGTAATAGTGTATACATGTTAAGTACTAGTATAAGTAGTATTAGGGTTTAAGGTTTTAATATGTATATGTATATATAATTCTTATATATACATAAAAATATTTTTTTTTTACATGTATATATGTATATATAAATCTAGGAGTGTTTATGTATATACTTATGAATAACAAGTTTATAATATGAATATGAATTAACAAAGATTAAAGTTTATGTAAATAGTTTAGGGTTTATGTTATACCTTTGAAGATTCAAGATAATTAACAAAGAAAAGATGAACACGATGAAGATGGAAGATCAAAGCCTTAAAAATCTTGAAGAACTCCTTGAAGATTCTTGAAGAACACGAAGAACAAGCTTGAAGATCCGAATACCACAAGAGAGGGAGAGGGAGAGATTGTTTTTGAGAGAGGATTTTGGTGTGATTTGTGAATGAAAAACTAGGAGTCTAGGAGTGTTTATATAGTGCAAGTATTAGAGTGTTAGTCAACATAAGGATGTTCTAATTAATGATTTTATTTTGTTTTATAATTTTTAGTCAACAAAAGGTGGTACTAGTTTATAATTAGTCAACATAAGGATGTACTAGTTTATACTTTATTTTTAGTCAACATAAGGATGTAATTGTTTAAGATTCTTTAGTCTCATTATTATTACTATTATTATTATTATTATTATTATGTTTATTATTATTTTTACATTTACTACATGATAAGTATTATTTTCTTTTTACTAATTCATGACTTGTATTTATTTTTATTTAGTTCCCAATTGTTTTATTATTTATATAAATGTCACTTTTTATTTATTACTTATAGATTAATAGTTATAAATAATATTATTGAAATGCATAAATTTTAATTAGCAGTGAGTGTCGAATAAAAGTTTATTATTTGGTCAACGTTAAATTGATTGTGTATATAACAACCCTTAAATAATTAATACGTATAGTCAGACAGTAAACCCTAGGGTCATTTCAGTAATTTCAGAAGTCAAAAAGTGAGGGTTGTTATAGTACCTTCCAGTTAATAAAAACTTCGTCCCGAAGTTTTAGGTAGACTTCTCGGATGCATCAGCAGTTGAGAAGAGATGGGGATATTTCCGTTTCATATTGTCTTTGCGTTCCCAGGTATATTCGGGGCCTCTACGCGAATTCCGACAGACTTTAATGATAGGTATGTTGCTTTTACGCGTTTGTTTGACCTCTCCTTCCATGATTTCTATAGGTTCTTCAACGAAGTGTATTTATCATTAATGCGAAGATCATTCAAAATGATGATGTTATACAAGTCATTTCAGTAAATTGGATACATGAAATGTGTTATGAATGGTATTGAGCTCATTTAAAACCTTGAGCATTTTATGCCACAATATTAGGGCAGACAAACAGAGAGGAGTTCGTGAAAATCACAGTCATGAAATTTGATAGAGATCTTTATTGTTTACAACAAGAATATTTTAATGATGAATATAAGTTGAAAAATAAAGTTTTATCACTATTGAATAATATGGATAAAACGATTCGTTTATAGGAAGAGTATAAAAGAAGCTATCATAAAAGAGTGAAATGAGAAAATTAAATGTTCGCCTTAACTTTTGACGTAGTCACGATTGATTTCCGGAATTCAAGGAATTAAAGGAAATCTTCGTAATCTATAAGATTTGATTCTCCGGTATTTATGAAATTTTGAGATTTGTTTGATTAAATACGGTGATTTGCCTCGATTGATGTGTTTGGAATTTTGTTATAAATTAGCTTCTTCCGTTTCATTATCTTCACCACTTCTATACTTTCTTTCTCAATTCAAACTTCCAAAAGATTAAGAAAATGCTTAATCCAGTTCTGATTCTGGTTATTATATTGACCATCTATGCAGTCATTCTTCTTTTTCTTTTACCGCCAGAGGAATCTGTTTACTTCTACTATGCTCTTGGGGTTATAGTGTTTTTAATTATCCCGTGTCTTTATATTGCTATACGCATTGATATACACGGTTTGTAATTTCGGAGTCGTTATCGGGCTTTATATTTTCCCTTATATGTCGGAGCTTTGTTTCTTCTTCCCGACTTCAAGTCAAGCGAGTAATGGTCCAGAATTCATAGGTATGAAGTTTCGAATGATCATAATATATAAAGTAGAAAGGAAAGGTAATAGCACGGTTTGATTTGTCATATTACCAGAATATCCGGAAAAGACCGAATCATCAAGAAAAATATTTTCTTGATATGTTTAGAGGTTAAATAGAATGTAAGAGTCGTGTAACATGGAAAATGATGATTATAAAATCTATGAATCATCATCTTCCATTAAAAACTTAGCATGACTTACTGTAATATAATCACGTTGGCCTGACGTCATTATATTATACTAACTCATGCTTCAATTCCCAACACTTCTTCAAAGCATTTATAATTTAAACTCGAATTTTACAGAATATAGAAACTAAAACAGTTTCCTTTATAAAGATATCGCAAAGAGATACTTAATTGCGGACATGAATCGTTATGAAGATATCTTTCGAAATATAGAGGATATTTATGATGATATTTTGGAATTTCTAAGTTCGAAAGTTGATGAAGAAAAATTTTCGCAAGCTTTTAACATGACTTCGGAGCAAGATATTCTCTAAAGATTTCACCGGATCCAAAATTACCTGGATTCTTTGAATATAGGGTTTGGCCCTTGTGTTTGTCCTTGGTCTCCTCCATGGTTAGCTCAATCCGTTTTTCAGTTCCAAATTTTCTTTTGAGCTTTTCCAACGTACCATTCTTTATTATCAAACTGTTGGCCCTTAAGACCATCTACAATTTTTCTGTTTCCTCTGCATTTAATGCAGCCATATTTGAATCATCGGTTATCAATCCGAAATGGTTTCAAGAAATTTCATTTTTAGATGATTAAACGCTGATTGTAATCGTCAATGGATCTAATGGTTGACGAATAGGCGTTGTTGATTTCAAAAGTAATGAATGATAATTTTGGTGGTTTGATGTGATAATTCATCATAGAATACGAATGAATATAATTCATGAATGTAGTGATCTTTAGGAAGATAACATCTGCTATAGCTTTACTTGAATTCTGATATGTCAAATTCAGAATATGTAATTTGATTTGAATGAAAATGGTTGTTCTTTGGTGCGCGGATACATATGTGGATGTAAGTAGTATAGTTACTGATTATTGAATCAGAATTTGAAGAATGTACAATGTAACATATTAATGTGAGATATAAATATTTCTCGGGTATTACCTACCCATTAAAATATTTTCACAATTAACAGTTTGTACAAAAGAGAAGATATACGTTCATATATGTATTCTTCAGATATAATATAGATTTAATGAGTTAATATAATATTAAACTCATTTGATTTGCGGTTGAAACGAGAATAAATAATCTCCAAAACCTTAGAGATTTCATAATTATCGCGAAATATTTCGCTAATGAAGTTATGAATCAATACTTCATCATTCATTGTTATTGATATACCTCAGTATATGATGTTGGTGCTCGTGGAATTCTTGTGAAATTCATAAGGCACGAATGATGTTTTCTAGAAAGTTTCGAGTACATCGAAAATGAAAGTATACAATCAATCATGTATTTGAGTAATACACTTGGTTTATTATGAAATGGAGTTTATTGTGTTGAAGCAGTGATTAACGATTGTTAAGTCATTAACGAAGGATGTACATCATAGCATATTAATGATATGAATTAATCATGTAGTACATACTAGTTAAGATTCACACGTAATAGCTTAGTACGAAAAGATTTATTATTGTTCCAATCCATATATATAAAGTATACATATGTAATTCTTCAGGAAGAATGAGTTAATACATCTTAACTCTTTATTAATAATATTCCTTGGTATCTATGGGGCGTATGATGTTGATGTTTGAGGTACTGAGTGTGATGTTGAGGCGTGGAATGCGGATGTTGTCGTTGGTGAAGCTGGTGATGTTGGTGGTGATGCCGATGGTACTGGTGGTACTGGTTATGCTGCTGGTGTTTGTAGGTTTCGCACCATATTCTCCAGAGCCACTACTCGAGCGCGAAGCTCGTTGACTTCTTCTATTATTCCGGGATGATTGGCGGTTCGGACAAGTGGATGAATAAGATCTAAAATTTTAGATATTATATATTCGTGACTGGATATCCTAGAAATGAGGGTGAAAATAGTGTTCCGAACGGGTTCGCTAGTAAGTGCTTCAGGTTCTTCACCAAGAGGTGAATTCGGTTGGTGGAAGGGATCACCTTCTTCTTGTCTCCATTGATTAAGTTTACTACGAACCCATCCCTAATTCATCCAAAATAGATGATGGCTAATTGGTTGGTTCATTCCGGTTACGCTGCCATTGGAGCTCGAAGAGTTCGAGGAATCCATATTATGTGTTTGGAATTAGGGTTTTTGATATGAGATTAGTGTTGAATACTGGATGATATATTCGTCTCCTCGAATACGTGTATATAGCAAAAAGATTTCCGTAATTTACGGAGGGAATTTAGGAAAAGTGTTAGACAAAATCTATTGGGATAGATACGATAAGATATAATAAGATATGATGTGTCTATACTTTAATAATGGCAGTATGACGTGTCGAGATCATAAAGTGATAAGTATGTAATCTAATAATCTTTTGATTAAAGACTTTCAATTCGAATACTGTGATAACCCAATGACATTTTTCGATTCACAAACCGATGCATAAAGGCATAAGGCATATAGGTACGTGATATAACAGGGAGTTATATACGTTTGTGTTTGAGTAGTAACAATTATAAGAGTTTCAAAATCATGGATAATATTTCATGTAATACATATGTAATACACATAACCATGATAGATGACTTATGAATGTCAAGAATTTCTGAAATCATTGTGTCGCATTTAGATGCGGTGGTGTAATTGGATAGCACTCAGGAAAGTGACAGATTTCTTAGATTAGCTCGGCATTCTAAGATAAGTAAAGTTTCTAAAGTATAGTGTAGCATTTAACAGTTAAAGGCAACAATTAAAGGCACTATGGTCAAGGAAAGTTGTAGTCCTACATTTGGAAAGAGACTTTGATTAGAATCTTTAAGTCAAGTTTGGTAAAGCATGATTGTTAAGATTATAAGGCAATTCTAAATGCTTTAAGTCTAAGGCAGGAAAGGTTATAGTTTCCTAGATTGCTAAGGCACCCTAGCTAGCAAGTAAGGCACACATAAAAATGCAATCCTGGTTCTCTATAACAGCCTGGTTATATATACTAGTTATTTTTTATAGTATATTATATATCTTATTTGTCCAATCACCCCAGCTTAACATGACCACAATATTGTCCGCTTTGCCCGCAGGCGCACGGCTTTTTCTTGGCGACCACACACGAGAAGCACTTTCCCAGGAGGTCACCCATCCTGGTAGTGCTCTCGCCCGAGCACGCTTAACCACAACGTACTCGCACTTCTACTCAGCCTGCGATCCCAAAACGCGTTGTGTCATTTAAGCGTGAGTATTACCTTATAATCCCATGATCACTCATGTCCGTGGGCGATGTGGGATTTGCCTAGAGTGTTACATTCACCCCCCCTCAGGGACTCATCGTCCTCGATGAGGTTTGCCCCACCACCCCCAACGGCACATGAGTGGCTCTGATACCATTCTGTAACACCCCAGCTTAACATGACCACAATATTGTCCGCTTTGCCCGCAGGCGCACGGCAAGCGAATAAACTCTAAGTACTAATAAAAGGTCGTTATATACATACGAAATTAACGAACGTTAAATGAATAATAAATTTTATTCAACAACGTACGCGTAAGAATTTTTATAAAAAAATTTTATGTCATAACATGATTACATATAAAATACTTATATTAATTTTGTATTTAGTTAATATATTATACAATTAATAAATACAAGTATATATAAATGTAGTAACATATATAAAACTAATAAAATTATAAAGTAATAATTTAATTAAATAAAAACCACATTTAGTAATTATAATTTTATAAATACAGAATATATATTTATATTTATCAAAATTCGTATTTAATAATTAAATAAAAATAGAAATTTAGTTAGTTAACATTTTTAGAACTATGAAATATATATATATATATATATATATATATATATATTTTAAAAAAGTAGTATTTTTTTATATATAAACTAGATCTAGATCCACTTTTATTTATTTTATTCCTACTTTTAACTTTACTTTTATTTATTTATATTTTGAAATGGTGGCATGACTGGCCATAAATACTTTTAATTTTTTTATAAGACACTAGTTATTTTTTTATATAAACTTTTGTATTTTTTTATTTTCTCTTTACCAAAAATTGTAACTATAAATACCATAGCCTAGTTCACAAATTTTGTACACCAAAAACTTGAAGAATTCTCTCTCAAACCTCTGCAAAAATTATTTTTGTAAGTTCTCTATATTATTTTTATAGTTTTTATTTAGTTTTTATCATATTTTTGTGCTAGTTTTATGTTAAATACCAAATAAATATGAAATTAATTATAATAAATAATGTAAATACATTATAATTAGTATTAAGTATCCTAATGACTATAAAAATTATTTTTATGAATTATACATTCGAATTTATATTTATTAAAAATCAAAAACTGATTTTTTTTATATTCGGTATATATAGATATATAATAAATAAATAGTAAACGATTATATATATATGTTTTTACAATTTTCGCTTATCACATATGTTATACAAGTAATTATAAAAATTAATGTTTGATTTAATTGTCATTTTAAATAATTAATTTGTATTTTATTTAGTTTTGCTACAGTAGCCGAAAACAGTGTTTTTAAAATAAAAAGAGGACTAAATGGTATAATATTTTTATGACTACAATAATTAATAGAAACTACTTTGGAACTATTAAGAAAGTTATAAAAATTATTTTTTTGAATTAATGAATATATATTTCTAGTTAATTTCGAATTTAAACTAATAACAATACAAAAGTTGAATTAAATAGTTAAACTATTAATATAATTATACAAATAATTTTTCTAAGCTTAATATACCAATATAAGCTCACGAAAATTATTGGTTGAATTAATTTAGTTGATTTAATAATTATTACTTTATAAACTTTGATTTATTGCAAACCGAAAAAGAAATTAGCAATAAATACTTTTACACCATAACAAAAATTTATAAAATTTTCCTAAGTTTATTTTGATCAGTAGAACCTAAGAAAAATATAAGATGTGGTGTTAAACTTGTTTACCTATTTATTTTCATTTTAACTATTAAAACAATTATAAAAAGTAATATTTAATACACAAAACTTAATATTAATGTATAGAAAATTTTTATTATGTTTTATACAAGTTACTTACTGTTATGAAATCAATAAAACACTTGTTAGCATCATTAGATAATTATTGGTGCTTATATTGATCTAAAACATAATTTAAACTATATATATATATATATATATATATATATATATATATATATATATATATATATATATATATGTATATGTATCCTTACATATATATAATATATATATATATTAAACACTTATAAGTAAAGTATATAAAGTGTTGTATTTCTATACGCACCTAAAAACGTATTGGAACGGTATATTAGATGGGTATAGATCTTGATCTTTCTCGAGTGGATGGACGCTCGAAAGTCTAGGCGGAGAGTTTGGATTACCGAGTTAAAGGATCCTGTAGCTCAGAAACCTATGACCTGAAAAGGCCATTTTAAATTGAAAGTGTTAGATTGGAAGCTTGTCTAGTATGAAAAGCCTTTCCAAAACGATAAACCTTCTTTAAACTTACTATAAAAGAAAATACTTACACTTATCATAATACGGGCAAAACATCTAAACTATTCTCAACTTATTCTTAGGTTGACTTATTCCGTGCTTCGATCATCCATACTTCCTCTTTAAGGATTACTTTATCTCACCGAATTACTAAGGTGACTTTCATAGCCCCACTCTTATTGCTATAGCACTTTTTATACTTACTGGGGTGAGACACATGCTGCTTTTATACTTTAAACAACTTAGACACAAGTACGAACCTAAACTGTACTATGACTAGCTTATGCTACTAAGACCCTACAGTGATATTTTTTAACTGCTTTCAGGATAAGGCATTCTTAATTATTGGGGGTAGGCCTATCGGGAGTAACGTCCCCGATACATTTGACCGCGATGTCTTTGTATTACTTAATAATGATTTAAACATGGTGATAAGGTACTGCCAACTTATCATCGGGGCAACAAAACAAACGTTTAGTCTAAAATATCACGAATCAGTACTACTTTTGGATCTGCGTGATCTACTTTTATAACAAATCTTGTGGTCTAAAAACAAACGGTCAAACATATTTGTTAAACCTATGAATTTCACTCAACCTTTTTGGTTGACACTTTTAGCATGTTTATCTCAGGTACTGAATGATCAGGACCTCTATATCTACTGCTTATGTGATGACTTACTTGGCTAGGATCAAGACTTATCGCATATTTACTTTTCTGCATTTGAATAATTTATAATTCTTGTAACGACATTATTAATTCTTCCGCTGCGTTTATTCAAATAAAATTTGGTTTTATTCATATAGTTATTGTTCTCATTTTATAATATGTTGGTATGTATTATGATATTGAATCACATTTCGCCCAGGCCCTAACTGGGGGTGTGACAGAGTTCTTCCGTCTAACGTCCGTCTAAAGGGTCCGTTAAATGCCATCACGTGATTAACAAATAGAGTGTGTCAACGTCATTCAATTTACAGTCAACAAATGATATTAAATGATTCTAAATGAACAAAAAGACAAAAATACCCATCACGTGTTAATCACATGATTGCACTTAAAGGACACTTTGAACGGATGTTAGATAGAGGAACAATGATTGCACATTTTGAAAATAAAAGGATTCTATATGCAAAAAAACAGCCGAGAGTCTCCGATTGCTATTTGATGTAAATCAAGGGACAAACACAGCAAAAAAGTCATTCGGTTGCACCAAAGGAAAACATGAAAGTAACGATATTCGGTTGTTGGGGTTACACTTGGCCCACAACTAGATTTTCTTAGTCCAAATTCTACGTCTCGCTATGTAATGACCCGGAATTTTCCGACCAAATTATACTTATGAGATTAATATTTACATAAATTAAACCATACCAACATGATAAGCAATCCAAATTGTTAAGACTTGTGTTTTTGAAAAGAGTTTTACACAACGTTTGACCGTCCAATATGACCGATGATATCACGGACTATATAACATACGATAATTATACGTTTGTGTATATATATGTATTTATATATATTTAACATGATCTAAGGATGGTTTAACATCTCATTGTGTACTAATGACAATGAGTTATAAGTATATTTTGAAACTACTAACTTAAGTTTTCAAAACGATAACTATACGTAACATTCTTTGATATATATACTTATAATCTATAATGCTTATACATGTATCATATATATAATGTATTTAATCACTTTTTAAGGACTTAAATACATAAAACAATATAAGTATATTCACAAAAGATAGCTATATTTGAATTCTCGTTCCGTTTCCTCAAGATTTCTATACGTATATCTAGGGTATATGTACCCGTATCATACCCAGCTTCTATACGTATTTACTATTAGTATATACACATCAAATCAACATCCTAATCAACATTATTACTGCCCTAGATATGAGGTAACTAGAATTTGTCAAGTAGTATGAATTATTAGTAAGAAAACAAAATTAGGAATCCTTTTCTTTCTTTATAAACTAAAAACGTTTTTATAAATGAACACCATTTCTTCACTCCATTTTCTCATACCTACACCCTCATTTCTCTCTCAAAATACTCCTAACTTCATACTTGATCATCTCCAAGCATTTTCCCCATCATTTAGCTTCAATTACAAGCCTTAAACACCATAAGAAAACTCTTTCAAGAACATATCAAAATAACCACTCATTTGAAGAAGTTTACTTCCAACCTTTTGATCTAACTCCACCACTCTTTGATTTCAAGATTATTTCTTATCTTTTGCAGTAACTTTGTCCAAGTGACTTGAGGTAGTAACCTTGTTCATAATCTTATTCAATTCATATTCATATAGCTATCTTATTTTGTGGTATAAAATTTTAACAACAAGAACATAGTTTGAATGATTTCAAACTTGTTCGCAAACTAAATAGATCCTTCTAACTTGACTTTTAAAACACTTCAAGACCTGTAATATATCATAATGATATGCTAACCTAACAAGATATAACTTGGTTTTACAAAGAACATCTTAAAAACTGAATCTACGTCGTCGGAGTGCAACCGGGGGCTGTTTTGGGTTGGATAATTAAAAACCATCTTGAACTTTGAATTGGAAGTTCATGTTCTGGAAAAATGATATTTCTTATGAATATGTTAACACATAAAAATTTCATGGTTTAACTCAAAGTGTAAGTATTTTTAGAAAAATGATCATTAAATTTTGTTTTTATGATGGAAAATGATCACTTTCATAAGTTTCACCAAAGTTTGACCTATAACCTATGATTTCGAATACAAACTAAGGTATTTTCAGTTCATATTATTAAAATTTAACTCGATCCAAGGAAGTGGCAAGTTGAACCAACAAAAACGGAGTTGTAATGAAGAAACTACGACTAAAACAAGATTGGGTATCCGAAGCTAGTTTAGCTACGAAAATATTTGGAGAAAAAGTAAATTAGTCATATCTTTTCTAATTAATATGATATTTTATATATAATTATTTATGAGTTGATTTTATATATTTCAGGACCACCCGTAAACAACACTAGAAGATTAATCATAAGACCTCATGATTGTACGCAACACGTCATTTGACAACACGGTACTTTATGTACGCAACACGTCATTTAACAACATGGTACCATGGGTCGAGATTAATTCTGATCAATACGAATACGATGGGGTCTTTATTTATTTTATTTAAGCAACTAATTGTGGACCACTAACATCGGACTGCTAACTACGGACTAAGAAAATATTAAAAGTATTAAAAGTATATATATATGTAACGATTACTTAAAAAGAAAATATGTTGATATATTATATATATGGTTAGGTTCGTGATATCTATCGGAGACCAAGTCGAATTAAATACCTTTAAGGCAAAAGTGAGTTTCATTTGCTCCCTTTTTAATTGCTTTTGCAATATATATTTTTGGGCTGAGAATACATGCGCTGCTTTTATAAATATTTACAAAATAGACACAAGTACTTAAAAATATATTCTACGTTGAGTTGTACCACCGACATATTTTCCTGTAGCTTGGTAACTACTATTTACATGGGTATTGTAAACGCGAATCCTGTTGATAGATCTATCGGGCCTGACAACCCCAACCGGACTGGACGACCAGTATTCAACGGTTGCACAGTACTTCGTTTTGGTGACTACACTTGGTACGGTGTAGTGAGATTTCTTAATAAAGGGAATATGCGACGTTGATTAAATGTTAAGTATGGTTACCAAGTCCTCAACCACTTAGAATGCTTTACATACACTTGCGAGTGTATTATGTTTATGATTATGAAATCTTGTGGTCTATTAACATATTGAAATGATTGCTATGATAAACCTATGAACTCACCAACCTTTTGGTTGACACTTTAAAGCATGTTTATTCTCAGGTACGAATTAAGTCTTCCGCTGTGCATTTGCTCAATATAAGGACATTACTTGGAGCCGATCATCGCAATGGGACCAAATGTTGATGACTTCGTCCAGGTGAATTAGGACGGGTCCTTTCACGCTAAACACTCACATTTTATTGTTTTTCAATATATATTATTTACATTTACGAGTAGTCTCATTTTTTATTATAAGTGTTCACTGATAAATTTTCAATATTGTTTTTTAATTTTGACTTTAACTATTTTTATTCTTGTCATATAATATTTGATAAAAATTATATAAATAAATTAAGTTCTAGATATGTTTTCATTAATATAACTTACATTAAGTATTATATAACACAAGGAAGAAAAAAAATTAGAGCCAAAGAAATAAAAGTTAATAGTAGATATACTTATAATGAAACGAAGAAAAAGTTAATAGTGGAGTAGATACTTATAATGGAACAAAGAAAAAAAAAAATTTATAGTCAACCCATCCACTCGTGTACCTCTACTCATAATTACATAATTAGAGAGACACTGTAATATCACTAGAGACGCCTTAATACCATTACATCAATAGTCCTTGATATATTTTTTACCTTTTCCAAATTCTTTTATGCACTCATTTTTTTATCATCTACTTCAATTATTGTTTCCATATATGGGTATCAAACATGACAATAAATTGGCATTTCGAACAATACCACAAGTTGTAGTTTATAGAAAAAATAAAATTAGACCCGCATAAATTAATGCTTAAAAGTTGATGTGCTAAACACGCAGGATAAGTGGATAACTGTATATTGTTTACCGCAAATAAGTTAGTGTAAGACTCGTCCCACATCGGTGGGGGAGGAGAACGAAACACCCTTTTATAAGGGAGGGTGTGGATACCTCTTCTGGTAGACGCGTTTTGGAAAGCAAAACCATGAGACTGTGGATGGCTGAAGGATAGGTAAGTCGGAGGTCAAGGCGGACAATATCTACTGCGAGTTGCGTGGGCTTTTACAAATGGTATCAGAGTTGGGGCCCGCTTCGATGTGCACTGCGGGGACGGAGTGTCCCGAAGGGGGGAGTGTTATAAGACTCGTCCCACATCGGTGGGGGAGGAGAATGAACACCTTTTATAAGGGAGGGTGTGGATACTTCTTCTGGTAGACGCGTTTTGGAAAGCAAAACCGTGAGACTGTGGATGGCTGAAGGATAGGTAAGTCGGAGGTCGAAGCAGAAAATATCTACTACGGGTTGTGCGGGCTGTTACAGATGGTATCAGAGTTGGGGCTCACATCGATGTGTACTGCGGGGACGCAGTGTCCCGAAGGGGAGGGGGAGTTGTAAGACTCGTCCCACATCGGTGGGGGAGGAGAACGAAACACCCTTTTATAAGGGACGGTGTGGATAACTCTTCTGGTAGACGCGTTTTGGAAAGAAAATCCATGAGACTGTGGATGGTTGAAGGATAGGTAAGTCGGAGGTCAAGGCGGACAATATCTACTGCGAGTTGCGTGGGCTTTTACAAATGGTATCAGAGTTGGGGCCCGCTTCGATGTGCACTGCGGGGACGGAGTGTCCCGAAGGGGGGAGTGTTATAAGACTCGTCCCACATCGGTGGGGGAGGAGAACGAAACACCCTTTATAAGGGAGGGTGTGGATACTTCTTCTGGTAGACGCGTTTTGGAAAGCAAAACCGTGAGATTGTGGATGGCTGAAGGATAGGTAAGTCGGAGGTCGAAGCAGAAAATATCTAATACGGGTTGTGCGGGCTGTTACAGATGGTATCAGAGTTGGGGCTCACATCGATGTGTACTGCGGGGACGCAGTGTCCCGAAGGGGAGGGGGAGTTGTAAGACTCGTCCCACGTCGGTGGGGGGGAAGAGCGAAACATCCTTTATAAGGGACGGTGTGGATACCTCTTCTGGTAGACGCGTTTTGAAAAACAAAACCGTCAGACTGTGGATGGCTGAAGGATAGGTAAGCCGGAGGTCAAAGTGGACAATATCTACTACGGGTTGTGCGGGCTGTTACAGTTTACGCACATCTGTTCATCATTTACTTATTGCTAAACGTACACATACGTACTGTTTTTTGCATGATAGATGATCGATCCCTATAAATACGGACAGATAATTTATATAAGTTATATGCTGAAGAAATAGAGGATTAAGGTCGTTGTTTTGATTTAATTAGCATATTAAAAAAATCGAATGGATCCAAAAATATTTATTTAAGTAGGGACTCATCCCCTTTGATTTTGAAAAATATTTATTTAAGAGGACAATGATTTCTAGTTTTTTTTCTTCATCGACGTTACTTTATATGTTGAAATAACCGGTTATAAATCCAATGGTAATTCAATTATAAAATACCATTTCAAATCCGTCGCTAACACAACCATCGCAAATCCGTCTCAAAATCTACCATAAGAAATCCGTCGCTAAAATTTATGAATGTTGCAAAATCCGTTCCTTAATTTTACTAAGGGCGATTTTAGGGTCGGCCCATATTCATCGCGAATTCATTGTAAAACCCGTTTGAAAACGGATTAGGGACAGAATTTGACGTAACTAATTTCAGATTTTAGTAGTGAAAAAATTGGTTTCTTCAGTGTGTGGAGATAAATAAATTAATATATCACATAGTAATATATTTCACTTAAGGGTGCCTTTCGTACATTGCCTTGCGGGAGCAGTTATCGCCTATGCTATCGAATTGGGCGAACACGTGACTGGTTTAGTCTCTCTTAATGATCCGAACTGCTGTTAGAAAAAACAATGTGAATAAAATGAGACTTAATTGTCCCACATTGGGCAAGGAAGCAGATTTTTGGTGGTATATAAGTGGTGTCTACTAGTAATTAAGGTTAAGATCTTGTGTGATGTACTTAACTCTTAGGCCGACACTCGTGTAAAGGTGGCGGTGCCCCCCGTCACTGCGATGAATAAGAATTTCCACTTGGAGCTTATGTAACCTATTCTTTTCTAAAAAAGTACAATCAATTAATGAGAAAGAGAGTTTGACAAGTCGCCAAAATTAGACCGATATGAAAGAAGGAAATTCTTTTGTTTCTCTATTTTTGTTTTACTCATAATCTAGTTACACATGTCATAATTTTATTAACCATATAAAGAATCTTTAAGTATGACTTCTCATTTCTGTTCCTCTTGTATGATCCATAACCATTGTTAGAAAGTTGTTTTTACTGTCAAAAGCATATGATCCAAAAAAAAAAAAAAAAAAAATTAGTTTTTATGTCAATTGTCTATGGTCGAAATTGTTGGAATCGTGGGTAGATAGGGTTACTCATGGATTTCTCATAAATTTGTTTCAAACTAAATTAAGTCCCGGTAATCTTGTAATCTTGTGTCCGTGAGTAACTTGTAAAAGCTAATCAGTTCCGTGAAAAATTTGATGTAAGGTTTTGTTCGATTACATTTAAAAGTATTAGATGCTAACATTGAGTTATAGCTCAATTGGTAGTGACTTAACTCTTTTAGCGAGAGGTCAGAGTTTCCTCCAGGACAGTAGTTGGGGTAGGTTATGCAACTACATGAGATGTATGCGTAGGTGGTTTAGTTCTCCTGAGTGATCCCAAACTGATGTCCAAAAATTAGATGCTAAATTGTGTAGTAATCAACCTATTTGTATGTGAAATTATTCAGAGTAAAAATATTCTCTTAAACATTCACCAACTTCATTTTTCTTTAATACCCTAATTAAATTATATTTTAAACCTTAACAAGTCAATATTAAGAAAGTACATACCTTAGAATTCCATTCTTTTATATATACACGAGGAATACACGTACACACACAAAACATACGAACAAGTTTCATAAAATCATATAGCATGTGATTATTATGATTATTGATATTAAACAATCAAATTTATTGATTGTTTATCATTGAGAATTATTTTACCTCAATTTAAAGAAATATATGTGAATGTACCATTTTCCTACATAAATATACTAATATTGAGTTAGTGACCATTAGCCACATCCTGGGAAAATGAACTTCCAAACATAAATCAAAAGATAAGATGCAAATTTTAGTAACAATAGTAATAGTAATAGTAATAGTTAGCATCTGCAATTTTAGTAACATGAATCATTTCCCTATATAAATATACTAATTTTGAGTTACTTACCACCGAATCAGTTGGTTGTGGACCCGTATTCTTGAAAAAATAGGTGCAGATTCAAATCATGGGAGAATTTTCTCTAAGGTTGTACCTTTGGTATTATTCACTCTGTGCGGGCCTTAACAGTTAACCTAAAACATTCCGGGTACGCTTTGCGCTGAGGAAAGTATATTACACGTGATGGACCCAGTAAGTGACTACTAACATGTTAAAAAAGTATTCTCATTCTCATGTAACTAATAGCCCACTGTGATATTTCATTGGACCTGTATTGGGCCTTGCAAAAGTATATCTGGCTATCTGCTACTAGTACTTTTTAGAAGTGTCTAGATTATAAAGACCTGAATCTGGAAACAAAATTAGGGGAAGTGCGAGAAAGCTTGAAATCAACAAAAATGGCGTCTTCGAAATTGATTAAAGCAATTTTAGATCCAAAGAAAAACTGGTTCTCTGCTTTGCACAAGAAAACCATCGCCAAGCGCCTCATACCGTACGGTCGGTCTCAATCTCTTCACTCACTTTTTTTTTTTTTTTTTTTTTTTAATTTGAGTATTTGTGTTAATTGTAATAAATTATAATCTAATTTGATATGATTGATGTATAATTAGGGTTACGATATGATGATTTATACGATCCGATGGAATCTCTTGATATCAAGGAAGCCCTAGCACGCCTTCCTCGTGAGATCGTTGATGCTAGAAATCAACGATTGTTACGCGCCATGGATCTTTCTATGAAACATGAATATCTTCCTGCAGATCTTCAGGTTCATTTTTAATTTTGATTTATATTTGTATGCGTTTATGTATGAATTTTGAAATTGAGACAATATTTGAAAATACTTTTATTAATAAGATGTTTATTGTTACTATTAATTTACAGGCACAACAGACTCCGTTTAGGAGTTACCTGTCAGATATGCTGGCTCTGGTAATTTCTTTACCGATTGATTAATTATTTTTTGCCAGAAATATTTAATGCATTGAATTACTGAAATTGTTTGCAATTTGCAATACTAATTTGGGAATGATCGTTTATGATTTTCTGATATGTCTAGGTTTAAACTTTAGTCATCCATCTAACATTTGCTAACGACAGCCCTAAACGTTGTCGTTAACACGCTTTAATATGTTGTACAATCTAATAATTGCCGTTATGAAAGTGACAAGTAACCGCTGTGTACAATACAATAAAGCGTGTTAACAACAACCCTAAGGGTTGTCGTGAGCAAAATCACACATTTTTTTTTTTTTTTATAAATTGCAAAGATATATTGGAAATGGTTTCCTAATATCATCTGAACACTTCTAATTTTAATTTGGATGGACTTGTGCCAACCAACTTCCGTGTTCATTAAAACCATTTGAGAAATTATGTTGGTTGGTGCATAAGCACCTGCTGTAAGATGTTAAATTTTTAACAAAGATGACAATGTTAAGCGTGTCTATGTTCTGCCTTGCAAACGTTTACACTTAAATAAAAAATCACCGTCACTAACAAGTTGGAGAAAGAGAAAGGAAATGATAAAGTTATATTAGAAGACTTAAATTGATGATTAGCTATTTTTTGATGATATCTGATTGGAGATTGGATATGAAAGCCCGAAATGGTCATGCGTATATACTGTAGGAGGGGATATGTTATTACTCTGCTTCTAATTGTTAATATTGATGTGTAAGGATGTGAAGTATTAAGAATTTGATTTGAGCCGTATTGTCACTCGCGTACAATTAGGAATCATTTTTGGATTATTCTATATGGATTATTCTATAAGCATAAGAATTAAACTACTGACACTAGGTGTACCTACATCTGAGTATAGTAGGTTGATGATCATGCAAAAAAAGTGAAAATGTGATTTTGTAAAAGTACTTTGAAAAGAATTAAAACCTTTAAATACACTGTGCTTTATAAAAGCTTATAAGCATGCTATTAGCTACAATGGGTAATCAATTATAGCTTTCCAGGTCCAAGCAAACATGTTCTGATAAATTGTAAACATATACCAAAATCTGCAATTGAATTTGCTACTCATCCTGAACAGAATTTCTAAGTAAAGGACAGGATTTGTGGGGTTTCAGCTACTTCATATATTTACACGTTCTTGGCCTGTTAAATTTAAATTATAGCGCATATCAGTTCGAAGTCAATATATCGAGTAGTTTACTTACTAGTGAAGCGATGTGACAAGTAGGTATTCCATGCATGCAAAGTTCCATCTGTTTATTAAGGGATTTATAAATTGTGATTCCAATAGGAACTCACTATGCTTCGACTTACCGCATTATACATTCAATATACTTCGATTGCAAAATAGCTAGTTATAAGTGAAAGTTGAGATACGAGGATTGTTTAAGATGATTGCTTCATTAACTTATTGCCTTATAGTGGTTGAAGCATTGTAAAGTATGGTTACTATTTTGTGAGATTAATTGGGATGTCTTAAAGATTCTTACAAGTATGGGATAACATGTATCAGCATTACGAGTCGGTGAGACTCAGTCCTTTGTTTTGAGCCCTTCAAGATGATTTATGTTAATATTTAGGACATTGCACCTCTCAAAATGATGTCAATCATGTATCTGGTGTATATATCATGCGATCGATTACTTTGTGTGATCAGTTGTGTGTGTCTGGAAATCAAATCTGTTACTACTTATGAGGTTTCACAAACACAATTGTATCTGAATGACGTTTTGCATTGCAGGTCGAAAGGGAGAAAGCAGAACGTGAAGCTTTGGGAGCATTGCCTCTTCAGCAGCGCACACTTCCATAGTTTGTTTTGCATTTTGTCAACAAATGGTATGGTAATAAATGGGTATGGGTGAGAAAATGCCCGTTTCTTTCAAGTTCAACGTTGTTAGCAACACTATTGTTTATTGACATTATCTTCATTTATGCTTGTCATGTAACTGCGTGTTGTGATGGTTCCTGTTTTTGCACTCCTGATATAAACAAATTCATGATTTGATGCCATTTTTTATGATCTATGTGTTCTGTATCATAAAAGGGACAAATCAGTACGCCATATTAGTATTATTTTTTTCACCTATCCTACTTTCCCACAGCAGCATTGGAACAATACAGGGCCCCGTAATACAATAATTGCTAAAGGTTGATGGGTTTTTAAGGTAACGTTCTAGGTTCGACTAAATCATGTCTCAGGGTTTTTTTTACATGTTTAGTGGTTGTTCTTTGGTTGACTTGTTTAAAATGCTTGATTGTGGCTTGTCTTAGAGCACTCCCAACGTTTGCGTCCACCACCCCGCCCAGGCCGCCGCCCTCCTGGGCGCCGATGGCAGCGGCTAGCCCGGGGGGCCGCCCTCGAACCCGTCCAGCTTATCGTCCCTATAATCGTGCTTTTTGGTAAGATTTGTGGACGAGGAATATAGCCGTTGTATCCTCCAACAATCCATTTTTGGGCCGTTGGAAATTAAATATATATATATATATATATATATATATATATATATATATATATATATATATATTTTTTTTTTTTTCTTTTTTAATTTCTCACTTCTATATATACATATACATTTTACAAACATACATCTCAAACACACACACATTTCATTTACATTTCTTTACTTTCTATTTTACAAATGAGTTGCAAAAAAAAATTCAAACAAAGGAAAATCAATACAACGCGCTCAAGCTCAAGAACGGGGTTCGGTCGAAAACGATATGTTCCAATCTTTAATAGATTCTACGCAACAAACAACCGGGTTTTCTCAATTTGCAAGCTCGAATCAATTTGCGCCAATGTTTACATTCTCAACCCGAACCTACCACTTAATCAACGCTACTCGCACTACCCGAATCAACCTCAATCTCAAGTTTATACACACTTTCCGAACCAACCACAAACTCAAGTTTATACACACTACCCGAACCAATCACAATCTCAACAAACACCTTATTATCCTAGGCTACGTGACGAGTCGGACGAGGAAGAAGTTCCCGAAACTCCTCGACAACCCGAACCCGAGCCCGAACCCGTAGCCGATCCAAAAGGGAAAAAAGTGAAGTGTCCAAAAGTGCCTTGGTCCGACTATGAAACTCGAATATTAGCCGAGCGTTATGTGTAGGTTTCCGAACATCCGGATGCGGGAAACGATCAAAACTTTAATTCATTTTGGGGTGAGGTGCGAAAACAATATGTGACGACCCGAAAATTTTTGACCAAATTTAAACTTAATCTTATATGACTTTCGACACGATAAGCAAAGTCTATTTAATTTAATCTCTAAATCTTCGAACTGTGTTCATATTTACATTTGACCTTTGACTATTCCCAACGATTCACGAACAACTGTGTGAAAAAAAATAAATATAAAATAAATATATATATGTAAATATAAATATAAGTATATATATATATAAATATATATATTAATTGAAATTAATATAACACCATTTAATCATTTGAATTAAATATGTTAAGTAATATACATATAATTAAGATGTTATCAAAATAAATATAGAAATATATATGAATTCTGTACACAATTAATATCATATGAATATAGTAATATAAATATACTATAAGTAAATATTAAATATTCAAAATATGTTATTATATAGTAAAAGTATTACATAATTAATAAATGTAATATTATCATATTAAACTTAATTGCAAATTAAAATATAGTTATTATATTATTTTTATTATTAATATTGATACCAGTATTATTAATTTAATATATAGTATATACACATGAGATTTGATAATCATAATTTGTTATATCAATTTTGTTAGAACTACTCTCATTATTGTATTAATATTAATATTATTATTTGTATTATTAATATTATATAATATATATATATATATATATATATATATATATATATATATATATATATATATATATATATATATATATATATATATATATATATATATATATATATATATATATAATTGAAACATGTAAATTGATATCACTAGTATTATATTTAAGAATCATTATTATTAATATATACTATCATTATTATTATTATTATAAATAACACAATTTATTAATGTAATCATTAATAATATCATTTAAAACCATTAATATAACTATTAGCATAATTATTCTAAATATTATTATTATTATAATTATTATTAACAGTATTAGTATGTTATTTAATAATATTTCAGTATTATTATTTATTTATTTTTTTATTTTTGATAAAATTACTACGGTGTATTATTGATAAAAAAAATTAAAATAAACTAAACAACTAAATAAATGGAATCTGTTATATCCTAATCGACTTTATCTGATTGAAAATTCTGTCTGGATTGCTTTTATAAGTCGACATCATATATATATTCGATCAACCAGTCAAATACAAAAATATTAGATTACCAGGATCATTAATCGTACAATAATGGTTACCTTTCGTTTTCTGCTTTTAAAATTTGGTTTCTTGTGATTGAATTGGTCGACTACAACCACATATTAACTGGTCTTCAGCAACCACAATCGAAAAACAGTTTGATTTATTTATTTATTTTTTTTTCTTTTCAAACGGTTCCCCTGCATTTTTTACTTTATGGCCAAAATTAAGAATTGAATCAGTTTTAAAAATCCATTAATGTAGTTGTGTTAGGAATCGATTATATAAACTTTCTCTAAAATCTTAACTTCCAATTTTTAGAAACAAAAATCAAATTTTGAGGTCAAAGATTTGTTCTCAAAAAGTCAACAGGATTGTTCTTCAAGAAATTCGAATTCACTGAGTGGTTTCTGTTGAAACTGATGGTTTATAAAGTTTATAGGAACGATTTTAAATCAATTCCATGTAGCAACTTTTATCTAAAACGATCTATATTTCAATATCATAATTTATGTTCATATTTTTTTTTCTTTACGCAAAACAGCTTCTGCTGTGTTATTGTTATTATTTTTTTTTTTAACAAACCTAATCAGGTTATATTGTTTTCAAACTCTAAGTCAGTTATGTAATTCGTGAGATATAACTTGAATTGGTAAATGTTGGCATGCGAATGATTCTGAGAAGAAGATGAAGAGGGAAATAACAGTATATACGTCTTATATTTATAAAAAGTTAAAACATAACAGATAAACAAACATGGTCCGATGGTTGAGGGTATTGTGGAGTGAACAAGAGGTCTCGGGTTCGATTCCGGTCTGAGACATTACTTTTTAGAAGAGCCTTTGAGGTAGTTTTTAAATTTTAAAAATTATTATTATTACTATTATTATTATTATTGTTAATATTAATTTTATTATTGTTGTTATTGATAATATAATTAATATTTGCTTATATTATCATTATTTATTAGTATTATTAATATGCTTAATGAAACTAGGGGTTGTTATTATGATTATCATTATAAATTAGTGTTATTATTATCAGGATTATAACTATTATTATGAATGTCATTACTAATATATGTATTATTATTATTAACATGTTTAGGATTACTATTATTATCATTAACATAAAAACAACAAAATTTATTATTATTTTCTTTAATTAGTATCATTTTATAATTATTAGTATTTTATTATTATCATTATTAATAATATTATTATTATTATTATTATTAGTGTTATCATTATTAATAAAGTTATTATTATTAGTAACTCACTAATGTTAAAAACTATTATTTTTAACAAATAAATAATTTTGTATATAAAATGTATTTAATACATATACTATAACTATATTGATTTTCTTCATATAACTATATACATTAACATTATCTAAATAAATAATTACAGGTAAAAACTATTGATTTTCAAACATAATAATAATAATATAACTAAATGAATAGATATTAATCAATTTAAAATATATATACAATATATATATATATATATATATATATATATATATATATATATATATATATATATATATATATATATATATATATATATATATATATATATATATATATATATATATATATATATATATATATATATATATATAACGACCCGACCAAAACCGTTATTGACGGCGCCGTTAACTTAGGTCCCGTTGCGTGGTCGTAGTCCCTATATGAGACTCGTTTGACCAAAATTATGTCGCATTCATTTGAAAGGTGCAAGACTTGCAAGTTTAGTTTACAAAACCGTTCGACAACAAGTCTAAGTTTACAAAAGTCATAAAGTATGAATGAAATAACTTGCGACATAATTAGTTTAAAAATACAGTTGCTATAAATAGCGTAAGTATGTAAACAATATGTTTGAATCCAAAGGTACTATCACTAGCGTATGTATGTATGTATCTTGACTCCAAGCAAATGATCAGAGTGTATGTGTGACGCCCCGTACTAAATCATCATGTACGGACCATCAACAACAGGATCATTACAAGGTTAAGTACTACATGCGTTTTCAAAACAGAGTTTACATTCATTAATAAAAGTGACGTCATAACATACGTCAATTGTTTTACAAATCAAAGTATGCTTCACTAAGTAGAAGCATTAAATAAGTGTACGTGACCATAATGGTCGTTACATAACATAAGTTCATAAGAAAAAGTTTGAATGCAACATAAGTAGTCATGCGATACAACTCTAGGCAGCGGGTTCTACAGCACGACTAGTAAGATAGCGGAAGCGACTTCAAGCACCTGAGAAAATACATGCTTAAAAAGGTCAACACAAAGGTTGGTGAGCTATAGTTTAAGTATAACAGTAATGTAAGTAGGCCACGAGATTTCAGTGCTACAACGAGCGTTTCAAAAGTATGTAAAAGTATATGCTTAACCGTGGGCACCCGGTAACTAACTTAACGTTTAATGTACCCCCTTAAAGTGCACTTGGCAAGTGCGTATAACCTCGAAGTATTAAACACTCGTTAAATGCTAGCGCTACTAGCCCGAGTGGGGATGTCAAACCCTATGGATCCATATCTAAGATTCGCGTTCACGGTTCAAAAACCAATGATTAAACGTTACCGAGCTAAAGGGAATGTTTCTGCCGTTATATAACCCACACATATATAAAGTTTAAGTACTTGTGCCTAGTATGTAAAACATAAAATCCGCATGCATTCTCAGTTCCCAAAATAAGTTAAAGTAAAAAGGGAATGCTATAACTCACAATGATTAGTAGTAACGGTAAGGTAGTAGTCGGAAAGTGGTGTGCAAGTAACGGTCCAAACGTCCTCAACCTAAGTCAAATAGCACTAAGTCAATAAGTCGTCTCAAAAGGTTTACAAGTACGTAATTAAGGTCATAAGGGTCATCATCAATCATCATTAAACAAAAGGTAACAAGTAAGACTCGTTTATGAAAGTCGTTTAAAACAAAGGCTGACTTCGGTCAGTCACCACGGCCTCTACCCTTACTGAATTAAGGTGAGACCAGTGGTCATGGCTCCGTATATGAGTCCCTTAAGTGTGGTAAAATTTACAGAAGCAAACTCGTCTTGGTTTGACCGTGGCGACGGTCTAAGTGCGAGTAGGTCAGAAATTTCTGCACAACGTTAAAGGACATGGTAACGATCGGAGGGCCATAAATCCTAAACCGTAACTCGGATTAAGACGAGTCCTATATGAAAAGTTATCTACTCGAAAAGTTCTATCTAAAAATCAAGGTTAGAACAGCCCAGGTCTACTGGTCTGTTCCAGAAACATCAGGTCAGTAGGTTTTGGACAGAACAGTGGGTTTTGGAGAGTTCCGGTTGTCTCGGTGCTTGATGTTCATCACGGTTCTCATCCTTGATGCGTATAGCTTCAAGTGTACAACTCGTTGATGTGTTAACATCATTTTGACCAAGGTTTGTCCATCATAACTCAAGTGCAAGTGTTGTAAGTGTTTGATGAACCAAAGTTACATGTAAGTTTATGAACAAGTTCATGAACACTAAGAAAGATCACAACCAAGTGTTGGATCCATGATACTTGCACCAAAGTGTAAGCTCTTGTTGGTTTCATGTCCTTGTTCAAATGTGTAGTAAGCAACTAACAATAAGAAATAAAGAAAATAAATGATAAGCCTAAACCAACCATGAAGGTGGTATTCTAGTAACATACAACAAACAAGAACACAAGTAACAATTATAAAGATTATAAACTTTAAATCTTTGAAATAAATAAAGTAGAAAGCTAATCTAAACAAGAAGATGATTCATAGTTGCTCTTACTTTTAAAGATTCAACCCAAGTTGATCTTTAAGTGAAGTAACTTCAAGTTACTTCAAGAACTACAAGTAAAGAGTTTATACAACTATGAACTTTAATTCTTTGAAACAAAATATGTAGAACATAACTAGATAGATTATGTTCTTGAATGTTCTTGTTATAACAAGATAAAGATGAAGAATCAAAACTAGAAAGTTTGATCTTGTAACTTAGTAAATAAAGACAAGTAAGTAAGTAAATAAACAACTTAGTAATCTACAAGTAATTAAACTACAACAAGATTAAGTAACAAACAACAAAAGATGATGATGATTTGCATGTATGTAAAAGGTTTTAAGAAGAAAAGAAGAAGAGAAAAAGTCTTCAAATTACTTACAAAGAACAAAGAACTTGAGAGAAAAAAAGAGAGAAGAAAATTGCAAGTAAAGTGTGTGTGTGTTTGAATGAGAGATACAAGGAATGAAGTAATGAATAAATGAAATCAAAAACCACCTTATGGTCTTCTAAAACTCGGCATTCAGCAGAATTGGGAGGGGGAGGAAGAAGTTTGTTGGATAATTGCATGTAAAGAAGGCTTAAAGTTGGTTATTAGTTGGTTGTGCATGGGGATAGCAAGTAACAAGATTCCTAAAGCCTTTAACTATCTAGTTAACCTTCCAACTAACACTTACAAGGGTCATGTGGGCTAGTTAACTCATAAATAGAAGTAGGGTGGGCTTACACTAGTCCATTAACTAATAAAGCCCAAGTTGCAAGTAGTTTAACAATTAATCCACTAAAAGTCCAAGTTAAGCCCAAGTAACTAACTAACCATCTTAGTTAATTAAAATGATTAATAAAATTAATCATGAATGTAAATAATACCTTAAAATATTATTCGTGCAAGTTCCGGGTGTCACAAAGACGTTTCGGGCATTTAAAGTTCAAGTACGGGCAATTAAAGCAACATGTAAATGTAATAACATACATTCGTTTAATCAAGCGTATTAATAATAATAATTATTAATAAATAACGTTGGTAAAACCAGGGTCGTTACATTACCCACCTGTTAAAGAAAATTTCGTCCCGAAATTTAAGCTGAGGTAGATGGAGGAGTCGGGAAAAGGTGAGGATACTTTCGCATCATTTGATCCTCTCGCTCCCAAGTAAACTCAGGTCCTCGTTTGGCATTCCATCGTACTCGTACAATCGGAATCTTGTTGCGTTTCAAAGTTTTGATCTCACGATCCATAATCTCAACAGGTTCCTCCACAAAGTGGAGTTTGTCATCAATAGTAAGTTCTTCCAATGGTATGATGAGTTCGGGTGCAGCAAGACACTTCTTCAAGTTTGACACATGGAAGGTAGGATGAACTGAGCTCAATTGTGCTGGTAGATCCAAACGGTATGCAACTGGTCCAACACGTTCCAAGATCTCGAAAGGACCAATGTATCGTGGGTTCAACTTTCCACGTTTTCCAAAACGGATCACACCTTTCCAAGGTGCAACCTTCAACATTACACGATCACCAACATTAAATTCAAAGTCTTTCCGTTTAAGATCGGCATAGCTCTTTTGGCGATCACGGGCAGTCTTAAGTCTAGCTTGGATCTGAGCAATCTTCTCCGTGGTTTCGTGAACTACCTCGGGTCCGGTGATTTGCTTTTCACCTACTTCGGCCCAACAAATAGGAGATCGGCACTTACGACCATACAATGCTTCAAAAGGTGCAGCATTAATGCTTGAGTGATAACTGTTGTTGTACGAGAATTCGGCGAGTGGCAAATGCCTTTCCCAGGCCTTTCCAAAATCAATGACACATGCACGCAGCATGTCCTCCAAGGTCTGAATCGTTCGTTGACTTTGCCCGTCAGTCTGAGGATGATAAGCAGTACTCATGTCAAGACGAGTTCCCATGGCTTCTTGCAAAGAACGCCAAAATCTGGAAGCAAAACGGGGATCGCGATCGGAGATGATTGATAAAGGTACACCATGACGAGATACAACCTCTTTGATGTACAGCTGAGCAAGTCTTTCCATTGTATCAGTTTCCTTCATCGCTAGGAAGTGTGCAGATTTGGTGAGGCGGTCAACAATAACCCAAATAGTATCGCATCCGCCCACCGTCTTCGGCAGCTTAGTAATGAAATCCATTGTGATCCTTTCCCACTTCCATTGTGGGATTTCCGGCTGTTGAAGTAACCCAGAAGGTCTCTGATGCTCGGCTTTAACCTTCGAGCAAGTCAAACACTTACCAACATAAGTCGCAACGTCCTTCTTAAGATTCGGCCACCAATACTGTTCTTTAAGGTCGTGGTACATCTTACCTGCACCGGGGTGAATCGAATATCTCGATTTGTGTGCTTCATCAAGTATCAGGCTTCGTAGATCTCCATAGTAAGGTACCCAAATTCTTCCGGCATAACATCGGAGTCCAGACTCTCTAACCTCGAATCGAGAGACAAGTATGTTCAAATGCTCGTGAGATATGTTCTCCTCCTTGAGAGCCTCAACTTGGGCTACTCTGATCTGGCTGTTGAGGTTCGAATGGATGGTGATGTTCAGAGCCCTAACACGGAGAGGTGCCGTCCTCTCCTTTCGGCTTAAAGCGTCAGCTACAACATTGGCCTTGCCAGGGTGATAACGGAGTTCACAATCGTAGTCGTTGAGCGTCTCGATCCATCGACGCTGTCTCATATTCAATTGCTTCTGATCGAAGATGTGCTGGAGACTCTTGTGATCGGTGAAGATAGTGCTCTTAGTTCCATACAAATAATGTCTCCACAATTTGAGTGCAAAGACAACGGCTCCAAGTTCAAGATCATGTGTAGTGTAGTTCCGCTCATGAATCTTCAATTGGCGGGAGGCATAGGCAATAACCTTTGATCGTTGCATCAGTACACAACCAAAACCACTCTTCGATGCATCGCAATAAACAACAAAGTCGTCACTGCCTTCAGGAAGTGATAGGATAGGTGCGGAGGTTAACTTCTTCTTCAAAGTTTGGAATGCTGATTCGTGTGTGGGTTCCCAAATGAACTTCTTGCCCTTGTGAGTCAGTGCGGTCAAAGGACGCGCAATCAGAGAAAATCCTTCGATAAACCTTCGATAATAACCGGCGAGACCTAGAAATTGGCGAATATGCGTTGGAGTAGTGGGGGTCTCCCACTTGCTGATGGCTTCAATCTTGGCGGGATCAACCTTGATACCCTGGTCGCTCACAACATGACCCAAAAACTGTACTTCCTTCAACCAAAATTCGCACTTGGAGAATTTGGCGTAAAGTTGCTCTTGTCTTAAGAGTTCAAGCACAAGCCGAAGGTGTTGCTCATGTTCTTCTTCGCTCTTAGAGTAGATGAGGATATCATCTATGAAGACGATAACAAACTTATCCAAGTAAGGCTTGCAGACACGATTCATGAGATCCATGAATACGGCAGGTGCATTTGTCAAACCGAATGGCATCACGAGGAACTCATAATGACCATAACGGGTCCTGAATGCAGTTTTCATCACGTCACTTTCCTTCACCCTCAGCTGGTGATATCCGGATCGCAAATCGATCTTTGAATAAACGCTCGATCCTTGTAGTTGATCAAAAAGATCATCAATTCGTGGAAGAGGATATCGATTCTTGATAGTCAATTTGTTGAGTTCACGGTAGTCGATACACATACGGAAGGATCCATCCTTCTTCTTTACAAACAACACAGGTGCGCCCCAAGGCGAGAAGCTTGGTTGGATAAACCCTCGATCTAATAGTTCTTGTAGTTGACTCTGTAATTCTTGCATCTCGGAAGGTGCGAGTCTATAAGGTGCACGAGCTACAGGTGCAGCTCCTGGCACTAAATCAATCTGAAATTCTACGGCTCTCGGCGGTGGTAATCCAGGCAATTCTTCGGGAAAGACATCGGAAAACTCGTTCACAATACGCACATCGTTCACGTTCTTCACCTCAGTTTCTACCGCTTTCACATGTGCTAGGACAGCAAAGCGTCCCTTCTTCATAATCTTTTGCGCTTTCACGCAACTAATGAGGTTCAACTTCGAGGTACATCTCTCTCCATAGATAACCAGTGGTTCGCCATCTCCTTGTGGTATGCGAAGTGCTTTATCTCCACAGATAACATCGGCCTTTATCTTGCTCAACCAATCCATACCGACGATCGCGTCAAAACTTCCCAGTTTGATAGGTATCAAATCAATTTCGAAATCTGCACCAGCTATGTTGATAATAGCTCCACGACTAATATGGTCAACCTTTTCAAGTTTTCCATTGGCGACCTCGACAAGCATACTTTCCTTCAAAGGAACTAACGACCAATCTAACTTATCACAAAAATGTCTACACACATAGCTCCTATCGGCACCAGTATCAAATAGGACAGAAGCTAAAAGATTGTTGATCTTGAATATACCTGTCACCAAGTCGGGGTTGTCGCGAGCGTCCCTTGCATTAACATTGAAGGCTCTAGCACGTGGTGGTCCGCCATCCTTACGCTTGTTAGGACACTCGTTTCTGAAATGGCCCGTCTTTTCACATTCATAACACTTCTTAGGCCCATTGTTGTTGTGGTTTGGCTTCGCATTCAAAGTGGTAACCTTGCAATCCTTGCCAACATGTCCAGATCGTTGGCACTTCTCACAGATAACATTGCAATACCCAGTGTGGTGCTTGTAGCACCTATTGCATTGTGGTAAGGTTCCTTTGTAGTTTGGATTGGTGCGGTTGTTGTTGTTGGGGTTGGTGTTGTTGTTGTGCATGTTGTTGTTTTGCCTGAACCCTTCATGTCGTTTTGCCGGGTTTTGATCATAGTTCCTACCCCTGTTGTTGTTGTGGTTGCTGTCCCATTTCCTCTTTTCCCCACTAACAGTTTCGAACTTAGCCTTCTCCGGCTCGTCAAGGATGATTTGATTCAAGAGAGTATGCGCCATGCGCATTGCTTCGGGAACACTTGGTGGCTTGGATGAGGTAACATTACCCTTGATGGACTTAGGAAGTCCCGAGAAGTATTTCTCCAAACGCTTAAATTCGGGGGTGACCATGGTTGGACACATAAGAGCCAATTCCAAAAACCTACGGTTGTAGCTGTTAAGGTCGTTCCCTACGGTCTTCAATTGCATAAATTCGATTTCCATCTTTTGAATCTCGGTTCTCGGACAGTATTCCTCGATCATAGCACATTTAAATTCTTCCCAAGGCGTAGCATACGCCTCATCAATTCCTTTCGCTTGGGCCATGGTATTCCACCATGTGAGCGCGCCATCAGACAGCGTGCAAGATGCAAATTTCGTTTTGTTATCCTCAGAACAATTGCTAACCCTGAATACCGATTCCAACTTTTCGAACCATCTGGTGAGACCGACGGGTCCCTCAGTGCCACTGAAGTAGTGTGGCTTGCAGTTTTGGAATTCCTTGTAAGTACACCCATCTCGGACGACAGGTGGATTGACAGGCGGTGGTGGTGGAACTTGGGGTTGTCTTTCAGCTAGTGCAGCAGCGACTCGCTCGTTAATCATTTCCTCAATTTGTGCCGCGGTGGGGATAGATCTCCCGTTGGCCATGATGTTCTATACAAACATTTTGACTCAAGTCAAAATCCATTATGCAAATAATAATAATATAGTATATAACAACCAACATGAAAACAGCACAACACATGTTGATTAAGTAATGCAAGCATATATAAGTACCACAAAACCATGATATGATAATGTAAATAGAACACTTGCGCACAAAGTAACAACACAAATTCCATTCATTAATGATAATAAGTTCATACATTACAATAAGTTCGTACATTACATAAGTGAAATATGAAATTACAAAAGAGATTACAATACAGAATCTAGTACAAAGTCCTACGGCGATGGTGGGTACAAGATGTCCAAAACATGAGTCAACTGCTCCTCGAGCTCAGTAACTCGAGTCTGGAGAATCTCAATCTCCCGCCTCATTTCCTCATTAGAGGAAGATGGTGGGGCAGGTGGTGCTGGCAGTGCAGGTGGAGCCGGTGGTGCTGAAGTGGATGGTCCGGCTCTGGGTGGAGACGGTAATATCAGTGGGTCGGCGGGGTACGGCACCAGCCGTTTACGAGCAGTGATCCTACGACGCCGACCATAAGCGTCAGTGACAGTACGACCAGGAATTATGCCAGCGAAGCGATACCGCTTCTTCGGCGGGGTAGAAGGTGCCTGAATCGGTCGGTCAGCGGGATCCTCCTCATCACTGGAGTCGTCAGATGAGGTGTCGTCTGAAGAAGCATCGGCGGAAGAACCGTCGTCTGAATCATGCGGTGGTGGCGCGGGTGGCTCAACGTATCCGAAAGCGGCCAACATCTGTCGGTGTCGGCCTGGCGTAATCACGGCTAAGCGGCCGTCGGCAGTGCGTCGGCAAGGTGTGCGCCAGTGATTACGGAAGGGACCTTCCCCGAACTCTGCGGGGATCTCCATGCCGCCAATGCGAGCCAGTTGCCTCAGGGGTCTGGAAGAAGACGCCGGGATAGGCACACTAGAGCTAGCTCCAGAACTAGAGGCGCCGGGGTCGCCAGTGGGTGTCGGGGCCGGAATGTCAGCAGCAGCAGCAGCAGCAACAGGTGCAGCAGTGGGTGGAACAACGGGGCCTGAGCCGCTCGGGATGTCAGTAGGTGGAACGTCCGACATCTGAACAAGGAAAAATAAATTTTCCATGTCAGTATGTCATAAAGCAAGCAAATAATAGGCCAACAGTTTAAATCATGTATAACAATAAGTAGCATGGCAATATCAGTAATCGTACGAAACTAGCATGCAATCGAAAGCAAGTAATAGCATGCAGTAGTGAAATCACGTAGTAGCATACGGCATATAGCAGTAACAGTAAGCAGCAGCATGCAGTAAGTTCAGCGGAAACAAGTAAACTAACAAGTTGTAGATTAGCCCTATTAGTGAATCCTACTCGGGTCGGTCTTAGACTCACTAATGCATCCTAATTCCCTACAACCAATGCTCTGATACCAAATGTGACGCCCCGTACTAAATCATCATGTACGGACCATCAACAACAGGATCATTACAAGGTTAAGTACTACATGCGTTTTCAAAACAGAGTTTACATTCATTAATAAAAGTGACGTCATAACATACGTCAATTGTTTTACAAATCAAAGTATGCTTCACTAAGTAGAAGCATTAAATAAGTGTACGTGACCATAATGGTCGTTACATAACATAAGTTCATAAGAAAAAGTTTGAATGCAACATAAGTAGTCATGCGATACAACTCTAGGCAGCGGGTTCTACAGCACGACTAGTAAGATAGCGGAAGCGACTTCAAGCACCTGAGAAAATACATGCTTAAAAAGGTCAACACAAAGGTTGGTGAGCTATAGTTTAAGTATAACAGTAATGTAAGTAGGCCACGAGATTTCAGTGCTACAACGAGCGTTTCAAAAGTATGTAAAAGTATATGCTTAACCGTGGGCACCCGGTAACTAACTTAACGTTTAATGTACCCCCTTAAAGTGCACTTGGCAAGTGCGTATAACCTCGAAGTATTAAACACTCGTTAAATGCTAGCGCTACTAGCCCGAGTGGGGATGTCAAACCCTATGGATCCATATCTAAGATTCGCGTTCACGGTTCAAAAACCAATGATTAAACGTTACCGAGCTAAAGGGAATGTTTCTGCCGTTATATAACCCACACATATATAAAGTTTAAGTACTCGTGCCTAGTATGTAAAACATAAAATCCGCATGCATTCTCAGTTCCCAAAATAAGTTAAAGTAAAAAGGGAATGCTATAACTCACAATGATTAGTAGTAACGGTAAGGTAGTAGTCGGAAAGTGGTGTGCAAGTAACGGTCCAAACGTCCTCAACCTAAGTCAAATAGCACTAAGTCAATAAGTCGTCTCAAAAGGTTTACAAGTACGTAATTAAGGTCATAAGGGTCATCATCAATCATCATTAAACAAAAGGTAACAAGTAAGACTCGTTTATGAAAGTCGTTTAAAACAAAGGCTGACTTCGGTCAGTCACCACGGCCTCTACCCTTACTGAATTAAGGTGAGACCAGTGGTCATGGCTCCGTCTATGAGTCCCTTAAGTGTGGTAAAATTTACAGAAGCAAACTCGTCTTGGTTTGACCGTGGCGACGGTCTAAGTGCGAGTAGGTCAGAAATTTCTGCACAACGTTAAAGGACATGGTAACGATCGGAGGGCCATAAATCCTAAACCGTAACTCGGATTAAGACGAGTCCTATATGAAAAGTTATCTACTCGAAAAGTTCTATCTAAAAATCAAGGTTAGAACAGCCCAGGTCTACTGGTCTGTTCCAGAAACATCAGGTCAGTAGGTTTTGGACAGAACAGTGGGTTTTGGAGAGTTCCGGTTGTCTCGGTGCTTGATGTTCATCACGGTTCTCATCCTTGATGCGTATAGCTTCAAGTGTACAACTCGTTGATGTGTTAACATCATTTTGACCAAGGTTTGTCCATCATAACTCAAGTGCAAGTGTTGTAAGTGTTTGATGAACCAAAGTTACATGTAAGTTTATGAACAAGTTCATGAACACTAAGAAAGATCACAACCAAGTGTTGGATCCATGATACTTGCACCAAAGTGTAAGCTCTTGTTGGTTTCATGTCCTTGTTCAAATGTGTAGTAAGCAACTAACAATAAGAAATAAAGAAAATAAATGATAAGCCTAAACCAACCATGAAGGTGGTATTCTAGTAACATACAACAAACAAGAACACAAGTAACAATTATAAAGATTATAAACTTTAAATCTTTGAAATAAATAAAGTAGAAAGCTAATCTAAACAAGAAGATGATTCATAGTTGCTCTTACTTTTAAAGATTCAACCCAAGTTGATCTTTAAGTGAAGTAACTTCAAGTTACTTCAAGAACTACAAGTAAAGAGTTTATACAACTATGAACTTTAATTCTTTGAAACAAAATATGTAGAACATAACTAGATAGATTATGTTCTTGAATGTTCTTGTTATAACAAGATAAAGATGAAGAATCAAAACTAGAAAGTTTGATCTTGTAACTTAGTAAATAAAGACAAGTAAGTAAGTAAATAAACAACTTAGTAATCTACAAGTAATTAAACTACAACAAGATTAAGTAACAAACAACAAAAGATGATGATGATTTGCATGTATGTAAAAGGTTTTAAGAAGAAAAGAAGAAGAGAAAAAGTCTTCAAATTACTTACAAAGAACAAAGAACTTGAGAGAAAAAAAGAGAGAAGAAAATTGCAAGTAAAGTGTGTGTGTGTTTGAATGAGAGATACAAGGAATGAAGTAATGAATAAATGAAATCAAAAACCACCTTATGGTCTTCTAAAACTCGGCATTCAGCAGAATTGGGAGGGGGAGGAAGAAGTTTGTTGGATAATTGCATGTAAAGAAGGCTTAAAGTTGGTTATTAGTTGGTTGTGCATGGGGATAGCAAGTAACAAGATTCCTAAAGCCTTTAACTATCTAGTTAACCTTCCAACTAACACTTACAAGGGTCATGTGGGCTAGTTAACTCATAAATAGAAGTAGGGTGGGCTTACACTAGTCCATTAACTAATAAAGCCCAAGTTGCAAGTAGTTTAACAATTAATCCACTAAAAGTCCAAGTTAAGCCCAAGTAACTAACTAACCATCTTAGTTAATTAAAATGATTAATAAAATTAATCATGAATGTAAATAATACCTTAAAATATTATTCGTGCAAGTTCCGGGTGTCACAAAGACGTTTCGGGCATTTAAAGTTCAAGTACGGGCAATTAAAGCAACATGTAAATGTAATAACATACATTCGTTTAATCAAGCGTATTAATAATAATAATTATTAATAAATAACGTTGGTAAAACCAGGGTCGTTACAGTATGCATGTATGCTTGACCCCAAGCAAGTATGAGTGAACGCGGAAGCATATATCAAATAGCCAAGTATGAACCTGAGAAACATATAGAAAACTGTCAACGAAAAACGTTGGTGAAATCATAGGTGTTTGTAAACGTTGTTTTTGAACCACAAGATTTAGTATTCCCATAGTTGATTATCAAAATCGTTTGCATTCCAAAAGTATTGTTCGCGAGCACCCAATTATCAAAACTTAACCAACGTTACCCCATCACACAGTGCTAGAACCCACACTAGAACACAAAAATATATTTCATCCGCATAACGGTAGCGAACCGTCCGAATGAGGGTTTGTTAAACCCGTATGGCCACACAATATAAGTTCTCGCTTACACCCTGCAAGTGTAACTAATGATAATCGAATTGAGGCATTTTTGTTCTAACTCGCACGTGGAATGTTTGTTTTTCACACTTGTGTTCAAAACATAAAAGTAAGTAGTACAAGATGTAACAAAGTATATGTTTTCTCAGCCCACGATTTAAAAGTATAAAAGTTGTTGAAAAGGTGGGACTATGATCTCACCTCGAGTGCACGAGTATAAAGGTACTTCAACAAGTAAACGTGTGCATGAAAGTTGCTTAGCCTTGACCTAAACAAGTAAGTTATATCAATTAACCGGTTACGACACAAGGTCGGGTGAAATGTGTTCAATTAGTCCTATGGCTCGTTACGACTCGAATAGTATAGCATGTGAATCACGTTGTCAAGTTTCATGCAAGAATCACGTATAAAAGCATGTTAGAACGTTTGCATAAAAGTTTGGTTAAGTTTGACTAAAAGTCAAACTTGGTCAAAGTCAACGAAAAAGTCAACATATTCGGGTCGGACCCCGGACTATTTTTCTATGCTAATTATTCATATACAAGTATATTAAAACAAGTTTCATGTGAATCGGAGGTCGATAGCTAGTCAAACATTTCACGTGAAATGGGTCCAAGAGGTCAGAATCTGGCCAGGTGATTCTGCGCGCCGCGCGGGGATGTGGCGCGCCGCGCCACTACCTGGGCAGAGAATTCTGGTCAGTTTTTCCAAATGTGCACGAACCAAAACCTTTTCTAACACAACACTTGACCCGCAAACACTTACAACGCCTATCATACATCGTTGGAAAGGTATTTTGACGAGGAATGCAACTAAGTACATATTATCAATCAAAACATGCATTTAAAATAATCAAATTCTCGTCAAATGTTCAATGAACGTTCATAATCAAAGTTTCAAGTTTGTAAAACGCATTTCATGATTCGGGCAACCAATTTACACATATGATATGCCGTTTTGAAGGTAATGAAGCATACATTACTACTAAACACTAACAATTAACATTTCATGGCATTCAAGCATCAAAAGTCCATTTTAAGAGCTATCAAACCCTAGCCAAGAATCACAAAATCAATAATCATGTTAGTGATGTTTTTCCAAATCAACCTACACACCAAATTGAAGCTAGTGATACTAGTAACACAATTAAAACATGAACTTTAACAATTTAACAACATTAACTCATCCAAAATCAAATATTAAGCACACCCATTTCAATTGTTCTTACTAGTTACTCAAAACAACAAATCGAGCAAGTAAAACATATATTCATGCTAGACACGAGCCATAGACACTAACTAACACAATTTCAAGTCAAAAACACGAATTTAAAGAAATCTAGAGTTTTAGAAATGTTACCCAAAATCGGTGTAGTTAGTATCAAATCGTAGAGAATGATGAGAGGATCAAGAATATGTAGTCGGATTTGTTGTGAGCTTTCTAGTCCCAAATTAGATGATGAATGAATGGAATGGGTTTGTGTGTGTGTTCTTGAGATGGAGAGAAAAGAGATGAGGGAGATGATGGAATGAATGAATGGTGGAAAAATGGGTTGACTAGTTGACCTAGTCAACTAGTTTGCCCATTTGGCAACTCCGGTCCCTCGAGTTTCAAAGCGGGTGCGGGATTTAACCGATCGAATATTTTTAAAACGCAAGTTAACGAGAGATGTTGTAATTAAATGACGGAATTATTATGAACGTTAGTCAACGGAAACTACGAATTTAAATAACGAAAGGTATTATTTAAAAAAAAAAAAGACGGTGTTAAAAATAAATTTAACGGAAAAAGGCGGGATGTTACATTATCCACACCTCAAAAGAAATTTCGTCCCGAAATTTAGTTGGAAGTAGTAGTTGTTGAATCTTCCTCGAGGTCTTGCGTTGTAAAAAAATTTACGAATAAGTGAAGGTACGTCTTTGGGCATTTCAACGAATTTGAAGGTCGGGGTCGTATGTTGTTTGAAGGTTTTTGTTTCACGATTCATGGTTTCAACCGGTTCTCCTAGGAAGTGAAGTTTATCATCGATAGTAAGCTCATCAAAGAAGATAACAAGTTCTTGTTTCGCAAAACACGTCTTTAAGTTGATACATCGAATGTAGGATAAACGGAGACTCGAAATGAGCCGGAAAATCTAAACGGCTAGCAACGGGTCTAAAACGCCCCAAGATTTCAAAAAGGATCGAAATATAGCGGATTTAGCTTCCTACGTTTCCCGAAACGGATTGCACCTTTCCAAGGTGCGACTCTTAACGTGACGCGGTTTCCCACGTGGAATTCGAGAGGTTCACGTCTAACATCGGCATAGTTCTTTTGGCGACTACGATCCGCCTTGAGCCTTTCTTGGAATTGAAAAATTTTCCGGTTGTTTCATGAATGATTTCGGGTCCGGTGGTTCGCTTGTCACCTACTTCGGTTCAAAAAATTAAGAAAACGACGATTACGGCTATACGGGTCCTCGAAAAGTGTGACGTTAAGACTTGAATGATAACCATCGTTGTAAGAGAATTTGGTTAAAGGCAAAAACTTTTCTCAAGTAAATTTGAAGTTGATAACACAAATTCGTATTACGGTTTCCAAGGTTTGAATCGTATGTTTGCTCGGTCCGTCGGGTTGTGGTTGATGTGCGGTACTCATGTCTAAACGTGGTCCCGAGACTTTTTGTGAGGCACTCCAAAATCTAGAAGTGAAACGAGGATCTCAATCTGAAACGAGGTACATCTCTTTAAGGTATATTTGAAAGAGTTTGTTAGGACGTGAAAACGTTTGTTGGAACAAGTTTCTGTTTCTCAAGAATTTCGCGCCGCGAAAGATTTATCGGTTTCCGAAAATGTTCGATAGAACTATTCACCCTCGAGGCGAATACTAGTATAGTGTGAAGAGTCTCTCTCTCCATTGAGAATTTAGATAAAATATTTCCTTAAACGGAAGTACGAGTGTAAGGCGAGAGAAGTTTTCCACCTCGGTGTGAGCATAACAGGTATATTGTAGTTCGTTGATAAAACTGTGCGAGGACGAGATAGTATTCATGTATAACGTATGTTTGAAGTTGAAAGAATTCGTCATTCATTCGGAAGCATAAATATGGTTCGACAATATTCGAAGGTGTGTCCCCGGTATGGTTGTTGTCAGTACTTTCGGAGTTTTTCAGATGTCCAAACATGAATAGATGAAGTCATGTACATGGCACATGGTGGTGTTTAGGTTGATCGAGTCTAACCACCATCACGCGTCACTAGAACTTTGGTATGTCTTACCGTAATATAACCACGTTGATCGAGTGTCGTTATATTACGCTAACTCATACCTCCATCCCCACATCACTCTATAGATTCAAGTTCGTGTAATCGTGAAGTTTAAAATAAACAAAGTGTAACGACGTCTCTAACGTGATTCGTATTGAATCGAAAGAATTAGTGCAACTATAAAGAAGCGTTCCCCGAGGGAAGTGTATAAATGATTGTTCACGTCAATGTGGTTCGAGTTAGACAATAAGGTATTCAGGTATGAAAAGAGTAACGAGTCATGATAACGAGTAGCACGCAACCGTAGTGATAAATGTTGATGACGATACTCACCTAGAGTAGTGATGGTAGTAACACCAAAAAGTAGATAGTAAGAAACACCAGTGGAAAACCGATAGTAAGTTGAAACGGTGGCAAATAACAATCCGGGAGACAGAGTTCCCGAACAAGTGTGACTAATGAAGTCGTCGTCATCCATACGTGTATGAATCATGAATTTACGTGTGTTACCAAAAAGTGGCGGAATACGAGTTCGTATGACGAAGGTTGGGTACCATTAAAAAGTTTGCCTAAGAATGATTCAAGTATAATGCACAAGTAGTCAAGTAAGTGCTATCTATAGCAAATGTATGTCAGAATGCAAATGCTAACTATCCGGTTGTAGTCTAGACTCACTAATGCGTCCTAACGACTCTGTTAGACACACTAATGCACGTCCTAGTTCCCTACAACCAACGCTCTGATACCACTTGTAACGACCCGACCAAAACCGTTATTGACGGCGCCGTTAACTTAGGTCCCGTTGCGTGGTCGTAGTCCCTATATGAGACTCGTTTGACCAAAATTATGTCGCATTCATTTGAAAGGTGCAAGACTTGCAAGTTTAGTTTACAAAACCGTTCGACAACAAGTCTAAGTTTACAAAAGTCATAAAGTATGAATGAAATAACTTGCGACATAATTAGTTTAAAAATACAGTTGCTATAAATAGCGTAAGTATGTAAACAATATGTTTGAATCCAAAGGTACTATCACTAGCGTATGTATGTATGTATCTTGACTCCAAGCAAATGATCAGAGTGTATGCATGTATGCTTGACCCCAAGCAAGTATGAGTGAACGCGGAAGCATATATCAAATAGCCAAGTATGAACCTGAGAAACATATAGAAAACTGTCAACGAAAAACGTTGGTGAAATCATAGGTGTTTGTAAACGTTGTTTTTGAACCACAAGATTTAGTATTCCCATAGTTGATTATCAAAATCGTTTGCATTCCAAAAGTATTGTTCGCGAGCACCCAATTATCAAAACTTAACCAACGTTACCCCATCACACAGTGCTAGAACCCACACTAGAACACAAAAATATATTTCATCCGCATAACGGTAGCGAACCGTCCGAATGAGGGTTTGTTAAACCCGTATGGCCACACAATATAAGTTCTCGCTTACACCCTGCAAGTGTAACTAATGATAATCGAATTGAGGCATTTTTGTTCTAACTCGCACGTGGAATGTTTGTTTTTCACACTTGTGTTCAAAACATAAAAGTAAGTAGTACAAGATGTAACAAAGTATATGTTTTCTCAGCCCACGATTTAAAAGTATAAAAGTTGTTGAAAAGGTGGGACTATGATCTCACCTCGAGTGCACGAGTATAAAGGTACTTCAACAAGTAAACGTGTGCATGAAAGTTGCTTAGCCTTGACCTAAACAAGTAAGTTATATCAATTAACCGGTTACGACACAAGGTCGGGTGAAATGTGTTCAATTAGTCCTATGGCTCGTTACGACTCGAATAGTATAGCATGTGAATCACGTTGTCAAGTTTCATGCAAGAATCACGTATAAAAGCATGTTAGAATGTTTGCATAAAAGTTTGGTTAAGTTTGACTAAAAGTCAAACTTGGTCAAAGTCAACGAAAAAGTCAACATATTCGGGTCGGACCCCGGACTATTTTTCTATGCTAATTATTCATATACAAGTATATTAAAACAAGTTTCATGTGAATCGGAGGTCGATAGCTAGTCAAACATTTCACGTGAAATGGGTCCAAGAGGTCAGAATCTGGCCAGGTGATTCTGCGCGCCGCGCGGGGATGTGGCGCGCCGCGCCACTACCTGGGCAGAGAATTCTGGTCAGTTTTTCCAAATGTGCACGAACCAAAACCTTTTCTAACACAACACTTGACCCGCAAACACTTACAACGCCTATCATACATCGTTGGAAAGGTATTTTGACGAGGAATGCAACTAAGTACATATTATCAATCAAAACATGCATTTAAAATAATCAAATTCTCGTCAAATGTTCAATGAACGTTCATAATCAAAGTTTCAAGTTTGTAAAACGCATTTCATGATTCGGGCAACCAATTTACACATATGATATGCCGTTTTGAAGGTAATGAAGCATACATTACTACTAAACACTAACAATTAACATTTCATGGCATTCAAGCATCAAAAGTCCATTTTAAGAGCTATCAAACCCTAGCCAAGAATCACAAAATCAATAATCATGTTAGTGATGTTTTTCCAAATCAACCTACACATCAAATTGAAGCTAGTGATACTAGTAACACAATTAAAACATGAACTTTAACAATTTAACAACATTAACTCATCCAAAATCAAATATTAAGCACACCCATTTCAATTGTTCTTACTAGTTACTCAAAACAACAAATCGAGCAAGTAAAACATATATTCATGCTAGACACGAGCCATAGACACTAACTAACACAATTTCAAGTCAAAAACACGAATTTAAAGAAATCTAGAGTTTTAGAAATGTTACCCAAAATCGGTGTAGTTAGTATCAAATCGTAGAGAATGATGAGAGGATCAAGAATATGTAGTCGGATTTGTTGTGAGCTTTCTAGTCCCAAATTAGATGATGAATGAATGGAATGGGTTTGTGTGTGTGTTCTTGAGATGGAGAGAAAAGAGATGAGGGAGATGATGGAATGAATGAATGGTGGAAAAATGGGTTGACTAGTTGACCTAGTCAACTAGTTTGCCCATTTGGCAACTCCGGTCCCTCGAGTTTCAAAGCGGGTGCGGGATTTAACCGATCGAATATTTTTAAAACGCAAGTTAACGAGAGATGTTGTAATTCAATGACGGAATTATTATGAACGTTAGTCAACGGAAACTACGAATTTAAATAACGAAAGGTATTATTTAAAAAAAAAAGACGGTGTTAAAAATAAATTTAACGGAAAAAGGCGGGATGTTACAATATATATATATATATAACATATAATTTAAGATATAATATAAGTATATGTTTTTAAATGGAATTTAAAATAAATTTTATATAACTGATATAATATAAGTATATGTTTTTAAATGGAATTTAAAATAAATTCTATATAACTATAAATATATATATAAATAATATATATTAATAAATAAAATGATGTGATCTCCATTTATATGTTTTAATATATATATATATATATATATATATATATATATATATATATATATATATATATATATATATATAAATGATATAGGTTCGTGAATCCGATGCCAACCCTACTTTTGTTGAATGTCGTTATATGTATTTTTACTACAAAATACAGTATGGTGAGTTCATTTGATTCCTTTTTACTCTTTACATTTTTGGGACTGAGAATACATGCGCTACTTTTACAAATGCTTTATTAAATGCTTTTGAAATACATTTTGAACTGAGAATACATGAAATGCTTTTATAAATGTTTGACGAGATAGACACAAGCAAAACATTCCTCGAATGAATTATGTGGACGTGATAATTGCCACCATTGAATTATATGGACGTGATAATTGCCACAATTGATATGAATATTTTTCCCCTGATTATTATTGCTTGGTAACCTAAGAATTAGGGAACATCACTAATTTTGAGAATCAGTGCACGCCTAATTGGCGCGAATCCTAAAGGTAGCTACCGGGTTTAACATCCCCACCCAGAATGTTCATTAGACGGAAGGGCTAGTGGGCGTGGTGTTTAGTACTTCGAAGTTTATATGATTATTATACAGACGAGATGTTCTGTTTTGGGGATATTATTATGCGCATTATATGTTAAGGTCGGTTACCAAGCCAAGCTATGAAAGCAATGAAAAGTGAATGTTATGTATCGAGAGAATGATTTTATACACAAGTTATGTGTATGTTATTTTTGTGCACGAGATATGTGTATGGTTACTAAGATTTATGAAAGATGATTTCGTACACGAGAAATGTGTACTGTATTTAAAAGATATCGCATGTACATTACAGGTGAGTATACGATTCGGGCCCATTTGTACCATGCAGCATTTAAATCTTGTGGTCTATCAAAATTGATGAATTTTTATTGTTTACGATAAACTTATGAACTCACCAACCTTTTGATTGACACTTTAAAGCATGTTTATTCTCATGTATGAAAGAAATCTTCCGCTGTGCATTTGCTCATATTAGAGATATTACATGGAGTCGTTCATGGCATATTTCAAAAAGACATTGCATTCGAGTCGTCGAGTTCATCAAGATTATTACTAAGTCAATTTTAGTTGGATATATTATGAAATGGTATGCATGCCGTCAACTTTCGATGTAATGAAAGTTTGTCTTTTAAAAACGAATGCAATGTTTGTAAAATGTATCATATAGAGGTCAAGTACCTCTCGATGTAACCAAATGTAATGTATTCGTCCAGATGGATTAGGACGGGTCTCTACACAATATAATTCGATCGTTCCAGAGAAAAGACGTGCGGATCAAATTAGTGGAAAATGGGCTAAAATTCAAAGGGATGTGAAGATATTTATTGCAATTTATTCAAAGCTCGAGAAGATGTGGCAAAGTGGAGCAGCGGGGGAAGACATTATGAACGCGGCTCGAAAACAATTCAAAATTCAAACCAAACGACAATTCGCTTTTGAGGATGCATGGCAAGTTTTAAGGAATTGCCCGAAGTTTTTAGAAGGTGAAGGTGTAGCGGCTACGAACAAACGAAAACAAGCAGATGATATACCGATGAATGTTCAAATCGAGGGAAGTTCCCACCCAAACATAAGCTCGAACCCCGACCCAACCCAATTTGAAAATTTACTTAAGGATCACGACCCAATCCGACGTCCTCCAAGTCGAGCTAAAAGTCAAAGGGATTCGTACTCATCCGATGCCGCGAGTCGTATGTCTTTCGATGAAGTACGTTTAAAGATAGCTCAATCGACCGAAGCTTCTCAACAAGCGGCTGCTCGAACCATGGAAAAGCTTTGTGAAGAAAGCGAGACGAGAACAATGTTAAAAAGTTTAAAGCTACTTTCCAAACCGGTTTCACGTGACTTGCCTCCCGACGAATGATAATGCTAAAAACGAACATATATTTCATAGCATTATTCCTCAAGAAAGACAAGCTTTTAGTTGCAGTTGTTCTATTTACAAGTGATATTCGTTTAAATAATAAAAGGTGAAGACAAAATTTAGATTCGACGAATTGAAGACGCAAACGACCAAAAAGCTCAAAAGTACAAAAGACAATCAAAGAGGTTCCAATTATTGATAAGAAACGTCTCGAAATTACAAGAGTACAAGATTCAAAACGCAAAGTACAAGATATTAAATTGTACGCAAGGACGTTCGAAAATCCGGAAGCGGGACCAGAGTCAACTCTCAACGCTCGACGCAACGGACTAAAAATTACAAATCAACTATGCACATAAATATAATATAATATTTAAATAATTCTTATAATTATTTATATATTATATAATATTTTAATAAACCGTCGGCAAGAAAGACTCCAAGATGGAGTGAGCTGTATTTTCAAACTCCGCGACTCGCGGAGTTTGAAGGCAAAATATGCCGCGAGTCGCGGAGTATACTTGAACTCAATTCCCTATAAAGCCAACCGAATTCTGATCATTTTTATACATTCATATATCCATCTCTCTATCTATATCGTAATATTTATATTTATAATTTATATTTTAATTTTAATTTTAATTTTAATCCTAATAATAAGGGTATGTTAGCGAATATTGTAAGGGTGTAAGTCGAAATTCTGTCCGTGTAACGCTACGCTATTTTTAATCATTGTAAGTTATGTTCAACCTTTTTATATTAATGTCTCGTAGCTAAGTTATTATTATGCTTATTTAAAACGAAGTAATCATGATGTTGGGCTAATTACTAAAATTGGGTAATTGGGCTTTGTACCATAATTGGGGTTTGGACAAAAGAACGACACTTGTGAAAATTAGACTATGGGCTATTAATGGGCTTTATATTTGTTTAACTAAATGATAGTTTGTTAATGTTAATATAAAGATTTACAATTGGGCGTCCCTATAAATTACCATATACACTCGATCGGACACGATGGGCGGGGTATTTATATGTACGAATAATCGTTCATTTAACCGGACACGGGAATGGATTAATAGCCACTAGAATAATTAAAACAGGGGTGAAATTATGTACAAGGACACTTGGTATAATTGATAACAAAATATTAAAACCTTGGATTACACTCAGTCGACATCCTGGTGTAATTATTAAACAAAGTATTAAAATCTTGTTACAGTTTAAGTCCCCAATTAGTTGGAATATTTAACTTCGGGTATAAGGATAATTTGACGAGGACACTCGCACTTTATATTTATGACTGATGGACTGTTATGGACAAAAACCAGACGGACATATTAAATAATCCAGGACAAAGGACAATTAACCCATGGGAATAAACTAAAAATCAACACGTCAAACATCATGATTACGGAAGTTTAAATAAGCATAATTCATTTATTTCATATTTAATTTCCTTTATTTTATATTTAATTGCACTTCTAATTATCGCATTTTTATTTTTATTGTATTTAATTGCACTTTTAATTATCGTACTTTTTAATTATCACAAGTTTATTTTATCGCACTTTTATTATTCGCAATTTCATTATCGTTATTTACTTTACGCTTTAATTTAAGTCTTGTATTTATTTTTAATATTTTACATTTGGTTTTAACTGCGACTAAAGTTTTAAAATCGACAAACCGGTCATTAAACGGTAAAAACCCCCCTTTATAATAATATATTACTTATATATATATATATATATATTTGTATTTTAATAAAAGTAAACTAATATAGCGTTAAGCTTTGTTTAAAGATTTTCCCTGTGGAACGAACCGGACTTACTAAAAACTACACTACTGTACGATTAGGTACACTGCCTATAAGTGTTGTAGCAAGGTTTAAGTATATCCATTCTCTAAATAAATAAATATCTTGTGTAAAATTGTATCATATTTAATAGTATATTTTCTTGTAAAATTTAATAGTATTTTATATACACCTCGCGAAACATCAAGTTATTTTTGGCGCCGCTGCCGGGGAACTCTTAAACACCGGAAGCGCAACGCTAATATAAAAAAAAAGATTTTTAGTTTACTTTTATTAAAATTCGTTTTTATAAAAATACGTTTTAAATATTCGAAAATATAAAAAAGAAAACAAAAATATAAGTATTTTTAAGATTTTGTTAAATATTTAATTTTTATAAAGTTTCTTTATATTTATATAAGTTTTATTTAAGTATTTTGTTTTTATTTAAAACATAAAAAATTAAAAAAAAAACCGAAAAAAAAATTTAATATATATAAATCTATTTTTAAGATATTATTAAATTTATAAAGTGGTTCTATTTTTATTTAAGTTTTTAAATATAAGTTTTTATTATATAAATATTTTGATATAAACAGAAAATATAAAAACAGAAAATATAAAATAAAAAAAATAAAAACACGTCGAATAAAAAACTGTACCTGAGTTGAATTCTGGAACCCCGCGACTCGCGGAGTTTTCTGCTTCGGACACCGCAACTCGCGGAGCCACTCTGACACGGGTACACAGAACCCTAATCAAGCATTAATTACGGGTAATTATTATAATTATTATTATAAAACCCTAATTAGGTTTTAATTAATTATTTATTTTAGTTTTTATTATTATTTTGTTTAATTAGTTTAATTAAATTGTAAAATTAATAGTTTTAATAAATAAATAATATAAAAATAATATTTTTATAAAAATTGTACTTTTTACAACTTTTTGTATATTTTTATATTTTGTCCCTTTTTAATTGTTTTAGCGTAATATTTGTATTTTTAGCTCATATTTAGTTTTAAACTTAGTTTTTGCCATAGTTATTTTTACTTCTAGATTTTTAGGCTTTGCCGTAGAATTCCTTAAGTGCTTTTTCTTTAGACTAAGATTTAGGTGCTTTAGAATTTTGCTACGCCTTTTTAAGTTTTAGTTTCTTTTTAAGTTATTTCCATTTGAGATTTAGTTTTTCCTGTAAGCTTTAATATTTTTAGACGACTTTTACCTATGTATCAATTATCATTCCAATTAGTAATCTCAATTTGCGATTATAATTTTAAGTTAGTTGTAGTAATAAGGTTAGGTTAGTCAAGTGTTTTTAAGTTTTATAAGTTTCTTTTATTTTTCCGTCACCTTTTATTTTTCAACCATTTTTCTTTTTCGACCTTTTTCGACGAACTCTTTTTCTTTCTTATTTCTCGCTATTCTAGTTTTAGGACATAGATTTTTATTCTACTTCTTATCTAAATTTCTTAAAATTACGAAAATTTATTTTAAGTGGTTAAATTGATAGACATCAAAATTTTCTGGTTCGTAGTAATAGTTGGATTTGTACGTGGACCGGGTTATTGGAGCCAAACAGTCCTCAATTATATTGAGACCAAACGAATCCTGCCCCTCTGCTGCATCTTTTGGCTATTCGAAACGTGGGCAAAATCAGAAAAGTCTATTGATTGGATAACTTATTATAATTTTTCTTTCCTTTTAAAAACTAATAGGATATTCAGTGAATGCACCGGGCAAGACGTTCACCACCTTTTGTACGTTCACCACCTGTAACTAGATCAAGACATTTAGCAAATATTACTGCCGTTGATTTTTCTTTAGAATCGTCATCCAGTCGACCAAGTACTCCAGTTCAAATTTCCGATAATCCATTTTTTGAACCCGACCTCACAATTAAGAATCCGGAGAATATTCAGGAACGATTCGTAGATCCTGAACCACTAAACTTTCCTCCGGAACCACCAATCATTCAAACAGAGATTGTTGAGGAACGAACCATAAAATCAGAATCCTCTAGTGATTCCGATTCAACAAATTCAATTATGGAGAATCTGGAACCTTTAAGTATGGAAGACCGAATGAGAGCTAAACGCACTGGCCAAGGTCACGCAATTACTCATCAGACATTAATGCGCCAGATTATGAAATCAGAGGACAAATTCTACACATGGTGACTAATCAATGCCAATTTAGTGGTGCGCCGAAGGAAGATCCAAATGAACATCTACGTACCTTTAATAGGATCTGCACACTATTTAAAATCCGAGAAGTGGAGGATGAACAGATATATCTCATGTTATTTCCCTGGAATTTAAAGGGAGAAGCCAAAGATTGGTTGGAATCGTTACCTGAAGGGGCGATTGATACATGGGATGTTTTAGTTGAAAAATTTCTTAAACAATTCTTTCCTGCATCTAAAGCTGTAAGACTTCAAGGAGAAATTGTTACGTTTACACAGAAGCCAAATGAAACTCTATATGAGGCGTGGACTAGATTTGGAAAGTTGTTAAGAGGATGTCCGCAACATGGTTTAGATACCTGTCAAATAGTACAAATATTCTACCAAGGATGCGACATCACTACAAGGAAAGACATAGATATAGCAGCTGGTGGTTCTATTATGAAGAAAACCGAAACTGATGCTTACAAAATTATTGATAACACTGCTTCCCACTCACATGAGTGGCACCAAGAAAAAGATATCGTTAGATCATCTAAAGCAGCTAGAGCCGATTCTAGCCATGACTTAGATTCTATTTCCGCAAAGATAGATGCTGTCGAGAGACGAATGGAAAAGATGACTAAGGATATTCACTCAATACGAATTAGTTGTGAGCAGTGTGGAGGACCACATTTGACAAAAGATTGTCTCAGTATTGAATTAACAATAGAACAAAGAGAGAATATTTCATACATAAACCAAAGGCCTGGAAATAATTATCAGAATAATTATCAACCGCCAAGACCGATTTACAATCAAAACCAGAATTATAACAGAAATATTCCATACAACAATCAACAAGGTCCTAGCAATCAACAAGTATCCAATAATAATTACAATCAGCAAAGACCTAATTTTCAAAACAAACCACCACAACAAACCGATGATAAAAAGCCGAATTTAGAAGATATGATGACGAAGCTAGTTGAGACTCAAACGCAGTTTTTCACATCTCAGAAACAAACCAATGAACAAAATGCTCAAGCATTTAGAAATCAACAAGCTTCTATTCAAAATCTGGAACAAGAAGTAAGTAACCTAGCAAGGTTAATAGGTGAAAGAAAATCGGGAAGTCTACCTAGTGATACAAATGCTAACCCCCGGAATGAAACAGCTAAAGCCATTACCACAAGAAGTGGTACAACACTTAAACCACCTGAAATACCTGTAACTTCTAATGAAGCTATTCCTACTCCACAAGAACCACAACCTGATCAAGATAAGGAAAAAGAACCGGTAGTTGAAAAGGTTAATGAAGATAACACAATTAAGGATAAACCTTATGTTAAACCATACCAACCACCACTTCCTTACCCGAGTAAAATGAAGAAAGAGAAACTTGAAGCCGAGCAATCCAAATTCTTGGATATGTTTAAACAGATAAATGTAAATCTTCCTTTCATTGATGTAATTTCAGGAATGCCTAGATATGCTAAATTCTTGAAAGATCTAATCTCAAATAGAAAGAAAATGGAAGAACTCTCGGCTGTTACCATGAATGCTAATTGTTCAGCAGTGCTGTTGAATAAGATACCAGAAAAATTATCTGATCCAGGAAGTTTTACAATTCCATGTTTTCTGGGTAGTCTTGGTTCAATAGAAGCATTGGCAGACTTAGGTGCTAGTATAAATCTAATGCCGTATTCACTATACGCTAAACTAGACCTTGGAGAATTGAAACCAACCAGAATAAGCATACAACTAGCCGATAGATCAATAAAATATCCTAGAGGGATAATGGAGAACATGCTAGTTAAAGTTGGTACTTTAGTATTTTCAGTAGATTTTGTTGTTCTGGACATGGAAGAAGATTCTCAAGTTCCTCTCATATTAGGAAGACCATTCTTAAACACGGCTAAAGCAATGATAGACGTGTTCGGTAAAAAATTGACCCTAAGTATAGAGGATGAGAGTGTTACCTTTTCAGTTGATAGAGCAATGCAACAACCACAATCTGCAGATGATAGATGTTATTATATTCAAACTATAGATGCACATGCAGAATTATTAGAAGAATTTCCAGAATTACAAGGAACAGGAGAATGTTCTTTAGGAGAAGGTAATGAACCAATTGATGAAGCTGAAATGTTAGCTACACTTATAGCTAATGGATATGAACCAACAACAGAAGAAATTCAAATGCTAAAAGAAGAAGACAGATATCGATACAAATCATCGATAGAAGAACCTCCGAAATTAGAGTTAAAGCCACTTCCAAACCATTTGGAATACGCTTATTTACATGGTGAATCTGAATTACCTGTAATAATATCGTCTTCTCTTACTGAAAATGAGAAATCACAACTCATTTCTGTGTTGAAAGCTCATAAACCAGCCATTGCATAGAAGATTCATGATATTAAAGGAATAAGTCCTTCGTATTGCACACATAAAATCCTTATGGAAGAAGGTCATAAAACGTATGTGCAACGCCAACGAAGACTAAATCCTAATATGCAAGATGTAGTTAAGAAAGAGATTATTAAACTGCTAGATGCAGGTTTGATATATCCAATCTCTGATAGTCCATGGGTAAGCCCAGTTCAATGCGTACCTAAGAAGGGTGGCATGACTGTCATTACAAATGAGAAAAATGAGCTTATTCCTACTAGGACTGTAACAGGATGGCGTGTATGTATTGATTATAGAAAATTAAATGACGCCACCAGAAAAGATCACTTTCCCTTACCCTTCATAGATCAAATGTTGGAAAGATTAGCCGGAAATAGTTACTATTGTTTTCTAGATGGATTTTCCGGATATTTTCAAATTCCAATAGCACCCGAAGATCAAGAGAAAACCACATTCACGTGCCCTTATGGTACTTTTGCTTACAAATGCATGCCATTTGGACTTTGCAACGCCCCTGCAACCTTTCAAAGGTGCATGATGGCAATTTTTCACGACATGATAGAAGAATGCATGGAAGTTTTCATGGATGACTTTTCAGTCTTCGGTGATACATTTGAATCATGTCTAGTTAATCTGGAACGAATGCTAATTAGATGCGAAAAATCAAATCTAGTTCTTAATTGGGAGAAATGCCATTTTATGGTTAAAGAAGGCATCGTTCTTGGACATAAAATTTCAAAAGAAGGAATTGAAGTGGATAGAGCTAAAGTAGATGTAATTGCTAAACTTCCACATCCCACCAATGTTAGAGGAGTTAGGAGTTTTCTAGGGCATGCCGGTTTTTACCAACGTTTCATAAAAGATTTTTCAAAAATTGCCACTCCTATGAATAAACTCCTAGAAAAGGATGCTCCATTCATCTTTCCAGATGAGTGTATCAAATCTTTTAATATTCTTAAAGAGAAACTCACTAATACGCCGATCATGATAACACCAAATTGGAATCTACCATTTGAACTAATGTGCGATGCAAGTGATTTTGCAATGGGAGCCGTTTTAGGACAAAGGATTGAAAAACGATTTCAACCTATATATTATGCTAGTAAGACGTTACAAGGAGCACAAACGAACTATACAACTACTGAAAAAGAACTCCTTGCTATTGTCTTTGCTTTTGATAAATTTCGATCATATCTCATTCTAGCAAAAACGGTGGTCTATACCGACCATTCTGCTCTTAGATACCTATTTTCAAAACAAGATGCTAAACCAAGATTAATCCGTTGGATCTTACTCTTACAACAGTTTGATATTGAAATTCGAGATAAAAGAGGAGCAGAAAATCTCGCCGCTGATCATCTTTCTCGTCTTGAAAATCCCGAATTAGAAGTTCTAAATGAATCGGCCATACAAGACAACTTTCCTGATGAATATCTATTGAAGATAGATTATAAAAAAATCCCATGGTTTGCAGACTATGCAAACTACTTAGTTTGTGGATTCCTTGAAAAAGGATTATCGTACCAAAAACGAAAGAAATTCTTCAGTGATATAAAACACTATTTTTGGGAAGATCCACACCTGTTTAAAAGTTGTCCAGATGGAATAATACGCCGATGTGTATTTGGAGATGAAGCTAGTAAAATTTTAAACCATTGTCACACAGGACCAACAGGAGGGCATTATGGGCCTCAACTAACAGCAAGAAAAGTTTATAATGCTGGATTCTATTGGCCTACAATTTACAAAGACGCACACCTTCTTTGCAAATCCTGTGATGCATGTCAAAGGGCCGGAAAAATAAGTCAACGTGATGAAATGCCACAAAATGTCATCCAAGTATGTGAAGTATTTGACATTTGGGGTATTGACTTTATGGGTCCATTTCCAAAATCTCATAATAACCTATATATACTCGTAGCCATTGATTATGTATCTAAATGGGCGGAAGCACAAGCTCTCCCAACTAACGATGCACGAGTTGTAGTCAACTTTTTAAAACGTCTTTTTGCAAGGTTTGGAACACCGAAAGCTTTAATAAGTGATCGGGGTACTCATTTCTGTAATAATCAACTTGAGAAAGTTCTTAAAAGATATGGAGTAACTCATAAAATCTCCACCGCATATCATCCACAAATAAGTGGACAAGTTGAAAATACCAACCGAGCTTTAAAACGTATTCTAGAGAAAACCGTAGGATCAAATCCGAAGGAATGGTCCATTAAATTGGAGGATGCACTCTGGGCTTTTAGAACAGCCTACAAAACTCCAATTGGAACCACACCTTTTAGACTTGTTTATGGAAAAGCATGTCATCTTCCAGTAGAAATTGAACACAAAGCATTTTGGGCTTTGAAGACATGTAATCTTGATTTACATGAAGCCGGACTTCTACGATTAAGTCAACTAAACGAATTAGAAGAATTAAGACATGAAGCATACGAAAATTCGTTAATCTATAAAGAAAGAATGAAGAAATGGCATGATAAAAGAATCAGAAGTTCAAAAGAATTTAAAGAAGGAGACAGAGTTCTTCTTTTCAATTCACGATTCAAGCTATTTCCTGAAAAATTGAAATCAAGATGGTCTGGACCATTCATAGTCAAAAGAGTTTTTCCATACGGAATGATAAAATTAATAAATTCAAATGGGATTGAATTTAAAGTTAATGGTCACAGAGTTAAACACTACATAGATAGTCCGATGGAAGTCGACAACGAAGTTAATCACAATTTCGACACCACAGCTAACTAAGTGTGGGGAGAATCAAGTCTTTAAAGGATAATATGTATTTCTGTTAGAGTTAGATTGTCTGTTTTCGTGTAGTTCTCGAAAATGGAACCCGAATGGTCTTTCCCTAGCAGACCCTAAAGAACTAGTCTTCTCCCCCCATTCTGAATTTTTATTTTTTTAGGAAATGAAGACTGCCTGTGAACTAAACCATGGTCTAATGCTACACGCTTTGATCACTAAACGTAATAATGACACACTACCGAGTGAAATAGTATCAGTAATCAGAGAAAGATTGGACGGAGTTAGAAAAGAATCCAGATGCGAAGATAATAAGTTACAATTTGGTAAAGGAAAATCAAAATCCGCAGCGAAAAGAAGAGCACGACACCTAGAAAGATGTCACAAATGCGGAAAATGGTCACATGGAGGTAAATGTTCAAATAATCAAACCTATTCAAACACCGAATTTGTTACTTTATGCAGAGACGGACCGTTCATATGTTTAGAAGAAAAGACACTGAATGCTCGAGGTTACGCCTATGTAGCCATGGAAAACCAATTAAACCGACTATCTTATGAATGGAATAGATCATATAACTAAGAAATCTATTTCACAGGTAAGTCTGTACAGTCTTTATTTTTTTTTATTTTTAACCTTTTGATAATAAACGCTAATTTGTTCGCTATAAAATATTAAATTGGTATTGAATAAAATTAGGTTTGGCGACCGAAATTATTGATATCATTCAAAAATTTATTACATCACTGTGAAATTTAACGTTTATTCTTAAGGTATAAGTATCTTTAATCAATCAACCCAAAATATTTCAAAAATTCGTCATGAGTTAAATTAGGTCTTGGAACCGAAATTACTTTATCGAAAAGAGGGGCGCATATTTTTGATAATATTTGATTGATTAAAGTGGGATAAAAAGCCAAAAAGATTTTTAATTTTATTTTTACCATGTTTTTAAAATTAATATTTAAATCTTAAATTAAAATTATAAACTTTGTAAAATCAATATATTTAAAATTGTAAATATTTGAAAAATTAATATAAGTTTGGTGTGAATTTAGAATATGAATTTTTAAATTAAGTTTGGTATGAATTTATAATATGAATTTTTAAATTAAGTTTGGTGTGAATTTTTAATTTTTAAAATATGAATTTTATTTTTAAGCATTTCAAATTTTAAGTTTGGTGTGAATTTTTAATATTAATTTTGAATTTTATATTTAAGTTGTGTGAATTTAAAAACAAAAATTTACTTTATCTCATTAAGTTAAAAATATGATTTTTAAAATTCGTCGTGAGTTGAAGACTAGGTCTTTGAACCGAAATTGCTTTACCCAAGGGAGGGACGAGAACTTTTATTATCATTATTTTTAATCTTATTGAATTAAAGTATGCCAAAAACATTAAAAAAACCCAAAAATCTTAGCTTTTAAAACAATCGCTACAAAAAGACAAATTTTAAAATTTTGTCGAAGGACGGACTAGGACATCGATCCGAAACGACCTCGTCCTAAATAACAAGGGAAACAAAATTTTAAAATTAATTACTTAATTGTTTTAATTAGTATAAGATATATATAAAAAAAAAAACTCCGCGACTCGCGGAGTTTGAAGGTTTAAACCCCGCGACTCGCGGGAGGACCAAAATACAGAAAAAAAAATATAAACGCAGAACTGATCAGTCCACACCACAAAAACAGAAAACACTGCGAAATACTGCGCGAAAAAACCCGAAAAACACCCCCAAAATCACAATTTTTAACCGTTAATCATCAAATCTTTTACTAAAATCATGTTGAGAAGGATGCTATCAAGGAATTACTAAAAAAAACGGTAAATTTCTACACCTAAACACCATTTAATCCGAAAAATTAGTGTTCTTGAGCAATTTTTTCCCCAATTTGATTTTGATGCTTTTTAGTGTAATTATACTTAAATTGTTTATGTATTATGCTTGTATAACCTAGATTGATGCTATTTAACATGATTAGAAGTCTTAAACTTCAAATTTTGAGTAATCTAGGGTTTGTGTTCTTGAGCAAATTTGGGGCTTTTTGATATAAACAGGTTATGGCCGATTTTTGTAATGCATTGTTACTAAATTAAGTAGTGTAACATGTTTAGGTAGTTAAATGATCCAAACTTTGAGGCTAAACATGATTTTGAGAATTAAAGTGGACTTTTTCAAGTCTAAAATTCATGAACTTGATTTTTGAAAGATAATGCCATTTGAAACTTGTTTAATTGCTAGTAATGATTGTTTTGACATGTTATTTGAGTTGAATGCTTATGAACTTGGCGAACATTTTCGTATATGCTTATTTGAAAAAGTGTAGATTTGATGAAAATATGAAAATGAGCTTAAGTTTGATATAAATTGATCATGTCATTGTAATTATTTTTATTGATGATTTTGCTGACACTAATGCATATTTGGATGCACAAAAACTGTGTTTGATGTGTTTTGCAGACTGAAAGGGGTGAATCTTCATCCCAAGCTCGCAATGCTCCTGCTGAGAATGCGGAACAACAGGAGGTGGATAACTACTACAAGCAAGATATACCTCATCCAGTCATGACATTTTCTGATATGCACTTGGAAGATTTGCACCCGAACCTGAGATTTGACAGACTTTGGATAGATTATCCAAAATACCAAAGGGGTTTGCATACTCTTCATTCTAAAGTTGTTGAGGTACCTAGGGTCATAGAATGGGGACCATTAGAAGCTGTAGAATTGGCCGGGCCAATTAGGGAATTACTTGCACAGAGGTATGGTAATTCTACTTTTAACGACTGGGTACGTTTATTCACCATGCGTAGACCTGTATATAAAGTATGGTGTGAAGAATTGTTGTGTAGTATAGAATTAAATGATCGGGTAGCTAGTTTAACCGATCGATCTTTTATTAGATTTTTGTTAGGAGGTTCGATGCGCCACATGTCTTTACTAGACATGGCTCAGGCTTTACGTATATATACGCCTGAGGAGTTAGCATCTGCCGATTGTAGAGGGTTGATACTAAATGGTAGAAAGATAGATGAAAATTTTGATACACATGGTGTATGGAGTCAAATGACAAGCCATCACCGATTCAAAGGGGGAAATTACTCTTATTTGGATATAGATAGAGCTGAATTAAGAGTGATTCATAGGTTTTTAGCTAATTCGATTACACAAAGAGGTAAGAACAAGGAAAAGGTAAATGAACAGGATTTGTTTTACCATATGTGTATTCGAGACCCACAAAGCGCTGTAAGTATACCTTATTGTGTGGGTTATTATTTATCAGCTATGGTTAGGGGGATGAGACCGCATAGCATAATAGGAGGTGGTATTTTTATTACTTTGATTGCTGAATATCTCGGTGTGGATATAAGTCGGGGGGGATTATTAGTCGAAGAACCAGAACCCCGCGATACAATAGGTTTAAATGTATACCATGGTGCGAAAGTTTTGAAGAGGCGAAATAACGCCGCAGTACAATACCATGGTAGACATCCACAGGTTGAGAGAAACCAACAACAAGGTAATGTAGGAGGGGGAAATGAAATGCAAGAAATGCAAAGGTTTATAGCTTCACAGGAGTACGAAAATGCTAGACAGAGAGCATTTGAAGATTGGCAAGTTCATTAAAACCAAATCATAGCTCATTGCCAACATATAGGTAGAAACTATATTCCTACTCCAAAACCCATATTCCCTCCCTGGTCTATAGAGATGCAACCACCGTATCCTACGTATAACCCAGCCGAAGCATTCTATAGCACCTATGGTTATGCATGGAACCCCTATTGGTATCAGTATCATCCCTAGTCTACTTAGTTTTATTTATTTTGTAATTTGTAATGTTAATACGTTTAATACTTATGTTAATATTGTAATAGTTTTTATAATTTTCTAACTTTTATTCTTAGATTTTAAAATTTTTTGAATGTGGGGTAATATACCAAACTTCAAAAATATGTATATATGTTTGCAGTTTATCTTATGTACACAACAGGGTAAAACAACGCATTTTCAAAGACTGGCATTAAGTTCAGTAAAAGCAACTAATTTTGACGACAAGATGCAAAATATATGTGAAATAACAACAAGACGGAATGAACAAATGATGTGCACCATTTATCATTCAGCAAACAAACGCCAATATATTTGGAAACTTTGGTAAAAATTTAATCATTTTCACACAAATCACCCTCAATAATTTAAATTGTTACTGATTTCTTGCAAATGAGGGCATTGCAAGATCTTAAGTGTGGGAAGGGGTTAAATTCTTTCGGATTTTAAAATTTTTATCTTAAACACTGGGTTACCATTAAAAATACTAGTAAAGCAGTAGTTGTATTAGAATCTAGTGCTCTCTGATAATAAAGAACAGCCCTAGTCTTATATACTGACTACCCAATTCTAGTAAAATTTTTCAAAATTTTCAATTAAATGAACTCAAAATCATGTTTATACATATTTATGAACGATAAAACTAGATTTTAACACCGAAATTATTGTAACCTCGGAAAGGACATAAATTGAGAAACAAACCAAAATGTTAAAATTCATTTAAAATGGAATAGGGGACAATAAAAAGGAAAATAAAAGCCAAGTGTGGGAAAATTCTCCAAGTTATTCAAAACATATATCACATATTTTTGTACAAATAACTGAAAATACTTTTGCTTTGGACTAAACTAAAAAGCTTTACCTGATTTACTGTAAGAAAGATGGATCTACACGATGAATCAATTCCATCATTAAAAGGAAGTAAAGTCTTCCGAAAAAGACACGCGCTTCTTGATTTAGGTCAAGAAGTTGTCGTCCAGACCAGCTGTAGGTTGACGAAAGATCTAGAAAAGTCATCACTAAAATCAGCAGGAAATCCACGGACCTCAGCATTAAACAGGGTCGCCAAGTAGTCAGATTTATCCTAACCATGAGAAGGATTTATCTCGTACAATGGGGGGCACCATGCAAATTAGCTTGATAAGACTAATGAATCAGATCTCCAGAAAGGATAATCTCCTTAAAGACTAAAAATCAGCTTTTAAGCCTGATATTACTCAATCCTTGAGATTGACCTTAAAGATTGAGAATTACAAACTCATGGAATTCAATGATATCTAAACTCGAGCTTGAACGAGAAAATATTTTGATCAAAATTACAAACCGATTTGTTTTCTAAAAACCCATTTTCAATGCGTTCATTACCATTGAACGTAAAATCCTAGGAATTCACCTGGAATTCATTAGGTCACCTGAACCAAATCGGGTGTCAACCGTAAGAATGGTGGTTGCATAGCATGGTCGAAGACAGGACCTTGTACCAGCCCGAAAAATCATAAGGGTGAGCTTTACTATTGCTCCTACCAAGGATAGTAATTGCGTCCGACACGTTATAGACCATAATTAAAAGCATGTCAGGGGACACTGCCTTAACAGTTGCTTGTTCAACGCTTTCCTTTACAACCGGACGGTAGTTTACCGAAAGGTAATATACGGGACAAGTAAACTGGACGTGTTGCTTTCCAAATACAAGGTTAGCAAGTGGGTGACACAAAACCGCAAGTTTTGAGCTAAAATTTTCAAATCTGAAACCCACCAAACCCACAAAAATATTTTGCAAACACCGGTAAAGGGTTATTCCGGAAAACTTATCTAGGGTAAAAACTAGATTTAATTTTCAAAAGATCAAATGTTTTCATAAAGATCCAATTTCCTTAATGGATCTAAATTTTTATAGTCATGTGGGACTGTAAACCATATCGTTACTACCATTGTTTATACCGCCGTATAGAAATCACTGATGTACAAAGTGTGAAGAATAAAGAAGTGATTCTAGTATTTCAAGACGATATTGCTTGAGGACAAGCAACGCTCAAGTGTGGGAATATTTGATAATGCTAAAAACGAACATATATTTCATAGCATTATTCCTCAAGAAAGACAAGCTTTTAGTTGCAATTGTTCTATTTACAAGTGATATTCGTTTAAATAATAAAAGGTGAAGACAAAATTTAGATTCGACGAATTGAAGACGCAAACGACCAAAAAGCTCAAAAGTACAAAAGACAATCAAAGAGGTTCCAATTATTGATAAGAAACGTCTCGAAATTACAAGAGTACAAGATTCAAAACGCAAAGTACAAGATATTAAATTGTACGCAAGGACGTTCGAAAATCCGGAACCGGGACCAGAGTCAACTCTCAACGCTCGACGCAACGGACTAAAAATTACAAATCAACTATGCACATAAATATAATATAATATTTAAATAATTCTTATAATTATTTATATATTATATAATATTTTAATAAACTGTCGGCAAGAAAGACTCCAAGATGGAGTGAGCTGTATTTTCAAACTCCGCGACTCGCGGAGTTTGAAGGCAAAAAATGCCGCGAGTCGCGGAGTATACCTGAACTCAATTCCCTATAAAGCCAACCGAATTCTGATCATTTTTACACATTCATATATCCATCTCTCTATCTATATCGTAATATTTATATTTATAATTTATATTTTAATTTTAATCCTAATAATAAGGGTATGTTAGCGAATATTGTAAGGGTGTAAGTCGAAATTCTGTCCGTGTAATGCTATGCTATTTTTAATCATTGTAAGTTATGTTCAACCTTTTTATATTAATGTCTCGTAGCTAATTTATTATTATGCTTATTTAAAACGAAGTAATCATGATGTTGGGCTAATTACTAAAATTGGGTAATTGGGCTTTGTACCATAATTGGGGTTTGGACAAAAGAACGACACTTGTGGAAATTAGACTATGGGCTATTAATGGGCTTTATATTTGTTTAACTAAATGATAGTTTGTTAATGTTAATATAAAGATTTACAATTGGGCGTCCCTATAAATTACCATATACACTCGATCGGACACGATGGGCGGGGTATTTATATGTACGAATAATCGTTCATTTAACCGGACACGGGAATGGATTAATAGCCACTAGAATAATTAAAACAGGGGTGAAATTATGTACAAGGACACTTGGTATAATTGATAACAAAATATTAAAACCTTGGATTACACTCAGTCGACATCCTGGTGTAATTATTAAACAAAGTATTAAAATCTTGTTACAGTTTAAGTCCCCAATTAGTTGGAATATTTAACTTCGGGTATAAGGATAATTTGACGAGGACACTCGCACTTTATATTTATGACTGATGGACTGTTATGGACAAAAACCAGACGGACATATTAAATAATCTAGGACAAAGGACAATTAACCCATGGGAATAAACTAAAAATCAACACGTCAAACATCATGATTACGGAAGTTTAAATAAGCATAATTCATTTATTTCATATTTAATTTCCTTTATTTTATATTTAATTGCACTTCTAATTATCACATTTTTATTTTTATTGTATTTAATTGCACTTTTAATTATCGTACTTTTTAATTCCAAGTTTATTTTATCGCACTTTTATTATTCACAATTTCATTATCGTTATTTACTTTACGCTTTAATTTAAGTCTTGTATTTATTTTTAATATTTTACATTTGGTTTTAACTGCGACTAAAGTTTTAAAATCGACAAACCGGTCATTAAACGGTAAAAACCCCCCCTTTATAATAATAATATTACTTATATATATATATTTGTATTTTAATAAAAGTAAACTAATATAGCGTTAAGCTTTGTTTAAAGATTTTCCCTGTGGAACGAACCGGACTTACTAAAAACTACACTACTGTACGATTAGGTACACTGCCTATAAGTGTTGTAGCAAGGTTTAAGTATATCCATTCTCTAAATAAATAAATATCTTGTGTAAAATTGTATCATATTTAATAGTATTTTCTTGTAAAATTTAATAGTATTTTATATACACCTCGCGAAACATCAACGAATATGAAATGATGATGAATTATCGAGCAAGAATTAAGAAGAAATATGCTAAGGAATTGGCACGTCCCGACGACGACGAGCAGTTCGTTTAGTTTTCTAGTGTTTTATTTTAATAATTGTCGCATTTTATTTATCGTCGTAATTTTTTTAATTTTAATTATTTGTAATGTTTTTTATTTATTTATCAATGAAATTTTAGTTTTATGTTATTACATATTTATTATTTATAATATATATATATATATATATATATATATATATATATATATATATATATATATATATATATAGTGGTAGGATCAAGAGGGAAGTAACCAATCGGGGGGAAGCAAATTTTTTTTTTCGTTTTTTGAAAAAACTTTGTTCACAAACATTATAGATTGGATGAAAATAAGAACATTTAGAAAAGACACTTCGTGATGAATGTTATTATTTTGGCGGGAAAACGCTCGAAGAAGTAATATATAACAATTATCGTGTTTTTCGAGCGTATGTTGAGGTTTTAGACATTAGGGTTTAGATATTAAGGTTTATAAGGTTTAGATATTAGGGTTTAGAAATGTAGGGTTTAGGGTTTAGATTTAGGGTTTAGATTGAGTTTTTAACACGAACGGTTTAGAGTTTAGGGTTTAAAGTTTAGGGTTTGGTGTTTTGGGTTTATGGAATAAACCCAAAACACCAAACCCTAAACCCTAAACTCTAAATCGGGCTAAATTTTACTTCACAAAACATGAAGAAAAAAAAGCGTTAACATTCTTCACGAACAATATTATCTTGAATGTTATTTTTGTCGATCGTTTTCCCGCCAAAATAATAACATTCATCACAAAGTGTCTTTTCTAAATGTTCTTATTTTCATCCAATCTATAATGTTCGTGAACAAAGTTTTTTCATAAAACGAAAAAAAAAAATTTGCTTCCCCCCGCTTGGTTACTTCCCCATTGATCATGCCCATATATATATATATATATATATATATATATAGGGGCTTAATCAAGAGGGAAGTGGTTTTTAGGGGGAAGGGGGAAGTTAACCAATTTAGCTGGATCTGATGCTGAACATTAAAAACACGGAGGGGTATATTTGTCATATCGTAATTTAATAAAATAGCGCTGAATAAAAATAAATTGGAAAAATAAAATAAGATGAATATTACGGAATAGCAGATCGATCAATTTTCTAGGGTTTAATCGATCTTCATCCTTCTTTCGTTGGCTCGATTTTAACACATAAAATCTTCAATTGAATAATCATCGTTAATTTCCACAACTGAAGAATCAACAACTGAAGGTACGACAACTGAAGAATCAACAAAATACGAAATGACGGAGAATCGTCGGAATAGGGTAAAAGAATAGGAGAGAAAGGAAAATCGAAGTGAACTGAAGATTCAGGTACTAAATTTATTAGGTATTATGAATTTTAACTAATTGTATTTTGCATTTGAAGATTTTTTGGGCGATTCTAATTTTTAAAGAATTGTATTCTGTATATTTCAAAATTAAAATACAGATTGAATGTAATGGAATAATACATATGATGAATGCTTCATAATAAAAAATATTTGGATAATATGAGTTAGTTATAATAAAACTATTACATGTAATGAATGATGTTTGGATGTACATTGTATTTTGTATAACTAAGCATTAGAATACAGATTTGATGTAATAAATCATTAAGATTTTCTGTTCCAGTGAATTTTAATATTACGTATGATGAATGTTTCATAATAAAAGATATTTGGATAATACGATTTAGTTGTACAATTTTTTAAAACTATTACATGTAATGAATGTTATTTGGATGTACATTGTATTTTGTATAATTCAGCATTAGAATAGAGATTTGATGTAAAAAAATCATTAAGATTTTCTGTTGCAGGGAATTTTTAATAATATTACATATGATGAATGTTTCATAATAAAACATATTTGGGTACTACGATTTACTTCTACTATTTTTTAAAACTATTACATGTAGTGAATGTTATTTATAATATATATCCTGATTGTTTTACATATCTTGAATTTTATAACTTAACATCAATAATCATACTGAATATTATAACAAATGTTACAGGTGACAAACCCGAAAAAGAAAAATAGAAAAAGGAAAGAAGTGCAACAACAAATAGGGAAAAAACCAATAAATGTGGAAAGCGAATTATCTCAAGCAGACTATAAGGTGTGGAGATATAGTTGAGTATATGAAAACAAGAAAAGAAGCTAACAGGATTTTCATATTGAACTTTCTCATTTTATTTGCAACGTGCTTTGCCGGATCAACCAAATATGGAATTTGCAAGAAGTTCCTTCCAAGTATAACAGACGAGATTGATATATTGAAATATATTCAATTTTTTTTTTTGTATATAGGTTCATAATGTAACCATTTATTCATAATGAAGGATTTCTAAAGTTCATAACTTTTACATTCATATTGTAATTCAATTCCTATTTTTTGTGAGTTTTTGAGGATTTAAATTTTGCTTTTGGGCAGGTGTGTCTGAGGATGCTGTTTCGGGTCATATACAGTTATTGATTCCTGGGAAATTGCTTGTTTTGCTTGTGCGCCTCCTCTGGTTAGTGTAACTATATAAACACGCTTTAAATGTTCACAAGACTTTGTTGAATCTCGTATTGTATAACATTCCAAATTACTTGTATTAGTTTTTTGTAAAAAGAAGTTTCACTCACTATTTTTAAATGTGATTTTGTGCTTTTTTAGGTTGTCGCATCGGGAGTTGATGAGCGAACACTTAAGCGTGAAGGAGTTTGTGCTGCATCTTTGCCTACTACTATGGTCAGCAACTCCCTATGTACCCATCAAATGCTTTGGTTTTAAGTCTCTGTTATTAATAGTTCCTATATATGAATATTGGTGGTAATATGGGTATTGGTGTTTGAGTAACAGGTCATACATGTATTATATTCGGTAAGGATCCAAATGGGTAGGTTGAGTTGACTTTTTATCAAGAAGTTAGTGCATAAAATGTCAAAGCGTATATATAAAAATGTACTAGTCTATAACTGTGATATTAATTTCAAGATTTATACATTATCTGGAGTTTTTTAGGTATTTTATTACACTTGGCCACTTTTGACCCGTTCCTTTTCAAGCTATCTTTTATTTTCTGAATTTTACACATTTGACTTGTTAGAAATAAGACCTCAACCCGTTAGTGATCCTTGCCCTGTTTAAAACTCTGGTATTGCTGTGAATTTATGCAACCATGCTTATTCCAACTTTTCAAGATCTAATCTAGCGTGACAGTTGAATAGCTGATAAAAAATGTTGTGCGAACATGTTTTTTGGTGGCTAAAATCTCAAATTATTTGTCAGGGGGTCGTTGTTGGGCTTTTAGTACAGAACACACTGAAGTTCTTACTAACATTTGGGCAAGTTTCACCATACTTGGTAAATGTCTCTCTCTCTCTCTCTCTCTCTCTCTCTCTCTCTCTCTCTCTCTCTCTCTCTCTCTCTCCATGTATATAGCATATGTTGTGATTAATACTGGATAGCATAGTACATTACTCATGTTGTTATATTAGTACTACTACAGGTCTACATTTCTTCTACCAAATTTTATTGATTTTTCTTAATATTAATTTCTAGCCTGTTTGAGGCGGTTAATAATGTGTATAACTTTTTATATCCAATCCAAATGAAGAAAAGGTACGTTAAAACAAAACTATTAAAATGAATATAAATTATATCCATTATATTACATACATTGAATGTTATTGAAAATACTAATCATGATGCATGTTATTGAAATATAGTGATGTTTGATATGCTTATGATCTTTTTATTGTTGTACACATAAAGCAATATGTTGAGTGCTTGAATTTGAGGTACGCACATTGTTGAAGAAAGTGAACAACTCATGGAAATTCTGAAGGAAGCATTAAAGAAGTATCCAAACAGTAAAGATAAAAGTTGTTGTGCGAAAAAAATAGTTCAGATATTTAAGGAACATCAACAAGAAAAACAGGAAGAAACACCACAAATAGAAGTTGTACAAGATGAATTAACTGGTCTTCGTCTTCCTATGAATGAGTTCCTTGATCTAATTGATCAAAATGTGAAGAAAACAATGCAATCAAAGTTGAAGGCGAAAATAATGGATGATTCTTCTGCTCCGACATTTGATCTTTTAAGTGAAGATGATAAAGATCATTTTCAAAAAGCAGAATCAAAAGATGAAGAAAAACACAAGATTATTGAAGTTTATGAATTCGAAAATCAAGTATCAACCTTCATGCATTGTTTCTTTGATCATCCATTGTAAGTTTGTAAATAATAAATAATGTAACAAAGTTACTGAACAATGTTTATATAAACAGTAATTTTGATATGTGATACATTGATTTACATAATTACAGGAAGGTAGTATTCAGGACTAAAAAGGGACAGACGCTAAATAGAATACAAGTTCGAAGTTTACTTCATCACACAAGAATATCGCCATCTGTTGTAGATTGCGGGTCAACCATCATGAATCATGAAGAAAGATTACATGGAAGTAATGTTTGTTCAAGATACATTTTTGGAAGCACAATCATAGTAAGTCTTGTACTGTTGATCATGAAATGTTTGATGGTTACTTATTATAATTATAATAAATAGTAATAAGTAATTTGTAATGCTTAATTAATAACTAATAAAAAATTATATTCTTATGATAAATGCAGTCAGAAGATATGGATATGCTGAATGAAGCTCCTTACAAAGAAGAATTCTATACAAGATTCAGAATGAACTTGATGCTACAAGCAACATTAGATAATATAGACTTCAGATTCATAAAACAGATCTGGTATGAGACAATTTATAATAAATTTATAGATTATATATTATAAGGGCCAATCAAGTGGGTAGCAAATTTAAATGGTGAAGGGGGAAGTAAAACATTATATAAATATAAATGTAATGTTATTATATAAGCAGAAATTTTTTAAAATTAATCTGAAATTTTAAAAATTTTGTTGAAAATTATCATCATTCATAAAAGAAAAATATGATTTTAGAGTAAAAATGTTAACATTTTAGACAAAATAAATAACATTAATTACATGTAATGTTTTCTTATGTCTCATATTACAGTAAAAATATTAATGTAGGTGTTCTTTCCAATAATGTCAAAAGGGATGAATTACCTGATGGTCTTTAATCTGAAAAAATCAGAGGTTGAAAAAATAGATCAAAGCAAACATAATATTTGTGTTCATCTGAAGTATGGCAGTTCCCCAACAACCATTGTAAGTAAATAATTTATAAAATTGAAAAAGCACATTTAATTAGTCCGTACTTAATAAATTTGTAGCCCTAAGTTTAGTTTTTTCAGTTGCAGACATACTTGTTTTAAACATACTTGAATGAGGTTGGTCATCCGAAAGCGATGTTGATTTCAAAATGTATACCAAAAATCAAGATGATATCGTGGGGCATAAGTGACAACAACATTGATTATGGGGTGATTATGCTGAGACACATGGAGTTGTATAGAGGCTAAATTCAGTGGGATTGCGGGCTAGATATCGAAGGGAACCATCAGAGAAGTCAAATAGAATTTGCTTAGAAAGAAGTGTGCAAAAAAAAAAAAATCATTTTGAGTGATCTGAATACAATAAAAGGTGAAGTCACTGAAGATATGGAATGTTTCAATAGAAAATACAGTGGAACACAAAGGACCCTTAAAGAAAAGAGAAAGGCAATCAAGAATTTCGATGAATGGCATAACAAAAGATAGAATGTATTCTATTTCATGCTCAGAATGTAAACAGTTTATATTTTGGATCTTGATATATCGATCGTATGATGTAACACGTTTAACCTATGTATTTTGAGAAACTGTTTTAATGTTAGTTGGTCAAGCAACTAGAGATATTCTCAGTATGTAAACGAAATATATTTTGAATTTTGATAATATTATTCGTTTGTTGTGAATCATTTAACCTGCATATTTTGAGATATACTATATTGATGTTACCTGGTCAAGAAGCAGCTAGAGATTTAACATAGCATTAATTGACACATTTATAATGACATGGGTCGAAATTCCCTTATGTTTTAGATGTATTATATACGATCAATAAAAAGATACATAACTTCATATGATTTACGTTGATATTTCTCTAGTTACATGCTTTGATATCTATTGTTGACTAATTTGCACCACTTGGTGTATAGAGTATAAACATCTGCAGTTATTGAGTGAATGTAATTAATGATAACAAAATATATGAAGCTAATTTCAATATTCATTAAAATCAAATATTAAAATTTATAAAATTTATGTAATAATATTACATGAATTGAATATTGAGAATTAAGTAAACACCATTGGTGTGTGGGATAAGTAACATCTATTTTTATATGATTAGCTAAGTGTCTGAAGGATTCTTTATATACTTGGTTTTCGTTTTCATTCTGTGAAATATTGAAGTGCTTGAATTGCTATGTTACTAAAGTATACATGGCAAAGAAGTTGGGTTGGGTCAAAACAGGTTTCGGTCAGATAGGGTTGGGTTGAGGTTTGGGTCGAAGTGTGGAACTATTTGTTTCTATTCTACATATGTCAAATGGGTCGTGTTCGATTGGGTCGTGGTTTCGGTGAAAATGGTTCACGGGTCAAACAGCTCGGATTGGATTTAGCATGTTTTGTCATAAATGTATTAACATATAAATCAATAACAAGGAAATAACTTAAGGAATGAAAATATTGAGTCGGATGAATGATATAAAATTGATGATAAGTCAAGAAAGATAATAACATTTAGTAATATAAGTAATCATAAAAGATGAAAACTTTAATCAGTTTTAAAGACATAATAAGATTCAGTCTAAGTAATGATATGAAATAATAGATGAAAACTTTAGTCAGTCTTGAGATTTGGCAAATTCTTCATTGTGTTCATTTCTTGAGTCAAAGTCTTCATTACCTTCAAACTGTTGATCATCTTCATCAGTATCTTCTTCATCAACAAGCTCGAGTTGAGAAGCTTTTCGTTTCTTACAGCTTCTCCTATTATGACCAAGTATACCACATATTTTGCATGCCCTTCTCTTAACACTTTTTTGGGCAGCAGGTAAATATCTCTTGTTACTTGTCTCACCTTTGCTAACCTGACCTTTTTTACGCACGCCCTTATGAGCATTACATTTAAAACACCGGGCTTAGGAAAACCATACTGTTAAATTAAAGCAAATCTAGAAGACAATGTGTGCTCATCAGGATTAAAAGAAATCAGTGAAAAGCTCCTCAAACTTGTCTTTTAACAGCTCTAGTTTTTCAGCATAAAAAATGTGAAGTGAGTGTAATGTTTTCAAAAAAAAATTTATTAATGAACAGATACAAAACATAAACCCTAAGAAACCAACAAAGAACAGAAGATACATAGTAATATTCTTCATATGTAAGATTACTCAAAAGAATCATGTAAAAATAATCAAAAAAACACAAGTAAAAAAATGTGCAGTGAGTGTAATGTTTTCAAATTTTTTTATTAATGAACGGATACAGAACATAAACCATAAGAAAACACAAATAATAGAAGATAGATAATAATATTCTTCATTCTGCCTACATCTAACCTCCCCCATACTCCACTTTAGTGGAATTGGGTATTGTTGTTGTTGTTGTTGTATTCTTCATATGTAATATTACTCAAAGAATCATGTATAGAAATCAGAAAAACACAAGTAAAAAAAAATGTGCAGCGAGTGTAATGTTTTCAAAATTTTTTATTAATGAACAGATACACAGAACATAAACCCTAAGAAACAAATATACAACAGAATATATATAATAATATTCATCATATGTAATGTTAATAAAAAAATCATGAATGAAAATCTTATAAAAAAAAGTCAAAAACAAATATGCAGTGAATGTAATATTACTAAAATATTAATGAATACAGACAGATAAGTTAAAATATGAAACTGAACATTCATCGTAGAAGCATCATAATGTCCAGAATTGAATGATGATAAGAATAAACTGAAAAACTTACATTCAGGATCAGAATGTCCAGAATCGAAGCCAGATTAAACAGCGAGAGAAGTAGAACCTTCGACACGAGAGGTAGAACCTTCAACACGAGGTAGAACCTAATTACACATAAAAAGGTAAAAACGAAACAGATACGATGGTTATAACACTAAATTGAGCAAAAAAAACGAAACATATACGAGGGTTATAACACTAAATTGAACAAAAAAATGAAACATATGAACAAAAATAGAACCTTCAACACGAGAGGTAGCACCAACAATCAGATAGAAACTTCAACACGAGAGGTAGAATCTGAAGCACAAATAGAACTGGAAGCCATCCCAAAACCTAATTACACATAAAAAGATACAAACGAATCAGATACGAGGGTTATAACACTAAATTGAGCAAAAAAACGAAACATATGAACATATAGACCCTAACTCAAACGTTTATGATGAAGACGAAATCACTGAAATTTTTTTATGAAGAAACGTAAATGAATATTGACGAATGGAGAACAAAACCCTAATTTAATGATTATCGACGAAAAAATCATTGATATAAACTGATACTCGATCTAAAAACATAATAACATTCAGTCAGAACAAATATATGAAATAAAACAGTCTAAAACATAAACATTCAATATAAGTAATAGTGCTAAGTCTAAATATAATAACATTCAGTGAAGGTAAACATATGATATATAGATGAAAACTTTAATGAGACTTCAGAATCGTCAAACTCCTCCTATTTAAATTAAAGAAACTTTGTGCGTTATCTAAACCAATCCTCATATTTTTCTTCATTTGGTTTCTATTAAGTACAAAAACCATCTTGTGGTTATGTCCTTCATAAAATTTATGAATAAGGACCTTATCACCAATTAACTTGCATCTAAGGCTAGCATGACAACCTGTCTTAATTGTCGACGACTTGCGATTAGACAATTTCTTATCACCTTTAGAACCTTCAACGGAACCTTCAACAGAACATTCAACAGAATCTTCAACTAAATGTAAACTAACATCTAATAGAGAATCTTAACCTAATTTCTTAAAAGTACCAGGCTGTTACACCTACACAATTATAAGTAATGACCCCATCTTCATTTCTATTTTGTGCCCATTTTTTGATGACAAATCCACAGCTCTCATGGAACAACAGAGCATGCATCATATGATGAAAAAAAGCACCAATAACATCTTTCAAGTTATCGTCAACAACAGTTATCCATTCCTGTGAGCCATCAACATATTCTCTTATTATTGAAGAGCAAGTTTATCTGAATGAAACAGGTCCAGAACCCAAAAATAAAAAAATATTCATCATATTTAATGTTTTAATCAATAAAAAATCATGTATGAAAATCAGAAAAACACGTCACATAAAAACATGCAATGAGTGTAATGTTATAAAAATTATTTATTAATAAACAAATCCAGAACCTAAACCTAAAAGACAAACAAACAACACAATATTAGCATTCTCCATTTTCAAAAACTATGCATTAGCATTATAATTCTTCAATCTGCAGACATCAAACGCTTTGACTATTCAAGTCAAACGTTTCACAACTGTGAAACACGAAAAACTTTAAGCTTCTTACAAGTTTTAATGACAAAAAATGAATTTAACTCTTTGCCTCTACAGGTGGTGATTTCAACCCATTCGTTGTAGGTATATTGTTTGCCTACCGACCCATTTATATCAGTTAAACTAAAATAAATGTAGTCTACAAGCTTATAGATCAAGATTTGAGGATACAAATAAGCAGCTTTCATAAAAATAATAATAGTGTACCCTAACAGTCAAGCAATATCTGAAATTGTCAAACCAACAGTCAAAACTGCATGAAACAAATATATTTTTATAAATGAAATCAATAATGACAAGTTCAAAAAAGTACACTGAATGAAGACATTCATCATGTGTAATGTTATCGAAAAATTACTATAAATTCCAAAACAAATCCAATTTATTTGAAAACTTACTTGAATATAGCTCATTAAAGAAGCCGACTTTCGTAACAACAGGGACACAACAGCCTATATAAGAAAACAAAGCTTCATCATGTATCTAAACAAGTAAAACCAATATATCATAAAACAGGCCTTCGTAGCAGTTACTTATTGAAAAACATGAAGTGCAAAAAGTAAGTTGATACAAAGAAGTGCCTTTTAAGTTGTAGAACTTGTTGTGAATGTTTATGCTCACTTGAACTCAACCCTACGCACCTACATATTCAACATGAATAATGTAAATGTCATTTATTTAATTAGTTAGATTTCAATCGATAATGAAATTAGTGGAGCATACAAAGCAAAAACAGGAGGTCAATTCACATGTGTTGATTAGCAAAATTCATATAAACAAGTTAGAAAAAATAATCTGAACAAATATGAAATCATGATTTTTTTTTACCTCAGATCACGATTACTTCATGAAAATTGTTAGAAACCATGTTACTAACACTCGCAAATCATCATCTTAACATGTAACGACACATAGCCTTTGGATTTGATTAATGAAGATTCAGTTGACTTTTTGAATCCGAAATTTGACTCATAAATTCGAGCTCAGATCTAGATGTTAGGATATGAAAATCTGCAGTTAGTATCACCATATGTTCATCAATTTGATGTGATTTTTGATGTTGTTAATCATGAAATAATGATTGAAGAAGGTTTTGTTGATGTTAAGGGTCTCAGATCTGTAATTTTTTTGTGTTTAGGTTCATTATATGAAAATTTGAAAGATAATTATGAACTTGAATGAAGATCGAACAAAGTTTTGAGTTTGAACCCTAATTATTTGGGGAAAATGAACCTGACAAAATGTCGAAACTACCCTTGGCAGTGTAATTTAATGAGACGGGAATAAGGAGGCTGAACATGGGAGGTTGAATACATGTGAGCTGTTGATCAAAAAATGAAGAGTGAGATTATCAACTTCCCCCTTCCCAAAAAACCACTTCCCTCTTCATTAAATATATAAATATATATATATATATATATATATATATATAAATTAATATTATTTGGAAATAATAAAAAATTAAAAAATTAAAAAAAAAAAGGAAGAAAGGAGTGTTATGGTTGAGAGTGTTTAGTCATGGGTTTAGTCCTGAGAAGGAAGTGAGAAAAAGTACTGATGTAGCGCTGAGGACTAAGGTGGAGACATGTCTCCATTGGGAGCACTCTTAAGGTGTGTTATATTTTGGTTTTCGTTTAGGGTTTGCGACTGTTTTGTTAAGCTAGGCTCAATTCGCATTTCTTGTTAGTTTTGTTTTTTGGTCTCGAACCTAGTCGTTCACTCGTTCTCATTGCATTTGCTCGGTTTCAGTTGCTTTTATTTTTTCGATAAAAGCTCTTGATTTGTACGTAGTATTTATTTGGTCTCGGAGTCTCATAGCTCTGTACGCATTAAATTTGGTGGATGTAAATTAACCCCAGTAGTAAATGTATCTTAACATGCAAGAAAATACAAGTTATCTAATTATTACAAGCATTTGACCAAGTGTTTCTTGACCTTTCTTGGACTCATACTCCGTAGTAGATTTAAATCTAAGGTTGAAAGTTACTTCCATTTCAGACACAGCACATGGCATAAATGGATGCATAATTTTAGCCTTCAAATTAAGGGAGGAAGAACATGTTGTCAGCTTAATCTATAAATAAAAAAATAAAAAATGTAAACTTTGTTTTTTATTCTTTGCTGACAAGTTGTGGAATGTAATCAACATATTTATCGGCTAGATAGTACTCTCGCTATATATTGATCGAATGTTAGGAAATGGCAAGTTGACATTTGATATCGCTTGGTTGAATCATTTGGGCTTCATTTTGTCTTCGAAATACTCGCTAACAAATTTATAATATTAAGCTATACGTAAAATACATATCTTTCATGTATTTGTCTAGATTATGAAGAGAAACTGTGGACTTATTCTTCACCTTTTATTTAACTAATTGACTCAAACTAACCGGCAATTCAAGTTAATTATTTTGTTCTAAATAAATGATGAATGTATATAAAATTAATGGGAAACGATACCAACTTTTTTTTATAAAACAAGAATTTTATTAATCACGGTAAACAAGTACAAGATAACATAGGGTCCATATAACATTATTGGGACACCTATATAGAACAGCACGAAACATACATTATCACTACAAACTAACAGAGCACGACTTAAAGGACAGAATATACATGGGGCACAGGAGGACCCAGATTGTTACAATCTCACATCGGATAGGGTGCACACCAAAAGATGGTTTATAAGCTTAAGTGTTCCCTGTTCCTTCAAGCTAGCTTTTGGGAGTGAGTTCTACACTTAAGCTTATAGCTCGGGATGGACCTAGTGCGGGATAGGTTCATAACAATTCGTATCAGAACTAGCCTCATCTTTCGGGACCTAACACCTCGGAGTGGTGGCTTGGACCCGAAGAAAGGGTGCCAACCATGACCAACATAGCCTTGGCCAACGAGGCCAACCATGACCAACATAGCCGTGACTAACGAGGCCTCGGAGTGGTGGCTTGGACCTGAAGAGAGAGTTCTAGCTTTATAAGCTTGGGTGTTCCCTCCTCCTTTAAACTAGCTTTTTGGAGTAAGTTCTACAATCAACCTTATGGCTTGATTATGGACCTAGTATGAAATGAGTTCATAACAATTGGTATCAGAGCTAGTCTCATCTTTCGGGACCTAACACCTCGGAGTGGTGGCCTATGGACCCAAAGAAATGGTGACAACTGTGACCATCATAGCCGTGACTAACGAGGCCTCGGAGTGGTGGCTTGGACCCGAATAGATGGTGCCAACCGTGACCAACATAGTTGTGACCAACGAGGCCTCGGAGTGATGGCTTGGACCCTGTTTAATAACAATTGGTATTAGAGCTAGCCTCATCTTTCGAGACCTAACACCTCGGAGTGGTGGCCTATGTAGTGTTGGCTTAGACCCGAAGAAATGGTGCCAACCATGAACAACATAGCCGTGACTAACGAGGCCTTAAAGTGGTTGCTTGGACCCGAAGAGATGGTGCCAACCGTGACCAACATAGCCGTGACCAACGAGGCCTCAGAGTGGTGGCTTGGACCCGAAGAGAGTGTGTCAGCCGTGACCAACGAGGACATTGGTCTTTAAGGGTGGGGTATTGTAACATCCCTCCTTACCACGACCACAATATTGTTCGCTTTATCCACGGGCCACAGCTTTTTCTTGACGACCACACCCAAAATGTGTCTGGTAAGGATGGGAGTTACCTTATAAGGAACTCAAACTTTCTTACACAAATCGATGTGGGGCGGGGTATTACAAACTCCCCGACTTAGAATCCTGATGTCCTCGTCAGACCGAAACAAATTGATACACGGAATCTATACCTCAGGAGATGCACGAGCCGAGTGCCCGTCACACCCCGAGAGGCTAGTGTAACACCGGCCATTTTTTTTTAATACACAGCGGAAGACTTTATTTACAAACACAATATAAGTCACATCATTACATTAATCCGTGTAATTATGTTTAAGTTTACACAACAGTGTTACGTTATTACAAAACATTATTTAAACAAAAGTCCACATCAGAGTAGGGTTGTCAAACATGTCTTCTGCAACAACACCCATCCCGAATAGCAGTACCTAAACCTGCAAGGGGAGAATATGTGGGGGATTAGCGCACCGCTAAGTGAATGGAATCTATCTAACAGATATAGCTTAAGCCACACACAAGCTATATACTAACAACAACACTTGCTAACCACCAACTAGCATACAATAAGACAATACGAGGATAGGCGGCTTGTACGAGCACATGACTCCCAGCTGATCGGGCCTGAGTCTACCGATAGTCCCTGCTACTCAATTCACAGTATAGTTATCCAGATGCAGGGGATGCATTGTTCACACTATACTCTACAATCAGTAACCTATGGACCCAACCTCCCCTAGGCACGGTTGACCTCATACGGACTCTAACCTCTCCTAGGCACGGTCTCGAGTCCCCAGTCTCCATAGGCCCGACTGGTGCCATTCACACAGTGTACACATAATTCACATACAACATCACGCAAACGATATTATTCTATCATGGCAATTCCTACACTATGCATGGTAAAAGAGTCAACCACAGTAGCATGATATGCTACTTAAACTCTATCCGTAGATAGACCCACTCACCAATTACCAACAATTGCTCAGTTATTATTTCTGAGCTTCCTCCTTGTCCTTATCTCCTGAGAACAGCAAAAACCAAGTTAGAATAGTGTTCCCATCAAGATTAGACACACTGACAGCGAATTATAGCAAATTAGTAAAAAAAAAAATGCGTCCGTTAAAATTTTCATGCTTAACTTATGCACTTTCAAAATTTACATCCTGAACACCAAAATATAAACGGGCAGCATAACGGATAGAAAAAGGTACTTTGGTAAAACATTCTGCCCTGGACACACAGTCGGTCGACTGACACTAACAGTCGGTCGACTGTTGTAACAACCCAACTTTTTCCGTTACTTTAGTTAACTGTCCGTTAGTTAGTTAATGGAACTTACGTGAATTTTTTTTTGTATTTAAAGAAATTAAATGCGTACTTGATCCTTAGTAGATTACTTGAATTAATATGTTATATTAATTAGTAAACTTAATTCGGTTGACGAATTAAACTAGAAACGACACGATTAAAGTTAATCGCCTAGAAAACTTTTCAGTTAACGGAACTCAGAAAAACGATAGAATAATTATTGTTAATAATTATTGAACTTACGAAAGAAATTTAATTTATTATTTACTTAATGAATTAAACACGGTGATTTTGTTCAACGACTAGTTAATGTTCCGGAGATTCGGTACAGTTAACGGCACTCGAAACGAACCACGCGCGAACGAGCTTTTACACAAAACGAGTCCGAGACCCGAGCCCGAGGCCACATGGCCGTGACCTCATACATCATATCCTAAAATATCTCATATTAGTCAAAAGAAGGTGGCCATTATATCTTAAAATATCTTATATTAGTCAAAAGAATGTGGCCATTATATCATAAAATATCTTATATTAGTCAAAAAGAGGAGGCCATTAGTAGGTAATCCCATAATTTTTTTTAGACATGTGCATCACCTTTTACATGTAAAACTAGTAATCAGAAAATAAAGAGTTAAATGGTGCATCATATCTCATGAATACTCACCATCATCGATCATCTTTTCTTCAAGAACACCCTCGATGTTTGCTTGATCGTTAAATTGATCGCATATCCGTGTTCCTCTCGACGAGCCCTACGTATCTATACCAGCAATTGTATGATTAGGGTAAGATCTAAAAACTCTATTTTTCCAGATTTAATTGTTTATCATATGATTTAGATGTTCTATTGCTCAATTGGTCGCGTTTGTACATGTATTTAGTCGTTATATTGTCCGAATTACGAGTTAGAGTTTAATCACGAATTGTATTTCTATGCTACTGATTTTATGACTTTGTTTTCTATAATTGAAAAGTTTTTATATGGATATCTATCGAAAAACTATTTATTATAGGCTTTGGATTCGCTTGATTTCGTTTTCGGATGATCAAGTTATGTCCATTTGAAATTAACGTTGTGTTTTTGTTGTGTAATCAGAAATCTGGGTTTGATAGACAACGAATTGGCTTGTGAAACTTATACCACTGGAAAGATAATTTAAAAACACACACTTTAGACTAGGATATCATGTCGTTTGCTCATGTGAAACCCAAGTTATGCTTGAATTAGTGTAAAAGTAGTTTTATACAGCACTTGCATGAAAACGACCTTGTATAATAAGATGTGTTAAATTCTGTGATTAAATATTTGCATATTTGAAATCTACTCAAAAAGTACTTCATCTTTCATGTAGATATCATAGGCTAATTGTATCTAGATCTTTGGATAATCGCGTGCCAATGTGACTAGCAAAACTAGAATCGAATCTGTAATTTGCTCTCTGTTTTATACTCTGTGGATTGTGTTTATTGAATGAGCATGTAAGCTTCTGGAATATGAATTTTAACATGATATGTGACTTATTGTTAGTTTATGTCAATCTCTGAAACCTTATGCATTGGGCACAATAGGGCCATACTTTATGTAAATTCTGATTTGAGCTGAAAAACTGAATGTTCAATTTGCATGAATAAACTGTACAAATTGGCTAAACCAAAATTGCTCGATTTTTTATATGTGTTAGTTTAACTTGTTTTTGAACTATGGCCACTGGTCTTGTATTGATTTCATGTTCCTAACTCCGGTTATAGCTAAAACCAAATCAGTGCGCGGTCAGAAACTGACTTGGTGAACCCCAAATGTACCCCTTCTGATTCCTGACTTTTAATTATCGTATGAGACCCTGGCCGGACTTTTTGGAATAGATTTTGAGTATACTTATGATCTGGAGTTTTCCATGTTTACTTGAATTTTGTACTATGAGATAATATGCTAAGTTTGCTACATGTACATGAACTTTGTGCACAACGATAAACTGAAATTGTGAAATTGACCAATTATGATCTAAAACGTGTTGTTTGACTTAGGTTTGATATGTTGACCAATATTTGACATGAACCTACTGATGTTGATTTTAGTTGACTACTTTGACCAAGTTTGACTTTCGGTTTGACTTCGGTTGACTTTGTTTGACTTGCATGAATTAGTTGACTGTATGTTGACTTCTACTTTGAAACGCGTCGATTCGAGCAATAAGACAACTTATACTATGAAACCACACTTGTTTAAGACATATTTATTGACCAACCTAAATACATATACTTAGGTTGCATTACTCGGCTATAAACCGTACAAGTAAATTGTCCACTTTTCAATCCGAGCTTTATTCAAAGGTGAGTCTACAGTCCCGCTTTTTACATGTTTTCAGGGATGAGAATACACGCTGTTATACTTATATTATCAAATGCTTTTTGTATTGACACGAGTACTATATCTGCATATTGAGTTTGTACACAAAGCCTCTAGCTTGAATACTTTAAATACCATCGGTGTAGGCACAATTTAGATGGACGGATCCGTTAGGTTGACAACCTCACCCGCTATAAAAACTGTGGTGCATTTACTTTGAACATAATACATTCGTACAAATGTATAACATTTTTATGAGGTAAAGGCGGGTATAGTGGATTCTATACTCGGGTCATTGCTAGTATTCAGGTGCTCATAGATTATGCAAACGTTTCGCAACTTGGAGTTGTACTTGTAAAATCTCGTGGTCAAGGAAACTAAACTATATTTCTGATAACTGTTTTTCAGATACTATATAACGTTATTTAAAACTGTGGTTTACGAACAAATGAGATAAAACTTGACATGGTATTGTCTACGAATATTTGAAACTTGACATGGTATTGTCTACAAATGATTGAAACTTGACATGGTAGTGTCAACAAACTTTTGAAATGGGACACGGAGTTGTCTAACTTTTAACATTGAACCTTGGTGGTCTTCCACTAATAATCGTTTTCGAAATGTATTTCTTAAACATACTGTATTGTTTACCTAAAACCTGTAGATTCACTCAACATTATTGTTGATCCGTTTTGCGTGTTTTATTCTCAGGTATTAATTGCTTCTGCTGTAGAATATTGCTGTTACGTAGAAGTCAATCCAAGCACTGGGACCAGAGTTAACATTCCGTTAAAGGGATTTTTGACGAGGTGTTAAAACTGTCGACACAACCGGTCGACTGACCTTACCAGTCGGTCGATTTACTTGGTATTACATCAATCGGCCGAAGGTAAATCTCAGTCGGTCAGTTCACTCAACAATCGGTCGGTTCACCCTCAGTCGGTCGACTGTCGACCGACAGTTGGCCGACTGTGTTCATCTTCCTTAGAAACTGAACAAAGGCTACGGACTTCACGATGAAATCCTCAAATCTCGATCTAGAGCTAGTTTTAAACACCAAAATCGACCACAACTTGTTCACTACTTGTTATAGACTCAAAACCCACAATAATTTGACCATAACAACACTTAAATCACTTGTTTTGACACAAATTCAAGCTTTTTACAAAACTCACACAAAACCATGAATTTAACAACGAATTGAACACAAAAACACATGTTACTTACCTTGATAGACTCAGTAAACGATAACAAACACGATTCTAACACCAATTTGAGCTCAAGATCAATGTTTAAGGATTAGGGTTTGGTTAGGTGGGAGGGATGAAGGTACGGTGTTTTAGTGAATTTTCTAGAAATGGGAAGAAAAAGAAGTATACTAGTCACTTAATTGGGTTTAATTCCCACACTGTACAACACACGGGTATTTACCAGTTATCTGATATCTTTCGCACAAGATTAGGTAACCCAAACGAGGTCCAATTGAAATAAACAAACCTGTTCTGGGACCCTTGTCACAAACTGGTCACAACACTATTGTAATAAAACACTAATAAAATAATTAAAATAAAAAGCACTTAAGACTAAGCACAAACCCTAAGGGCAAAAATAGTCCACTTACAACTAGCCCGAGTTTCAGTCTGTTACAGCTAGTGCTCTGATACAATCTGTAACATCCCTCCTTACCATGACCACAATATTGTACACTTTGCCCACAAGCACACGGCTTTTTCTTGACGACCACACGAGGCCTTCCCAGGAGGTCACCCATCCTAGTACTACTCCCGCTTGAGCACGCTTAACTGCATAGTTCTGACGGGATCTGTTGTGCTTGTAGCCCCAAAACGCGTTGTGTCTGGTAAGGATGTGAGTTACCTTATAAGGGACTCAAACTTTCTTACACAAATCGATGTGGGACGAGGTATTACACGCATTGTTACGATCCTACATCGGATGAGGTGCACACCAACGAGACCTCGGAGTGGGGGCTTGGACCCAGTTCATAACAATTGGTATCAAAGCTAGCCTCATATTTCGGGACCTAACACCTCGGAGTGTTGGCCTATGGAGTGGTGGCTTGAACCCTAAGAAATGATGCCAACTATGACCAACATAGCCATGACTAACGAGGCCTCGGAGTGGTGGCTAGGAACCGCAGAGATGGTGCCAACCGTGACCAACATAGCCGTGACCAACGAGGTCTCGGAGTGATGGCTTGGATCCGAAGAGAGGGTGCTAGCTGTGACCAACAAGGACATTGGTCTTTAAGGGTGGGGTATTATTACGATCCCACATCAGATGAGGTGCACACCAAAAGATTATTTATAAACTTGGGTTTTTCCTCTTCCTTTATATTAATTTTTTAATTGTTAAAGGTTCAATATGAAAAAATATATAGTTGGTCATCCCAAACAAATGAGGGTAGCGGTTTCTCATCAACTCTTCCGTTTCTCACGTAAGATTAGAACCCAAACTGTGTTTCCACTCAATCAATACCATCAGTATCTCTTTATTTCTCAACTTAGTCACCTTTCGGTCAACTACACGGACCGGCTCTTCCACCAATTTCTTATTTAAATCGACCCTTAAATCTTCTAAAGGAAGGAGTTGCGTTTCATCATCGACTTTACACTTACGAAGATAACACATGTTAAATGTATTATGAATACCGGCTAACTCTGGCAGAAGATCTAACACCACAGTCTGATCATTCAACACTTCACTGATCTGAAATGGACCAATAAATCTTGGTGCTAACTTACCACGTTTACCGAATCTAATAACCCCTTTCCACGGTGAAACTTTTAGATACACTCGTTCACCCACATGAAAAGTTACCGGACGTCTACGCGGATCAGCATACATTTTCTGCGTATCTGTAGCGGCTTTCAACTTTTCTCTCGTAATTGCAACTTTTTCAGCTGTCAATTGAACAATTTCGGGACCTGCAAACTGTTTCTCCCCGGCTTCTAACCAACAAGTCGGAGTTCTGCAACGACGACCGTACAACATTTCATAGGGCGGCATCCCTATACTCGAATGATATGAATTATTATACGCGAATTCGACCAACGGTAAATGTGTATCCCACGAACCACCGTATTCTAACACACAAGCCCTTAACATATCCTCCAAAGTCTGTATCGTTCTTTCACTCTGACCGTCTGTCTAAGGATGATAAGCTGTACTTAAATTCACACGTGTACCCAGATTCTGTTGAAGACTATTCCAAAAGCTTGACACAAATCTGGAATCTCTGTCTGAAACGATCGATAACGGCACACCATGTCGACTAACTATTTCTTTCACATACAAATCGGCTAACTCACTTAACGAAGCTGTCTCACGAGTAGCAAGAAAATGAGCACTTTTAGTTAGACGATCCACTATTACCCAAATCATATCGTGTCGTTTCTGAGTTCTTGGTAGTTTGGTTACAAAATCCATCGTTATATGTTCCCATTTCCACTCTGGAATCTGTAACTGACGTAACGAACCATAAGGTTTCTGGTGTTCTGCCTTCACTTGAGCACAAATATGACACTTTTCGACATATCGAGCGATATCTGTTTTCATTGTCGGCCACCAATACACTGTTTTCAAATCATGATACATCTTATTACTGCCCGGATGTACTGTCAATCTGGATTTGTGAGCTTCTGTCATAATTAAATCCCTCAAATCTCCAAGCTTAGGCACCCAAACACGATTGTTTAAGGTCTTTAGTCCACGTGAGTCATCAATTAAGTCCACTTTCCGTTTGATCATTTGTTCAGATTTAATATGTTCGTCCTCCAAAGCACAGGCCTGAACGGTTCTTAAGCTGTTGATCAGATCTGAAGTTATATTCAAACGAAGGAATTTCACATTTTCACTTGACTTTTTACGACTTAGCGCATCTGCAACCTCATTTGCCTTACCCGGATGATATTTAATTTCACAATCATAATCCTTGATCAACTCTTGCCACCGTCTCAGACGCATATTCAATTCTTTCTATGAGAAGATATATTGCAAACACTTATGATCTGTACAAATAACACAATGGGTTCCATACAAATAGTGTCTCCACAGTTTCAAAGCAAACACTACTACAGCCATTTCAAGATCATGCACTAGATAATTCTTCTCGTGAACTTTCAACTGTCACGAGGCGTAAGCGATTACTTTATCTCTCTGCATTAAGACACAACCCAACCCAGCAAATGACGCATCACAGTATACCACGAAGTCTTCTGAACCTTCTGGTAAAGCTAACACTGGTGCCTGACACAGTAGCTGTTTCAAAATCTGAAAAGCTTTTTCCTGTTCATCAGTCCATCGAAAGGCTACATCTTTACGAGTCAACTTAATCAACGGACCCGCTATTTTAGAAAAATCTTTGATAACCCTGCAATAATAACCAGCCAACCCTAGAAAACTCTTAATTCAGTTGGAGTCTTCGGAGAATTCCAATTCATTACCGCTTCTATCTTTATCGGATCAACCTTTATACCTTCAGCACAAATCACATGACCCAAAAACTGCACTTCACGTAACCAAAATTCACATTTTGAAAATTTTGCAAATAGCTGCTCACGTTTCAGCAAATTCAAAACCTGTCTCAGGTGTTCAGCATGTTCACTCTCTGTCTTTGAATACACTAGTATATCGTCTATGAACACAATCACAAACTTATCTAAGAACGGACGACACACTCTATTCATTAAATCCATGAAGACTGCTGGCGCATTCGTCAACCCAAACGGCATGACAAGAAATTCATAATGACCATACCTAGTTCTGAACGTTGTTTTCGGTATATCTGATTCAGCAACACGAACCTGATGATACCCGGATTGTAAATCTATCTTGGAAAAGAATGAAGCACCCTGTAACTGATCGAACAAATCGTCTATTCGAGGTAATGGATACTTATTTTCACTGTTCTTTTGTTCAATTCACGATAATCAATACACATACGCATTGACCCATCTTTCTTTTTAACAAACAATACCGGAGCACCCCACGGTGAAGAACTCGTTCGGATAAACCCACGATCTAATAACTCTTGAATCTGTGACATCATTTCACGGATTTCAGATGGCGCTAATCGGTATGGAGCTTTTGCAACTGGAGTTGTTCCAGGAACCAACTCAATCTTATATTCGACTTTCCTTACCGGCGGCAGACCTGGTAACTCATCTGGGAACACTTCGGGAAATTCTGATACTACCAAAATATCAGCCACAGTTTTCTTTTCTTTCTTCGCATCAATTACATATGCAAGAAATGATTCACAGCCCTTTGCCATCGACTTTTTCGCTTTCATCATGGTTATCAACGGAAAATTATACCCACCCCGCTCCCCTCGGGCCACAACATGGGTTCCATCGGTCGATCGAAAGGTAATCATTTTCCTATCACACTTAATATTAGACCTAAGCGAGCTCAACCAATCCATTCCTAATACTACATCAAAGCTAGGAATAGGTAACACTAAACAAGTCACCGGGAAAGACTTCCCTTCAATCTCTATACAAACCCCGGACACATATGTTGTGACGGGTGTGATCTTACCATCGGCTACTTCTACACTAACCGGCTTGGGTAACACAGTAACTGGTAATTTCAACTTAGCACAGAAATCTAGGGACATAAAACATCTATTGGCACCACAATCAAACAATACGCGAGCAGGTATTGAGTTGATTAGAAACATACCGGTGATCACTTCGTCGGTTACCACGGCATTCTCAACCGACATCTGAAAAGCTCTAGCCTCTGCTGTTGGAGGGTTCTTCCTCTTCTGCCCACTCGAGGCAGTTGACCCTCCGGCTGATGCTGAACGCACCCCTGACCCTGCCCCGGAACTACCACTCTTTGACGGACAACTAATTGCACGATGCCCTGGTTTGTGACAACTCCAACACACACTATTTGGATACGGACATGCTGAAGACTCATGCCCAACAACACCACACTTTAAGCATCTTCTTGTAGCCTCAGAACACTGACCACTATGAGAAGATTGACACGTGTGACACCAATTCCCTTTACCTGATCCAGACCCAGAACTACTCTAACCACTTTTACCCTTCGATTTAAACCCACTAGACTTCTTAGATTTAGATCCTGATTGACCAGATACTTGCCCACCTTGTTGTAGCACAATACCAAACATTCTGTTTCTGGCGGCCCGAACATTACTTTCTACCATCTTAGCCATCACAACAGCTTGAGACAACGACGTAGCTGTTCTAACAAAAGTTAGGTACTCTGGCAAAATGATATTAACAAAATGATGTATACGAGACGCTTCGTCTGGTACCCACTGTTATACAAACCTCAGTTTATCCATATACTTCTCTACTACCTCATCGATCGTCATTTGAGGTGTCATCTTCATTTCAAGAAACTCAGTCTTGATTCGGTTCATATCAAACGGATTACAATACTGTTCACACACCTTCTCATGAAACTGCTCCCATGTGATCATACTCACTTGTTCTTTCGGTATACTGGAAATCAAGGAATCCCACCAAATCATAGCCCTACCTTTCAACAGTCGACTAGCATATGTTACTTTCATCTCAGGTTCACAGTGACACGCTTTAAATACCCTTTCAATTTCTTGCAACCAATTGAGAGTTACAATCGGATCAGTACTTCCAGAAAACTCAGAGGGTTTGCAATCACAGAAGTTCTTATAAGTACATCTTTTGGGTGGTTGCATGTAAAGTTGTTAGAACATTTGCATTTGGTATGGGTTCATCATCATGGGATTTTGGTAAGTAAAAGTGTTTTGCGGTGGCATATAGTATTGGTTAGGTATTTGATTCTGATACTAGTTCTGGTGCACAGTAGGTATCGTTTGAGATTGCGCAGTTGGGAATCCAGGTGGTGTATCATCATTTCCAGAATGCCTCGCTAATTCAAGCTCATTAATTTTGTCTTCAGCCTCTTTTAGATTGCTTTCTAACTGAAGGATGTAACTATTCTGATCATCATCTGACTCAACACCCTCTTCTAATGCTCTGAATGTTTCGGGATTTGATGGGCTAGTTGCGTTTCTATCAGCCATACCTGTGCTACAAAACAGCTCACACAAAAGTTTAGTGGATAACAGTTAGTTCAATCACAAGTAACATACGTATATCCTATTTTCACTTAGCCCCCACTCCCACAGACATGTTTGACTTGCCTCAGGGTTTGGGAACAAAGTACGCGCACGTATTTGCTGCCAAACCATGCTCTGATACCAACTTGTAATACCGGCCATTTTTTTTAATACACAGCGGAAGACTTTATTTACAAACACAATATAAGTCACATCATTACATTAATCCGTGTAATTATGTTTAAGTTTACACAACAATGTTACGTTATTACAAAACATTATTTAAACAAAAGTCCACATCAGAGTAGGGTTGTCAAACATGTCTTCTGCAACAACACCCATCCCGAATAGCAGTATCTAAATCTGCAAGGGGAGAATATGTGGGGGATTAGTGCACCGCTAAGCGAATGGAATCTATCTAACAGATATAGCTTAAGCCACACACAAGCTATATACTAACAACAACACTTGCTAACCACCAACTAGCATACAATAAGACAGTACGAGGATCGGCGGCTTGTACGAGCACACGACTCCCAGCTGATCGGGCCTGAGTCTACCGATAGTCCCTGCTACTCAATTCACAGTATAGTTATCCAGATGCAGGGGATGCATCGTTCACACTATACTCTACAATCAGTAACCTATGGACCCAACCTCCCCTAGGCACGGTTGACCTCATACGGAATCTAACCTCTCCTAGGCACGGTCTCGAGTCCCCAGTCTCCCTAGGCCCGACTGGTGCCATTCACACAGTGTACACATAATTCACATACAACATCAGGCAAACGATATTATTCTATCATGACAATTCCTACACTATGCATGGTAAAAGAGTCAACCACAGTAGCATGATATGCTACTTAAACTCTATCCGTAGATAGACCCACTCACCAATTACCAACAACTGCTCAGTTATTATTTCTGAGCTTCCTCCTTGTCCTTATCTCCTGAGAACAGCAAAAACCAAGTTAGAATAGTGTTCCCGTCAAGATTAGACACACTGACAGCGAACTATAGCAAATTAGTAATAAAAAAAATGCGTCCGCTAAAATTTTCATGCTTAACTTATGCACTTTCAAAATTTACATCCTGAACACCAAAATATAAACGGGCAGCATAACGGCTAGAAAAAGGCACTTTGGTAAAACATTCTGCCCTGGACACACAGTCGGTCGACTGACACTAACAGTCGGTCGACTGTCGACACAACCGGTCGACTGACCTTTCCAGTCGGTCGATTCACTTGGTATTACATCAATCGGCCGAAGGTAAATCTTAGTCGGTCGGTTCACTCAACAATCGGTCGGTTCACCCTCAGTCGGTCGACTGTCGACCGATAGTCGGCCGACTGTGTTCATCTTCCTCAGAAACTGAACAAAGGCTACGGACTTCACGATGAAATCCTCAAATCTCGATCTAGAGCTCGTTTTAAACACCAAAATCGACCACAACTTGTTCACTACTTGTTATAGACTCAAAACCCACAACAATTTGACCATAACAACACTTAAATCACTTGTTTTGACACAAATTCAATTTTTTTACAAAACTCACACAAAACCATGAATTTAACAACGAATTGAACACAAAAACACATGTTACTTACCTTGATAGACTCAGTAAACGATAACAAACACGATTATAACACCAATTTGAGCTCAAGATCTATATAAACAAAGTATATTAATATATATATGTGATTTCAAATTTATGTTGTAAACAACAGTAACACTCATTGTCATTCGATTGATATTAAAATAAGTTTAATTCTAACTTGTGAGATGTTATAAATAAACGTTGGTATGTAACTAAGTTATATAAATTTCGGAGATTCTAAAAATATAGTTAATTATCTTAAGTTGAGTTTTAACACTACGCACATTTTACTTGGGACTAAGCGCTAATAAATCGATCAACTTTTTATAATTAATTTTACACGTTAAAAGACCGATATAAATAAATTTTATCCGCCACTAATTAATAATGGAGCACGATATGGCACTCCGTTCTAAAACTGTCGGTAGAATATAAAATGAGATTTTTTCTTTATATACATGTTTATTTAATCACCACAATCTTAACCAAAGCAACATAAGCATTGTTGCATATCCGTGAATCATCAAAACAAAACAAATACTTCATTATTACTAATTGAAACTTTTACAATCATATATTGATTGACACTATATAAATGAGTGCATTCTGTTTCCTTCCTGTCTACCTCAAAACTTTCCAACCTCTTTATTATCTAAGATATATACATATGCATTAGTTAAACATTCATAAAAATATAAGTACTCTATCACAATATCACCAAATCATCACTCTTCTTTATCTTCTCCTCTCTTTCTGTTTTAATCTGAGAAACACCCCTTTAACCCACGATCTCTTCTCTTTGCTACTATCATAATGTTGATCCAGCTTTGTTCCAGTAGAAACCACGTGTGACTGCTGAAAGGATCCGTTCATATACATTATAAACGATTCACAATAGTTGATTACATCGCGAGGTATTTGACCTCTATATGATACGTTTTACAAACATTGCATTCGTTTTTAAAAGACAAACTTTCTTTACATCAAAAATTGATGGCATGCATACCATTTCATATTACATCCAACTATAATTGACTTAATATTAATCTTGATGAACTCAACGACTCGAATGCAACGTCTTTCAAAGTATGTCATGAATGACTCCAGGTAATATCCTTAAAATGAGCTAATGCACAGCGGAAGATTTTTTTAATACCTGAGAATAAACATGCTTAAAAGTGTCAACCAAAAGGTTGGTGAGTTCATAGGTTTATCATATCAATCATTTCAATATATTAATAGACCACAAGATTTCCGTTTATAAATATATGTACACTCGCAAGTGTATAAAAATATTCTATAAGTTGTAGGCACCCGGTAACAAGCCTTAACGTTCATGTTTTACCCTCTGAAGTACACCAGATCAGGTGTGTTTAATATAACCTCGAAGTACTAAAGCATCCCATAGTCAGGATGGGGTTTGTCAGGCCCAATAGATCTATCTTTAGGATTCGCGCCTACCGTACATAGACAAGTAGTTTAATGTTACCAAGCTAAGGGTATATTTCTGGTTTAAACCCACGTAGAATTAGTTTTAGTACTTGTGCCTATTTCGTAAAACATTTATAAATCAGCGCATGTATTCTCAGCCCAAAAATATATATAAAAAGGGAGCAAATGAAACTCACAATACTGTATTTTGTAGCAATTATGTATATGACGGCACTGAACAAGTGCAGGGTTTGTCTCGGATTCACGAACCTATATTAAGTATATATATTTATATGTTGGTCAATATCTGTCTAACAATTTAGGTCAAGTCGTAGTGTATCACAATCCTAATGCTCGAGACCGACATGCAAAAGTCAATAAAAGTCAACTTGACCTAAAATGACTTTCAAAATCTATACATGTTTATTATATAACTTATATATAGTAGTTTTATATATTTAAATATATTTATCAGATCTTATTATACTAAATAATACAAGTCATTTATTAATAAATAAAAATTTATATTAAAATTCATATATGATAAAAATATACTTTTATATATCTCAGGTAATAAAATTTATAAAATTCACTTAATATCATAAAAATATAGTGGTATGTATTATTAATGTAATTACATTACGTGTGGTAAAAATATCTTTGTACGCATATTTATTTGATAAAATAATATTGATAATAATAATAATGATAAAAATAATAAAATGATAGTTTCAATAAAAATATTAATTTTTAGTAATAAAGATAATTTTAGTAATAACATCAACTGATAACAGTTATAATAATCGTTTTAATAATAATATTAAAATTAATGATAATTCAGTTGACCATATCTTTTAATCCGTTCATCGAAACCACACGATTTCTAAATGAAAAGTTATTAATTTTTTTTCTTCAGCTTTTCAACGACATGCATATCATATAACTTATCTCAGTAGCATATGTATCAAATTCGTGATTTATCATAAACTATTTAATGGCGAAACTAAGCATACAAACATGCATAATCATATATACTCGAGCACTAGTCAGGGATACACTATTAATATATAAAAGATAAGATATGAATGCTCACGTATCAATATTGTGATTCAATATTGCAGGAAAGTACGTAGACGCAACAAAAATGATAAACATTAGGTTGACCTCACGAGCAATACCCTCGATCAATACCCACAACCTTCATAGCTATAACCCATAATTTCCTTAGCTATATCCCATTTGAAAACTTATTTTGAAATCGTCTGAATATAACTCCGTCGTAGTATTTTATGTATACTAATAATATCTTGAAATAATACTAAGTAAATATATATATGTAATTCGATTGAGAGAGTTTAGAGAAATATATTTTCAAGTTTCTATGAAATAATAAAACCTATTGAATTCTATTTATAATAGATTTTTGAATTATTAAAGTGAATTATTAAAGTATGAATTATTAAAGTGAATTATTAAAGTATGAATTATTAAAGTGAATTATTAAAGTATGAATTATTAAAGTGAATTATTAAAGTATAAATTATTAAAGTGAATTATTAAAGTATGAATTATTAAAGTGAATTATTAAAGTATGAATTATTAAAGTTAAAGTAAAGTAAAAGTAAAGTAAAGGTAAAGTTAAAGTATAGTAAAAGTATAAAACTATGTACGTATAATACGCGTATAAAAATATATAATATTAATTTAAATCGTTATATATATTTAATAAAATAAAATATAAATATCGTTATCTTTATCATACTGGTTAAGTAATGAGTTGTCAAAAAGAATAGATTTCTTAAATCACAGTGGACCTCATAACATAGGCCCGTAATCATATCATAATGTATCTGATAATTCAATCATTTGATATTATCTCTTAATTCTGTCGATAAATATATCGAAACAAATATGTTCATGTAAAGTATCATATATCTAATACTTTGTTAATGTTTTCAGTTAATATTATATATTATATATACATATCTATATACACATAATTGTTCGTGAATCGTCGAACACGGTCAAAGGGTAATTGATTACATGAATGTAGTTTCAAACTTTTTAAGATTCAACATTACAAATTCTGCTTATCGTGTCGGAAACATATAAAGGTTAAGTTTAAATTTGGTCGGAAATTTCCGGGTCGTCACAGTACCTACCCGTTAAAGAAATTTAGTCCCGAAATTTGATCGAGGTCGTCATGGCTAACTTTAAAAATGTTTTCATGACGAATATGAGTTGATAAATAGAGTTTTATCATCATTGAGTAATATAGATAAAACAATTTGATTACGCGAAGAGTATAAGTGAAGCTATCGCAAGAGAGTGAAATGAGTAAACGTATATTCGTTTTAACCGATGACGTAGTTATGATTGATTTCCGAAATTCATGGAATTTAAAGAAAATCTTTGCAATAAGATTTGGTTCTTTGGCGATTAAGGAAATCAGGATCTTATTCGATTAAATGCGATAATCTGTCTCGATTTCTCTGTCTGATATTTTACTATAAATCCGCCCCTTCGTTTCTTTATTTCCACAGCTCACACCTTCTAGTCTTTCTCCCCAATTCAAACTTTAAAGCATTCGTTAATATACTTCATCCAGTATTGATTCTTGATATACTCTTAACTTTCATATCTATCATTCTTCTTTTTTATGTACCACCGGAGGAAGTTATTTTCTTCTACCATTACCTTGGGGTTATTGTGTTTTTCATTCTCCCGTGTCTTTATATTGCTATACGCATTGATATACAAGGTTTGTAATTTCGGGGTTGTTATCGGGCTTTATATTCTCCATTATATTTCGGAGCTTCATGCTTTCGTTTTCTCTTCTCGACCTTAAGTCAAGCGGATAATGGTCCAGAATTTGTAGATATGAATTTTTGGATGAACATAGTTAATGTTCCAAGAAGAAAATCGTAATGGCACGATCTTGTTTTGGCAAATTACCAGAATATCCTAAAATATAGAGCTATCAAGATGATATGTTCTTAATATGTTTGGAAATTGGGTAGAATGTAAGAGTCGTGTAAATAGTACATGATGACGGTATGTTCTGTGAATCATCACGTTCCATTAGGAACTCAATATGACTTACTGTAATATAATCACATTGATCAAGTGTCATTATATTATACTAACTCATGCTTCAGTTCCCAATACTACTTCAAAAACATTCCTATTTTAAATTCGAATTTTTTTTTCTTCAGAATTTAGAAACTAACACAGTTTCTTTTTATGTTGTAACGCAGATATTGCGAATAGATAGAAGATTTTGGATAAGAATAGTTGTGAAAATATCTTCAGGAATATCGAAGATATTTATAATAAAAGATACGATAATATCTTAGAATTCTTAACATAGATGGATGATGAAGAAGATTTGTCTGTGAAGGTTTAGAATAAGAAGTAAGGTGTTTGCTAACTATTTCAGTAGACTCTGAATCATTTGGATCCTTTGAAGGCAGGTTTAGTCTTTGTGATTTGTCCACAGCCTCCTTCATGGTCTGCTCAATCCGTTTTCCAGTTTTAAACCTTCTCTTTTTCTCAGCTTTACCACCATACTATTCTTTATCATCAAACTTTTGACTGTTAAAGTCGTTTACAGTTTTTGCTGCTTCATCAGCATTTTTCCAATTTCGGAGAACTAGTTCATAGTTTGGGATGTTTTTCAGAAAATTCACATTCGAAGTATGTAAGTCTAGGAGATAGACGTTATATGTATACATATAACTTTTGACGTAAAATTGTCGCGAAATTCAAAATACTGATTGCTAATTCCCAGTAGTTGGTGTGATAATTATTGTTACAGGATGTAGGTGAGTACATGATGGGGTTTTAATGAATAAGTATAGTGGCTTTTCGGAGAGGCTTAAGTCGAAGGTTAATGAAGTTGTTGATAAGTTTACTGCTAATGTGGCGAGATATGAAAGGTTCCCCGGTAACAATGATGAAGGGGTAATTGTTATAATAAGGTTTATTCGTATAAACAAATGAAGGTGATTTGCTGGAGTTGTGACAAAACTGTCTATTTTGGAAAGAGACTGAAAAATTATATTTGGTAATAAATATCAAAGGATCTGACACGGATACGTGTTAAACTATAACTTTGGTTTCGAGAGCTTTTCAGGTGCATGGCAGTGGGTAATGTGTGGTTGGATCATCATCTCGCATGTCTTTAATAATTTCGAAGTGTTTGAACACATATTGTAATTGTTAATATACATATGATGTTCTAAGATTTTGAATGATACAAATATTTTTGTGAGTTCCATGAATAGAAATGAGGTTCTAGGACAGTTTTGAAGTCAAAGTATAGTTTTGAAAGATGTAGAAATATAAGAGTGATGATTTCGGTTATATCTTGAATCGAATTATGAGATTTCAAAATCAGAATATGTAATTAGATTTTGAATGAGTATGGTTGTTTTGATTTCTATAAAAGAATGTATATTGTTGTGAAAGTAGGGAGTATAATGGATGATTTGCTGAATCAGATTCGAAGAATGTAACATATTAATTGTGAATTTATATATCTCTCGGGTATTACCTACCCATTAAAAAAAATTCACAATTAATATTTTGTACAAAAGAATTTTATTACAGTCTTTATGAAAATATATATGTGTATATTTCTTCAGATGTAATATTGATTTAATGAGTTAATATTAAATTAAACTCATTTGATTTATGGTTAAGGCGAGGATAGATAATTTCTAAACTTTAGAAATTACATAATCGCCGTAGAATGTTTCCCCAATGAAGTTATGAATCAATACTTCATCGTTGTGGTATTCCTTGGTATCTACATGGCGTATGACGTCGATGCTCGTGGGACAGATTGTGAAGTTGAGGTTTGCGATGCGGTTGTTGTTGGTGGTGGTAATGGTACTGTTGATGGTGGTACTGGTTATGCTGTTGGTGCTGCTGCTGGTGTTTGTAACCTTTGCACCATATTCTCCAAAGCCACTACCCGGGCGCGAAGCTCGTTGACTTCTTCTATTACACCGGGGTGATTGTCGGTTCGGACGAGCGGATAAATAAGATCTAGAATTTGGTGTAGTATATAATCATGATGAGATACTCTGGAAATGAGAGAGAAAATGGTGTTTCGGACAGGTTCGCCGGTAAGTGCTTCAGGTTCATTGCCAAGAGGGCAATGTGGTGGATGGAAAGGATCGCCTTCTTCTTGTCTCCAATGATTAAGGAGGCTACGAACCCATCCCCAATTCATCCAGAATTGATGATGGCTGATTGGTTGATCCATTCCAGTCACACTGCTTTCGGAGCTTGAGTGGGATTCCATTTCGGAATCCGAGGAACTTGAACTGATGACGAATTCCATTTCGTACGATTTGATAAATGATTTTTTTGATACGAAATGATTTTCCAGCTATCGGGTGGTATTCTAACTACATAGAATATCTATATATATATAGATCAAAAGATTTCATAGACTACGGAGGAATTTACGGAATATGTCAGGCAAAGTTTACGGTAATAGCTACGATAAGATATGATTTAGCAGATACGCTAAGATATGAATTTTGTCTATACACTATTCATGCAATCAATGCAGCAAGACGTGTCTAGACTAAGAATGATAAGCAGGTAATTTCCTAAGGATGGTAAGTAGATGATTTCCGACTAAAAATGATAAACAAAACTTTTGACATGCAGACACGGTCGAAGTCCAGACTCACTAATGCATCTTAACAACTATCAGTTAGACACACTAATGCAAGACCTGGTTCGCTAAGACCACCGCTCTGATACCAACTGAAAGGATCCGTTCATATACATTATAAACGATTCACAATAGTTGATTACATCGCGAGGTATTTGACCTCTATATGATACGTTTTACAAACATTGCATTCGTTTTTAAAAGACAAACTTTCTTTACATCAAAAATTGATGGCATGCATACCATTTCATATTACATCCAACTATAATTGACTTAATATTAATCTTGATGAACTCAACGACTCGAATGCAACGTCTTTCAAAGTATGTCATGAATGACTCCAGGTAATATCCTTAAAATGAGCTAATGCACAGCGAAAGATTTTTTTAATACCTGAGAATAAACATGCTTAAAAGTGTCAACCAAAAGGTTGGTGAGTTCATAGGTTTATCATATCAATCATTTCAATATATTAATAGACCACAAGATTTCCGTTTATAAATATATGTACACTCGCAAGTGTATAAAAGTATTCTATAAGTTGTAGGCACCCGGTAACAAGCCTTAACGTTCATGTTTTACCCTCTGAAGTACACCAGATCAGGTGTGTTTAATATAACCTCGAAGTACTAAAGCATCCCATAGTCAGGATGGGGTTTGTCAGGCCCAATAGATCTATCTTTAGGATTCGCGCCTACCGTACATAGACAAGTAGTTTAATGTTACCAAGCTAAGGGTATATTTCTGGTTTAAACCCACGTAGAATTAGTTTTAGTACTTGTGCCTATTTCGTAAAACATTTATAAATCAGCGCATGTATTCTCAGCCCAAAAATATATATAAAAAGGGAGCAAATGAAACTCACAATACTGTATTTTGTAGCAATTATGTATATGACGGCACTGAACAAGTACAGGGTTTGTCTCGGATTCACGAACCTATATTAAGTATATATATTTATATGTTGGTCAATATCTGTCTAACAATTTAGGTCAAGTCGTAGTGTATCACAATTCTAATGCTCGAGACCGACATGCAAAAGTCAACAAAAGTCAACTTGACCCAAAATGACTTTCAAAATCTATACATGTTTATTATATAACTTATATATAGTAGTTTTATATATTTAAATATATTTATCAGATCTTATTATACTAAATAATACAAGTCATTTATTAATAAATAAAAATTTATATTAAAATTCATATATGATAAAAATATACTTTTATATATCTCAGGTAATAAAATTTATAAAATTCACTTAATATCATAAAAATATAATGGTATGTATTATTAATGTAATTACATTACGTGTGGTAAAAATATCTTTGTACGCATATTTATTTGATAAAATAATATTGATAATAATAATAATGATAAAAATAATAAAATGATAGTTTCAATAAAAATATTAATTTTTAGTAATAAAGATAATTTTAGTAATAACATCAACTGATAACAGTTATAATAATCGTTTTAATAATAATATTAAAATTAATGATAATTCAGTTGACCATATCTTTTAATCCGTTCATCGAAACCACACGATTTCTAAATGAAAAGTTATTAATTTTTTTTCTTCAGCTTTTCAACGACATGCATATCATATAACTTATCTCAGTAGCATATGTATCAAATTCGTGATTTATCATAAACTATTTAACGACGAAACTAAGCATACAAACATGCATAATCATATATACTCGAGCACTAGTCAAGGATACACTATTAATATATAAAAGATAAGATATGAATGCTCACGTATCAATATTGTAATTCAATATTGCAGGAAAGTACGTAGACGCAACAAAAATGATAAACATTAGGTTGACCTCAAGAGCAATACCCTCGATCAATACCCATAACCTTCATAGCTATAACCCATAATTTCCTTAGCTATATCCCATTTGAAAACTTATTTTGAAATCGTCTGAATATAACTCCGTCGTAGTATTTTATGTATACTAATAATATCTTGAAATAATATTAAGTAAATATATATATGTAATTCGATTGAGAGAGTTTAGAGAAATATATTTTCAAGTTTCTATGAAATAATAAAACCTATTGAATTCTATTTATAATAGATTTTTGAATTATTAAAGTGAATTATTAAAGTATGAATTATTAAAGTGAATTATTAAAGTATGAATTATTAAAGTGAATTATTAAAGTATGAATTATTAAAGTGAATTATTAAAGTATGAATTATTAAAGTGAATTATTAAAGTATAAATTATTAAAGTGAATTATTAAAGTATGAATTATTAAAGTTAAAGTAAAGTAAAAGTAAAGTAAAGATAAAGTTAAAGTATAGTAAAAGTATAAAACTATGTACGTATAATACGCGTATAAAAATATATAATATTAATTTAAATCGTTATATATATTTAATAAAATAAAATATAAATATCGTTATCTTTATCATACTGGTTAAGTAATGAGTTGTCAAAAAGAATAGATTTCTTAAATCACAGTGGACCTCATAACATAGGCCCGTAATCATATCATAATGTATCTGATAATTCAGTCATTTGATATTATCTCTTAATTCTGTCGATAAATATATCGAAACAAATATGTTCATGTAAAGTATCATATATCTAATACTTTGTTAATATTTTCAGTTAATATTATATATTATATATACATATCTATATACACATAATTGTTCGTGAATCGTCGAACACGGTCAAAGGGTAATTGATTACATGAATGTAGTTTCAAACTTTTTAAGATTCAACATTACAAATTCTGCTTATCGTGTCGGAAACATATAAAGGTTAAGTTTAAATTTGGTCGGAAATTTCCGGGTCGTCACAGTACCTACCCGTTAAAGAAATTTCGTCCCGAAATTTGATCGAGGTCGTCATGGCTAACTTTAAAAATGTTTTCATGACGAATATGAGTTGATAAATAGAGTTTTATCATCATTGAGTAATATAGATAAAACAATTTGATTACGCGAAGAGTATAAGTGAAGCTATCGCAAGAGAGTGAAATGAGTAAACGTATATTCGTTTTAACCGATGACGTAGTTATGATTGATTTCCGAAATTCATGGAATTTAAAGAAAATCTTTGCAATAAGATTTGGTTCTTTGGCGATTAAGGAAATCAGGATCTTATTTGATTAAATGCGATAATCTGTCTCGATTTCTCTGTCTGATATTTTACTATAAATCCGCCCCTTCGTTTCTTTATTTCCACAGCTCACACCTTCTAGTCTTTCTCCCCAATTCATACTTTAAAGCATTCGTTAATATGCTTCATCCAGTATTGATTCTTGATATACTCTTAACTTTCATATCTATCATTCTTCTTTTTTATCTACCACCGGAGGAAGTTATTTTCTTCTACCATTACCTTGGGGTTATTGTGTTTTTCATTCTCCCGTGTCTTTATATTGCTATACGCATTGATATACAAGGTTTGTAATTTCGGGGTTGTTATCGGGTTTTATATTCTCCATTATATTTCGGAGCTTCATGCTTTCGTTTTCTCTTCCCGACCTTAAGTCAAGCGGATAATGGTCCAGAATTTGTAGATATGAATTTTTGGATGAACATAGTTAATCTTCCAAGAAGAAAATCGTAATGGCACGATCTTGATTTGGAAAATTACCAGAATATCCTAAAATATAGAGCTATCAAGATGATATGTTCTTAATATGTTTGGAAATTGGGTAGAATGTAAGAGTCGTGTAAATAGTACATGATGACGGTATGTTCTGTGAATCATCACATTCCATTAGGAACTCAGTATGACTTACTGTAATATAATCACATTGATCAAGTGTCATTATATTATACTAACTCATGCTTCAGTTCCCAATACTACTTCAAAAACATTCCTATTTTAAATTCGAATTTTTTTTTCTTCAGAATTTAGAAACTAACACAGTTTCTTTTTATGTTGTAACGCAGATATTGCGAATAGATAGAAGATTTTGGATAAGAATAGTTGTGAAAATATCTTCAGGAATATCGAAGATATTTATAATAAAAGATACGATAATATCTTAGAATTCTTAACATAGATGGATGATGAAGAAGATTTGTCTGTGAAGGTTTAGAATAAGAAGTAAGGTGTTTGCTAACTATTTCAGTAGACTCTGAATCATTTGGATCCTTTGAAGGCAGGTTTAGTCTTTGTGATTTGTCCACAGCCTCCTTCATGGTCTGCTCAATCCGTTTTCCAGTTTTAAACCTTCTCTTTTTCTCAGCTTTACCACCATACTATTCTTTATCATCAAACTTTTGACTGTTAAAGTCGTTTACAGTTTTTGCTGCTTCATCAGCATTTTTCCAATTTCGGAGAACTAGTTCATAGTTTGGGATGTTTTTCAGAAAATTCACATTCGAAGTATGTAAGTCTAGGAGATAGACGTTATATGTATACATATAACTTTTGACGTAAAATTGTCGCGAAATTCAAAATACTGATTGCTAATTCCCAGTAGTTGGTGTGATAATTATTGTTACAGGATGTAGGTGAGTACATGATGGGGTTTTAATGAATAAGTATAGTGGCTTTTCGGAGAGGCTTAAGTCGAAGGTTAATGAAGTTGTTGATAAGTTTACTGCTAATGTGGCGAGATATGAAAGGTTCCCCGGTAACAATGATGAAGGGGTAATTGTTATAATAAGGTTTATTCGTATAAACAAATGAAGGTGATTTGCTGGAGTTGTGACAAAACTGTCTATTTTGGAAAGAGATTGAAAAATTATATTTGGTAATAAATATCAAAGGATCTGACACGGATACGTGTTAAACTATAACTTTGGTTTCGAGAGCTTTTCAGGTGCATGGCAGTGGGTAATGTGTGGTTGGATCATCATCTCGCATGTCTTTAATAATTTCGAAGTGTTTGAACACATATTGTAATTGTTAATATACATATGATGTTCTAAGATTTTGAATGATACAAATATTTTTGTGAGTTCCATGAATAGATATGAGGTTCTAGGACAGTTTTGAAGTCAAAGTATAGTTTTGAAAGATGTAGAAATATAAGAGTGATGATTTCGGTTATATCTTGAATCGAATTATGAGATTTCAAAATCAGAATATGTAATTAGATTTTGAATGAGTATGGTTGTTTTGATTTCTATAAAAGAATGTATATTGTTGTGAAAGTAGGGAGTATAATGGATGATTTGCTGAATCAGATTCGAAGAATGTAACACAGTGGACCTCATAACATAGGCCCGTAATCATATCATAATGTATCTGATAATTCAATCATTTGATATTATCTCTTAATTCTGTCGATAAATATATCGAAACAAATATGTTCATGTAAAATATCATATATCTAATACTTTGTTAATGTTTTCAGTTAATATTATATATTATATATACATATCTATATACACATAATTGTTCGTGAATCGTCGAACACGGTTAAAGGGTAATTGATTACATGAATGTAGTTCCAAACTTTTTAAGATTCAACATTACAAATTCTGCTTATCGTGTCGGAAACATATAAAGGTTAAGTTTAAATTTGGTCGGAAATTTCCGGATCGTCACAACTGCTGCACTTATTAAATGAAAACCACCCATCACCAACCTGCTACTCAGTGGTTGCAGTTACTAATTCATTATCAAAACATAATCTATAAATTCAAGAATCAACCCTCCCCCATCGTTGCTATTTACAACCTTCACGAGACTATCCTTCTCAAACATAATCAACACCTTTTGAACCATTATGCTACCATCATTACCATAACATCTCAAACTATCCGCTGATGTACCTACTATTATACCAAGAACACCTCCTGCTACTTTGTGTTTCTGTTTCCTCTCTTTCTTCGCAACAGCCAAAGCAGCCCCGATGTAACATCATCCTGGCCGCTGTTTATCCCTTCGAAAACTATTGCCACTGCTACAATTCTGGTAAGACTCTCAAACCTTTAATTACTATTATACACCTGATAACATACACCTATTTAAACATGAAAAGTAAGAGTATGGTTAGTAGATAGATAAAATTTCATTTAAAATACATAAAAGTGAATTGACACAGATACATGATATAACAGTCACACAACACCTCCCTTCTCTTGATCAATCAGACACCCATCGACCACCTTAAAGTGCTGCAGCTAACATTATTTTCTGCTATTACTATGGCTGTCGTGTTTCCTATCCAACCACCATAAATCACCCAACCTACAACCATCTCCTGCATCATCTCTGTATATATATATATATATACATACGCGAGTACAATACAACCTCCATCTTCAACTTGTAACACTGAAAGGACCCGAGTTCCAACAAAAGCAATCACCTTTGTATAGCAATCATACCACTAATAAAAAAAAAGTATATAAATAAAATCAAAAAGGCAAACAAATTAAATCTCTTTTAAACCGTGAGATAACAGACGATTAATAGCTTAATTAGGATCTATATTAAAATCTTTTAAAGCAGAATAGATCTCAATATCTGTTACACCGTTTGCAATCTTATTATTATCTTTTCGATTATTATTATCAAACCACCATGAACATCATTAAATTACTGCTAATGTTCTACCAATTAAGTATACAGAAATTATAAAAGGATTAAAGAAATTAAGAAAATACCTTTGAATCGATGACCTACTTGACTCAATTGAGAAATCGAATACTTGACTCGATGATGATGACGATTAGGACAGAAGATGACGATTGAACGATGATCATAATGAATCGATGACCTATTTAATATTTATGATTTTTGCTTGATTGATTATGTTGATGAATTGAGAGGAAACCCTAAAACCGCGATCCCTTTTCTCTGTGTTTCACTTTTGCAACATCGATTTGTTTGGAACAGATAAATAAAATGCGTAATTTACTTTATTAAGTATTATTGTATTACTATTATTATTATTATTATTATTATTATTATTATTATTATTATTATTATTATTATTATTTAAATTATGGTTATTTTATTATTTATTATTAATATCATTATTAGTACTATTTTTTTTTACATTATAATTATTACCATTATTAAATCTTATTATTATTAATATGATTATACTTACAAATATTATTAAGTATATTTCTATTATTATTATAAAATAATACAAAGTTTTATTAATATTATCTTATCAAATAACTATTAAGTTATATAAAACTCTATTTAATACATATAACATAACTATATCAACATTTTTATAATAAATACTAATTATTTAAGGTATATAACATAAATATATTTAATTAAGTTAATTAATGAAATATACAATTTATTAATATGACAATTATATTATGAATAAAAATTTATATATATAAATTTGTTTGATTACAATGTGTTAATATATATATTTGATATATATAGGTTCGTGAATCCAAGGCCAACCCTGCAGTGTTCAAATGTTGTCATATGTATTTTTACTACAAAATACAATGAGTGAGTTTCATTAATCCCTTTTTAAATGCTTTTGCAATATATATTTTTGGGACTGAGAATACATGCGCTGCTTTTATAAGTGCTTTACGAGATAGACACAAGTAATCGAAACTACATTCTATGGTTGGATTATCTAATCGAATATGCCCTTTTTATTAAGTCTGGTAATCTAAGAATTAGGGAACAGACACCCTAATTGACGCGAACTCTAAAGATAGATCTATCGGGCCCAACAAGCCCCATCCAAAGTACCGGATGCTTTAGTACTTCGAAATTTATATCATGTCCGAATTAGGATCCCGGAATGATGGGGATATTCTTATATGTATATTGTGAATGTCGGTTACCAGGTGTTTAATCCATATGAATGATATTTTTGTCTCTATGCATGGGACGTAAGTTTATGAGAAATGGAAATATGAAATCTTGTGGTCTATTAAAATTATGAAATGATTATTTATGTTAAACTAATGAACTCACCAACCTTTTGGTTGACACTTTAAAGCATGTTTATTCTCAGGTACGAAAGAAATCTTCCGCTGTGCAATTACTCATTTTAAAGATATTATTTGGAGTCATTCATGACATATTTCAAAAGACGTTGCATTCGAGTCGTTGAATTTATCAAGATTATTGTTAAGTCAATTATAGTTAGATATATTATGAAATGGTATGCCTGCCGTCAAATTTTTTTTTTATGTAATGAAAGATTGTCTTTTCAAAAACGAATGCAATGTTTGTAAAATGTATCATATAGAGGTCAAGTACCTCGCGATGTAATCAACTGTTGTGAATCATTTATAATCAATATGGACTTCGTCCGGATGGATTAGGATGGGGCGTTTCAGTTGGTATCAGAGCGGTGGTCTTAGAGAACCAGGTCTGCATTAGTGTGTATAACTGATAAGTCATTAGGATGCATTAGTGAGTCTGGACTTCGACCGTGTCTGTATGTCAAAAGTTTTGCTTATCATTTCGTGTCAAAAATTACCTGATTATTATTCTTAGGGAATCATTTGATTATCATTCTTAGTCTGGACACGTTTTAATGCATTGACTGCATGAATAGTGTATAGACAAAATTCATATCTTAGCGTATCTGTTATTGTTATCTTTGCCTGACAGCTTTCGTAGATTCCTCTGTAACTTATGGGATTTTAGTAATATATATGCACATGTAAATTATGTATTGCAGGGTACTAATCTACATCCTATAATCTATTTTTTTATCGAAAATCCTTCATCTGATCGTACGAGATGAATCCCTCAACCAGTTCGAATTCCTCGAATTCCGACAGCTATTCCGATATGGAGTTTCACCTAAGCTCCGAAAGCAGTATCACCAGAATGAATCAACCAATTATCCATTCCCAATTCATCTGATGGGTTCGTAGTCTACTTAATCATTGGAGACAAGAAGAAGGTGATCCTTTTCATCAATCGAATTCACCTCTTAGTGAAGAACCTGAAGCACTTACCGGCGAATCTATTCGAAACACCATATTCACCCTCATTGCCAGGATATCCCACAACGATTATATTCTATCCATAATTCGAAACCTTATTCATCTGCTCGTTCCGACCGACAATCATCCCAGAGTAATAAGTCAACGAACTACGCGCCCGAGTTGTAGCCTTGAAAAATATGGTGCAAAACGTACCAGCTTCAGCAACATCAACGAAACCAACAGTACCATCAACATCAATACCAGTACCATCAACAATCCATGTCTCAACATCTCATTTTGTACCTCGAGTATAATCATCGTTCTACGTATCGTTCTACATCAATTATCTTCGTTCTTCATTTCGATTATGTAATCTCTAATGTTTTAGAGATTATGTATTCTAGTTCTAACCATAAACCAAATGAGTTTAATATCATATTAACTCATTAAATCCATGATTACATCTGAAGAAAATATATATGTATATATGTTTTCATAAAGATTGTAACTAAAAATTCTTTTGTACAAACGGTTAATGGTGAAAATATTTTAACGGGTAGGTAATACCCGAGGAATATTTAGAATTCACCATAATAAGTTACACTGTACATTCTTCAAAGCTGATTCAACAGTCATTTACTATCCTACTTACAACCACTGATATACGTATCCATTCACCGCAGAATAACCCTTTTCATTCAATTTCATATTTGGATTTTGATCTATCAGAATTCAACAAGTGGCATAATGAAGAAAACATTTGACAAAATAAAATTTGTTATAAACAAACAAATTAACTATGGAAAATTTTGTTAAGAATCCACGCTAACTGTTCCTAGCTAATTGTTCCTAGCTAACTAATTAATTCCGTAATACATTTTATTTATTGCAATTTATTTATCGCAATTTATTTATCGCAATTTAAATTCTCGCAATTTTATTTATCGTCATTTAATTTCTGTTATTTACTTTACGCCCTTTATTTATCGTCATTTATTTCCGGTTATTTATTTTACGCACTTTAAATATCGGGACACGTATACAAGGTTTTGACATATCATATCGACGCATCTATATACATTATTTGGAATCACCATAGACACTCTATATGCAGTAATGATCGAGTTCTCTATACAGGGTTGAGGTTGATTCTACAATAATATATATAATTTGAGTTGTGATCGAGTCTGAGACATGTACACGGGTCACAATACGTATTAATTAATTCAAATATTATATATTAAATTATATATGAATTATTGAATTGCTAACTGTGGACTATCAATCGAGGACTACCAACATTGGACAATTAAAATGAATTAAAATATTGATTATAACATATGAAATTAAACAAGTCTTCAAGTTTGTCACTTGATTTCACCCTAAAACCTCATTTGTATCTTGACGATTACAATCTGCGTCCAAACCTTTCGTAATTCTTGAAAACACCTCAATCGAGAGGATGAACCAACCGCACTTCATCTACGTAAGAAGAGATTGATGCATATAGTTATGCACTTGAAAACTCTTGGAACCTGAGTAAACGTTTAACACGTATCTGTGCTAATTCCTTTAGTATTATTATTACCAAAAATAACTTGGTAATTCCTTTTAAAGTAGTAAATTTTGTCACAGCTCCATCAAGTCAACTTCGACTTTTCGTTCGAAACAACTTTATTATAACCTTGATACATACGTTGTCTTTTCGCCTTCGTTACCGGGGAACTGTTTATATCCCACCACATTAACAGTAAACGTACCAGCAACTTCACTACTCTTTGGCGTAAGTCACTTCAATAAATCACTATATTTATTCATAAATACCCTATCATATACTCATCCTCGTTTTGTAACAAGAATTGCCTTACCGGGAATCAGCAATCAGTATTCAAAAAATCACAGCATATCTACATCAACAGTTATATGTACAACATTTATCTCTTAGAATTATGATCTTCCATTCTGAAATTCTGAAAAGCACTCAGTCTACAAATTAATACTCTGAATGTTGAAAAAGTTGAATGAAGCAGCAGAAACCGTAGACAACCGTAAATGACCTTAATCATCGGAAGTTTGATGATAAAGAATAGTATGTTGGAAAAGCTCAGAAAAGTTGGAACTGAAAAACGGATTGAGCTAACCACGAAGGAGACCAAGGACAAATACAAGAACCATACCTTATATTCAAAGAATTCAGGTAATTCTGGATCCGTTGAAATCTTTAGAGAACATCTCGCTCCGAAATCATGTTCAAATCTTGCGGAAAATCTTTCTCCATCAACCATCGAACTTAGAAATTCCAAAATATCATCATCAATATCTTCGATATTTCTGAGGATATTTTCATAAATATTCTCGTCCGAAATTATATACCTCTTCGTGCTTCCTGTGTATCATTATATTGGAAGCATTCAATAGAAAATTTAGTACCGAAAAGCAGATTATGCGAAACTATGAAGAAAGCTGTGGACAAATCACAAAGAATAAGTTTGACTTCAAAGAATCCAAATGATTCAATGTCTGATAAAGTCTTTAGTGAATATCTTGCTCCTTACTCTAAACCCTTGCGGACAATAGTTTCTATTATCCTCTGATCTTAGATATTCCGAGATATTATCGTATCTTTCATTATAAATATCCTTGATATTTCTGAAGATATTTTATAATTATTCTTATTTGAAATCAGTAATCTCTCCGTGCTATCAGTATTACATCATATAGAAACTGTTAGTTTCTATATTCTGTAAACTTCGAGCTTAAAATATGAATGTTATTGAAGTAACGTTGGGAACTGATGCATGAGTTAGTATAATATAATGACACTTGATCAACGTGATTATATTACAGTAAGTCATGCTGAGTTCTAATGAAACGTGATGATTCACAGATTCTAACGTCATCATGTGCCATGTTACATAACTCTCTCATTCTACTTAACTCCTGAACCAATCAAGAAAATGTATTCTTAATGGTTCTATCTTTCGTAATGTTGATAAATTTGAAAATCAAATCGTGCTATCACGTTCCTTTCTGCTTAGAACATTATAATCATTCAAAACTCTATATCTACAAATTCTGGACCATTATTCGCTTGACTTGAAGTCGGGAAAAGAAAACAAAAGCATAGAGCTTTGAAATATAAGGGAGAATATAAAGCCTAATAACAACACATAAATTACAAACCGTGTATATCAATGTTTATCGCAACATAAAGACACGGGAGAATTAAAAACATTATAATCCCAAGGGTGAAGTAGAAGAAAGCAGATTCCTCTGGTAGAAGTTAGAAAAGGAGAATGATTGTTGCGATAGTAAGGATGAGGACAAGGATCAGAACTGGATTAAGCATTTTCACAATCTTTTGGGTGTACGAAGTAAGAAAGAAAGTATAAGAATGGTGAAATTAATGGAACGGAAGAGGTTAAATTATAATAGAAATATCAGACAGAGTAATCGAGGCAGATCACGGTATTTAATTATAGAGATCTTAATTTCCTTACTCACCGAAGAATCAAATCTTTTCGATTTCGAAGATTTTCTATAAATCCCATGAATTCCGGAATTCAACCCTGTTTACGTCAAAAGCTAAGGAAAGATCTTATTTTCTTCAATTCACTCTTTTGCGATAGCTTCACTCGTATTCTTAGAATAATCAAATTATTTTATCATTATTGTTCAATGATGATAAACCTCTAATTATCAACTCATATTGGTCATGAAAACATTTTTATTGTAAGCCATGACCACTTCACTCAAATTTCGGGACGAAATTTCTTTAACGGGTAGGTACTGTGATGACCCGGAAATTTCCGATCAAATTTAAACCAAACTCTTAATACGATCTTATATCTTTGACACGATAAGCAAAGTCTGTTTAGGTTGGGTTTCAAAACTTTGAACTGTGTTCATATATTCGTTTACCCTTTGACTGTGCTCGACGATTCACAAACAATTAATTGTAAATAGATATGTGTATATATATACATATATAAATAATAATTTGAAGTATAATTTGAAATATTATGTGTTGTTGTTATTAAAATTAATTATGCAAAATAAATTAAAAATATGATATTATGATAATTATTATTTAAAACACATCTATATAAACAAAGTATATTAATATATATATGTGATTTCAAATTTATGTTGTAAACAACACTAACACTCATTGTCATTCGATTGATATTAAAATAAGTTTAATTCGAACTTGTGAGATGTTATAAATAAACGTTGGTATGTAACTAAGTTATATAAATTTCGGAGATTCTAAAAATATAGTTAATTATCTTAAGTTGAGTTTTAACACTACGCACATTTTACTTGGGACTAAGCGCTAATAAATCGATCAACTTTTTATAATTAATTTTACACGTTAAAAGACCGATATAAATAAATTTTATCCGCCACTAATTAATAATGGAGCACGATATGGCACTCCGTCCTAAAACCGTCGGTAGAATATAAAATGAGATTTTTTCTTTATATACATGTTTATTTAATCACCACAATCTTAACCAAAGCAACATAAGCATTGTTGCATATCCGTGAATCATCAAAACAAAACAAATACTTCACTATTACTAATTGAAACTTTTACAATCATATATTGATTGACACTATACAAATGAGTGCATTCTGTTTCCTTCCTGTCTACCTCAAAACTTTCCAACCTCTTTATTATCTAAGATATATACATATGCATTAGTTAAACATTCATAAAAATATTAGTACTCTATCACAATATCACCAAATCATCACTCTTCTTTATCTTCTCCTCTCTTTCTGTTTTAATATGAGAAACACCCCTTTAACCCACGATCTCTTCTGTTTGCTACTATCATAATGTTGATCCAACTTTGTTCCAGTAGAAACCACATGTGACTGCTGCACTTATTAAATGAAAACCACCCATCACCAACCTGCTACTCAGTGGTTGCAGTTACTAATTCGTTATCAAAACATAATCTATAAATTCAAGAATCAACCCTCCCCCATCGTTGCTATTTACAACCTTCACGAGACTATCCTTCTCAAACATAATCAACACCTTTTGAACCATTATGCTACCATCATTACCATAACATCTCAAACTATCCGCTGATGTACCTACTATTATACCAAGAACACCTCCTGCTACTTTGTGTTTCTGTTTCCTCTCTTTCTTCGCAACAGCCAAAGCAGCCCCGATGTAACATCATCCTGGCCGCTGTTTATCCCTTCGAAAACTATTGCCACTGCTACAATTCTGGTAAGACTCTCAAACCTTTAATTACTATTATACACCTGATAACATACACCTATTTAAACATGAAAAGTAAGAGTATGGTTAGTAGATAGATAAAATTTCATTTAAAATACATAAAAGTGAATTGACACAGATACATGATATAACAGTCACACAACACCTCCCTTCTCTTGATCAATCAGACACCCATCGACCACCTTAAAGTGCTGCAGCTAACATTATTTTCTGCTATTACTATGGCTGTCGTGTTTCCTATCCAACCACCATAAATCACCCAACCTACAACCATCTCCTGCATCATCTCTGTATATATATATATACATACGCGAGTACAATACAACCTCCATCTTCAACTTGTAACACTGAAAGGACCCGAGTTCCAACAAAAGCAATCACCTTTGTATAACAATCATACCACTAATAAAAAAAAAGTATATAAATAAAATCAAAAAGGCAAACAAATTAAATCTCTTTTAAACCGTGAGATAACAGACGATTAACAGCTTAATTAGGATCTATATTAAAATCTTTTAAAGCTGAATAGATCTCAATATCTGTTACACCGTTTGCAATCTTATTATTATCTTTTCGATTATTATTATCAAACCACCATGAACATCATTAAATTACTGCTAATGTTCTACCAATTAAGTATACAGAAATTATAAAAGGATTAAAGAAATTAAGAAAATACCTTTGAATCGATGACCTACTTGACTCAATTGAGAAATCGAATACTTGACTCGATGATGATGACGAATGGGACAGAAGATGACGATTGAACGATGATCATAATGAATCGATGACCTATTTAATATTTATGATTTTTGCTTGATTGATTATGTTGATGAATTGAGAGGAAACCCTAAAACCGCGATCCCTTTTCTCTGTGTTTCACTTTTGCAACATCGATTTGTTTGGAACAGATAAATAAAACGCGTAATTTACTTTATTAAGTATTATTGTATTATTATTATTATTATTATTATTATTATTATTATTATTTAAATTATGGTTATTTTATTATTTATTATTAATATCATTATTAGTACTATTTTTTTTTACATTATAATTATTACCATTATTAAATCTTATTATTATTAATATGATTATAATTACAAATATTATTAAGTATATTTCTATTATTATTATAAAATAATACAAAGTTTTATTAATATTATCTTATCAAATAACTATTAAGTTATATAAAACTCTATTTAATACATATAACATAACTATATCAACATTTTTATAATAAATACTAATTATTTAAGGTATATAACATAAATATATTTAATTAAGTTAATTAATGAAATATACAATTTATTAATATGACAATTATATTATGAATAAAAATTTATATATATAAATTTGTTTGATTACAATGTGTTAATATATATATTTGATATATATAGGTTCGTGAATCCGAGGCCAACCCTGCATTGTTCAAATGTTGTCATATGTATTTTTACTACAAAATACAATGAGTGAGTTTCATTAATCCCTTTTTAAATGCTTTTGCAATATATATTTTTGGGACTGAGAATACATGCGCTGCTTTTATAAATGCTTTACGAGATAGACACAAGTAATCGAAACTACATTCTATGGTTGGATTATCTAATCGAATATGCCCTTTTTATTAAGTCTGGTAATCTAAGAATTAGGGAACAGACACCCTAATTGACGCGAACTCTAAAGATAGATCTATCGGGCCCAACAAGCCCCATCCAAAGTACCGGATGCTTTAGTACTTCGAAATTTATATCATGTCCGAAGGAGGATCCCGGAATGATGGGGATATTCTTATATGTATATTGTGAATGTCGGTTACCAGGTGTTCAATCCATATGAATGATATTTTTGTCTCTATGCATGGGACGTAAGTTTATGAGAAATGGAAATATGAAATCTTGTGGTCTATTAAAATTATGAAATGATTATTTATGTTAAACTAATGAACTCACCAACCTTTTGGTTGACACTTTAAAGCATGTTTATTCTCAGGTACGAAAGAAATCTTCCGCTGTGCAATTACTCATTTTAAAGATATTATTTGGAGTCATTCATGGCATATTTCAAAAGACGTTGCATTCGAGTCGTTGAATTCATCAAGATTATTGTTAAGTCAATTATAATTAGATATATTATGAAATGGTATGCCTGCCGTCAAATTTTTTTTTTTTATGTAATGAAAGATTGTCTTTTCAAAAACGAATGCAATGTTTGTAAAATGTATCATATAGAGGTCAAGTACCTCGCGATGTAATCAACTGTTGTGAATCGTTTATAATCAATATGGACTTCGTTCGGATGGATTAGGATGGGGCGTTTCACATATTTCGGGACCTAACACCTCGGAGTGTTGGCCTATGGAGTGGTGGCTTGAACCCTAAGAAATGATGCCAACTATGACCAACATAGCCATGACTAACGAGGCCTCGGAGTGGTGGCTAGGACCCGCAGAGATGGTGCCAACCGTGACCAACATAGCCGTGACCAACGAGGTCTCGGAGTGATGGCTTGGATCCGAAGAGAGGGTGCTAGCCGTGACCAACAAGGACATTGGTCTTTAAGGGTGAGGTATTGTTACGATCCCACATCGGATGGGGTGCACACCAAAAGATTATTTATAAACTTGGGTTTTTCCTCTTCCTTTATATTAATTTTTTAATTGTTAAAGGTTCAATATGAAAAAAGATATAGTTGGTCATCCCATACTGACTCGAATTTAAAGGGTTTTACTTTTTTGAATTGATTTTTTCAATATCAAGTTACAAATACATCTTCAGTTTCGTGTCTTCTGCAGCCCATCAAAGTTAAGTGTTCTTTCTATTACAGTCTTCAATCAATTTATGTATTCAAGTGTTAATTAATTAATTAAATTTATCTTTATCTAATTCACAAGTGTATTGTTAATTTTGTCATACATAGTTTTAAGTCCTATGTATTACTTGTATTTAATAATATATTTTTTTTTAAAAAATTCTTATATTATTTTCTCAGTACAAGATTATGCTTTGAATTGATTTTTGTATCAATTATTTATTTGAACTACTAATAGAATAACTATGTACTAAATTTTTTTGCACGTGCTAAAAAGTTGCAATCGAAAAAAAAACTCCATTTTTTAATAGACAGTCTAGTGACATAACTCGGTGGTTACATCGAAAAAGAAATTGGAAAACTGCACAAATGTTTGATTCGGAGTCTCTAATAGATTAGTTTAAATTCTTAAAAAGTCGAAAATCTGAGTTGTAGCACTTTTTTGTTATCTAATGAATTTTAACCTTTATGAGTGCTTTACTTTTTTATATATGAAACATGTTTAGCTTGGTTTAACTCGGCCCCCTTTGTGTTAATCTTCAAGCTCCGTCCTCTCAACACGAGTTACATTTTATTTGACAAGTAGACTGAGATGTAGAGGCAGCAGCTCAGTAATCAATCACGTTACATTATAGTGAGATATGCGCTTGGATTTGATAACCACGTGTCAATCGAGTTTTCTTCCACTTACTCAATTAGAAATTCATTCGAAAGTTTTGACTTATATCTCATTTAAAGCTACCGAGGCATTTGAACTTTGCTTTGAAACACCATGTTATTCCGGTTTTTTCAAATGAGATACACACAAATTCATTCCAAAGTTTGCCGAAGTTTCTTACCGAAACTCGACATTATGTTGATTCCATTGCCACTAAAGATTTCAGGGAGGGATACTGAAGTTTGTAAAGTTTTCCATGTCCCACCATTTAAAGACTTAATTCCATACGTCAAGTGCATGTTAACAAAAAATGAGTAAGCGATCCACGGATTTCTATTCATCGTCACAAAGCTGGCATCGAAGAGTATGAATGTCGATACCTCTTTTATCATGTTCAAGCCTTACGAGTAATCTTTTCTTTAAAGCTCGTCACACGAAAATTTCTATTTTTTGGCACAAGGTTGTTTCGGAGTGTACTTTGCCGCGAACTGTTTGAAGCAAGAATTTGATTATCGAATTCAGTAGCTAAGATTTTGACTTTGAACATTCCATCCGGAGCCATGGATCATCGCCATTTGTCATTGCTCCTGCAATCAAAAGAAAATGACGATGGCATGTTAAGTAGTGCTTCTAATTCACCCTATTTACGTCATGTTTGTTCTCGCTCCAATTCCAAACTGGTTTTGAAACGATACCACTATAAAAATGAAAAAGTATGTGTGTGATAATTATATTATGTATATATTATAATTTTATAAGTTATATTAATATTATTATACTTATATTTTTATTTTTATGTTCTAATTCTAAACATTCTATTATACTTAAATATTGTATATTGTATAACATATATTTATTTTATTATATTACAATTAATAAAAGAATATTCAAAAATGAGTGCTAGATAATGTCATATTGGACTTACATATTGCTGAAACAAAGTCCAAACATTTTTCAATAAATATAAATCACACACACAATAAACAAAACAAGGAAAGCAACAAAGCAACTTGATAAAGTCAAACCAAAAGCGAGTCAAACATTACACACCTACAGAGATTTTTCAAATTTTCAATTAAAAAGAAACGATCAAAATCTAACTCCATCTAGATGATAACTATTTTCTTCTACAACAAATAAAAATATCCCTTTAACTTTTATCACTTTCATCCCATTTCTGTAATCAAATTCAACGATCTAATCAAACCATAACATGAAGGTTCATTAATGGAAGACAAAAAAGCCAACATCATCGCCGTTTCATCGGTCCTTATCCTAATCTCCGTGATCATCATCGCCCGGGTCATTCTCGATCTCTCGAAACCGTTCTTTTTCATCATTGGGGCCGCAATTGCTGCGATCTTAGCCGTCATTATATTATACTTCATCAGAAGACATCTTAACCACAGAAGACGAATTATGGAAACACGACTGGCTTCTGAAGGAAAAGAATTACGTATCGAATATAGCTTTCTACGTAAAATAGCCGGGCTTCCTACTAAATTTCGATACAAAGAACTCGAAGAAGCTACCGATAATTGGAAATCGTTAATAGGAAAAGGAGCTTCCGCTAGTGTTTTTAAAGGAGTAATGAAAGATGGGACACAAGTTGCAGTCAAAAGAATTCAACGTGAAGAAGAAAGAGGAGATAAAGAATTTAGATCTGAAATTGCAGCAATTGCTAGTGTTCAACATGTTAATCTTGTTCGTCTTTTTGGGTATTGTATTCATAATAATTTACGGTTTCTTATTTACGAGTTTATTCCGAATGGTTCTTTAGCTAATTGGATTTTTTCACGACCAGCCTCAGCGAGGAACAAAAGGTTCCTCGCTGGTGGCTGTTTGTCGTGGGATTTGAGATATGCGGTTGCATTAGATGTTGCGAAAGCGTTATCTTATTTACATCATGACTGTCGATCGAGAGTTCTTCATCTTGATGTTAAACCGGAGAATATTCTTCTTGATGAGAATCATCGTGCTATCGTGTCCGATTTTGGATTATCGAAGCTGATGACAAGAGATGAGAGTCGAGTTTTGACCACGTTACGTGGGACGAAAGGTTATTTAGCGCCCGAATGGTTGTTAGAATTAGGAGTAACCGAGAAATCGGATGTTTTTAGCTACGGAATGGTGTTGTTGGAACTTATCGGTGGTAGGAGAAACGTTACGGTGATCGATACCGCTGGTGGCTCGAACCATTCTAAGCGAAAATTTCAGTATTTTCCAAAGATTGTGATGGATAAAATGAAAGCGGGTCGGATCATGGAGGTGGTGGATCAACGGCTTTTGGATCTCGGAGGTATATATTAATTTTTTGTGTACAATACTTAACATTCGTAGGATTGTATATTTGTATATTGTTATTATTGTTGAGAGTTGAACTGACAACTTAATAAATTAACAGGTCTTGATGAGAGAGAAGTGACAAAGTTGGTACGCGTGGCATTGTGGTGCATACAAGAAAAGGTACGGCGGCGGCCGAGTATGATGGAGGTGGTGAAGTGGTTGGAAGGGCGGGTGGCTGTGGAGGAGCCACCGGAGACTCAAATGATAGTAGTTGATCTTTTATCAATAGAGGATGATAATGAAGTGATTGAGGGGCAAAATGGTAATATAAGGAAGAAACCAAGGGTTGTTGCTAGAGCAGCATCACAATTGAATGGCTGCTCAGCTACTAATTCATTGTCCTCAAAATCGTTTTCATATTCAATGTCAATTATTTCTCCTAGATAGACAAATACATCCGACTTCTATTTTATTACGGTTTACGGAGTAGGAGTATCTTATAACCATCTAATTGTACTTGTATTGGTTTGTACATCATAAACTCATTGGATTCGAGATTTTTGTCTTTAATGGAAAAATCGATCCGTCAAATTTAAATGTGTTTATCTTTGTTTCAAGTGAGAGGACTCCCAATGGGAGCGTGAATATCATGCCTTTCTCCTTGTTCTTTTTGGTACCGTTAGCAGTATAATGTCTTTTTCTAGCCCTCCTAAGCTTCGTGAATAGCAAATAAGAGGACGGGCTTCATCCTTTAATTTTATTGTACATATCGCAATTAAAATTGTACTTTGTATTAATAAATTTATTTAGTAGACCCGAATTTATGTAAAGTGTACGTCATGATTGGGAATGAAATGTCTTGGGTGTGTGATGGAAATGAAATACTGAAGTGACGCTGATGTGACAGTCAATTTGTATTGACGTGTGTTTTATAGTTGAGAGTGGTCTAATATTAGTTTACTCGTTGATTTAGTAGGATTTTTATTTGAATTGTACTTCTTAGTTAGATTTGTCCTTAACACATATGTTATACATTTAAATAATTGCTATTTTAAAATTATTAATTTGGCGTTACCTATAATATTGTTATTATTATTATTATTATTATTATTAATTTGTCTAAAGATGATCTTTAGTATTGTCAGTACATCGTCGTTAATGTGTATTATTATGTTGTATATGATAATGATAATTAATATTAATTTTCTAGCGACACATATTAAAATGTAGAAGTCTTTTTTCATGTTAATTTCATTTTATACATGTTAAACAAAATATCACTGAAGCTTAACTTGAGTTGTATGGGGTTGGGATCTAACTTGGTGTACTGTCAACTCATGTTCGATTTTCACTCCAAGCATAGAGTTTTCAACTTTTGATAGTACTGTCATTCGATGGTACTGTCAACATCGTCGTGAATTAGGTTTCTTCCTAACGCGTTTGGGTGACAAATGAGAGCATTCGATGTTGATAACGTCGTTCAAGAAAAAAAAAAACAAAAAAAGAAACATGTTAAACAAAATTAAAAAGTAACTTTTTAATTAAGATATTTCATTTGGCTAAATAAGTGTGTTTATTAAGTGATAGTATGAATCGCAAATTGCAGTAGTTTAATTTAACTGGTTTGTTTCCATCGTGTTCCCTAATCTAATTGGTCAGTACATATTTAAGTAAAGTCTTTGACAACAAGTTTTTGAGATAAAGATGTGATAACCAAAAAATTGATCTAAATTTATATTATCTATAGTTTCTATTATATTGCTAAAATGATGATATCATTATTAGGCTAATTCTTTTGTTAAGAAAAAATTAAAATAAAAATCTAAGCATGGTGGGTGATGTCATTAATCTAAATAATTTTGAATTAAAATTAAATCTTATTAATTAATTATTATTATTATTAAATCTTATTAATAATTATTTTAATTATTAAAATTAAATTATGTTAAGTAATTATTTTGAATTGAGTACGAGAAGGTATAAAAGTTAGGCAGAAGGAAACTAATTCTACATTTATATTTTAATGTACAAATTATCAATTCTAACACCAAGAATCAATGAATAACAATGAATCAACACCAAATTACTTATCAATCCAACAGAAAACTTATGTTCATCAACTAGATGAACAATATTCATACATCAAACCCTAACAAGTTTGATTATAGAATACAACTATTACAGAAATCAAAAACTGAACGAACGAATTTAACTTTGAATTGAGAGAGAGCTATCGTATATGATTTTGTGATAATGAAACAGAAACCCTAATCTGGAACTATATAGCAAAGGGTTAGATAATTACAGACTAACCCCTTACAAATACAAATAAGCAGAAATAGCCCTCAACAAATAATAGTTAAGTCAAACTGTGTCCCGTCGTTGTGTATTGACTCTTTCACCCCCATACTAGGTATGTTAACTACTTGAGCAATACACTCGATCCACAAATGGCTTAACCCTTCACTTGAACTCTAAACTTAACACCACCAGCATAGTTACCACTGCACAGCTTCACTTTCATCAAGCTTATTCAGCAACAACCTGCACATTCTCAGACATTAATAAGAACAAAGAACACAATACCAGAAATAATAACAATTAGATTGATCAAGTCCTTCAGATTAAGTTTTTCACAAAATTTATTATGCTGATAAGAACACAATCCTTTTGTAAATATATCTGCAATATTAAGCTCAGATTTAATCTTGTTTGTAACAATAACACTTGCACTAATCTTTTCTCTTACAAAATTCAAATCAATCTCAAAATGCTTGATTTTTTTCATGAAAAACAGGGTTTGCTGCAATTTTAATTGCAGCTGAATTATCAACAAACACTGGAACAGGAATAGAATAGCCTGAGTTGAACTCTTTAAGTAACTTGATTACCCAAATAACCTCACAAGAAGCATCAGCCAATGCTCTATATTCAGCTTCTGCTGAAGATCTAGAGATGGTTGCCTGCTTCTTGCTTTTCCAGGCAACCAAGGAACCATAAAGATAAAGACAATAACCAGTGATAGACTTTCTTTCCATAATTCCTTTTACCCAGTCTGAGTCAGCAAATACAAGTAAGCTATTATCACTAGACTTCTCAATACACAAGCCTTTACCAGGTGCACCTTTAAGGTATTTTAAAACCCTAATAGCACACTTTAAATGAGAATATTTAGGTGAATGCATAAACTGACTCAGTACGTGTACAGCATATGAAATATCTGGCCTTGTTAGAGTCAAATAGATTAACTTTCCTACAAGCCTTTGATATTCACTAATTTTATCAATAGGCACATCATGTTTTCTAACATTACTATCACACAAAGCATTTGGTTCAATAGGTGTTTGTGCATGTTTGCACCATAATAAACCAAATTCAGACAAAAGGTCAAGGGTATATTTTCTTTGTGACAAATATACACTTTCTTCAGTTCTAATCACCTATATCCCAAGGAAATATTTTAAATCCCCTAAATCCTTAATTTGAAATTGTTTACTTAAAAAAGTTTTAAATTTTTCAATTTCACTAACATTGTTGCCTGTTACCACTATGTCATCAACATATACCAACACTGCAATAAAAATATCATTCTCAGATTTTTATAAACAATGAGTAATCATTCTTACTATGACTAAAACCAAGTTCAACTAGAACAGATGTGAGTTTTTCATTCCATTTTCTTGGAGCTTGTTTAAGCCCATACAAAGACCTTTTTAGTTTGTATCATTTTTGTCAAAATAACCTAATGGTAAAGTCATATAGACAGATTCATCTAGGTCACCATAAAGAAAGGCATTGTTTATGTCAAGTTGAAATAACATCCAGTTATTTTGAATCGCAATATTAATTAAACATCTGACAGTTATCATTTTAACTACAGGTGAGAAAGTTTCATCAAAATCTATGCCTTCTCTTTGGTTATAGCCTTTGGCTACTAACCTAGCTATATATCTATCTACTTCACCATTTGATGTGCATAGAGGTGTATACGAAATAGCTTATATTTTACTAGGAAATACTATTAAAAACGATACAATTTTACACAAGTTATTTATTTATTTATAAAGTGGATATACCTAAACCTTGCTACAACACTTATAGGCAGTGTACCTAATCGTACAGTAGTGTAGTTTTTAGTAAGTCCGGTTCGTTCCACAGGGAGCTAGCCAAGTTTAATGCTATATTTTTAAACTATATTTGTATATATATAAATATATATATATAAGTAGTATTATTATTATAAAAGGAGGTTTTTACCGTTTAATGACCAGTTTGTCGATTTTAAAACTTTAGTCGCAGTTAAAACCTAATGTAAAATATTAAAAATAAAAATAACTTAATTTAAAGCGTAAAGTAAATGACAATAATTAAAGTGCAATAAATTAAAATGCGATAAATAAAATGACAATAAATAAAATTGCGATAATTAAAAAGTACGATAATTAAAAGTGCAATTAAATAAAATGACAGTAAATAAAAGTGCGATAAAATATGAAATAAAGGAATTATGCTTATTAAAACTTCCGTAATCATGATGTTTGACGCGTTGATTTTAGTTTATTACCATGGGTTAATTGTCCTTTGTCCTGGATTATTCAATATGTCCATCTGATTTTTGTCCATAACAGTCCATCAGTCATAAATATAAAGTAAGAGTGTCCTCGTCAAATTATCCTTATATCCGAAGTCAAATATTCCAACTAATTGGGGACTTAAACTATAATTACACCAATTTTCCTTGTATATAATTCACCCCTGTTTTAATAAGTCCATTGACTATTAATCCATTCCCGTGTCCGGTTAAATGAACGATTATTGGTACTTATAAATATCCCGCCCATCGTGTCCGATCGAGTGTATGTGGTTATTTATAGGTACGTCCAATTGTAAATCTTTATATTAAATTAACGAACTATCATTCAATTAAACAAATATAAAGCCCATTAATAGCCCATAGTCTAATTTTCGCAAGTGTCGTTCTTTTGTCCAAACCCCAATTATGGTACAAAGCCTAATTACCCCATCTTTAATATTTAGCCTAACTTCATGATTACTTCGATTTAAATAAGCATAATAATCACTTAGCTACGAGACATTAATTTAAAAAGGTTGAACATAACTTACAATGATTAATAATAGCGTAGCATTACACGGACAGAATTTCAACTTACACCCTTACAACATTCGCTAACATACCCTTATTATTATTAAATTAAAATTAAAATTAAAATTATAAATTATATATATATATATATATATATATATATATATATATCGTAGCGATAGAGAGGATAGAAAAAGTGTGTTACATTCGACCAAAAACTGCGAAATTTATAGGATGTCACCAACCTTTTTGCTCCATGCGATCACATGGCATTTGTGCCTTCTGGCCATGCGATCGCATGGCCTGGGAATCCAGCTCACATTTGCTTGTTTTCTTCTTGCCGACGGTTTTAATATATAATATAATATATATATATATATAATTTTTAAGAATTAATTATATATTATATTATATTCATGTGCATAGTTGACTTGTAATTTTTAGTCCGTTGCGTCGAGCGTTGAGAGTTGACTCTGGTCCCGGTTCCGGATTTTTGAACGTCCTTTCGTACTATTTAATATCTTGTACTTTGCGTTTTGCGGCTCGTACTCTTGTAATTTTGAGACGTTTCTCATCAATAATTTGAACCACTTTGATTGTACTTTTGAGCTTTTTGGTCGTTTGCGTCTTCAATTCGTCGAATCTGTCTTTTGTCTTCACCTTTTATTATTTAAACGTATATCACTTGTAAATAGAACAATTGCAACTAAAAGCTTGTCTTTCTTGAGGGATAATGCTATGAAATATATGTTCATTTTTATCATTATCAAATATTCTTACACTTGAGCATTGCTTGTCCTCAAGCAATATAGTCTTGAAATAAAAATACTAGAATCACTTCTTTATTCTTCACACTTTGTACATCAGTGATTTCTATATGGCGGTATGAACAATGGTAGTAACGATGTGGTTTACAGTCCCACATGACTATGAAAATTTAGATCCTTAAGGATATTGGATCTTTATGAAAACATTTGATCTTTTTGAAAATTCAATCTAGCTTTTACCCTAGATAAGTTTTCCGGAATAACCCTTCACCGGTGTTCATTCCGTCTTGTTTTTACATCACATTTGTTTTTCATTTTGTCGTCAAAATTAGTAGCTTTTGCTGAACTTAATGCCAGTCTTTGAAAATGCGCTGCTTTACCCTGTTGTGTACAATTGACAATATACATACATACAAATAATAACATGCATGGTAATTTGAAATGGGACTTAACATCCCACTTTCAAATCAAATATGTAATATTAGTACAACATAATAAAAATATTAAAACTTACATAAAAGTATCACAATATTATATGTTTAAACATAAATAAATAAAAATAATAAAATGATAAAAATCATAGAAATCACCAACGGAACTATATCAATCTGGATAGGGGTTCCAGTTCATGTCGTCGGGCGGGTTCCATGGTTGGTTATAGGTGTACTGATAGGCCTGGTTAGGGTCATAGAGAGTAAATGGTTGTCGTATATCAGGCTGGTGTGGAGGATAGTAAGCAGGTCGGGTCGGTACGTAGTTATTTGGTACCTGAGGTGATAGCTGGCTCATGATCTGATGCTGATGATAGTGCCATCTATCATGCTGTCGTTGCCTAGAATGCTCGTACACATTCTCGGCTTGCCACTGCTCGTACTGACTATGTCTATCCTGGTTTGTCATTTCTACCTCATCTATATGCTGGTAGAAGTCAGTCATAGCCTCCCTAATGACATCCCTAATGTCATCCGCTTCCTCCATTTCCTCATCTGATCCTCTCTCTACCTGAGGATGATGACCATCATATGGTACTGCCTGATTGCATCTGCTCTTTAATACCTTAGCACGCTGATAGACCTTCAATCCTAAAGTATCAACCTGTTCCCTACATACCATCAGTGGACCCCCTTGATCCCTATCTACACCCAAATACTCTCCAATGAGAGTAACAAAAATACCTCCTCCTATTATTCCCCCATCATGTATTCCTGCCACTATTTTGGACAGATAAAAACCAACACAGTAGGGGATATTAACAAAACTTCTAGGGTTTCGAATACACTTAAGGTAAAATAAGTCGTGTAAGGTCATCTTCTCCTTGTTTTTACCTCTTTGTGTAATCGAATTAGCTAAAAATCTATGTATAATACGTAGCTCTGCTTTGTTAATATCTAAATAGGAGTGTCTTCCTCCCAGCGTAAAAACATTATAATCTGACATACGCCTCCAGACGGCGTCCGCGTCAAAATTCCTATCTACCCGCTCCCCATGATAAATCAAATTTGTACAATCGGGTAGTAGTAATTCACCAGGAGTGTAAATCTGTAAAGCCCTGGCCATGTCCAGCATGGACATCCTGTACATCCTACGGCCAAGTAAAAATCTAAGAAAACTTCTATCATCTAACCTATCTACATCCGCATAAAGTGAAATAGTACTCATAAGCTCAACGCACCACTCTTTATATACAGAAGAGCTGTCATACCTTTGAATCAGATGCTGCCTAACTGAGTTAACTAGTTGGACCCTTTCCAAAGGCTCCCAATCAATTACCCTCGGTACTTCTACATTTTTCGTTACCAGTTTGAATTTGTTACTTTGGTACGTCAGGTAATCTCTCCAGCTTCGATCAAATCTCAAATTAGGATGCAACTATTCTTCATGAATCGTTGGGTGTTCTACTATCGGATGAATCGAAAAAATTACGTAGGCATTAACATATTCTAGTTGCGGATCATAATATGGTACGTGTTGATCAGGTTGTTGTTGTTCCTGTTGTTGCTCCGGTTCATATTGCATTTCTGGTTCAGTTTCTAGAGCAGGTTGCCTAGATGATGATGATGCACCATCAGTATCGGTAAATCTCTTTAAAACACATTAAACACAAAATTTGTGCATCCAAATATGCATTAGTGTTAGCAAAATAACAACTTGAAACAATTATAATAACATGTTCAATCAAAATTAAACGTATACGCATTTTCACAATTTTAACAATTCAACACTTTTTCAAATAAGCATATATGAAAATGTTTACAAAGTTCATAAGCATTCAACTCAAATAACATGTTAAAGTAACCATTACTAGCAATTAAACAAGTTTCAAATGGCATTTACATCAATTTAATCAAGTTCATGAATTTTAGACCTAAAAAGTCCACTTTAATTCTCAAAAATCATGTTTAGGATCAAAGTTTGGATCATTTAGTTACCTAAACATGTTACACTACTGAATTTAGCAATAATTCATGACAAAAATCGGCCATAACCTGTTTATATCAAAAAGCCCCAAATTGCTCAAGAACACAAACCCTAGATTTCTAAAAATTTTGAAGTTTTTGGCTTCAAATCATGTTAAATAGCATCAATCTAGGTTATACATGCATAATATACTAACAATTTAACTCTAATTACACTAAAAATTAACAAAATCAAATTAGGTAAATTATAGCTCAAGAACATTAAAAATCAAATTTAAAGAGGTTTAGGGGTGTAATTTTTAACTTCTTTGAAAAACTTCTGAACAATTTCATGATTGTAGCGGATTATTGTGACGAATTTCGTTGATTTTGGTTGAAAATTGGAGATTTTTGAGTGATTTGTGTGTGTGTATGCTCGTGTGTTTGTGTGTGTGGTGGTGTGAGACAGAACAGACTCGCTGGAAGTTTTGTACCTGACCAGTATTTTGGCCTCATGCGATCGCATGAGGTTACAGTGTATATCCCATGCGATCGCATGGGTCTCGGGTTTTTTTTTTTTAAATAAAAACCTTTAACTAATTAAAACAATTAATTAATTATTTAAAATTTTATTTCTTTAAGAATGAGGGCGCTTCGGATCTTAGTCCTAGTCCGTCTCTCAACAAAGTTTTAAAATTTGTTACTTTTTAAGCGTTGTTTTAAAAGCAAAGATTTTTGGGTTTTTTAATGTTTTTGGCATACTTTAATTCAATAAGATTAAAAATAATGATAATAAAATTTCTCGTCCCGCCCTCGGGTAAAGCAATTTCGGTTCAACGACCTAGTTTTCAACTCACGATGAATTTTTGAAATCATATTTTTAACTCAATGAAATAAAGTAAATTTTTGTTTTTTAAATTCACACCAAACTTAAATTTAAAATGCATAAAATTAAAAATTCATATAAATATTATTAATATTTTTATACATTAATTTTACAAACTTATATTAAGAATGTTACTTTTTCAAATATTTACAAACTTAAATATATTGATTTTAAAAAGTTTACAATAGTAATTTAATATTTATATATTAATTTTAAAAACAAGGTAAAAATTAAAATTAAAAATCTTTTTGGTCTTTTATCCCACTTTAATCAATCAAATATTATCAAAAATATACGCCCCTCTTTTCGGTAAAGTAATTTCGGTTCCATAACCTAGTTTTACTCCTGACGAATTTTTGAAATATTTTGAGTTGATTGATTAAAGATATTTATACCTTAAGAATAAACGGTAAATTTCGCAGTGATGTAATAAATTTTTGTATGATATCAATAATTTCGGTTACGCATACCTAATTTTATTGAATACAAATTTAATAATTTATAGTGAACGATTCAACGTTTATTATCAAAAGGTTAAAAGCAATAAAAATAAAAATAAAAACTGTACATACTTACCTGTGAGATAGAATTCTTAGAGACCTGCTTTAGCTGACTCATAGGAAAGTCGTGTGATTTGGTTTTCCATAGCTACGTAAGCGTAACCTCGATTTTTCAATATCTTTTCTTCTAAACATATAAACAGTCATTCTCTGCATAGAGTAACAAATTCGGTATTTGAATATGTTTGATTATTTGAACATTTACCTTCGTGTGACCATTTTCCGCATTTATAACATCTTTCAAGGTGTCGTGCTCTTCTTTTTGTTGCGGATTTTGATTTGCCATTACCAAAATGTATCTTATGATGATCTTTCATGAGTTCTTTTCTTACTCCGACCATTTTGCTTCTTATGAATGATACCAATTCACTCGGAAGGGTGTCATTATTACGTTTAGTAATCATAGCATGTAGCATTAGACCATGGTTCAGATCAAAGGAATTCTTCATCTCGTAAAACCTAAAAAAAATAAAAATTCAGAATGGGGGGAGAAGACTAGTTCTTTAGGGTCTGCTAGGGAAAGACCATTCAGATTCCATTCTCGAGAACTACACGAAAACAGAATATCTAACTCTAACATAAACATATATTATCCTAAAAACATTCGAATCTTCCCACACTTAGTTAGCTGTGATAACGAAATTGTGATTAACTTCATCTTCAACTTCCATTGGACTACCTATGTAATGTTTAACTCTGTGACCATTAACTTTAAATTCAATCCCATTTGAATTTATTAATTCTACTGTTCCGTACGGGAAAACTCTTTTGACTATGAATGGTCCAGACCATCTTGATTTCAATTTTCCAGGAAATAGCTTGAATCGTGAATTGAAAAGAAGAACTCTGTCTCCTTCTTTAAATTCTTTTGAACTTCTGATTCTTTTATCATTCCATTTCTTCGTTCTTTCCTTATAGATTAACGAATTTTCATATGCTTCATGTCTTAATTCTTCTAATTCGTTTAGCTGACTTAACCGTAAACGTCCAGCTTCATGTAAATCAAGATTACATGTCTTCAAAGCCCAAAATGCTTTGTGCTCAATTTCTACTGGAAGGTGACATGCTTTTCCGTAAACGAGTCTAAAAGGTGTGGTTCCAATTGGAGTTTTGTAGGTTGTTCTAAAAGCCCAGAGTGCATCCTTCAATTTCATGGACCATTCCTTCGGATTTGATCCTACAGTTTTCTCTAGAATGCATTTTAATGCTCGGTTGGTATTTTCAACTTGTCCACTTGTTTGTGGATGATAAGCAGTTGAGATTTTATGAGTTACTCCATATCTTTTGAGAACTTTCTCAAGTTGATTATTACAAAAATGAGTACCCCGATCACTTATTAAAGCTTTCGGTGTTCCGAACCTAGTAAAAAGACGTTTTAAAAAGTTTACTACAACTCGTGCATCGTTAGTCGGGAGAGCTTGTGCTTCCACCCATTTAGATACATAATCAATGGCAACGAGAATGTAGAGATTATTATGAGATTTTGGAAATGGACCCATAAAGTCAATACCCCAAACGTCAAATACTTCACATACTTAAATGGCATTTTGTGGCATTTCATCACGTTGACTTATTTTTTCGGCCCTTTGACAAGCATCACAGGATTTGCAAAGAAGGTGTGCGTCTTTGAAAATTGTAGGACAATAGAATCCAGCATCGTAGACTTTTCTTGCTGTAAGTTGAGGCCCATAATGGCCTCCTGTTGGTCCTGTGTGACAATGGTTTAAGATTTGACTGGCTTCATCCCCGAATACACATCGGCGTATTATTCCTTCGGGACAACTTTTAAACAAATGTGGATCTTTCCAAAAATAGTGTTTTATATCACTAAAGAATTTCTTTCGTTTTTGGTACGACAACCCTTTTTCAAGGAATCCACATACTAAGTAGTTTGCATAGTCTGCAAACCATAGAATTTCATTATAATCTATCTTCAATAGATATTCATCAGGAAATTTATCTTGTATGGCCGATTCATTTAGAACTTCTAATTCGGGATTTTCAAAACGAGAAAGATGATCAGCGGCGAGATTTTCTGCTCCCTTTTTGTCTCGGATTTCAGTATTAAACTCTTGTAAGAGTAAGATCCAACGGATTAATCGTGGTTTAGCATCTTGTTTTAAAAATAGGTATCTAAGAGCAGAATGGTCGGTATAGACCACCGTTTTAGCTAGAACGAGATATGAACGAAATTTGTCAAAAGCAAAGACAATAGCAAGGAGTTCTTTTTCAGTAGTTGTGTAATTCGTTTGTGCTCCTTGTAACGTCTTACTAGCGTAATAAATAGGTTGAAATTGTTTTTCAATCCTTTGTCCTAAAACGACTCCCATTGCAAAATCACTTCCATCGCACATAAGTTCAAACGGTAGATTCCAATTTGGAGTTATCATGATCGACGCATTAGTGAGTTTTTCTTTAAGAATATTAAAATATTTGATGCATTCATCTAAAAAGATGAATGGAGCATCCTTTTCTAGGAGTTTATTCATAGGAGTGGTAATTTTAGAAATATCTTTTATGAAACGTCGGTAAAAATCGGCATGCCCTAGAAAACTCCTAAATCCTCTAACATTGGTGGGATGTGGAAGTTTAGCAATTACATCTACTTTAGCTCTATCCACTTCAATTCCTTCCTTTGAAATTTTATGACCAAGAACGATGCCTTCTTTAACCATGAAATGGCATTTCTCCCAATTAAGAACTAAATTTGATTGTTCGCATCTAATAAGCATTCGTTCAAGATTAACTAAACATGTTTTAAAAGTATCACCGAAGACTGAAAAGTCATCCATGAAAACTTCCATGCATTCTTCTATCATGTCGTGAAAAATCGCCAGCATGCACCTTTGAAAGGTTGCAGGGGCGTTGCAAAGTCCTAATGGCATGCGTTTGTAAGCAAAAGTACCATAAGGGCACGTGAACGTGGTTTTCTCTTGATCCTCGGGTGCTATTGGAATTTGAAAATATCCTGAGAAACTATCAAGAAAATAATAGTAACTATTTCCGGCTAGTCTTTCCAACATTTGATCAATGAAAGGTAAGGGAACGTGATCTTTTCTGGTGGCGTCATTTAATTTTCTATAATCAATACAAACACGCCATCCTGTTACAGTCCTAGTAGGAATAAGCTCATTTTTTTCATTTGTGATGACAGTCATGCCACCCTTCTTAGGTACGCATTGAACTGGGCTTACCCATGGACTATCAGAGATTGGATAAATTAAACCTGCATCGAGCAGTTTAATAATTTCTTTCTTAACAACATCTTTCATATTAGGATTTAGTCTTCTTTGGCGTTGCACATATGTTTTATGACCTTCTTCCATAAGGATTTTATGTGTGCAATGCGAAGGACTTATTCCTTTAATGTCATGAATCTTCCATGCAATAGCTGGTTTATGAGCTTTTAGCACAGAAATGAGTTGAGATTTTTCATTTTCAGTAAGAGAAGAAGATATTATTACAGGTAATTCAGATTCACCATGTAAATAAGCGTATTCCAAATGGTTTAGAGGTGGCTTTAACTCTAATGTCGGTAGTTCTTCTATCGATGATTTGTATCGATATCTGTCTTCCTCTTTTAGCATTTGAATTTCTTCTGTTGTTGGTTCATATTCATTAGCCATGAGTGCGGCTAACATTTCAGCTTCAACAATTGGTTCAGTTCCTTCTCCTAAAGAACATTCTCCTGTTCCTTGTAATTCTGGAAATTCTTCTAACAATTCTGCATGTGAATCTATGGTTTGAATATAATAACATGTATCATCTGCAGATTGCGATTGTTGCATGGCTCTATCAACAAAAAAGGTAACACTCTCGTCCTCTATACTTAGGGTCAGTTTCTTACCAAACACATCTATTATTGCTTTAGCCGTGTTTAAGAATGGTCTTCCTAATATTAGAGGAACTCGAGAATCTTCTTCCATATCCAGAATAACAAAATCTACTGGAAATACTAAAGTACCAACTTTAACTAGCATGTTCTCCATTATCCCTCTAGGATATTTTACTGATCGATCGGCTAGTTGTATACTTATTCGTGTTGGTTTCAATTTCAAGGTCTAGTTTTGCGTATAATGAATACGGCATTAAATTTATACTAGCACCTAAGTCTGCCAATGCTTCTATTGAACTAAGACTACCCAGAAAACATGGAATTGTGAAACTTTCTGGATCTGATAATTTTTCTGGTATCTTATTCAACAGCACTGCAGAACAATTTGCATTCATAGTAACAGCCGATAGTTCTTCCATTTTTTTTCTATTTGTGATTAGATCTTTCAATAATTTAGCATATCTTGGCATTCCTGAAATTACATCAATGAAAGGAAGATTTACATTTATTTGTTTAAACATATCCAAGAATTTGGATTGCTCGACTTCAAGTCTTTCTTTTCTCATTTTACTCGGGTAAGGAAGTGGTGGTTGATATGGTTTAACATAAGGTTTAGCCTTAACTGTGTTTTCTTCATTAACCTTTTCAACTACCGGTTCTGTTTCCTTATCTTGCTCAGGTTGTGGTTCTTGTGGAGTGGGAATAGCTTCATCAGAAATTACAGGCATTTCAGGTGGTTTAAGTGTAATACCACTTCTTGTGGTAATGGCTTTAGCTGTTTCATTTCGGGGGTTAGCATTTGTATCGCTAGGTAGACTTCCCGGTTTTCTTTCATATATCAACCTTGCTAGGTTACTTACTTCTTGTTCCAAATTTTGAATAGAAGTTTGTTGATTTCTAAATGCTTGAGCATTTTGTTCATTGGTTTGTTTCTGAGATGTGAAAAACTGCGTTTGAGATTCGACTAGCTTCGACATCATATCTTCTAAATTTGGCTTTTTATCATCGGTTTGTGGTGGTTTGTATTGAAAAATAGGTCTTTGCTGATTGTAAGTATTATTGGATATTTGTTGATTGCTAGGACCTTGTTGGTTGTTGTATGGAACATTTCGGTTATAATTTTGATTTTGATTGTAGATTGGTCTTGGCGGTTGATAATTATTCTGATAATTATTTCCAGGCCTTTGGTTCATGTATGAAACATTCTCTCTTTGTTCCATTGTTTGTTCAATACTGAGACAATCTTTTGTCAAATGTGGTCCTCCACACTGCTCACAACTAATTCGTATTGAGTGAATATCTGTGATGACCCGGAAATTTCTGACCAAATTTAAACTTAATCTTTGTATGATTAACATTTCCGACACGATAAGCAAAGTCTGTAAACTGAATCTCAAAATTTTTGAACTACTTTCATATATTCAAATACCTTTCGGTTGTTCTTGACAATTCGCGAACAATTATATGTATATAGATACATATATATATATATATACTATAACTCGAAAACGTAACAATGTATTAATTGTTTAATACCGTACATTAAACTTATTGGTTTAAATATTTATTTGAATATATATGATAAGTTGGAATATTAATTGTATGAATAACTTGCGACGTATATTTTAAAACGTGTTTAAAAATATTGAGAATAGATATTAACTTGGTTATGAAACGTTTGATAAATACTATTATATTAATAAATAACGAGACAATGATTTATAGAAGTAAATGACCAAAACATTCGAAAGATTAAGATATACTTTGAGTGATATAGTTTATGGATAATTTAAGGCTATATTTTGACAAAGGCACGTGTTACGAAACGTAAAATGCAAGTTTTCTAAGTGTACGAAAATGCATTTGAGAAACCGAAACCGGGACATAAGTTGAGTAACAACGTACGAGTCATCGGAACGAAAATTACAGGTCAACTATGCACATGAATTTAATTTAATATATAATTAATTATATAAATTAAATATATTATATATATTTAAATAATATGTCGACAAACAAGAAAACAAAAGTTTGTGAGCTGGATCAGAGGGCCATGCGATCGCATGGCCTTGAAGCACAAATCCCATGCGATCGCATGGGGTGCTTTTTCAGAAAAAGTTCTATAAATTGCACGATTCTGGTTCAGTTTTCTCACACTTTATATTACTCCGTATTACTTATGTTATTTATTTAATTTATTATTTATAATTATTATAATTATAATAATAATAATAATAATTATTATTATTATTATTATTATTAATATTAAGATTATTATTATTAATCTTATTATTAATAGTATTAGTATTATTATTTTTACGATACAAAAATAATAATATATATATAATATCACGACGGAGGGATGTTCAAATGATTTCGAAACGGGTTTTCGAGCAAGCTAGAGCTAAGAAAATTATGGGTTATTGTCAAAGAGGTTATGGGTAATATTCGGGGGTATATTTGTGAATCAAACCTAGTGTTTATCATCTCTGTTGCATCTACGTAATTTCCTACAATATTAAATCTCAATATTGGTACGTAAGCACTCATATTTTATCTTTTATATATTAATTGTGTATCCATATCTAGTGCTCGAGTATATATATTTATACATGCTTGTATGCTAAATTTCGTCGCTAAACAGTTTATAATGATTCACGAATTAAATACATATATTACTGGTAAAAGGTATATGATATACATGTTTTTGGAAAGCTGGCGAAAAATCAATAACTTTTCATTTAGATATCGAATAGTTTCGATGAACGGATTAAAAGATACGATCAACTGAATTATGATTGACGTTAATTGGAATTACTTTTAAATCTGCAATTAATATTTAAAACAACTTGTTTGGAAGATTGATAAATTGGATTTTTGAATATTACCAACCGAGTAAATGAATCCTTATATAAGGTATGTCTCGTTTTGTTAAACTATTGTCAAAATTGACTTTTTGAAACGACTTTGGATAACTTTTGTATGTCGATCTCGAGCATTAGGATTGTGATACACTATGACCTGACCTAGCTTGATAAACATTTATTGACCAACATATGTTCTCTAGGTTGAGATCTACGGTTATTTGGTAATCCGAGTTTCATTTTGGTGAATGACCTTATGTGCAGCTAAGGTGAGTTTCATTTGCTCCCTTTTTAAATACTTTAAATATTTTTGGGCTGAGAATACATGCAATTTATTTTAAATGCAATGGATACAAGTACATACTAAATTCTACACCGAGTTTGAACCGAAAATCCCTTAGCTTTGGTAACTAGTAACTGCCGGTTATAAGAACTGGTGGGCGCGAGTAGTAGTATATGGATCCATAGGGCTTGACATCCCCGTCTGTTCCAGGTATAGAAACCCTAGCCTGAACTATAAAACAGACGTATGCTATTTGAGTTTAGTACACGTTGCTTTGCGTGTATTGTACATGTTGGTTGCATGTATGTTAAAACAGGGATACTTATTATAACGTTAAAGTTTAGTTACCAGGGTGCTCAGTCTTGTAGAATATTTTGATAAACGTTTTTGGATGAAACAACTGAAATCTTGTGATCCATCTTTATATACAGATTATGCAAAACATTAAAACTATGAACTCACCAACCTTTGTGTTGACACTTGTTAGCATGTTTATTCTCAGGTTCCCTAGGAGTCTTCCGCTATTTGCTTATATGTTAGACAAGCTATGTGCATGGAGTCTTACATGACATGTTTATCAAGGAAACGTTGCATTCACCAAATCATCACCGTGTATCTTATTTTGACTGCATTGTCAATGGAAGTACTATTGTAAACTATTATTTACGGTGATTGTCTATATGTAGAAATCATCAAATGTCGAAAACCTTTGATTTAAATATTCATTTATGGTGTGCCTTTTCAAAAGAATGCAATGTTTACAAAACATATCATATAGAGGTCAAATACCTCACAATGAAATCGATGAATGACGTGTTCGTCCATATGGATTTGGAGCGATCGTCACAGTTGGTATCAGAGCATTGGTCCTAGCGAACCAGGTCTTGCATGAATGTGTCTAACTGATAGTTGTTAAGATGCATTAGTAAGTCTGGACTTCGACCGTGTCTGCATGTTAAAAGTTTTGCTTTTCATTTCTTGTCGAAAATTACATGCTTATCATTCTTAAGTCTAGACACGTTTTACTGCATTGATTGCATAAATAGTGTATAGACAAAAATTCATATCTTAGCGTATCTGTTACTGTAAACTTTTCCTGACATCTTCCGAAAATTTCTCCGTGATTTATGGAATTTGGTATTATATATACATATGTAAATTATGTATTCAAGAATACCAAACTAAATTCTATAATCTATTTCATATCAAAAATCATCTATCTAATTATACAAGATGGATCCCGTATCTAGTTCAAATTCCTTAAATTCCGACAGCTATTCCGATATGGATATTCTCCTGAACTCTGAAGAAAGTGTAACTGGAATGGATCAACCAATTAGCCATCATCTATTCTGGATGAATTGGGGATGGGTTCGTAGCCTACTTAATTATTGGAGACAAGAAGAAGGCGATCCCTTCCATCCACCACATTGCCCTCTTGGCGAAGAACCTGAAGCACTTACCGGCGAACCTGTTCGTAATACCATTTTCTCTCTCATCTCTGGAATATCTCGTCATGATCATATACTCTCTCAAATTCTGGATCTTATTCATCCGCTCGTCCGAACCGCCAATCATCCTGGTGTAGTAGAAGAAGTCAACGAGCTTCGCGCTCGGGTAGTGGCTTTGGAGAATATGGTGCAAAGGTTACAAGCACCAGCAGCATCACCGGCATCAACAGTACCACCGACAACAACACCAACAGTACCATTACCACCACCAACAACATCCGCATAACCTCAACTTCACAATCTGTTCCACGAGCATCAACGTCATACGCACCGTAGTTACCAAGAAATACCAGCAACAATAACCGATGAAGTATTAACTCATTTTCCCTGAAGAAATTTTATGTATATTTAATATATATGAATTTTGAAATCAAAATAAATCTTTTCGTACCAAGTTATTACGTGTGAATCTTAACTGGTAGGTACTACTCGGTTAATTCATATTACTAATATGCTATGATGTACATACTTCGTTAATGACTTAACCATCGTTAACTACAATCTCTGTTTCCAACTCAATGAATTCCATTTCATAATAAACTAAGTATATTATTCAATTATATGGTTGATTTTATACTTTCATCTTCGATGTATTCGAAACTTTCTAGAAAACATCATTCGTACCTTGCGAAGTTAGGAAGAGTTCCATGAGCACCAACATGATTCACTGAGAAAATATCAATAAAACTGAGTATTGATTACATTAGTGAAATACTCCGTAAAGATTATTAAATCTTTAATGTTTTATTCATTTCTAATTCAAGTCAAAAATCAAATGAGCTTAATATGATATTAACTCATCAAATCTGTATTACATCTGAAGAAAATATACATACATATATTTTCATAAAGACGGTAATAAAAATTCTTTTGTACAAAATATTACTTGTGAAATCTTTAACGGGTAGGTAATTCCCGGGAAATATTTAAGTTCACAATTAATATGTTACACTGTACATTCTTCAACTTTGATTCAAAAATTATTAACTATGCTCACAGCGATATACAATCGTTTCCATACAAATTGAATTACATATTCTGATATTGACGGATCAGAATCCAAGTCAAGATTTAACGGGTGACATCATTCTTAGATCTCTACATCTTTCAAAGCTATACTTTGACTTCAAAAATGTGAAAGATCCTTTAGCATTGTTATTACTGAAAATAACCTTGCAATTCCTTTCCAAAAGTATCCAGTATTATCAACCGTTCAACCAGTCAACGACGACCTTTCAGACTTGTAACTTTGGCATATACGTTTTTGTTACTGGGGAACCTTTCATGTTCCACCACATTAGCAGTAAATTTACCAACAACTTCATTGATCTTTGACCTTCCGAAAAATCCTTATACTCATTGAAACTGTATCATGTACTCATCCACATCTTGTAACGGCAATTGCCATACCAACTATCAAGAATTAGCAATCAGTATTTTGAAATCTTGTAGCACGTCTACGCCAACAGTTATATGTGTACATATAACGTTTACCTCTTGGACTTACATACTTTGAATGTGAAGTTTCCGAAAAACACCCCAAACTACGAAACTAGTTCTCCGAATTTTGGAAAAATGTTGATGAAGCAGCAAAAACTGTAAACGACCTTAACAGTCAAAAGTTTGATGATAAAGAATAGTATGGTGGTAAAGCTGAGAAAAAGAGAAATTTTGGAACTGGAAAACGGATTGAGCAAAGTATGAAAGAGGCTGTGGATAAATCACAAGGACGAAACCTGTCTTCAAAGAATCCAAATGATTCAGTATCTGTTGAAGCCATTAACGAATACCTTGCTTCCGAATCTAAACCCTTGCAGACAATATTCTTCATCATCCTCTGATATTAGAAATTCTAATATATCATCGTATCTTTCGTTATAAATATCCTCCATATTTCTGGAGATAATTTCATAATCATTCTTATCGAAAATCAATTTTCTCTTTACGATATCTGTGTTACACCATAAAAGAAACTATTTTAGTTTCTAAATTCTGAAACTTTCAAGTTTAAAATATAAATGTTTTGAAGTAATGTTGGGAATTGAAGCATGAGTTAATATAATATAATGACACTTGATCAACGTGATTATATTACAGTAAGTCATGCTGAGTTTCTAATGGAACGTGATAAAGGTTCACATATCATACCCTCATCATGAACCATGTTACATAACTCTTTCATTCTATATAATCTCTAAAAATATCAAGGAAATATTTTCTTAATGATTCGGTCTTTTTTGAGGTATTCTGGTAATTTGACAAGTCAGATTGTGCTATTACCATTTTTTTCTTAGAACATTAGTTATGTTCATCTGAAACTTCATACCTACGAATTCTGGACCATTATCCGCTTGACTTAAGGTCGGGAAGAGAAAACGAAAGCATGAAGCTCCGAAATATAATGGAGAATATAAAGCCCGATAACAATCCCGAAATTACAAACCGTGTATATCAATGCGTATAGCAATATAAAGACACGAGAGAATGAAAAACACTATAACCCCAAGGTAATAGTAGAAGAATATAACTTCCTTTGGTGGTAGATGAAAAAGAAGAATGACAGATATGAAAGTTAAAAGTACATCAAGAATCAAAACTGGATGAAGCATTTCACAATCTTTTGAAGTATGAAATGAGGAAGAAGATGTAGGAGTGGTGAAAATAATGAAACGGAAGTAGTTAATTTATAGCGAAATATCAGACATAACAATCGAGGCAGATTACGCATTTAATCAAAGGAAATCATAATTTCCTTAAATTTCGAAGAATCAAATCTTATTATGAAGATTTTCTATTCCTTAAATTTCAGAAACCAATCGTTACTACGTCAAAAGATAAGACGAATCTCTATTTCACTCTATTATGATAACTTCTCTCATACGCTTCGAGTAATTGGATTGTTTTATCCATATTATTCAAACAGTGATAAAACTCTATTAATCGACTCATATACGGCATGAAAACATTTTTATTGTTAGTCATGACGACCTCACTCAAATTTCGGGACGAAATTTCTTTAACGGGTAGGTACTGTGATGACCCAGAAATTTCTGACCAAATTTAAACTTAATCTTTGTATGATTAACATTTTCGACACGATAAGCAAAGTCTGTAAACTGAATCTCAAAATTTTTGAACTACTTTCATATATTCAAATACCTTTCAGTTGTTCTTGACAATTCGCGAACAATTATATGTATATAGATACATATATATATATATATATATATATATATATATATATATATATATATATATATATATATACTATAACTCGAAAACGTAACAATGTATTAATTGTTTAATACCGTACATTAAACTTATTGGTTTAAATATTTATTTGAATATATATGATAAGTTGGAATATTAATTGTATGAATAACTTGCGACGTATATTTTAAAACGTGTTTAAAAATATTGAGAATAGATATTAACTTGGTTATGAAACGTTTGATAAATACTATTATATTAATAAATAACGAGACAATGATTTATAGAAGTAAATGACCAAAACACTCGAAAGATTAAGATATACTTTGAGTGATATAGTTTATGGATAATTTAAGGCTATATTTTGACAAAGGTACGTGTCACGAAACGTAAAATGCAAGTTTTCTAAGTGTACGAAAATGCATTTGAGAAACCGAAACCGGGACATAAGTTGAGTAACAACGTACGAGTCATCGGAACGAAAATTACAGGTCAACTATGCACATGAATTTAATTTAATATATAATTAATTATATAAATTAAATATATTATATATATTTAAATAATATGTCGACAAACAAGAAAACAAAAGTTTGTGAGCTGGATCAGAGGGCCATGCGATCGCATGGCCTTGAAGCACAAATCCCATGCGATCGCATGGGGTGCTTTTTCAGAAAAAGTTCTATAAATTGCACGATTCTGGTTCAGTTTTCTCACACTTTATATTACTCCGTATTACTTATGTTATTTATTTAATTTATTATTTATAATTATTATAATAATAATAATAATAATAATTATTATTATTATTATTATTATTATTATTATTATTATTATTAATATTAAGATTATTATTATTAATCTTATTATTAATAGTATTAGTATTATTATTTTTACGATACAAAAATAATAATATATATATAATATCACGACGGAGGGATGTCCAAATGATTTCGAAACGGGTTTTCGAGCAAGCTAGAGCTAAAAAAATTATGGGTTATTGTCAAAGAGGTTATGGGTAATATTCGGGGGTATATTTGTGAATCAAACCTAGTGTTTATCATCTCTGTTGCGTCTACGTAATTTCCTACAATATTAAATCTCAATATTGATACGTAAGCACTCATATTTTATCTTTTATATATTAATTGTGTATCCATATCTAGTGCTCGAGTATATATATTTATACATGCTTGTATGCTAAATTTCGTCGCTAAATAGTTTATAATGATTCACGAATTAAATACATATATTACTGGTAAAAGGTATATGATATACATGTTTTTGGAAAGCTGGCGAAAAATCAATAACTTTTCATTTAGATATCGAATAGTTTTGATGAACGGATTAAAAGATACGATCAATTGAATTATGATTGACGTTAATTGGAATTGCTTTTGAATCTGCAATTAATATTTAAAACAACTTGTTTGGAAGATTGATAAATTGGATTTTTGAATATTACCAACCGAGTAAATGAATCCTTATATAAGGTATGTCTCGTTTTGTTGAACTATTGTCAAAATTGACTTTTTGAAACGACTTTGGATAACTTTTGTATGTCGATCTCGAGCATTAGGATTGTGATACACTATGACCTGACCTAGCTTGATAAACATTTATTGACCAACATATGTTCTCTAGGTTGAGATCTACGGTTATTTGGTAATCCGAGTTTCATTTTGGTGAATGACCTTATGTGCTGCTAAGGTGAGTTTCATTTGCTCCCTTTTTAAATACTTTAAATATTTTTGGGCTGAGAATACATGAAATTTATTTTAAACGCAATGGATACAAGTACATACTAAATTCTACACCGAGTTTGAACCGAAAATCCCTTAGGTTTGGTAACTAGTAACTGCCGGTTATAAGAACTGGTGGGCGCGAGTAGTAGTATATGGATCCATAGGGCTTGACATCCCCGTCTATTCCAGGTATAGAAACCCTAGCCTGAACTATAAAACAGACGTATGCTATTTGAGTTTAGTACACGTTGGTTTGCGTGTATTGTACATGTTGGTTGCATGTATGTTAAAACAGGGGTACTTATTATAACGTTAAAGTTTAGTTACCAGGGTGCTCAATCTTGTAGAATATTTTGATAAACGTTTCTGGATGAAACAACTGAAATCTTGTGATCCATCTTTATGTACAGATTATGCAAAACATTAAAACTATGAACTCACCAACCTTTGTGTTGACACTTGTTAGCATGTTTATTCTCAGGTTCCCTAGGAGTCTTCCGCTGTTTGCTTATATGTTAGACAAGCTATGTGCATGGAGTCTTACATGACATGTTTATCAAGGAAACGTTGCATTCACCAAATCATCACCGTGTATCTTATTTTGACTGCATTGTCAATGGAAGTACTATTATAAACTATTATTTACGGTGATTGTCTATATGTAGAAATCATCAAATGTCGAAAACCCTTGATTTAAATATTCATTTATGGTGTGCCTTTTCAAAAGAGTGCAACGTTTACAAAACATATCATATAGAGGTTAAATACCTCGCAATGAAATCGATGAATGACGTGTTCGTCCATATGGATTTGGAGCGATCGTCACAATATCTTTAGTCATCTTTTTCATTCGTCTCTCGACAACATCTATCTTTGCGGAATTGGATTCAAAGTCATGGCTAGAATCGGCTCTAGCTGCTTTAGATGATCTAACGATATCTTTTTCTTGGTGCCACTCATGTAAGTGGGAAGCAGTGATATCAATAATTTTGTAAGCTTCAGTTGCGGTTTTCTTCATAATGGAACCACCAGCTGCTATATCGATGTCTTTTCGTGTAGTGATGTCGCATCCTTGGTAGAATATTTGTACTATTTGATAAGTGTCTAAACCATGTTGCGGACATCCTCTTAACAACTTTCCAAATCTTGTCCACGCCTCATATAGAGTTTCATTTGGCTTCTGTGTGAACATAACTATTTCTCCTTGAAGTCTCACGGCTTTAGATGCCGGAAAGAATTGTTTAAGAAATTTTTTAACTAAAATGTCCCATGTATCAATCGCCCCTTCAGGTAATGATTCTAACCAATCTTTGGCTTCTCCCTTTAAAGTCCAGAGAAATAACATGAGATATATCTGTTCATCCTCCACTTCTCGGATTTTAAATAGAGTACATATCCTATTAAAAGTACGAAGATGTTCGTTTGGATCTTCCTTCGGTGCACCACTAAATTGGCAATGATTAGTCACCATGTGTAGGATTTATCCTTTGATTTCATAATCTGGCGCATTAATGTCTGGTTGAGTAATTGTGTGACCTTGGCCAGTGCGTTTAGCTCTCATTCGGTCTTCCATACTTAGAGGTTCCAGATTTTCCATGATTGAATTTGTTGAATCTAAATCACTAGAGGATTCTGATTTAATGGTTTGTTCCTCGACAATCTCTGTTTAAATAATTGGTGGTTCCGGAGGAAAGATTAATGGTTCAGGATCTCTGAATTGTCCCTGAATATCCTCCGGATTCTCAATTGTGAGGTCGGGTTCAAAAAATGGATTATCGGAAATTTGAATTGGAGTACTTAGTCGACTTGATGATAATTCTAAAGAAAAATCAACGGCAACAATATTGGCTAGATGTCTTGATCGAGTTATAGGTGGTGAACGTATAAAAGGTGGTGAACGTTTTGCTCGGTGCATTCACTGAATATCCTATTAGTTATAAAAAAAAAATTATATAAGTTATCAAAGTAATAGACTTTTCTGATTTTGCCCACGTTTCGAATAGCCAATAGATGCAGCAGGTAGCCAGGACCCTTTAAATCGGAAGCCCACAACTCGCCACTAACAAATCCAACTATTACTACGAACCAGAAAATTTTGGATGTCAATCAATTTAACCACTTAAAATAATTTTTCGTTGAAATTTAAAGAAATTTTAGAGAATAAATAGAAAATTCTATGTCCTAAAAACTAGAGCGTCGAGAAATAAGAAAGAAAAAGAGCGCGTCGGAAAACGTCGAAAAATAAAAGGTCGAAAAATAAAAATAAGAAAGTAGCGCGTCGAAACTTAAAATTCTAAAAACTAAAAATTAAAAGTTATGTCTAAAGGTATTAAAGCTTAAAGGAATTCTAAATCCAAAACGGCAATAACTTAAAAAGTACTAAAATCTTAAAACGGCGTCGCAAAATTCTAAAGCACTTAAATCTTAGTCTAAAGAAAAAGCACTTAAGGGATTTTACGGCAAAGCTTAAAAATCTAAAAATATAAATAACTACGGCAAAAACTATAACTTAAAACTAATTACGAGCGATAAAAATATAAATTACGTACTAAATAATAAAAATATACAATTTATAAAAAGAGACAAAAAAATGATAAAATTACTAATTTTTATAAAAATATTATTTATTTTATAAAAGTATTAATTTATATAATTAATAAAACTAATTAAAACTTAAATTACAAATTAAAACTAAAAACTAAACTAATTAATTAAATAATTAACCCTAATTAGGGTTTATAATAATAATAATAATTAATACTCCATAATTAATGCAGAACTAGGTCAAATATGGCGTGTCAGACAAGGCCATGCGATCGCATGGATATCGCGTTATATTTTCATGCGGTCGCATGGGTTAGGGTTCCAGGCCAGAATATGGGCTGCTACAGTACCAGGCCCGAAAATCTTTAATTTTTTAATTTTTCTGTTTTTATAAAATATTTATATAAACAAATAAAAACTTATATTTTAAAAACTAAAATAAAAATAAAGAAACTTTATAATTTTATATATATATTTAACAAACTCTTAAAAATATATATATTTTGTTTATTTTTTTTTATATTTTTGTATTTTTAATATTTAAAACGTATTTTTACAAAAAGAAATTAAAACTTAATAATTTTTTTTTTATATATATAGCGTTTCGCTTCCGGCGTTTAAGCAGTCCCCGGCAGCGGTGCCAAAAATACTTGATGTGCGTAGAGGTGTATACGAAATAACTTATATTTTACTAGGAAATACTATTAAAAACGATACAATTTTACACAAGTTATTTATTTATTTATAAAGTGGATATACCTATACCTTGCTACAACACGTATAGGCAGTGTACCTAATCGTACAGTAGTGTAGTTTTTAGTAAGTCCGGTTCGTTCCACAGGGAGCTAGCCAAGTTTAGCGCTATATTTTTAAAACTATATTTTTATATATATAAATATATATATATATATATATATATATATATATATATATAAGTAGTATTATTATTATAAAAGGGGGTTTTTACCGTTTAATGACCGGTTTGTCGATTTTAAAACTTTAGTCGCAATTAAAACTTAATGTAAAATATTAAAAATAAAAATAACTTAATTTAAAGCGTAAAGTAAATGACAATAATTAAAGTGCGAAAAATGAAAATGCGATAAATAAAATGACAATAAATAAAATTGCGATAATTAAAAAGTACGATAATTAAAAGTGCAATTAAATAAAATGACAGTAAATAAAAGTGCGATAAAATATGAAATAAAGGAACTATGCTTATTTAAACTTCCGTAATCATGATGTTTGACGTGTTGATTTTAGTTTATTACCATGGGTTAATTGTCCTTTGTCCTGGATTATTCAATATGTCCATCTGGTTTTTATCCATAACAGTCCATCAATCATAAATATAAAGTGCGAGTGTCCTCGTCAAATTATCCTTATATCCGAAGTCAAATATTCCAACTAATTGGGGACTTAAACTATAATTACACCAATTTTTCTTGTATATAATTCACCCCTGTTTTAATAAGTCCATTGCCTATTAATCCATTCCCGTGTCCGTTTAAATGAACGATTATTGGTACTTATAAATATCCCGCCCATCGTATCCGATCGAGTGTATGTGGTTATTTATAGGTACGTCCAATTGTAAATCTTTATATTAAATTAACGAACTATCATTCAATTAAACAAATATAAAGCCCATTAATAGCCCATAGTCTAATTTCCACAAGTGTCGTTCTTTTATCTAAACCTCAATTATGGTACAAAGCCCAATTACCCCGTCTTTAATATTTAGTCCAACATCATGATTACTTCGATTTAAATAAGCATAATAATCACTTAGCTACGAGACATTAATTTAAAAAGGTTGAACATAACTTACAATGATTAATAATAGCGTAGCGTTACACGGACAGAATTTCGACTTACACCCTTACAACATTCGCTAACATACCCTTATTATTATTAAATTAAAATTAAAATTAAAATTATAAATTATATATATCGTAGAGATAGAGAGGATAGAAAAAGTGTGTTACATTCGACCAAAAACTGCGAAATTTATAGGATGTCACCAACCTTTTTGCTCGATGCGATCGCATGGCATTTGTGCCTTCTGGCCATGCGATCGCATGGCCTGGGAATCCAGCTCACATTTGCTTGTTTTCTTCTTGCCGACGGTTTTAATATATAATATAATATATATATAATTTTTAAGAATTAATTATATATTATATTATATTCATGTGCATAGTTGACTTGTAATTTTTAGTCCGTTGCGTCGAGCGTTGAGAGTTGACTCTGGTCCCGGTTCCGGATTTTTGAATGTCCTTTCGTACTATTTAATATCTTGTACTTTGCGTTTTGCGGCTCGTACTCTTGTAATTTTGAGACGTTTCTCATCAATAATTTGAACCACTTTGATTGTACTTTGTACTTTTGAGCTTTTTGGTCGTTTGCGTCTTCAATTCGTAGAATCTGTCTTTTGTCTTCACCTTTTATTATTTAAACGAATATCACTTGTAAATAGAACAATTGCAACTAAAAGCTTGTCTTTCTTGAGGGATAATGTTATGAAATATATGTTCGTTTTTAGCATTATCACCATATGACTTATATTTAATTTTATAAACCCATTTGCAGCCAATAGGTTTCCTATCAGCAGGCAAAGAGGTTAATTCCCAAGTATTATTCCTATGGAGGGCTTCCATTTCCAAATTCATGGCATCATTCCAATGTTTATGCTTAGAAGCTTCCCAATAGGTACTTGGTTCAATGCTTTTATTAAGAGTTGTAATGAAGCAGAGATGTTCAACACTAAGATTAGAATAATTAATAGACTTTTCAATTCCATATTTAACTTTGCCTTCAACAATAAAATCATTATATTTTCTTGGCATGGAACTATCTCTTTGAGACCTTCTAGGTGTGAAAGTATAAGATTGTGACACATTCTCATTATTAGACACATCATTAGATTTGCCCTCAGGGATAGCAGGATCATCATTAGATGTTGTAGTTGGACAACATGACCTGGTATGTTCATGTTGACCAGTACTACTTGGTCTTGTATCATTAGGTGAACTATCCAAGGTCAAATCATCACTACTGCCATCACCTTTTCTATTATTATCTTTCCCTTCATCATTGGGTCTTGAATTATTTGGACTGTCTGTATTTAATTCATCAAAAAAGTTTAGCCGACTCAAAGTTTTATCATTAAAGTTTACCTCACTATTCTTTAGTTTGAAAGGGAAAACATTCTCAAAGAACTTAACATCTCTGGATATGAAAACATTTTTATGATCAAGACTATAAAGTTTATAGCCTTTTTTAGTTGAAGAATATCCAAGTAAAACACATTTTTGAGACCTTTCAGAAAATTTATCATTGTTGTTCAGAACATTTATAAAAGCTAGACATCCAAAAACTCTCAAATGGGAAAGATTAGGAGCTCTGTTATAGATCATTTCAAAAGGGCATTTTCCTTTTAAAACAGAACTTGGAGTTCTGTTGATTAAATAAGCAGAAGCTAAAATACATTCATCCCAAAACTTCAAAGGAATCCCCCCTTGAAACATAATAGCTCTTGCAACATTTAGTGAGTGTCTATGTTTCCTTTCAACAATACCATTCTATTGAGGTATATAAACACAACTAGTTTGATGCACAATGCCACTTTTACTAGTGAATTCACTAAACTTAAAATTCAGAAACTCTGTGCCATTATCAGTTCTGATAGTTTTAACATTTTTGTTGAACTGATTTTTAAGTAAACAAGTTAGATTCTCAAAACAATTAAACACATCATCTTTCTCTTTCATAAGATACACCCACACAGCTCTAGTGTAATCATCTACAATGGTTAAAAAATACTTAAAACCATTGTAACTTGTGACCCTATATGGCCCCCATACATTCGAATGTAACAACTCTCCTAAAACACTAGACTTATGCTCACTAAGAGGAAAAACCTCTCTAGTTTGTTTAGCCTTAAAACAAATTTCACAAGGATTATCAGAAATAATATTATCTTTGAAAAAAAGATTATCTTTTAAATGCATTAAAGCCTGCTCAGCAGGATGACCAAGTCTGGAGTGCCATAAATCTTTAGTTAAAAAATTATGATTACTTGTATTAGTTATTCCTGAATTACCTTCACAATTTCCAGTTAGATAATAAAGTCCATCACATTGTTCACCAGTCACTAAGATCTCCCTGGACACCAAGTCCTGAAGGTGACATGCATGTTTATCAAAATTAACAAATAAATTGTTATCTTTCACTAAACAATAAACAGATAGTAAACTTACACAATACTTAGGTATAACTAAAACATCTTTCAAAATTATTTTCTCATTAGTTTTTAAATCCCCAATTTTAGACACTTTAGCCTTGGTTCCATTTGAATGTCCAACAGTCATGTTTAAATCACTAACATCAACATATGAAACAAAATTTTCAACAGAATCTGTCATGTGTTGATTAGCTCCTGAGTCTACAATCCATCCAAAATGACCTCTATGTTTTTTATTTGAAGCATTTGAAACAAAAAACCTTTTTATGTTTGAGTTAAAGAAAACATTATAATTAACAAAAGTACCTGAAACATTTGAAACAACTGACTTATTTCCACTTTTATCATCCAAAAGACTAAGAAGTTTCATTACCTTTTAATTACTTAATGAAACAGGATTAGAAACACTAGCAGAATTATTATCATTACTCATTTTACTTGAGTTACCCTTATAGTTATTCCCAAACCCTTTTCTTTTAAGATTTGGTGGATAACCAATCACTTCAAAACACTTATCAATAGTATGATTAGTCATACCACACTTGGTACACTTTCAATTTCCACTCCTAGTTGGAAAACCAACTAGTTTAAAACATTTTTCAGTAGGATGATTATCTCTGCCACACTCTGCACACCTTTGACCAGAAGAAGATGTATTTTTACTTTTAAAATTATTAGATGAAAATGCAGAAGACTCATTCAGAGATTTTTTTTCAGAGAGAGGAGCTCCCCTATGTGATTCTTTTCTAGAAATAATAGAGAAAGCAGTTTTAACAGTTGGTAAAGGGTCCCTCATTAACAAATTACTTCTAATAGGTAGATATACATCATCTAGACCCATAAGAAATTGCATTAGTTTGATTAGATTAGTGTGATCTTTGAATTCTTTTGATGCTGTGAGGCCACAAGCAGGTAATTGCACAAGAACATCATATTTGAAACAACCCAACCCGTATTCCATACGATAATTTTTTTTTTTATTAATACACATTTACGCTCCAATTAAAATGTACCACAATTAAAAGTTTACAAGGCACGAAGGCCATTAATTAAGTTTAATACAAGTTCGACCCACTACAAATGATAGTTTATAATCTAAACGACACTTCGAGCATGGTTTGGGACTAAACTACCCAAAACGTTAGGCCAACTTCCAAAAGCTCCAACGAAACATCATCAAAGGACACCTAGTGCCCGACAACCCCTTTTCCCTTATCCGCACCTGCATCTAAAAAGATAAACAACGAGAGGGGTAAGCTAAAAGCTTAGTGAGTGCAACAATTATACGATTACATATACAACCTAAATACTTTCAATCACTTACGCATTTACCGCATACATGCTAGCAATATAAATAGTCATACCATCACAAGTATAATAATAAACCTTCCACCATACGAGCTAGCATAACAATAGCATATAGCACAAACAATATAATATGCTACAATCCACACAACCATGGTTAACCAATCGAACGAGGGAACGGTATTTAAAGGACCGTCGGAGTTCATAACAACCATTAGTGCACTTAACACTTCGTACACTAACCTCACGGGTGGTATCTTAACACTTCGATACTTCACCCCAGGTGGTACCTTAACACTTCGACACTTCACCCCGAGTGGTGTCTTAGCACATCGACACTTCACTCGTTACATCTCTCGAAGTGGCATCTTAACACATCGATGCTTCACTCCCGAGTGGTGTCTTAACACATTAACACTTCACTCGCCACGTGAGAAGTGGTGTCTAAACACGTCGACACTTCACAACTCGTACTACACAAATAAATACATCGCATATGCACGCATATAATTATTCCACTCACCTTAACACTTCGGTGATGATTTAATGCTTCCGTATGCTTCGAGCAAAGTACCTAATACATAAGTACACATTCAATACACAACTAGTGGAACTAGCCACATTACTTACACTTGAGCATTTAATGACCCAATTTGCATTAAATAACTCAACTACACCAAAATCGCCCTTAATTGGCCAAGACACATGTTAAATCACTAAAACTAGCGATTTAAAGTCTACTAACTTAAACCAACACAAACTTAGGGAATTCATACCCATTTCACCCAAACTAGGTCAACATTACTAGTTTGACCCATTTCAACACTTAATACTTACAAACTTGGTCAACTTAACCCATTTACCATTCTTTCAACATTTAACAAGTGTTTTAGTGCTTAACAACACAATTAACACTTACAATTCTCATTTCATTTGACCTAAACCCTAGATTGTAGCTATTAGGGTTTCCTTTCATCAACATAACCCAAGTCCACCCATATTACTCCCAAATGGGTCTTACAAGTTCCAAATTAACCAAACCCTAGCATAAACTAATTAAAACTCAAAATATGGAGTTAATACTTACCAACACTATCCTCTTGTAGCTAAGAACAAGGAGAACAACTTTAATTCTTGCTCCAAGGTTTGATTCACAAATCTCCACTCTCAAATCTAACTTGAAATCAATTGGGTTTTTAAGTTTTGAGAGTAATTAGAGAAAGAAAATGAAAAAGAAATCAATAAAAGAGGATAAGTGGCTGAGACTTAAAGTCTCCATCAGATCTATACGCAAAAAGATGATTTTGCCTTTGAACCACTTATTTTAAAACAAAAATCTGGAATCAGTTCGCCCAGTGGGTCGCAGCGCGGCCCCAATTGTCGTGGCGCAGCAATTAACGTATTTTACGAGCTTTCTTAAATCATTCCTGACTCAGATTCTAGTTATTTGTCGCGGCGCAACCCTCTTCTCCGCGGCGCGACATATAAAGGGAAACTCGACCCTTCTTATCATGCCTCCTAACTTTGCTTTGCGTTCAACGTCGCGGTGCGACAAAGGCTTCCGCAGCGCGGCAATGACCTTCAACTGAGCCATTCGACAACTTTACACAACTTAACGATTTATCCAACTTGTACACTTTGTTCACGCTTCCTATGCACGTCTAAACCTCATCTTTTAGTCTCACAAGCCTTAACATCAACAAAGACTCATGCATATACCTATACATGCATATATTCTAAACACACATATATATATACATACATATTCGTATATATATATAATTACACAATTACTAACACTTAGATCTTCTAATCATACAAATGCACAAGTTATAAGCGTACTAAAAACTAAGTTTGTACCTTTAAATATGTACGGGAAAAACGGGATGTTACAACTCTCCCCCACTTAAATCGGAGCACGTCCTCGCGATCCAAGCCGCATGAAATGCCGGAAGATAAACCAAAACAAACTCTTCGGATTCCCACGTAAACTCGGAACCCTTTCGATGTCGCCATTGCACTTTGAAAGTTCTAACTTCTTTATTCCGCAACATCTTTACCTTCTCATCAAGGATTGCAATCGGCTCTTCCGCATATTCTAGCTTGTTGTTCAAAGTAATCTCATCTAAAGTCACCCAAGTCGAGTCATCCGCAAGACACCTACAGAGATGGGAAATATGAAATGTGTTATGGATCCCCGCAAGCTCTTTGGGCAACTCTAGTCTATAAGCAACCTCACCAACACGTTCCAAAACCTTGAAAGGACCAATAAATCGAGGAGCTAACTTTCCTCGCTTTCGAAACCGAATAACACCTTTCCATGGAGAAACCTTAAGCATCACCATGTCACCTTCTTGAAATTTGATCGTTCGTCTACCTTTATCGGCATAAGATTTTTGTCTATCTTGCGCCGCCTTAAGTCGAGCCCGAATCATCTCAATTTTACTATTCGTCTCTAGGACTAAATCGGTATTCCCGATTTCTCGTTGTCCCACTTCACCCCAACAAATAGGAGTTCGACACCTACGCCCATAAAGCATCTCATAAGGTGGTATTCCAATACTAGTGTGGTAACTATTATTGTACGAGAATTCCACCAATGGTAAGTGCTCATCCCAACTACCACCAAAATCAATAATACACGCCCTTAACATATCCTCTAACGTTTGGTTCGTACGCTCGGTTTGACCCTCCGTTTGAGGATGATACACCGTGCTCCTTTTCAATTGAGTACCCATATCTTCATGAAACTTATTCCAAAACCGAGACGTGAGACGAGTATCTCGATCCGAAACAATAGATATAGGAACCCCATGTCTCGATATCACCTCCTTGATAAACAACTTAGACAAAGTCTTCGATGATATCGTTTCCCGAATGGGAAGAAATAAAGCACTCTTCGTCAATCTATCAACTATTACCCAAATCGTATCATATTGGGTTCTCGCCGTCTTTGGTAACTTGGTAATGAAGTCCGTGGTAATGTGTTCCCATTTCCATTTCGGGACTTCCAATGGTTGTAACTTACCGTACGGCTTTTGGTGTTCGAATTTAACTTGCAAACACGTGACGCATTGTTCAACATACTTAACAACATCACGTTTCATGCCCGACCACCAATACTCATTCTTTAAATCAAGGTACATTTTCGTTGAACTCGGATGAATGGAATACTTTGACTTATGGGCTTTATCAAGGAGCACTTGTTGGTAACCACCCATCTTAGGCACCCACACTCTTCCTTGAAAAGATAACAAGCTATGCGGGCCTAATGTAATAGACTCCGTTTGCCCTACAATCCGCTCTTCATGCCTGTTGTGAACGAAAGCTTCAATTTGAATCTCACCAAGCTTTACAAGAAAATCGTTAGTAATAATCATGCGTAACGATCCTACTCGTATCGCCGGATGTTGGCTCTTTCTACTTAACGTATCCGCGACCACGTTCGCCTTACCCGGATGATAAAGTATCTCACAATCATAATCTTTTACCACATCCATCCACCTACGTTGACGATAATTCAAATCTCGTTGATTAAAGAGATGTTTCAAACTCTTGTGATCCGAATAAATCATACACTTGACACCATACAAGTAGTGGCGCCAAATTTTCAACGCATGAACCACCGCTGCCAATTCAAGATCATGAGTCGGGTATCTCTTTTCGTGTTCCTTTAATTGTCGAGAGGCGTAAGCGATGACTTTACCCCTTTGCATTAGAACACACCCGAGCCCATTTAAAAAAGCATCACAATAAACCGTCATGTCTTCTACCCCTTCCGGCAACACTAACACCGGAGCTTGACACAACTTCTCTTTTAACAATTGAAAAGCAATTTCTTGCTCGTTTTCCCAATTGAACCTTACGTTCTTCCTTGTCAACTTCGTCAAAGGAGAAACAATCTTAGAAAAGTCTTGGATAAACCGACGATAATAACCGGCCAATCCGAGAAAACTTCGAATTTCCGTAGGCGTAGTCGGTCGTCCCCAACTCTTCACCGTCTCTATCTTCCCCGGATCTACTTGAATACCTTCTTTATTCACAATGTGGCCAAGGAATTGAACTTCCCTTAGCCAAAATTCACATTTGAAGAATTTAGCATACAACTTCTCCTTCCCTAACGTCTTCAACACTTCACGCAAATGGTGTTCATGTTCCTTCATACTCTTAGAATAAACAAGTATGTCGTCAATGAACACAATTACCGACTTGTCCAACATGGGTTAGCATACTCGGTTCATTAGATCCATGAATGTCGCCGGTGCATTCGTAAGACCAAAAGGCATAACTACAAACTCAAAATGCCCGTACCGAGTTCGAAAAGCCGTTTTCTCTATGTCTTCCTCACGGACCCGCACCTGATGATAGCCGGACCATAGGTCAATCTTAGAAAAATACGTTGCACCTTGGAGTTGGTCAAACAAATCGTCAATCGGAGGCAATGGATAACGATTCTTGATCGTCACTTTGTTCAACTCCCGATAATCGATGCACATCCGCATACTACTGATAATGCTAAAAACGAACATATATTTCATAGCATTATTCCTCAAGAAAGACAAGCTTTTAGTTGCAATTGTTCTATTTACAAGTGATATTCGTTTAAATAATAAAAGGTGAAGACAAAAGACGGATTCGACGAATTGAAGACGCAAACGACCAAAAAGCTCAAAAGTACAAAAGACAATCAAAAAGGTTCCAATTATTGATAAGAAACGTCTCGAAATTACAAGAGTACAAGATTCAAAACGCAAAGTACAAAATATAAAATTGTACGCAAGGACGTTCGAAAATCCGGAACCAGGACCAGAGTCAACTCTTAACGCTCGACGCAACGGACTAAAAATTACAAGTTAATTATGTATATAAATATAATATAATATATAATTAATTATATTAATTATATATATATTATATATATATTATAAACCGTCGGTAAACAAAGAGCCAAACTCCTCTGAGCTGTAAAAGTAACCTCCGCGACTCGCGGAGTTTGAAGGCAAAATTCACAGCGAGTCGCGGAGCCCCAAAAATCGAAATTCCCTATAAAGCCAACCGAATTCTGATCACAATTCATATCTTTTTCTTCTCTTATCATACGTAAAATTTATATATATATATATAATTTATATTTTAATTTTAATTTTAATTCTAATAATAAGGGTATGTTAGCGAATGTTGTAAGGGTGTAAGTCGAAATTCTGTCCGTGTAACGCTACGCTATTTTTAATCATTGTAAGTTATGTTCAACCTTTTTATATTAATGTCTCGTAGCTAAGTTATTATTATGCTTATTTAAAACGAAGTAATCATGATGTTGGGCTAATTACTAAAATTGGGTAATTGGGCTTTGTACCATAATTGGGGTTTGGACAAAAGAACGACACTTGTGGAAATTAGACTATGGGCTATTAATGGGCTTTATATTTGTTTAACTAAATGAAAGTTTGTTAATGTTAATATAAAGATTTACAATTGGGCGTCCCTATAAATTACCATATACACTCGATCGGACACGATGGGCGGGGTATTTATATGTACGAATAATCGTTCATTTAACCGGACACGGGAATGGATTAATAGCCACTAGAATAATTAAAACAGGGGTGAAATTACATTCAAGGGTAATTGGTGTAATTGTTAACAAAGTAGTAAAACCTTGGTTTACACGCAGTCGATAACCTGGTGTATTCATTAAACAAAGTATTAAAACCTTGTTATAATTCGAATCCCCAATTAGTTGGAATATTTAACTTCGGGTATAATAATAATTTGACGAGGACACTCGCACTTTATATTTATGACTGATGGACTGTTATGGACAAAAACCAGACGGACATATTAAATAATCCAGGACAAAGGACAATTAACCCATGGGCATAAAACTAAAATCAACACGTCAAACATCATGATTACGGAAGTTTAAATAAGCATAATTCTTTTATTTCATATTTAATTTCCTTTATTTTATATTTAATTGCACTTCTAATTATCGCACTTTTATTTATTGTTATTTAATCGCACTTTTAATTATCGTACTTTTTAATTATCGCAATTTTATTTTATCTCACTTTTATTATTCGCAATTTCATTATCGTTATTTACTTTACGCTTTAATTTAAGTCTTGTATTTATTTTATATTTTACATTAGGTTTTAACTGCGACTAAAGTCTTAAAATCGACAAACCGGTCATTAAACGGTAAAAACCCCCCTTTATAATAATAATATTACTTATATATATATTTGTATTTTTATAAAAGTAAACTAATATAGCGTTGAGCTTTGTTTAAAGATTTCCCTGTGGAACGAACCGGACTTACAAAAAACTACACTACTGTACGATTAGGTACACTGCCTATAAGTGTTGTAGCAAGGTTTAAGTATATCCATTCTATAAATAAATAAATATCTTGTGTAAAATTGTATCGTATTTAATAGTGTTTTCTGCTAAAATTAATAACTATTTTATATACACCTCGCATAACATCAAGTATTTTTGGCGCCGCTGCCGGGGACACTCTTAAACGCCGGAAGCGCAACGCTAAAATATAAAATAAAAAAAAAAGATTTTTAGCTTACTTCTATTAAAAATTCGTTTTTGTAAAAATACGTTTTAAATATTCGAAAATATAAAAAGAAAAACAAAAATATAAGTATTTTTAAGATTTTGTTAAATATTTAAGTTTTATAAGTTTCTTTATTTTTATTTTAATTTATAAAAATATAAGTTTTATTAAATATCTTTTATATATAGAAAAAAAACAGAAAACAGAAAATAAAAAAAAAATAAATAAAGAAAAAACGCGTCGAATTTAAACCTGTCAGCTGAATTCTGGAACCCCGCGACTCGCGGGGTTTGAAGCATTAATTACCGCGACTCGCGGAGCTTCTCTGACAGGGGACAAAAAACCCTAAACCAGCATTAATTACGGGTATTAATTAATTATTATTATTATTTAACCCTAATAATTATTATTATTATTATTAGTTTTATTTTAAGATTTACTTTTTATTTAATTTGTATTTTTAGTTTAATTAGTTTAGTTAAATTGTAAAATTAATAGTTTTATTAAATAAATAATATAAAAATAATATTTTTATAAAAATTGTACTTTTTACAACTTTTTGTATATTTTTATATTTTGTCCCTTTTTAATCGTTGTAGCATAATATTTGTATTTTTCTCTCATATTTAATTTTAAACTTAGTTTTTGCTATAGTTATTTTTACTCCTAGATTTTAGGCTTTGCCGTAGAATTCCTTAAGTGCTTTTTCTTTAGACTAAGATTTAGGTGCTTTAGAATTTTGCGACGCCTTTTTAAGTTTTAGTTTCTTTTTAAGTTATTTCCATTTGGGATTTAGTTTTTCTTGTAAGCTTTAATATTTTTAGACACCTTTTACTATGTATCAATTATCATTCCAATTAGTAATATCAATTTGCGATTATAATTTTAAGTTAGTTGTAGTAATAAGGTTAGGTTAGTCAACTATTTTTAAGTTTTTATAAGTTTCTTTTATTTTTCCGTCACCTTTTATTTTTCAACCATTTTTTTTTCTTTTTCGACCTTTTGCGGCGAACTCTTTTTCTCTCTTATTTCTCGCCATTCTAGTTTTTAGGACTTAGAATTTTTTCTACTTCTTATCTAAATTTCTTAAAATTACGAAAATTTATTTTGAGTGGTTAAATTGATAGACATCAAAATTTTCTGGTTCGTAGTAATAGTTGGATTTGTACATGGACCGGGTTATTGGAGCCAAACAGTCCTCAATTATATTGAGACCAAACGAATCCTGCCCCTCTGCTGCATCTTTTGGCTATTCGAAACGTGGGCAAAATCAGAAAAGTCTATTAATTGGATAACTTATTATAATTTTTCTTTCCTTTTAAAAACTAATAGGATATTCAGTGAATGCACCGAGCAAGACGTTCATCACCTTTTGTACGTTCACCACCTGTAACTAGATCAAGACATTTAGCAAATATAACCACCGTTGATTTTTCTTTAGAATCGTCATCCAGTAGACCAAGTACTTCAGTTCAAATTTCCGATAATCCATTTTTTGAACCCGACCTCACAATTGAGAATCCGGAGAATATTCAGGAATGGTTCGTAGATCCTGAACCATTAAACTTTCCTCCGGAGCCACCAATCATTCAAACAGAGATTGTTGAGGAACGAACCATTAAATCAGAATCATCTAGTGATACCGATTCAACAAATTCAATTATGGAGAATCTGGAACCTTTAAGTATGGAAGACCAAATGAGAGCTAAACGCACTGGCCAAGGTCACGCAATTACTCATCCAGACATTAATGCGCCAGATTATGAAATCAAAGGACAAATTCTACACATGGTGACTAATCAATGCCAATTTAGTGGTGCGCCGAAGGAAGATCCAAATGAACATTTACGTACCTTTAATAGGATCTGCACACTATTTAAAATACGAGAAGTGGAGGATGAACAGATATATCTCATGTTATTTCCCTGGACTTTAAAGGGAGAAGCCAAAGATTGGTTGGAATCGTTACCTGAAGGGGCGATTGATACATGGGACGTTTTAGTTGACAAATTTCTTAAACAATTCTTTCCTGCATCTAAAGCCGTAAGACTTCAAGCAGAAATTATTACGTTCACACAGAAACTAAATGAAACTCTATATGAGGCGTGGACTAGATATGGAAAGTTGTTAAGAGGATGTCCGCAACATGGTTTAGACACATGTCAAATAGTACAAATATTCTACCAAGGATGCGACATCACTACAAGGAAAGACATAGATATAGCAGCTGGTGGTTCTATTATGAAGAAAACCGAAACTGATGCTTACAAAATTATTGATAACACTGCTTCCCACTCACATGAGTGGCACCAAGAAAAAGATATCGTTAGATCATCTAAAGCAGCTAGAGCCGATTCTAGCCATGACTTAGATTCCATTTCCGCAAAGATAGATGCTGTGGAGAGACGAATGGAAAAGATGACTAAAGATATTCACTCAATACGAATTAGTTGTGAGCAGTGTGGAGGACCACATTTGACAAAAGATTGTCTCAGTATTGAATTAACAATGGAACAAAGAGAGAATATTTCATACATAAACCAAAGGCCTGGAAATAATTATCAGAATAATTATCAACCGCCAAGACCAATTTACAATCAAAACCAGAATTATAACCGAAATATTCCATACAACAACCAACAAGGTCCTAGCAATCAACAAGTATCCAATAATACTTACAATCAGCAAAGACCTAATTTTCAGAACAAACCACCACAACAAACCGATGATAAAAAGCCGAATTTAGAAGATATGATGATGAAGCTAGTTGAAACTCAAACGCAGTTTTTCACATCTCAAAAACAAACTAATGAACAAAATGCTCAAGCATTTAGAAATCAACAAGCTTCTATTCAAAATCTGGAACAAGAAGTGAGTAACCTAGCAAGGTTAATAGGTGAAAGAAAACCGGGAAGTCTACCTAGTGATACAAATGCTAACCCCAGGAATGAAACAGCTAAAGCTATTACCACAAGAAGTGGTACAACACTTAAACCACCTGAAATACCTGTAACTTCTGATGAAACTATTCCTACTCCACAAGAACCACAACCTGATCAAGATAAGGAAAAAGAACCGGTAGTTGAAAAGGTTAATGAAGATAACACAGTTAAGGATAAACCTTATGTTAAACCATACCAACCACCACTTCCTTACCCGAGTAAAATGAAGAAAGAGAAACTTGAAGCCGAGCAATCCAAATTCTTGGATATGTTTAAACAGATAAATGTAAATCTTCCTTTCATTGATGTGATTTCAGGAATGCCAAGATATGCTAAATTCTTGAAAGATCTAATCTCAAATAGAAAGAAAATGGAAGAACTCTCGGCTGTTACTATGAATGCTAATTGTTCAGCAGTGCTGTTGAATAAGATACCAGAAAAACTATCTGATCCAGGAAGTTTCACAATTCCATGTTTTCTGGGTAGTCTTAGTTCAATAGAAGCATTGGCAGACTTAGGTGCTAGTATAAATCTAATGCCGTATTCACTATACGCTAAACTAGACCTTGGAGAATTGAAACCAACCAGAATAAGCATACAACTAGCCGATAGATCAATAAAATATCCTAGAGGGATAATGGAGAACATGCTAGTTAAAGTTGGTACTTTAGTATTTCCAGTAGATTTTGTTGTTTTAGACATGGAAGAAGATTCTCAAGTTCCTCTCATATTAGGAAGACCATTCTTAAACACGGCTAAAGCAATGATAGACGTGTTCGGTAAGAAACTGACCCTAAGTATAGAGGATGAGAGTGTTACCTTTTCAGTTGATAGAGCAATGCAACAACCACAATCTGCAGATGATACATGTTATTATATTCAAACTATAGATGCACATGCAGAATTATTAGAAGAATTTCCAGAATTACAAGGAACAGGAGAATGTTCTTTAGGAGAAGGTAATGAACCAATTGATGAAGCTGAAATGTTAGCTACACTTATAGCTAATGGATATGAACCAACAACAGAAGAAATTCAAATGCTAAAAGAAGAAGACAGATATCGATATAAATCATCGATAGAAGAACCTCCGAAATTAGAGTTAAAGCCACTTCCAAACCATTTAGAATACGCTTATTTACATGGTGAATCTGAATTACCTGTAATAATATCGTCTTCTCTTACTGAAAATGAGAAATCACAACTCATTTCTGTGTTAAAAGCTCATAAACCAGCCATTGCATGGAAGATTCATGATATTAAAGGAATAAGTCCTTCGTATTGCACACATAAAATCCTTATGGAAGAAGGTCATAAAACGTATGTGCAACGCCAACGAAGACTAAATCCTAATATGCAAGATGTAGTTAAGAAAGAGATTATTAAACTGCTAGATGCAGGTCTGATATATCCAATTTCTGATAGTCCATGGGTAAGCCCAGTTCAATGCGTACCTAAGAAGGGTGGCATGACTGTCATTACAAATGAGAAAAATGAGCTTATTCCTACTAGGACTGTAACAGGATGGCGTGTATGTATTGATTATAGAAAATTAAATGACGCCACCAGAAAAGATCACTTTCCCTTACCTTTCATAGATCAAATGTTGGAAAGATTAGCCGGAAACAGTTACTATTGTTTTCTAGATGGATTTTCCGGATATTTTCAAATTCCAATAGCACCCGAAGATCAAGAGAAAACCACATTCACGTGCCCTTATGGTACTTTTGCTTACAAACGCATGCCATTTGGACTTTGCAACGCCCCTGCAACCTTTCAAAGGTGTATGATGGCGATTTTTCACGACATGATAGAAGAATGCATGGAAGTATTCATGGATGACTTTTCAGTCTTCGGTGATACATTTAAATCATGTCTAGTTAATCTGGAACGAATGCTAATTAGATGCGAAAAATCAAATCTAGTACTTAATTGGGAGAAATGCCATTTCATGGTTAAAGAAGGCATCGTTCTTGGACATAAAATTTCAAAAGAAGGAATTGAAGTGGATAGAGCTAAAGTAGATGTAATTGCTAAACTTCCACATCCCACAAATGTTAGAGGAGTTAGGAGTTTTCTAGGGCATGCCGGTTTTTACCGACGTTTCATAAAAGATTTTTCTAAAATTGCCACTCCTATGAATAAACTCCTAGAAAAGGATGCGCCATTCATCTTTTCAGATGAGTGTATCAAATCTTTTAATATTCTTAAAGAAAAACTCACTAATGCACCGATCATGATAACACCAAATTGGAATCTACCATTTGAACTAATGTGCGATGCAAGTGATTTTGCAATGGGAGCCGTTTTAGGACAAAGGATTGAAAAACGATTTCAACCTATATATTATGCTAGTAAGACGTTACAAGGAGCACAAACAAACTATACAACTACTGAAAAAGAACTCCTTGCTATTGTCTTTGCTTTTGACAAATTTCGATCATATCTCGTTCTAGCAAAAACGGTGGTCTATACCGACCATTCTGCTCTTAGATACCTATTTTCAAAACAAGATGCTAAACCAAGATTAATCCGTTGGATCTTACTCTTACAAGAGTTTGATATTGAAATCCGAGATAAAAGAGGAGCAGAAAATCTCGCCGCTGATCATCTTTCTCGTCTTGAAAATCCCGAATTAGAAGTTCTAAACGAATCAGCCATACAAGACAACTTTCCTGATGAATATCTATTGAAGATAGATTATAAAGAAATCCCATGGTTTGCATATTATGCAAACTACTTAGTTTGTGGATTCCTTGAAAAAGGATTATCATACCAAAGACGAAAGAAATTCTTCAGTGATATAAAACACTATTTTTGGGAAGATCCACATCTGTTTAAAAGTTGTCCCGATAGAATAATACGCCGATGTGTATTTGGAGATGAAGCTATTAAAATTTTAAACCATTGTCACACAGGACCAACAGGAGGGCATTATGGGCCTCAACTAACAGCAAGAAAAGTTTATGAAGCTGGATTCTATTGGCCTACAATTTACAAAGACGCACACCTTCTTTGCAAATCCTGTGATGAATGTCAAAGGGCCGGAAAAATAAGTCAACGTGATGAAATACCACAAAATGTCATCCAAGTATGTGAAGTATTTGACATTTGGGGTATTGACTTTATGGGTCCATTTCCAAAATCTAATAATAATCTATATATACTCGTAGCCATTGATTATGTATCTAAATGGGCGGAAGCACAAGCTCTCCCAACTAACGATGCACGAGTTGTAGTCAACTTTTTAAAACGTCTTTTTGCAAGGTTTGGAACACCGAAAGCTTTAATAAGTGATCGGGGTACTCATTTCTGTAATAATCAACTTGAGAAAGTTCTTAAAAGATATGGAGTAACTCATAAAATCTCCACCGCATATCATCCACAAACAAGTGGACAAGTTGAAAATACCAACCGAGCTTTAAAACGTATTCTAGAGAAAACCGTAGGATCAAATCCGAAGGAATGGTCCATTAAATTGGAGGATGCACTCTGGGCTTTTAGAACAGCCTACAAAACTCCAATTGGAACCACACCTTTTAGACTTGTTTATGGAAAAGCATGTCATCTTCCAGTAGAAATTGAACACAAAGCATTTTGGGCTTTGAAGACATGTAATCTTGATTTACATGAAGCTGGACGTCTACGATTAAGTCAACTAAATGAATTAGAAGAATTAAGACATGAAGCATACGAAAATTCGTTAATCTATAAAGAAAGAACGAAGAAATGGCATGATAAAAGAATCAGAAGTTCAAAAGAATTTAAAGAAGGAGACAGAGTTCTTCTTTTCAATTCACGATTCAAGCTATTTCCTGGAAAATTGAAATCAAGATGGTCTGGACCATTCATAGTCAAAAGAGTTTTCCCATACGGAACGATAGAATTAATAAATTCAGATGGGTTTGAATTTGAAGTTAATGGTCACAGAGTTAAACATTACATACATGGTCCGATGGAAGTCGACAACGAAGTTAATCACAATTTCGACACCACAGCTAACTAAGTGTGGGGAGAATCAAGTCTTTAAAGGATAATATGTATTTCTGTTAGAGTTAGATTGTCTGTTTTCGTGTAGTTCTCGAAAATGGAACCCGAATGGTCTTTCCCTAGCAGACCCTAAAGAACTAGTCTTCTCCCCCCATTCTGAATTTTTATTTTTTTTAGGTTTTTACGAAATGAAGACTGCCTGTGAACTAAACCATGGTCTAATGCTACACGCTTTGATCACTAAACGTAATAATGACATACTACCGAGTGAAATAGTATCAGTAATCAGAGAAAGAATGGACGGAGTTAGAAAAGAATCCAGATGCGAAGATAATAAGTTACAATTTGGTAAAGGAAAATCAAAATCCGCAGCGAAAAGAAGAGCACGACACCTAGAAAGATGTCACAAATGCGGAAAATGGTCACATGGAGGTAAATGTTCAAATAATCAAACCTATTCAAATACCGAATTTGTTACTTTATGCAGAGACGGACCGTTCATATGTTTAGAAGAAAAGACACTGAATGCTCGAGGTTACGCCTATGTAGCCATGGAAAACCAATTAAACCGACTATCTTATGAATGGGATAGATCATATAACTAAGAAATTTATCTCACAGGTATGTCTGTACAGTTTTTATTTTTATTTTTATTTTTAACCTTTTGATAATAAACGCTAATTTGTTCGCTAAAAAGTATTAAATTGGTATTAAATAAAATTAGGTTTGGCGACCGAAATTATTGATATCATTCAAAAATTTATTACATCACTGCGAAATTTAACGTTTATTCTTAAGGTATAAATATCTTTAAACAATCAACCCAAAATATTTCAAAAATTCGTCATGAGTTAAATTAGGTCTTGGAACCGAAATTACTTTACCGAAAAGAGGGGCGCATATTTTTGATAATATTTGATTGATTAAAGTGGGATAAAAAGACAAAAAGATTTTTTTTTTTTTACCATGTTTTTAAAATTAATATTTAAATCTTAAATTAATATTGTAAACTTTGTAAAAACAATATATTTAAAATTGTAAATATTTGAAAAATTAATATAAGTTTGATATGAATTTATGAATTTTTAAATTAAGTTTGGTGTGAATCTTTAAAATATAAATTTTGAATTTTATGCATTTCAAATTTTAAGTTTGGTGTGAATTTTTAATAATAATTTTGAATTTTATATTTAAGTTGTGTGAATTTAAAAACAAAAATTTACTTTATCTCATTAAGTTAAAAATATGATTTTTAAAATTCGTCGTAAGTTGAAGACTAGGTCTTTGAACCGAAATTGCTTTACCCGAGGGAGGGACGAGAACTTTTATTATCATTATTTTTAATCTTATTGAATTAAAGTATGCCAAAAACATTGAAAAAACCCAAAAATCTTAGCTTTTAAAACAATCGCTACAAAAAGACAAATTTTAAAATTTTGTCGAAGGACGGACTAGGACATCGATCCGAAACGACCTCGTCCTAAATAACAAGGGAATAAAAATTTTAAAATTAAGTACTTAATTGTTTCAAAAGTTAATGATTATAAAAAAAAAAAAAAAAAAAAAAAAACACCAAACTCCGCGACTCACGGAGTTTGGAGCCTAAATCTCCGCGACTCGCGGAGGGACCAATTCCCAGAAAAAAATAAAACGTAAAAAAAAAAACAGAGCAGTTCACTCCCCCACCCAAAAACACTGCGAAGAACAGCACGAAAAAACCCCCGAAAAACCCCGCAAAATACACCCCAAAATCACAATTTTTAACCGTTAATCACCAAATCTTTTGCTAAAATCATGTTGAGAAGGATGCTATCTAAGAATTACTCAAGAAAAACGGTAAATTTCTACACCTAAACACCATTTAATCCGAAATTTGGTGTTCTTGAGCAATTTTTTCCCTAATTTGATTTTGATGCTTTTTAGTGTAATTAGGCTTAAATTGTTTATGTATTATGCTTGTATAACCTAGATTGATGCTGTTTAACATGATTAGAAGCCTTAAACTTCAAATTTTGAGTAATCTAGGGTTTGTGTTCTTGAGCAAATTTGGGGCTTTTTGATATAAACAGGTTATGGCCGATTTTTGTCATGAATTGTTGCTAAATTGAGTAGTGTAACATGTCTAGGTAGTTAAATGATCCAAACTTTGAGCCTAAACATGATTTTGAAAATTAAAGTGGACTTTTTCAAGTCTAAAATTCATGAACTTGATTTTTGAAAGATAATGCCATTTGAGACTTGTTTAATTGCTAGTAATGATTATTTTGACATGTTATTTGAGTTGAATGCTTATGAACTTGGCGAACATTTTCGTATATGCTTATTTGAAAAAGTGTAGATTTGATAAAAATGTGAAAATAAGCTTAAGTTTGTTATAAATTGATAATGTCATTGTAATTATTTTGATTGATGATTTTGCTGACACTAATGCATATTTGGATGCACAAAAATTGTGTTTGATGTGTTTTGCAGAATGAAAGGGGTGAATCTTCATCCCAAGCCCGCAATGCTCCTGCTGAGAATTTGGAACAACAGGAGGTGGATAACTACTACAAGCAGGATGTACCTCATCCAGTCATGACCTTTTCCGATATGCACTTGGAAGAGTTGCACCCGAACCTGAGATTTGACAGACTTTGGATAGATTATCCAAAATATCAAAGGGGTTTGCATACTCTTCATTCTAAGGTTGTTGAGGTACCAAGGGTCATAGAATGGGGACCCTTAGAAGCTGTAGAATTGGCCGGGCCAATTAGGGAATTACTTGTACAGAGGTATGGTAATTCTTCTTTTAATGACTGGGTATGTTTATTCACCATACGTAGACCTGTATATAAAGCATGGTGTGAAGAATTGTTATGTAGTATAGAGTTGAATGATCGGGTAGCTAGTTTAACCGATCGTTCTTTTATTAGATTTTTGTTAGGCGGTTCGATGCGCCACATGTCTTTACTGGACATGGCTCAGGCTTTACGTATATATACGCCTGAGGAGTTAGCGTCTGCCGATTGTAGAGGATTGATACTAAACGGTAGAAAGATAGATGAAAATTTTGATACACACGGTGTGTGGAGTCAAATGACAAGCCATCACCGTTTCAAAGGGGGAAATTACTCTTATTTGGATATAGATAGAGCCGAATTAAGAGTGATACATAGGTTTTTAGCTAATTCGATTACACAAAGGGGTAAAAACAAGGAAAAAGTAAATGAACAGGATTTTTTTTACCATATGTGTATTCGAGACCCACAGAGCGCTGTAAGTATACCATATTGTGTGGGTTATTATTTATCAGCTATGGTTCGGGGGATGCGACCACATAGCATAATGGGAGGTGGTATTTTTATTACTTTGATTGGTGAATATCTCGGTGTGGATATAAGTCGGGGGGATTATTACTAGAAGAGCCGGAACCCCGCGATACTATAGGTTTAAATGTATACCATGGTGCGAAAGTTTTGAAGAGGCGAAATAACGCCGCAGTACGATACCATGGTAGACATCCACAGGTGGAGAGAAACCAGCAGCAAGGTAATGTAGGAGGGGGGAATGAGATGCAAGAAATGCATAGGTTTATAGCTTCTCAGGAATACGAAAATGCTAGACAGAGAGCATTTGAAGATTGGCAAGTTCATCAGAACCAAATCATAGCTCATTGCCAACATATAGGTAGAAACTATATTCCTACACCGAAACCCATCTTCCCTCCTTGGTCTATAGAGATGCAGCCACCATATCCTACGTATGACCCTGCCGAAGCATTCTATAGCACCTATGGTTATGCCTGGAACCCCTATTGGTACCAATATCATCCTTAGTTTACTAATTTTTTTTTTTTTATTATTTGTAATTATTGATACGTTTAATACTTTTGTTAATATTGTAATCATTTTTATAATTGTCTAACTTTTATTCTTAGATTTTAATAATTTTTGAATGTGGGGTAATATACCAATCTTCAAAAATATGTATATATGTTTGCAGTTTATCTTATGTACACAACAGGGTAAAACAACGCATTTTCAAAGACTGGCATTAAGTTCAGCAGAAGCAACTAATTTTGACGACAAGATGCAAAATATATGTGAAATAACAACAAGACGGAATGAACAAATGATGTGCACCATTTATCATTCAGCAAACAAACGCCAATATATTTGGAAACTTTGGTAAAAATTTAATCATTTTCACACAAATCACCCTCAATAATTTAAATTGTTACTGATTTCTTGCAAATGCGGGCATTGCAAGATCTTAAGTGTGGGAAGGGGTTAAATTCTTTCGGATTTTAAAATTTTTATCTTAAACACTTGGTTACCATTAAAAATACTAGTAAAGCAGTAGTTGTATTAGAATCTAGTGCTCTCTGATAAAAAAGAACAGCCCTAGTCTTATATACTGACTACCCAATTCTAGTAAAAATTTTCAAAATTTTCAATTAAACGAATTCAAATCATGTTTATACATATTTATGAGCGATAAAACTAGGTTTTAACACCGAAATTATTGTTACCTCGGAAAGGACATAAATTGAGAAACAAACTAAAATGTTAAAATTCATTTAAAATGGAATAGAGGACGATAAAAAGGAAAATAAAAGCCAAGTGTGGGAAAATTTACCAAGTTATCTTAAACATATGTCACATATATCTGTAACAAATAACTGAAAATACTTTTGCTTTGGACTAAACTAAACTGTTTTTACCCGATGAAAGAAAAGAAGAGATGGATCTACACGATGAATCAATTCCATCATTAAAAGGAAGTAAAGTCTTCCGAAAAAGAAACGCGCTTCTTGATTTAGGTCATGAAGTTGTCGTCCAGACCAGCTGTAGGTTGACGAAAAATCTAGAAAAGTCATCACTAAAATCGGTTGGAAATCCACGGACCTCAGCATTAAACAGGGTCGCCAAGTGGTCAGATTTATCCTAACCATGAGAAGGATTTATCTCGTACAAAGGGGGGGCACCATGCAAATTAGCTGGATAAGACTAATGAATCAGATCCCCAGAAAGGATAATCTCCTTAAAGATTAAAAATCAGCTTTTAAGACTGATATTACTCAATCCTAGAGATTGACCTTAAAGATTGAGAATTACAAACTCATGGAATTCAATGATATCTAAACTCGAGCTTAAACGAGAAAATATTTTGATCAAAATTACAAACCGATTTGTTTTCTGAAAACCCTATTTTCAATGCGTTCATTACCATTGAACGTAAAATCCTAGGAATTCACCTGGAATTCATTAGGTCACCTGAACTAAATCGGGTGTCAACCGTAAGAACGGTGGTTGCATAGTGGTCAAAGACAGGACCTTGTGCCAGACCAAAAAATTATAAGGGTGAGCTTTACTATTGCTCCTACCAAGGATAGTAATTGCGTCCGACACGTTATAGACCATAATCAAAAGCATGTCACGGGACATTGCCTTAACAGTTGCTTGTTCAACGCTTTCCTTTACAACCGGACGGTAGTTTACCGAAAGGTAATATACGGGACAAGTAAACTGGACGTGTTGCTTTCCAAATACAAGGTTAGCAAGTGGGTGACACAAAACCGCAAGTTTTGAGCTAAAATTTTTAAATCTGAAACCCACCAAACCCACAAAAATATTTTGCAAACACCGATAAAGGGTTATCCCGGAAAACTTATCTAGGGTGAAAACTAGATTTAATTTTCAAAAGATCAAATGTTTTCATAAAGATCCAATTTCCTTAATGGATCTAAATTTTTATAGTCATGTGGGACTGTAAACCATATCGTTACTACCATTGTTTATACCGCCGTATAGAAATCACTGATGTACAAAGTGTGAAGAATAAAGAAGTGATTCTAGTATTTCAAGACGATATTGCTTGAGGACAAGCAACGCTCAAGTGTGGGAATATTTGATAATGCTAAAAACGAACATATATTTCATAGCATTATTCCTCAAGAAAGACAAGCTTTTAGTTGCAATTGTTCTATTTACAAGTGATATTCGTTTAAATAATAAAAGGTGAAGACAAAAGACAGATTCGACGAATTGAAGACGCAAACGACCAAAAAGCTCAAAAGTACAAAAGACAATAAAAAAGGTTCCAATTATTGATAAGAAACGTCTCGAAATTACAAGAGTACAAGATTCAAAACGCAAAGTACAAAATATAAAATTGTACGCAAGGACGTTCGAAAATCCGGAACCGTGACCAGAGTCAACTCTTAACGCTCGACGCAACGGACTAAAAATTACAAGTTAATTATGTATATAAATATAATATAATATAATATATAATTAATTATATTAATTATATATATATTATATATATATTATAAACCGTCGGTAAACAAAGAGCCAAACTCCTCTGAGCTGTAAAAGTAACCTCCGCGACTCGCGGAGTTTGAAGGCAAAATTCACCGCGAGTCGCGGAGCCCCAAAAATCGAAATTCCCTATAAAGCCAACCGAATTCTGATCACAATTCATATCTTTTTCTTCTCTTATCATACGTAAAATTTATATATATATATATATATAATTTATATTTTAATTTTAATTTTAATTCTAATAATAAGGGTATGTTAGCGAATGTTGTAAGGGTGTAAGTCGAAATTCTGTCCGTGTAACGCTACGCTATTTTTAATCATTGTAAGTTATGTTCAACCTTTTTATATTAATGTCTCGTAGCTAAGTTATTATTATGCTTATTTAAAACGAAGTAATCATGATGTTGGGCTAATTACTAAAATTGGGTAATTGGGCTTTGTACCATAATTGGGGTTTGGACAAAAGAACGACACTTGTGGAAATTAGACTATGGGCTATTAATGGGCTTTATATTTGTTTAACTAAATGAAAGTTTGTTAATGTTAATATAAAGATTTACAATTGGGCGTCCCTATAAATTACCATATACACTCGATCGGACACGATGGGCGGGGTATTTATATGTACGAATAATCGTTCATTTAACCGGACACGGGAATGGATTAATAGCCACTAGAATAATTAAAACAGGGGTGAAATTACATTCAAGGGTAATTGGTGTAATTGTTAACAAAGTAGTAAAACCTTGGTTTACACGCAGTCGATAACCTGGTGTATTCATTAAACAAAGTATTAAAACCTTGTTATAATTCGAATCCCCAATTAGTTGGAATATTTAACTTCGGGTATAATAATAATTTGACGAGGACACTCGCACTTTATATTTATGACTGATGGACTGTTATGGACAAAAACCAGACGGACATATTAAATAATCCAGGACAAAGGACAATTAACCCATGGGCATAAAACTAAAATCAACACGTCAAACATCATGATTACGGAAGTTTAAATAAGCATAATTCTTTTATTTCATATTTAATTTCCTTTATTTTATATTTAATTGCACTTCTAATTATCGCACTTTTATTTATTGTTATTTAATCGCACTTTTAATTATCGTACTTTTTAATTATCGCAATTTTATTTTATCGCACTTTTATTATTCGCAATTTCATTATCGTTATTTACTTTACGCTTTAATTTAAGTCTTGTATTTATTTTATATTTTACATTAGGTTTTAACTGCGACTAAAGTCTTAAAATCGACAAACCGGTCATTAAACGGTAAAAACCCCCCTTTATAATAATAATATTACTTATATATATATTTGTATTTTTATAAAAGTAAACTAATATAGCGTTGAGCTTTGTTTAAAGATTTCCCTGTGGAACGAACCGGACTTACAAAAAACTACACTACTGTACGATTAGGTACACTGCCTATAAGTGTTGTAGCAAGGTTTAAGTATATCCATTCTATAAATAAATAAATATCTTGTGTAAAATTGTATCGTATTTAATAGTGTTTTCTGCTAAAATTAATAACTATTTTATATACACCTCGCATAACATCAACTACCGTCTTTCTTCTTCACAAATAAAACCGGAGCACCCCATGGCGAGGAACTCGGTCGAATAAAACCCTTTTCAAGCAATTCTTGGGTTTGATTTAACAACTCTTACATTTCCGTCGGTGCTCAACGATAAGGAGTTTTAGCAATGGGAGTAGCTCCCGGAACCAACTCAATGCGAAATTCAACTTGTCTTTTCGCCGGAACACCCGGTAACTCGTCCGGAAAAACGTCTTCAAATTCATTTACCACCGGAATTTCACAAATGGGTGGTGGCTCATCACGAGTATCAACTACATGGGCAAGAAAATCCATGCCACCACTAACAAGGAAACGACGTGCCCGTGCAAAAGTGCATATCGGCACAAGTCTTCTTCGCTTATCACCATGAATAATTAACTCTCCCCCACTTGGGGTCTTCACACGAATGAATTTATCATGGCATGTAATATCGGCTCTATTACAATCGAGCCAATCCATACCAACAACAATATCAAAATCACCCAAAGTCATCGGAATGAGATCGATTTCAAAAGTTTCGGTACCAAACACAACATTACAATTTTTACAAACATCAACCCCTAGCATCGTTTTACTATCCGCTATTTCGACTTCTACCGGATGACTTAACTTAGCTAGCGGTTTATTTAACTTAGGCATAAATCTTGGAGACACAAACGACAAATTAGCACCACTATCAAAAAGTATCCGTGCCGGATTAGAGTTAACCATGAAAATACCTGAGACGACTTCATTGGAATGCTTGGCCTCATCATTGGTCATCAAATAATTTCGCCCCCTTGCCGTACCCGCCGCCTTCTCTAATCGTTTAACATTATCATTGCGCAAATCGGGATATTCCGGCCTCTTATGCCCTTCTTTTCCGCAATTAAAACAAGTGAGCTTGGTTGTGGATGATGGTTTCGGGCACTCACGAGCCATGTGCCCCCTTTGCCCACAATTGTAGGAAGCATAAGTAAAATCACCGGAAGCACCCTTCCTTACACTACCAACACTCTCGGAGCCCTTCTTGTGCTTCTTGTTAGAAAAGTTCGAATGACTAGTGGCTTCAAACTTCTTTTTGCCTAAGGTAAAGCCACTCTTTCTCAAGATGAGCGACTCGAAACCTTTGGCCATATCAAACAACTCATCAAAACTCTTCACCACGTTCACACTAATCTTTTCTTGGTAATTGTCATTCAAGATTCGGTAAAAGTCTTCCTTCAACATTTTATCATTCCCGACATACTCCGGGCAAAATTGGGTTTTTGACAAGTAAACGGATTTAAGAGTGTTCAAATCCATCGACCCTTGCCTCAAGGAACGCAACTCGTCCTTAAGTCTAGTAAGATCGGCCGAAGTTCGATACTCTTGGAAAAACTCTGTCTTAAACTCATCCCAATTAAAATCCATGCATTGTTCTTCGCCATAAACTTGGATTTTCGCATCCCACCACAATTTAGCATCGCCTCTTAACATGCTACAACCATATCTCGTCTTTTTATCGAGAGGGCATTCACATGTACGAAAGGCCCCCTCCATATCGGAGATCCAACGGGCACTCTTAAGTGGGTCCCGTTCACTATCGAAGGTGGGAGGTTGAGAGTCCTTGAAATTCTTATAAAAGAAGTCATGTCTCCCCACATTATCCCCTTGTAGAACAAGCTTAACTTGTTCCCTAACCACATTAACTAGTTGCTCGTCGATCGTATCTAGAAACATCTTCTTAACGTCTTCGAGAAACTCCGCTTTTTGACGTTTAAAGATGGCCTCAACTTTGGCCGTGAATTCGGGGTCCTCGCTCGTGCCCCCATTATTGGTGTCGTGTCCATTTCTCATCTTCATTCTATAAAACGAAAGAGGTTAAACAACGAATGAAAAGACATGACACGCATATATATACATATACACTTTACCACCCCATCTTGCTCCACAATCGTCGTACATCGCTCGTTTGACACGATTTGCACCCGTAACAATGGTATCTAGTCATTGCTACGCGAGCACATCGCATTAACTCGTTAGTACAACGTCTATCTCGCTCGATGATTACAACTACAACACAAAACAATTAGTGCAAGGTTAAATCACATAAACCTAAGCATTAACAATTCCCGATCCGACCCGAAGTCCTACAAGTCCCGTATAAAGCGCACACACAATAAAGTCTAAGTCTAGGCGCCTATCTCAAGTGGCCTAAATCCCTTAGACCATGCTCTAATACCACTTGAAACAACCCAACCCGTATTCCATTTGATAATTTTTTTTTAATTAATACACATTTACGCGCCAATTAAATATGTAAACCGTTCCACAAGTTCCATTTAAAACGTACCACAATTTAAATGTTTACAAGGCACGAAGGCCATTAATTAAGTTTAATACAAGTTCGACCCACTACAAATGATAGCTTATAATCCAAATGACACTTCGAGCATGGTTTGGGACTAAACTACCCAAAACGTTAGGCCAACTTCCAAAAGCTCCAACGAAACATCATCAAAGGACACCTAGTGCCCGACAACCCCTTTTCCCTTATCCGCACCTGTATCTATAAAGATAAACAACGAGAGGGGTAAGCTAAAAGCTTAGTGAGTGCAATAATTATACGATTACATATACATCCTAAATACTTGCAATCACTTACGCATTTACCGCATACATGCTAGCAATATAAATAGTCATACCATCACAAGTATAATACTAAACCTTCCACCATACGAGCTAGCATAACAATAGCATATAGCACAAACAATATAATATGCTACAATCCACACACAACCATGGTTAACCAATCGAACGAGGAAACGGTATTTAAAGGACCGTCGGAGTTCATAACAACCATTAGTGCACTTAACACTTCGTACACTAACCCCACGGGTGGCATCTTAACACTTCGATACTTCACCCCGGGTGGTGCCTTAACACTTCGACACTTCACCCCGAGTGGTGTCTTAGCACATCGACACTTCACTCGTTACATCTCTCGAAGTGGCATCTTAACACATCGATGCTTCACTCCCGAGTGGTGTCTTAACACATCGACACTTCACTCGCCACGTGAGAAGTGGTGTCTTAACACATCGACACTTCACAACTCGTACTACACAAATAAATACATCGCATATGCATGCATATAATTATTCCACTCACCTTAACACTTCGGTGATGATTTAATGCTTCCGTATGCTTCGAGAAAAGTACCTAATACATAAGTACACATTCAATACACAACTAGTGGAACTAGCCACATTACTTACACTTGAGCATTTAATGACCCAATTTGCATTAAATAACTCAACTACACCAAAACCGCCATTAATTGGCCAAGACACATGTTAAATCACTAAAACTAGCGATTTAAAGTCTACTAACTTAAACCAACACAAACTTAGGGTAATTCATACCCATTTCACCCAAACTAGGTCAACAATACTAGTTTGACCCATTTCAACACTTAATACTTACAAACTTGGTCAACTTAACCCATTTACCATTCTTTTAACATTTAACAAGTGTTTTAGTGCTTAACAACACAATTAACACTTACAATTCTCATTTCATTTTACCAAAACCCTAGATTGTAGCTATTAGGGTTTCCTTTCATCAACATAACCCAAATCCACCCATATTACTCCCAAATGGGTCTTACAAGTTCCAAATGAACCAAACCCTAGCATAAACTAATTAAAACTTAAAATATGGAGTTAAGACTTACCAACACTATCCTCTTATAGCTAAGAACAAGGAGAACAACTTTAATTCTTGCTCCAAGGTTTGATTCGTAAATCTCCACTCTAAAATCTTACTTGAAATCAATTGAGTTTTTAAGTTTTGAGAGTAATTAGAGAAAGAAAATGAAAAAGAAATCAATAAAAGAGGATAAGTGGCTGAGACTTAAAGTCTCCATCAGATCTATACTTGAAAAGACAATTTTGCCCTTGAACCACTTATTTTAAAACAAAAATCTGGAACCAGTTCGCCCAGTGGGTCGCGGCGCGACCCCAATTGTCGCGGCGAGGCAATTAACGTATTTTACGAGCTTTCTTAAATCATTCCTGACTCAGATTCTAGTTATTTGTCGCGACGCGACCCTCTTCTCCGAGGCGCGACATATAAAGGGAAACTCGACCCTTCTTATCATGCATCCTGACTTTGCTTTGCGTTCAACGTTGCGGCGCGACAAAGGCTTCCGCGGCGCGGCAATGGCCTTCAATTGAGCCATTCGATAACTTTACACAACTTAACAATTTATCCAACTTGTACACTTTGTTCACGCTTCCTATGCACGTCTAAACCTCATCTTTTAGTCTCACAAGCCTTAACATCAACAAAGACTCATGCATATACCTATACATGCATATATTCTAAACACACACACACACACACACACACACACACACATATATATATATATATATATATATATATATATATATATATATATATATATATATATGTATGTGTATATATATATATATGTATGTATGTATATATATATATATATATATATATATATATATATATATAATTACACAATTACTAACACTTGGGTCTTTTAATCATACAAATGCACAAGTTATAAGCGTACTAAAAACTAAGTTTGTACCTTTAAATATGTACGGGAAAAATGGGATGTTACAATATTGTTTCCAAAGTGAGTTCAATTTGTGATAATAATCTGAAACAGGAGTTCCAGATTGTTTTTTTGAATTAATTTGTTGATAAAGATTAAACAATACAGAACCATCCACTTTATCATATGTCTCTTGTAACTTAGTCCAGACCTCAGATGCAATTTCAGAAAAAATTTGACCATTATACAGTTCATCAGACAAAGATCCAAGAATCCAAGAAAGAACAACAGCATTACACCTATCCCATTGATTACTTAAAACATCATCTTCTTCATCTTTTTGTAAAGTACCATTTATAAAATCCATTTTATTTTTAGTTTGTAGTGCTAATTTCATAGCACATGCCCAAGCCTTGTAATTTTATGTACCCTTTAATTTAAATGTAATTAAAGGAGTACTCGAAATATCACTGGCATGTAGATATAATGGATCTCCAAAATAAAGTTTACTAATAAGAGTAGTACTAGCTTCAGATTTAGTATCATCACCCATTTTAACAGATAGCAGATATGTAACAACAGAAGTAAATCAAAATAAAGCAGATTAAGTAATTCTTTCTAAAATCAAGCCACAACTTGATCAGGTTTCCAGTGATTTCTTGAATCACGGTCAAGAGTTGGGCTGTGGCGATTCTAAAAGAATTATTTAATCACAATTGATATAAAAAATAAAGATTAGATAAAGAGGGATTTAGAGACGCCCCTATATCTTTAACGCATCGGAAGAACCAACAAATCTCTGGAGAAACCAAGAACACGAGCAAATTAGGGTTTGAATAAGAAAACCCTAAATTACCATACACGATCCAAAAAGACCTTAAATCGCCTTTAAAGACCAATTGAATGCAGAGACGGATAAACCCCTAATTTTTCAACACCGATTAGCAAGAAATTCGATCAAACACTCCTTTGATCAAACCCTAATCACGAACAACCAGTAATTTGTAAACAAGATCCAAATCAGGCATTAGAACGCTCTGATACTGTAACGACCCGTCAAAATCGCTATTGACGCGGCACGTTAATCATTGATTCCACAGTGAGGTTTTGACCTCTATATGATACGTTTTGATAAAATATTGCATTCATTAAAATAAGTGACTTTCTAAACATAGAAAGTTATAAACATGTGGGCGAGTGCTTAGGTATAAGCAAAACCCCGAAACACATAAGTCTTTAATTTACAGGTTGACATCACAGTCCAATTATTTATTACACAACGCAGTTTTATTTTGAATGCAATAAACTTTGTACAAAGCATGAGAGACTCCATGCAGGCAACAAGCACATCACAGCGGAAGCATTCTAAGGACCTGAGAATAAAACATGTTAAAAAGTCAACACGAATGTTGGTGAGTTATAGGTTTAATTGCTCGAGTCATAAACATGTATAAAGATAGACCACAAGATTTCATCAAAAGTTTATCAATAGATTCTACGTAACAGAGCACCCTGGTAACTAAACTTAACGCTATAGTGATAATTACCCCATTCGTTTTAATACACGCAAACCAACGTGTCTTAAACTCAAATAACATACGTCCGTTAAAAGGCTAGCGCTCTAGCTCGGACGGGGATGTCAAGCCCTATGGATCCATATACAATTATTCACGCCCACCAATCCATATCATATGTACTGGCAGCTACTAGTTACCAAAGCTAAGGGATTTCCGGTTTAACTCAGTGTAGAATTTAGTATGTACTTGTGTCTTATTGCGTTTAAAATAAATTGCATGTATTCTCAGCCCAAAAATATTTAAAGTATTTAAAAAGGGATCTATAACTCAGAGTTCAATATTGAGACTCAATATTGTTGGCAAATTGCGTAGACGTAATGATGGTAGACGACTGTATGGTTGGCCTTGGATTCAAGAACAATACCCCGAACAATACCCAATATTTCCTTAGCTTAAAGTGGTTTGAAACCTGAATTAAAACACCCTCGAATATACTTTATTATTATTAAACTTAAATTATAATTATAATTATAAATTAAAATTTAAGTTACAGAAATAATTATAAAAATTTCGTCGAGCAAAACTGACCTTTTATAGTACTTTTCGATTTACTGTAGCTCATGCGATCGCATGATTTTTCAGTGTTTTTGCCATGCGATCGCATGGCCACCTTTTCTGTTTTTGTTTGCTAGGTCGTCGACATCAAATAGTGTTTACTGTAGCAAATAGTGTTTCACTGTAGCAAATCACTGTAGCAAACTCGTTTCACTGTAGCACTGTAGCAAAATACGGTTCACTGTAGCAAATAGTGTTTTATGTAGCAAATAGTGTTTTTTACTGTAGCAAATAGTGTTTCAATGTAGCAAATCACTGTAGCAAACTCGTTTTCACTGTAGCACTGTAGCAAAATACGGTTTCACTGTAGCAAATAGTGTTTTACTGTAGCAAATTGTGTTTTACTGTAGCAAAGTAATTTTTACTGTAGCAAATAGGGTTTTACTGTAGGAAAGTTGTTTTTACTTGTACATATATATATACATACATATAATTGTTCATGAATCGTCGAGAGTAATCAAAGGTAATTGTATATATGAAACAGTTCTAAAATTTTGAGACTCAATCTAACAGACTTTGTTTAGCGTGTTAAAATAATAAATCGTATAGAGAATTGGTTTAAATAAGTCAAAAAATTTAGGGTCATCACAGCACCTCCCCCTTAAAGAAAATTTCGTCCCGAAATTTTGAGTAGTACCTGTTTCATGAGCGATATCAGTGAACAAATGTGGATACTTTTGCTTCATCTGATCTTCACGTTCTCAAGTAAACTTGGGTCCTCGTCTAGCATTCCAACGAACCCTAACTATCGGTATTTTGCTTTGTTTTAATTGTATAACCTCACGGTCCATGATTTCAACAGGTTCTTCGATAAAATGGAGTTTATCATTGATTCGTATTTCGTCAAGAGGAATTACGACATCCTCTTCAGCTAAACATTTCTTCAAATTTGACACGTGAAATGTGTTGTGAACACTACTAAGTTCTTGCGGTAGCTTTAATCGATAAGCAATTGTTCCAACTCTTTCTGTGATTTCAAAAGGTCCTACGTACCTAGGACTTAACTTTCCTCGTTTACCGAATCGTACAACGCCTTTCCAGGGTAACACTTTCAACATGACTTTGTCGCCCACTTGAAATTCTAGCGGTTTTCTTCTTACATCAGCATAACTCTTTTGGCGACTCATGGCCGTTTTCAATCGCTGTTGTATTTGAATGATTTTTTCGGTGGTTTCGTGAATAATTTCTGGTCCAGTAAGTTGTCTTTCTCCTACTTCACTCCAACATATAGGAGATCTGCACTTTCTACCGTAAAGTGCTTCAAATGGCGCTGCGTTGATGCTCGTATGATAGCTGTTATTGTATGAAAATTCTGCCAACGGTAAGTGTCGATCCCAACTGGTTCCAAAGTCAATCACGCATGCCCGTAACATGTCTTCCAATGTTTGTATTGTTCTTTCACTTTGACCATCTGTCTGTGGGTGATAAGCGGTGCTCATATCTAATCGAGTTCCCAATGCTTTTTGTAATGACTGCCAGAAACGTGATGTGAATCGGGTGTCGCGATCAGATATGATAGAGATGGGTACACCATGCCTGGAAACTACTTCCTTCAAATATAGGCGTGCTAATTTCTCCATACTGTCTGTCTCCTTTATTGGTAGAAAGTGAGCTGATTTAGTTAGACGATCAACTATCACCCAAATAGTATCATGACTACTTGCAGTTCTTGGCAATTTCGTAATGAAATCCATAGTTATTCTTTCCCATTTTCACTGCGGAATTTCTGGTTGTTGCAGTAATCCTGACGGCTTTTGGTGCTCAGCTTTGACCTTTGCACACGTCAAACATTTGCTTACATAAGTAGCAATTTCTGTCTTCATATTAGGCCACCAATAAAACTTCTTGAGATCGTGGTACATTTTCCCGTTTCCTGGGTGAATTGAGTACCTCGTTTTATGTGCTTCATCTAGTACTAGTTGCCTTAGATTACCATGTTTTGGTACCCATATCCTATCAGCAAAATACAGGGTTCCATCGGCTTTTACTTCAAGCTGTTTTTCTAACCCTCTGCTCATTTCGCCTTTTTCATTTTCTTCTTTTAAAGCCTCTAACTGTGCTGCTTGAATTTGCTTTGTGAGATCAGTACGAATTGTAATATTCAAAGCTCGGACCCTAAGAGGTTTTACTCTTTCTTTTCGACTTAGGGCATCAGCTACAACATTAGCCTTTCCGGGGTGGTAACGGATTTCACAATCGTAATCGTTTAACAACTCTACCCAGCGACGTTGCCTCATATTGAGTTGTTTTTGATCAAAAATATGCTGAAGACTCTTATGGTCGGTGTACACTGTACACTTGGTGCCATATAGATAGTGTCTCCATATTTTGAGTGCAAAAACTACTGCTCCAAGTTCCAAATCGTGCGTCGTATAGTTCTTTTCATGAATTTTTAGTTGTCGTGAGGCGTATGCGATGACTTTTGTGCGTTGCATTAATACACATCCTAAACCTTGGCGTGAAGCATCACAATAGATCACGAAATCATCATTTCCTTCCGGTAATGACAAAATGGGTGCAGACGTTAACTTCTTCTTTAATAACTGGAATGAGGATTCCTGTTCTGTGGACCAATCATACTTCTTTCCCTTTTGAGTCAATGCAGTTAAGGGTTTGGCGATTCTAGAGAAATCTTGAATGAATCTTCGGTAGTAACCAGCAAGACCTAAGAATTGGCGGATTTGTGTTGGAGTCTTCGGTGTTTCCCATTTACTAATGGCTTCGATCTTGACGGGGTCAACTTTAATTCCATGTTTACTGACAACATGGCCCAAAAATTGTACTTCTTGTAACCAGAAATCACACTTCGAAAATTTTGCGTACAATTCTTCTTTCTTGAGTATCTCCAGTACCAGTCTTAAGTGTTGCTCATGTTCTTCCTTGTTCTTCGAGTAAATCAATATGTCATCGATAAAAACAATGACAAATTTGTCTAAATACGGTCTACAGATGCGATTCATTAGATCCATGAATACTGCTGGAGCATTAGTTAATCCAAAAGGCATGACTAGAAACTCATAGTGACCGTAACGGGTTCTGAACGCGGTTTTAGGAACATCTTCTTCCTTCACTCTCAGTTGATGATATCCGGAGCGTAGATCAATCTTAGAATAAACACTTGATCCTTGCAATTGATCAAACAAATCATCAATCCTCGGTAATGGGTACCGATTCTTGATCGTTAATTTGTTTAATTCTCGGTAATCTATGCACATTCTCATAGATCCATCCTTCTTCTTGACGAACAGAATAGGAGCACCCCAAGGTGAAAAACTAGGACGAATAAATCCACGGTTCGATAATTCTTGCAACTGGTCTTGTAATTCTTGCATTTCTGAAGGTGCAAGTCTATATGGAGATCGGGCTACAGGTGCAGCTCCTGGTATGAGATCAATCTGGAATTCTACACATCTGTGTGGAGGTAGCCCCGGTAATTCTTCTGGAAATACTCCGGGATATTCTCTTACAACCGGCATGTCATTAATGCTTCTTTCTTCAGTATCGATCTTCTTTACATGTGCCAGAATAGCATAACAACCTTTTCTTATAAGTTTCTGGGCCTTCATACAGCTGATAAAGTTCAGCTTTGAGTTGCTCTTCTCCCCATAAATCATTAATGACGTTTCATCCTTACGAGGGATGCGAATTGCTTTCTCAGCGCAAACAACTTCCGCTCTTATTTTGGACATCCAGTCCATGCCAACGATTACGTCAAAACTTCCTAATTCTACGGGTATCAAATCGATTTTGAAGGTTTCACCAGCGAGATTCATTTCGCAACCATGGCAAATTTTATCGGCTTTTATCAGTTTACCATTAGCTAATTCAATAGTATATTTATTGTCTAGAGGTAATGATGCACATTTTAGTTTAAAACTAAAGTCTTTACACATATAACTTCTATCAGCACCCGTATCAAACATAATAGAAGCTAGTTGATTATTAACGGTAAACGTACCCGTGACAAGATTAGGATCCTCACGTGCTTTACTGGCACTAACATTAAATGCCCTCCCACGTGCGGGTTCTTTGTTCTTCTCCTTATCAGGGCATTGATTTATAAAGTGACCAGACTTCCCGCATCCAAAACATTTCTTGACATCGGTCAGTTTTGTCTTTACTTCAAAAACGGTGGCATAACAATCTTTCGCCACATGTCCTTTCTTGTTGCACTTATCACAGACCACTTGACAATAACCTGCATGATGTGTGTAACATCTTTTGCAGAACGGATGGGGTCCCTTATAGTTTGGACTTGCAGTTGCCCCATCTTGTTTACCTTTAAAAGTTTCTTGTTTCTTCAGGTGAGTACTTTTGCCCTTATAGTCTTCCCATTTCCTCTTTCCTTCAGTTGTCTTGACTTCGGTAATTGGTGCCTTAATCGAACTCTCTGTGATCTGGTCCATGAGTTGGTGTGCCATTGTCATGGCTTCCTGCATCGTATTCGGTTTGGACGATGTAACATTTCCTTTGATATTGATCGATAAACCGTCAATATACATTTCTATCTTTCGTTTCTCATTTGGCACCAATTCGGGACACAACAAGGCTAGTTCCATGAAACGCTTTTCATAGTTATTGAGATTCGCGCCGATAACCTTCAGATTACGTAACTCAGATTCCATTTTTCTGATCTCGTTTCGAGGATAGTACTCCTCAATTAGCATCTTTTTCAGTTCTTCCCAAGAGATATCATATGCCGTATCTATTCCTTCTGCTTTAGCATAATTGTTCAACCAAGTAAGTGCACCATCTTGCAACGTGCACGAAGCATACTTTGACTTGTCTCCGTTCGCACACTTACTGATTTTGAAAACGGACTCCATCTTTTCAAACCATCGGGTTAGACCGACTGGTCCCTCGGTTCCACTAAACGTCTGTGGTTTGCATCCTTGAAAAGTTTTGTATGAGCATCCGTTTCGTGAGTTTGTGTTTACGGCTGCTGCTTTGGCTGCTGCTTCGGCTGTTGCTTTTGCTGCTTCGGTTGCAGCAATTCTTTCATTCACACGTTTCTCGACTAGTTGCTCAAACTCAGCATCCGACATTTGAGACATGTTTCTTCAATAAACACAACAAATATAATTTAATCATATAGAATATTATAGGTAAAATGAGTTGTCAATAGTTAATCGTAGCATATTAATAATATGAACCAATTATTATAAAAGCCTTTTCTTCTTATTAGCATTTTATAATTATTTCTAGGGTATTACCTACCCGTTAAGTTCATACATAATAGCTAGTACAAGGAATTAACTACTAAAATCCTAATAATATTCCACTATGAAAATTATAGCGAGTTACTACATTATTATGTAATAATAATAATAAGAAGTAGTAATAATACAAATAATCATTCCATGCATTTATTATTAATAAACCAAAATAATACAATACCATACAATACTGATATTTTACATATGCTTATTTTACATAACAAGATAGAGTAGCACACATAAGCAATAAAATAGCGCATGGAAGATTTATGGTTGCGAGGTCGTTTATTCAGAACTATTAGAAACTTCTTCCCATTTGGTTCTCTCTGCCAATTGTTTGTGTGAACATGGTCCGACAGACATTCTGGCAGTGTATTTTATTTTTAGTTGGGGTTTTGAGGTACCCGTTGCCTCAGTGGGTTTATTACAATAAGGGTGGTTACGGATCGAATGGTCCTGTTCTTTTTTAATAATTAAGGAAATTTTATTATTGTGGTTGTTTTTATTATCTAAAGCAAGTTGGAATTTCTCCTTAGTGATCTCTTTTATTTCATTAGCGAAATCCTCCTCCTTACTGATCTCGTCTGATGACGAACTGTCTGAGTCATGTGTAGGAGAATATGATGATGAACTGCAAGAATATGTACCGGTGGTCATGAACCGAAATCTGCCAGGCGTAATCGGCACAACCCGCCCGTCGGCGGTATATCTGGACCAATGTCCATATTTGTTTAGAAATGGACGATCCTCGTTTACTCCAGGGATCATGGGTCCATGCCAACGATACTGTGGCTCCGGAAAACTAAAGCTGGGTGGAGCTGGAACCTCCTCTGGGTTTACCGGGAGTTGAGATTCTCCGGCTAACACAATTTCTTCTTTAATAGGTATTGGAACGCCCTTTTCAGTTGTGGATAGAATAGATTCAGTGTCCGATTCCGAGTCGTACAAAATGATAGGATTAGAGGAAGTCATCTATCACATAATTGAAACAACAATTACGTTAGCATATAAATATATCACATATAATGTTTTTGACCAAATAATAAGCAAAAATCAGTAAAAACAGATATGGTCATAGTCCAGACTCACTAATGCATCATAACAATTACCAGTTAAACACACTAATGTAATTTCTGGTTCCCTATGACCTCAAGCTCGGATACCAACTGTAACGACCCGTCAAAATCGCTATTGACGCGGCACGTTAATCATTGATTCCACAGTGAGGTTTTGACCTCTATATGATACGTTTTGATAAAATATTGCATTCATTAAAATAAGTGACTTTCTAAACATAGAAAGTTATAAACATGTGGACGAGTGCTTAGGTATAAGCAAAACCCCGAAATACATAAGTCTTTAATTTACAGGTTGACATCACAGTCCAATTATTTATTACACAACGCAGTTTTATTTTGAATGCAATAAACTTTGTACAAAGCATGAGAGACTCCATGCAGGCAACAAGCACATCACAGCGGAAGCATTCTAAGGACCTGAGAATAAAACATGTTAAAAAGTCAACACGAATGTTGGTGAGTTATAGGTTTAATTGCTCGAGTCATAAACATATATAAAGATAGACCACAAGATTTCATCAAAAGTTTATCAATAGATTCTACGTAACAGAGCACCCTGGTAACTAAACTTAACGCTATAGTGATAATTACCCCATTCGTTTTAATACACGCAAACCAACGTGTCTTAAACTCAAATAACATACGTCCGTTAAAAGGCTAGCGCTCTAGTTCGGACGGGGATGTCAAGCCCTATGGATCCATATACAATTATTCGCGCCCACCAGTCCATATCCTATGTACTGGCAACTACTAGTTACCAAAGCTAAGGGATTTCCGGTTTAACTCAGTGTAGAATTTAGTATGTACTTGTGTCTTATTGCGTTTAAAATAAATTGCATGTATTCTCAGCCCAAAAATATTTAAAGTATTTAAAAAGGGATCTATAACTCAGAGTTCAATATTGAGACTCAATATTGTTGGCAAATTGCGTAGACGTAATGATGGTAGACGACTGTATGGTTGGCCTTGGATTCAAGAACAATACCCTGAACAATACCCAATATTTCCTTAGCTTAAAGTGGTTTGAAACCTGAATTAAAACACCCTCGAATATACTTTATTATTATTAAACTTAAATTATAATTATAATTATAAATTAAAATTTAAGTTACAGAAATAATTATAAAAATTTCGTCGAGCAAAACTGACCTTTTATAGTACTTTTCGATTTACTGTAGCTCATGCGATCGCATGAGTTTTCAGTGTTTTTGCCATGCGATCGCATGACCGCCTTTTCTGTTTTTGTTTGCTAGTTCGTCGACATCAAATAGTGTTTACAGTAACAAATAGTGTTTTACTGTAGCACTGTAGAAAAATACGGTTTCACTGTAGCAAATAGTGTTTTACTGTAGCAAATTGTGTTTTGCTGTAGCAAAGTAATTTTTACTGTAGCAAATAGGGTTTTACTGTAGGAAAGTTGTTTTTACTTGTACATATATATATACATACATATAATTGTTCATGAATCGTCGAGAGTAATCAAAGGTAATTGTATATATGAAACAGTTCTAAAATTTTGAGACTCAATCTAACAGACTTTGTTTAGCGTGTTAAAATAATAAATCGTATAGAGAATTGGTTTAAATAAGTCAAAAATTTTAGGGTCATCACAGATACCATGTACAAATTATCAATTCTAACACCAAGAATCAATGAATAACAATGAATCAACACCAAATTACTTATCAATCCTACAGAAAACTTATGTTCATCAACTAGATAAACAATATTCATACATCAAACCCTAACAAGTTTGATACAGAATACAACTATTACAGAGATCAAAAACTGAACGAACGAATTTAACTTTGAAATTGAGAGAGAGCTATCGTATATGATTTTGTGATAATGAAACAGAAACCCTAATCTGGAACTATATAGCAAAGGGTTAGATAATTACAGACTAACCCCTTACAAATACAAATAAGCAGAAATAGCCCTCAACAAATAATAGTTAAGTCAAACTGTGTCCCGTCGTTGTGTATTGACTCTTTCACCCCCATACTAGGTATGTTAACTACTTGAGCAATACACGCAATCCACAAATGACTTAACCCTTCACTTAAACTCTAAACTTAACACCACCAGCATAGTTACCACTGCACAGCTTCACTTTCATCGAGCATATTCAGCAACAAACTGCACATTCTCAGACATTAATAAGAACAAAGAACACAAAACCAGAAATAATAACAATTAGATTGATCATTTGAACATTTAATTTACACTTTTAAAATAAAATGACAACCAATATTATCTCTTATGCTTGAATGTGGATTGTTAAATATGCATTTTAGGTGTTTGATGAAATGTTCAGCTGACGAATTTCTTATTCGGACTATGTGGTTCCACGGGGCATTAAACTAAATAACTTTAGCATTTACGTTCACTTAATACCTATCATTAAACTATTTCGTTTAAACAAACACGTGGTTCCACGGGTCATTTCATTAGTTTATTACTATTACTATTATTATTACTATATACGAAGTAATAAATAAATAAATAAATTATTGATTATAAAACACAAACTATTAAAAAAAAAACACAAACTATATTTATATGAATAATTATAATAAGGGTCAAGGCTACGGGTAATATACTTTTTTTTGTTCCGATGTAGGTCATGTACCTAAAAAAAAAAATACTATTATAGGTCATAAACTTAAAAAAATGTGTTAATGTAAACCAAATTAACTTATTGACCTGATAAATAAGGTTGTTCGTTTGATCTTCAAAAAAAATATATTTTTTTTTTGTTCCGATGTAAATTATATACCCAAAAAAAAGTACTAATGTAGGTCACATACTTTCAAAAAGTGTATCGATGTAAACAAAAGGTGACATGTTTAGCCGGTAACAGGTTACCTTTTGTTTACATCGATACACTTTTTGAAAGTATGTGGCCTACACTAGTATTTTTTTTGGGTACATGGCCTACATCGGGACAAAAAAAAATTATATGACCCTTGAGTAGCCTTAACCCTTATAATAATTATAATTATATTAATTATTTGAAATTTTTTAACAACACTTAATAAGAACCGTCCCGTTATTTTTGAAGGCTCTGTTCGATAAGCAAAGATAGGCCCCAAAAACATTAAATCGTTCAATACATATAAACTAATTTTTTAAAATCACGATTTATGAACTTACAAATTAAAATTTTTATCTCAATGATATTGTTTCACATTATATAAATAATGAATTATTACATAGACATTAAAAAAATTGAGCCCCTTAAAAATTTTGAGCATGTTCGGTTACACACTCTGCGCCTGGCTTGGAGACGGTTCTACACTTAATGTTGTTGTTAACGTGAATAAAAGTATGTTACAATCCAATAATCATAACTTTAAAGTTAAATAGTAACATATTGTTATGCACTTTAACAACAACTATAATAGCTATCGTTAAAGAAAATTTCTAATTACTGCTATAATTGTGACTATCAACCATGGATGTTACGAATTTCAACAATGATTTTGCGTGATCCATATTTTGTCATTATTTTTATTAACTATTCAAATGTCTATTTTTTATTTTCTGTTTGTCTTAAAACAATGTTTGCATCGTTTTGTTGTGTCGTTTGCAAGTTTCTCTTAAGTCTTCCCATCCTTTAACTTTAGGTACTTGGAATAATATTGTTCGTGCGAGAAAAATTATTGAGGATTTGCAAGTGCCTTTCATAGCTTCATTCGAGAAGACAATCGGTGAAGGAAGTTCTATCTCTTATGGCAACGATCATTGGATTGGTAACAACTGTTTACGCGTGCTATTTCCTAGACTTTTCAGATTGAATATGCGTTCTGATGCTTCGGTTAAAGACCGTTTGGGCAATGCTGCTATCGATACTGCGGTGGATGGTGCTGCTGCTGCGGTACCTTCCTGGAATGGGTCTGAGCTCCTTCCAGTAGAACACTTCGCGAATTGCAGTCATTATCTAGCCTAATGGAAAACACTATTTTGGATCATAAAAAATCAGATGGTTGAAGTGGAATTTAGCTTCAAATGAAAAATTCACGTTGAAGAATCTATCATCACTCATTGATGCTCGTGTGCTTCCTGCTCCCAACAATCAAAATGATGTAACTTGTCGTAGCCCTCTTATCCCGAAAAAAATGAATTATTTGTATGGCGTGTTCTCAAAAAGAGATTGCCCCTTACGAATAGAATTGGACAAAAGAGGTATGAACCTACATATGGTTCGGTGACCTATTTGTGATGATGACTTAGAATTGGTGGATAATACACTTATTTTTTGTAATCATGCGCAAGAGGTATGGAAACGTGTGTTCAAATGGTGGAATCGTGGCAACTTTACCAACTTCTCTATCCCCGAATTACTTCGAGATAACCCGTCCGGGTATTCATCCATATGGCAAGCGGTCGTTACGGCTAGTGCGTATTTAATTTGGAAGAACCGAAACAATATAGTTTTTCAAGGAAAATGTTGAAACGCTCTGGTCACTTTTAATGAAATCTAAATTATCTCTATTAATTGGATCTCTCGTAGAGTAAAGGGGTTCCAGATGCATATTTTTCATAGAATATATATGGGTTAGTGATGCAATCTCTTCATCGTCTAACCTTCATATATGTTTTTTCGTGTGTAGCGTTGTTTGGTTTGAAGGGTTAGCATTCTTTTCGGTTTGGCCCATGCACATGTTGTAACTCTTGTTCTTGTTTCGATGTTAACATATTCCGTTTGAATTGCTTTTTCCAAAAAAAAAAAAAAAAAAAAAAGGTAATTAGTATATGTGATGTAATTTTTTTTTGTGCAAAAATTGATATATCTTTAAAATTGGTATCTACTCTCTAGGTCGATTGAAGAGGACCTAAAATATAATTAACCTAAAGATAAAGGTACAACTTATTCGCTATCCATTTTATACTATTCTATTTTCATACGGGGTAATTAATAATTAATAAAAGAAGCCACACGCACCATTTGTGTTCCTCTTGGTGTTTCCGTTCTACCATCTTCAGGTACTTGCTGATCTCAATTTCCTTATCGATCTAATTAATAATTTGATTCGACAGTCACCTATATTTTATGTATATACTAATATACGCGTTAATACTTTGTGTATCTGTGATGTGTGTATATTTATCTGCGTTAGATATAGTGGTAACGTTATTGTTTTTGATTAGTTTTATGAATTATTGTTATTGTATTTCTCGAGTAATTAACAAAATGAAGAAGTTTATTTATTAATTCACTTACGAAATTAGAGTAAATATGAGAATTTTACTCGTTTTTGTACCTCAAAATCGATGTAATTTAGGTTATGTATATCGTTAGATGGTCCTCAGTTCAGTATATAGTTAAAAACCTAAAATCAATAGCCTAGATTTTTAATTTGAGGTTTGAGAGTTACTAAAAAGAATTTATGCATATGGCAGAGAATTATTACAAAAGTACTCTAAAAAACTACTAGTAAATAGCAAGTTACTGAAAAGGGGTGTTTGGGATATTTGCTAGCTAAAATGACAAATCTATGAATTTGTTATTGTTAATTGGTCCAAAAAAAATCTGGTATATATAAGATTTTTTTTTATTATATATATTTGAGGTTTTGAGTAAATGCTCACTCTAACAAAGCAATTTCTATAATTAATACTTCGAGTAACCTCACTAAGGTTACTAGAAGTAATTTGCTTGTTTACAAGATAGGGTGAAGATATTATTTGCCAGCCATACGTAACTCTTCAAAAATTTGTTGGTTGTTCTAATGTTAGTAGTAGTGGTTTCTTCTGATATGATAGTTGAATTAAAGTTGAAGTCGATGTGTAGGGTTTCTTCATAGCAGGTTATATCTGTGTGGCTGCTGTAGCTGGCTGCATTTCTTTGATAACTAATATGAGTTTCAGTGGCCCATCTATCAACTCTGGTTAGTTTTATCAGAATTAAGTATTTGTTTGTGTGTACCTTATTCTTTTATTTCTATTCATTTGCAAAATTGCAACATTTAATGCCTGCAAATTAAAGGTGGCAGGACTGCCAGAAGGGTATTTGAGTTTGGACGCACGTATGTTGTGAAACCTAAAGGCAAACACCAGGCGACCATTGTTTGGTTGCATGGTCTCGGTGATAATGGTGCAAGGTAATTTGATTTTATTAACTTATAGTAAGTTAGTAGCAATAACATTATATATATGCCACCACACCTTTACAAGAGTTTGGTATCTTCACATATGGTTTAGGTTTACACATAGAGAGTTGATATTCAAATAGCCATATTTATGTTCATTTTCTGGTAGGGTGTTGTTAACCGCGTATACAATGTTTTGACATTTAGTATTGTTTCTAAATGAATGAAGTATTAATTAATTAAGAGCAACTGACATCCATATTTTGTCCTTTTTTAATTCTTTTATTCTTGCAGCTGGTCACAGCTCTTGGAGACACTTCCTCTTCCAAATGTAAGGACAAGTTCACCATAAGATTGTTTTAGATCGCTCAGTAACACCACTAAGGCCTCATTTGGGAACATTTACGTTTTCTGCTTTTGTAATTACACCTTTAGTAAAATGAAACATTCTTTAGCAAGATTTTATGTATATCTGGAAACCAAATTTTTGGTGTGCTGTTCAAGTAGTATAATTGGTTGCTTCCAGGACTTTTATATTTATATATTTTAATATATTAGAGGTTCAAAGCTAGTAAGACACAACTATTAATTTTGAGCTTACAATGTCAATCTTAGCTTCATATGATGCGTTTTGAGTTTCGTGTCAAACAGAAATCATAAGTTAAATTCGTTATCACACAAATTGTAAACAAAACAGAAAACACAGGTGTTTCTCATTGAGGCAACGCGATTGACCAATAAAAATTTGCTTTCTTATTATGATTCATCATTGATGACACTTTGTACATTGTATATTGTCTGTAGATTAAATGGATATGCCCTACGTCACCGGCTCAACCAGTAACCTTATTCGGCGGCTTTCCCACCACTGCATGTATGCTTAAATGTTTCTAACATTACTTTAGTTTGTGTATATTTGATATCCTAATGTGACTTATGTTAGCGTGCTTCGAGATTGTCTCATTAGCTCGTGTCATTTTACAACTGAAAATGTCAACTTTTGACATGAATGAAATATCATGGATGTCAGGGTTTGATGTAAGTGACCTGTCTGAAAATTCACATCAAGATGTAGAAGGGATGGATGCTTCAGCAGCACATGTTTTGAGTCTTTTGTCTACCGAGCCTCCTAATAGTAAGCCTAATGCATTCTCTTGCTCAGTATATTTTTTATGTACCATCTTTTACATTCTTCAGTTTTTCTTATTTCAGTTTTTGTGGTTTTGATGCTGTTCTTATATCTTACTTTCTTCAATTTTGCAGTCAAACTTGGTGTAGGAGGCTTTAGTATGGGCGCAGCAACTGCTCTGCACTCTGCAACTTGCTTTACCCATGGAAAGTTTGGGAATGGCAACGCATACTCTACTCATTTAGATGTAGTTGTTGGCCTTAGCGGATGGCTTCCATGTGCAAAGTTAGTCTGCTCCCTGTTTTTTAGTTATATTCGTCTTGTTGTCAACCTCTATTTTATTCTATTTGTGTTTATAACGACAGTTCTTCTTTAACTTTTTAGGGATCTGAATAAGAAGGTTGAAGGGGATGAAGCTGCAAGTTGTGCTTCATCATTGCCCATTTTGCTCTGTCATGGCAAAGGTGAACACATTTTGCGTTCTTATTAGCTAACTTAATGACAGTTTCTATTTCTATTCTATATATAATGAAAGTATAAGCCTTTTTCTTTTTGACAAATGTTGTAGTTCATTAATCCTTTCCTGTTATTTGATGGTAGTTGATGATGTGGTGAACTTTCGTTTTGGTGAGAAGTCAGCGCAGAAACTAATTTCAACTGGCTTCAAACATCTGACTTTCAAAACCTATGACTCGTATGTATTCTTCATTTATTATACCCTATTGGTTTTCTTTTATTTATTAGCAAAATAAAAATAAAGTATGCAACTCCTTGTGTAGGCTTGGGCACTACACGATTCCAGAAGAGATGGATGACGTTTGTTCTTGGTTAGCTTCAAAACTAGAACTGGAAGGTAAACAGTAGTTCCATTCATTTGGGAAACAATCTTTGCTTATGTAAACTATGAGTTTGGTGGTTACCTCGCATTTTAGCTTAAACGTGCGTATGGCAGAGCATTAGTTCATCACATATCTTATAACCTGCATTCGTTTTGTGGATTCTTAATGTAACATTTATCTTAATTGCTGACTTCATCAGTTCTATTCAGTAGTATTACTTTGGAGCTTTCTCAGAGCTGTAGTTTTACAAGTTAACATTTAAAACTACAATATGGTAACGCTTCTCATCTTGTGAAAAGCGCAAGTTATTTCTTTACTAGACTTGTACGATGACTGCAAAATGCTTTAGATACCGGTTATTAACATCATCAAGCCTTTAGACCTTTAGTCAATGTTAACGGGGAAATTATACTCTGCAATGTATAATCGGATAAGGTTTTCACTGTTCAACCTATTCAGGGAACGGGAATATTTTTTAATTGGATGTACGTTGCTTAATCTGGTTATCCTTTGACCCTTTTCCTGGCCAATGTGCACCTCCATTTGGGTTCAAAAAGCTAGACGTTAAATTAAAAAGAAATTGTCGGCAATTATCGGAAATCTCTATCTAGAGCTATGACATATTTTAGATGATCTTCTAGGTCAAAACCGGTGCCATCGTAAATTTAAGGTGACGAGTGGTAAAACTTAAGTGGTGCTTGATGATGTGCATAGCCCATCATGTTTGCTTATTGGGCTTGCACTTGGGCTTGAGATAGGATAGACCCATGATCCTCCCTCAAAACCCCAATTCCCCTCTATAACTAGAGGGGTCATCCTCACTATTCCATCCCATCTTATCTCCACTTGTCTCATCCTCTCATTCTCACACACACACATCTAAGGGTTTTTGCCTTCCAAGGGATTTTTTCCTTTGGCCAATCTATCCTGACTAACGGGACGACCACCAACCATTGACCACCCTCTCTAGATCATCATTTTGAGTCGGGTTATCACGGTACACTGGATCGGATGGTTAATGTCGTTGAATCTTAAAAACCCCTCTTTCGTTGATTCAAGCGTACTTCTACCTTAGCCGCGGACTTATTCTTGATCAGTGATATATTAGTGTTCGTTTTTGGAAGAAAAAGTTAGAAACCCATGCACGTTTTACGTTGAAGTTCTACAGTGTAATTTATATGGCCGTAAATTTACAGTGAACACTGTAACTTTATCGTGAGCCTTTTTAAAGAAATATGATTTTCCGATTGTTGTGTAACGGTTCTTACAATCATTTTGGCACGACTCGTGGTTAAGAGGTGCAACACTAAAAGAGCAAATCTCTGGCCTATATAGAATGTCAAACACAAACCCATTTCACATCAATTGTATGTTGCACATGAAGGCTCATGTTTTTGGCACTTTGGTCAAACAACTCCATTACAATGAGGAAAGAGAGGCGTTGGTTTTTTTATCCATGTTAAATTAGGTGGTATTGAATCCTATGGTTGATGATTCCATAACAATACGAGCTCGTAGTGAAGGAATGCAATTGTTTTTTTTTCTTTCTTTTTTTTCTTTTTTCGAAAGCTATGATTTTATTAAATAATTGGGCCAATACCTATCATATATACAACAGCCCACAAGCCATGGGCATTAGCAGACTGCCAAGGTACAGGATAAAATTACAAATACATGAATACAACCCAACTTCAAGCCTTCAAATCCAGCTCCTCAATACTTTACATGTCTGCAAACAACCAACACTTAACCAATGAATCAACTCTCCGGTCTTCGAAGCAACCTTGAAGCATCTTGAATCGATTAGAAAGCCACAAATGAGATAAAGCCTTGAGATGAACCATAATGTCTTCGTTTATAATCGCATGCCTAGAATCCCTTGTTGAATGCACAAGTTTGTTGCGTCATTTTCAAATCAACCATAAGAGCAGGGCCGGACTTTAGGCGGGGCTGAAGGTGCAACAGCACCTGGGCAACATAATCCAAAGGGCATCATAGTATTAGTCCAGTTTTGTATATACTAGGTCCATTAAGCCCGACATTTTAGCCCATATAAATAATAAATTGTTTTGCAAAAACTAAAAAAACCCACTATTCCATATCATTATTTCAAATCGAGACTGGAAGCTAAAAATTAATTACGGAGTATAATTGATTCGTCGTATCAGTATCACTAGGGCATCCAAACGTCCTCTGTTCTCATTTTAGCCCATATAAATAATAAATTCGTCTATCAAATGTAGATTATGATAAATTGATTGAAGTTTTTGCATCAAAAAAATGCTCGTGGACATCATTTAAGGTGATTTGTAGTTCCGAACATGTGTATTTGAATCGTATTTGTTAAATAAAACCGGCGTGGGGATGAGCCGTCTATCTTGACTAGGTTCCAAACCCCTAAATATTTGTGTTGTGCTATTATTATATTATGAGGGGGGCAGGGGGCATATTTTTGAGATGTTCGCATTGGGGCATCCAAATTTTCAGGACCGACCCTGCATAAGAGTATGAATCTTGTTGCTAGGAAAGCTTTACTAACAATTGGTGTAAAAGTTGAAAGTTTGGTGAACTCAAAACATTTTGAACTCCATTAGGGACTGAATCAATAGGGACTGAATCAATGATATTCCGCCATGCTAGTATGCTTCTCCAAAGTGGTGTTGTAAATCTACATTTTACAAAAAAGGTGCTCTAAATCCTCCTTTTCTTTTTCACAAATGGGCAGAGATGACTCTAATGATACTCCACGACTCACCAGATTTGTTCGAGTGGCTAATGTGTCGAGTGATAACCTCCAAACAAAGACTGAAAGACATTTACCTTTTGTAAAATGCATGATAACCATACAACAATATTTAGAGGACATACACTCCCTAGTGTTTCTTTAATGAAAGTAATTTCACCTTCAAATGCCTTTGGAATTTAGGTTCCAAAACCACCCATCTTCGTTAAGAGAAAGCAAAGGAGCATCAACAAGCAGCTCTGTAAGGCTGTTAAATTCATCCAAGGCTCAACCTCTTATTATGTTTCGCCATTTCCAGTTCCCAATTAGACAAGAAGTTCCATTACTAATTCTATCCGAAACTAAAAGTGTTTTGTTGCGTTCGAGAGCAAACAACCTTGGAAACATGATTTTGAGTGGTACATTGTAGTTTGAAACCCAAACATCATGCCAGAACACGAAACCGAAACCATTCACAATTTTGCAAGTAATAGATGTGGTAAAAAAGACACCCAAACTATCATTTTCGATGCCACTTTTCTTAATGATATTTCAAATCGTTATGCTTGAGGCAGCAGATGCGGGGTCAAGATTGTTGAGAAAAGCGACACCGAATTATAGCAAACCGCTAGTAATAATTGAAATAACGATAATAATAGGACACCAAGATTTAACGTGGAAAACCCCAATAGGGTAAAAACCACGGGCAAAGAAAGAAACGTTTCACTAATAAGAATAATAGGAATTACACTTCTATCTAATTACAAGGATAAACACTAATCTTTATATCTCTTGTAGTTAGTAGATTACTCACAAACTCTCTATTTAAGCTTTTAGTACAAGGAGAATGAATTATGGGATACTTGAACCTACTTGTAAAATCCTTTATTTATAGCATATGGCAATGGCTTTATGGTAAATAAAGAACACAAGTTGGTTGGTGTTAATTATCATGATCCATCGAATGTTATCATAGTAATACTACCTACTTCAAATACAAATTGTATTTGACCACTTCAGCACACAATCCAATTACTTCAAGAATATTCAAGTTGTAGGCGCCTGCAATGCATTCCTCATTCATACATATGTATATGAAATCAAATTGGACACTACTTAGGTAAAGTTGGCAACTTTTACCAAGTCAAATATTTGCACCATGTGCATGTTGACTATCAACCATCCACTTGCAAACTTTTTATTATTTTAACAATCTCCCACTTGAAGATTTGATTGTAACTCAATCAATCTTCACACGATAATCCTTCCTTGCCAATGATGTTGCTTATGTTTCCGCTAGGCCGCATGAGGAACGGCACCAAACAAACTTGTCACGGTTGATTGACTTTGTTAGAAAATCGGCCACATTGTCGTCAGTATGAATTTTCTGCATATCCACGGTTCCTTCTTCCACTTTCTCACGAACGAAGTGATACTGAACTCGTATATGCTTTGTCTTTGAATGAAATGCCTGATTCCTTGCAAGATGCAAGGCACTCTGGTTGTCACAAAATAGAGTGATATTCTTTTGTTTGTGTCCGAGTTCCTCCAACAACATCTTCAACCATACTGCCTCTTTAGTAGCTTGAGTAGCTGCTACATATTCTGCCTCTGTTGTTGACGTCGCCACAACTGACTGTAGTTTTGAAACCCAGCTTACTATTCCACCACAAAGTGTGAAAACATATGCAGTGGTAGATTTACTTTTATCGATATCACCTGCATAATCTGAATCAACATACCCTTTGACAATAAATTTCGGTTCTCCATAACATAATGCAACATCTAAGGTTCCCTTGATGTATTTAAGGATCCTCTTTACCGCATTCCAATGCTCTTTACCATGATTCGCCATGTACCGACTAACTACTCCCACTGCATGTGCAATGTCTGGTCTTGTACATATCATTGCGAACATTAAACTTCCCACTGCTGATGCATACGGTACTCGAGACATCTTCTTCCTCTTGTCTTCACTGCTAGGACACATAACGGAGGATAACTTGAGATTAGTAGGAAGTGAGGTTGAGATTGGCTTACTATCTTACATATTGAAACGCTCCAAGATTTTCCTCAAATAATTCTTTTGAGAAAGCCAAATCTTCCTATTATCTCTGTCTCGGTGAATTTGCATCCCTAGAATCTTGTTTGCGGCACCCAAGTCTTTCATTTCAAACTCCCTAGCCAATTGAGCCTTCAGTTTATTAATACGATCTTTGTTAGGGCCTGCAACCAACATGTCGTCTACATATAACAGCAAAATGACAAAATCATTGTCCCCAAACCTCTTGAAATATGCACAAGGGTCTGCATAAAGTCTGTTATATTCAAGGCTCATTATGAAAGAATCAACTCTCTTGTACCAACATCTCGGCGCCTGTTTGAGACCATACAGAGATTTCTTTAACCTGCAAACCAAGTTCTTTTTTCCTTGTAGTTCAAAACCTTCTGGTTGAAACATATAAATTTCTTCTTCAAGATTTCCATGAAGAAATGCAGTTTTCACATCTAGCTGCTCTAGATGCAAATCAAATGTAGCACACATCGCTATAACTACTCTAATTGTTGTAAGTCGAACCACAGGAGAAAATATTTCATTAAAGTCCGTGCCTTCTTTCTAAGCATATCCTTTAACCACCAGTCTTGCACGATACCGCTCCACTTGATCATCGTTATTTCGCTTGATCTTATACACCCATTTATTTCCAATAGGTTTTCTACCTTTCGGAAATGGCACAAGTTCCCATGTTTTATTTTTATGAAGAGCTTCAATTTCTTCCTGCATAGCCGTCATCCACTGGGATGCATCTGAATGATTCAGCGCCTCGCGAAGAGTTGTTGGCTCTCCTTCCTCTGTTAGAAGACAATATGCAACATTGCTTTCCATAATATAATCTAAGTGCCACCCTGGACGTTTCCTTTCTCGATTAGAAATACGAGTCGATGGAGATTCATCAACGACTACTTGATTTTCATCGTGCTCTGGTACTGCTTCAGAAGAATCTTTATAAAATTCATTTACAACCTGTATCGGTGTAGTTTCTTTTGAAGTGCTAACATCTTTAAGATCTTTGTCTTCCGTAAAGACAACATCTCTGCTGATGACTACTTTGTGGGCAGTGGGGTCCCACAAGCGATACCCCTTAACTCCATCAGCATACCCCAAGAATAAACACTTTCTGGACTTCGGATCCAACTTTGTCATTTCTTGAGAATTGTACATTGTGTACACAGGACTTCCAAATATATGAAGGTTTGAATAATCAACTGGTTTTCCAGTCCACATCTCCATCGGCGATTTCAACTCAATTGCAGTTGACGGTGACCGATTTATCACGTAACAGGCAGTACTGACCGCTTCTGCCCAGAATGATTTCCCCAAGCTTGCAGTTGCCAACATCGCCCTCGTTCTATCTAACAAAGTTCGGTTCATCCGATCTGCCACTCCATTTTGTTGAGGAGTGATAATGCTAAAAACGAACATATATTTCATAGCATTATTCCTCAAGAAAGACAAGCTTTTAGTTGCAATTGTTCTATTTACAAGTGATATTCGTTTAAATAATAAAAGGTGAAGACAAAAGACAGATTCGACGAATTGAAGACGCAAACGACCAAAAAGCTCAAAAGTACAAAAGACAATAAAAAAGGTTCCAATTATTGATAAGAAACGTCTCGAAATTACAAGAGTACAAGATTCAAAACGCAAAGTACAAGATATTAAATTGTACGCAAGGACGTTCGAAAATCCGGAACCGGGACCAGAGTCAACTCTTAACGCTCGACGCAACGGACTAAAAATTATAAGTTAACTATGTATATAAATATAATATAATATATAATTAATTATATTAATTATATATATATTATATTTATAAATAAAAAAACCGTCGGCAGAGAAACTCCAAGGACTGAGCTGTAAAATTAACCTCCGCGACTCGCGGAGTTTGAAGAGTATTTTGCCGCGAGTCGCGGAGCCCCAAATTTCAACTCTGGCTATAAAGCCAACCGAATTCTGATCAAAATCATCAATCTTTTTCTTCTCTTATCATACGTAAAATTTATATATATATATAATTTATATTTTAATTTTAATTTTAATTCTAATAATAAGGGTATGTTAGCGAATGTTGTAAGGGTGTAAGTCGAAATTCTGTCCGTGTAACGCTACACTATTTTTAATCATTGTAAGTTATGTTCAACCTTTTTACATTAATGTCTCGTAGCTAAGTTATTATTATGCTTATTTAAAACGAAGTAATCATGATGTTGGGCTAATTACTAAAATTGGGTAATTGGGCTTTGTACCATAATTGGGGTTTGGACAAAAGAACGACACTTGTGGAAATTAGACTATGGGCTATTAATAGGCTTTATATTTGTTTAACTAAATGAAAGTTTGTTAATGTTAATATAAAGATTTACAATTGGGCGTCCCTATAAATTACCATATACACTCAATCGGACACGATGGGCGGGGTATTTATATGTACGAATAATCGTTCATTTAACCGGACACGGGAATGGATTAATAGCCACTAGAATAATTAAAACAGGGGTGAAATTACATTCAAGGGTAATTGGTGTAATTGTTAACAAAGTAGTAAAACCTTGGTTTACACGCAGTCGATAACCTGGTGTATTCATTAAACAAAGTATTAAAACCTTGTTACAATTCGGATCCCCAATTAGTTGGAATATTTAACTTCGGGTATAATAATAATTTGACAAGGACACTCGCAATTTATATTTATGACTGATGGACTGTTATGGACAAAAACCAGACGGACATATTAAATAATCCAGGACAAAGGACAATTAACCCATGGGCATAAAACTAAAATCAACACGTCAAACATCATGATTACGGAAGTTTAAATAAGCATAATTCTTTTATTTCATATTTAATTTCCTTTATTTTATATTTAATTGCACTTCTAATTATCGCACTTTTATTTATTGTTATTTAATCGCACTTTTAATTATCGTACTTTTTAATTATCGCAATTTTATTTTATCGCACTTTTATTATTCGCAATTTCATTATCGTTATTTACTTTACGCTTTAAATTAAGTCTTTTATTTATTCAATATTTTACATTAGGTTTTACCTGCGACTAAAGTATTAAAATCGACAAACCGGTCATTAAACGGTAAAAACCCCCCCTTTATAATAATAATATTACTTATATATATATTTGTATTTTTATAAAAGTAAACTAATATAGCGTTGAGCTTTGTTTAAAGATTTCCCTGTGGAACGAACCGGACTTACTAAAAACTACACTACTGTACGATTAGGTACACTGCCTATAAGTGTTGTAGCAAGGTTTAAGTATATCCATTCTATAAATAAATAAATATCTTGTGTAAAATTGTATCGTATTTAATAGTGTTTTCTGCTAAAATTAATAACTATTTTATATACACCTCGCATAACATCAAGTATTTTTGGCGCCGCTGCCGGGGAACTATCTTAAAAGCCGGAAGCGCAACGCTAATATAAAAAAAAAAAAGATTTTTTGTTTACTTTTATTAAAATTCGCTTTTGTAAAAATACGTTTTAATTATTCAAAAATATAAAAAGAAAAAAACAAAAATATAAGTATTTTTTTTAAGATTTTGTTAAATATTTAAGTTTTATAAGTTTCTTTATTTTTATTTTAGTTTATAAAAATATAAGTTTAATTTTAATATCTTTTATTTATATAAAAATTAAAAACAGAAAACAGAAAATTAAATAAATAAATAAAGAAAAAAACGCGTTGAAGATAAAACCTGTCAGCTGAAATTCTGAACCCCGCGACTCGCGGGGTTTTCTTTATAAATTACCGCAACTCGCGGAGGCTACCTGACACACGGACAATAACCCTAAACCAGCATTAATTACGAATTATTATTAATTATTAATAATATAAACCATAATTATGTATTATTATTATTATTAGTTTTATTTTTACTTTTACTTTTTATTTATTTTATATTTTGTTTAATTAGTTTTATTAAAATTGTAAAATTAATAGTTTAATAAAATAAATAATATAAAAATAATATTTTTATAAAAATTGTAATTTTTACAACTTTTTGTATATTTTTATATTTTGTACCTTTTTAATCGTTGTAGCGTAATATTTGTATTTTTTAGCTCATATTTAATTTTAAACTTAGTTTTTGCTATAGTTATTTTTACTCCTAGATTTTTAGGTTTTGCCGTAGAATTCCTTAAGTGTTTTTTTTAGACTAAGATTTAGGTACTTTAGAATTTTGCGACGCCTTTTTAAGTTTTAGTTTCTTTTTAAGTTATTTCCATTTGGGATTTAGTTTTTCCTGTAAGCTTTAATATTTTTAGACACCTTTTACTATGTACCAATTATCATTCCAATTAGTAATATCAATTTGCGATTATAATTTTAAGTTAGTTGTAGTAATAAGGTTAGGTTAGTCAAATATTTTTAAGTTTTTATAAGTTTCTTTTATTTTTCCATCACCTTTTATTTTTCAACCATTTTTTTTCTTTTTCAACCTTTTTCGACGAACTCTTTTTCTCTCTTATTTCTCGCCATTCTAGTTTTTAGGACTTAGAATTTTTTCTACTTCTTATCTAAATTTCTTAAAATTACGAAAATTTATTTAAGTGGTTAAATTAATAGACATCAAAATTTTCTGGTTCGTAGTAATAGTTGGATTTGTACGTGGACCGGGTTATTGGAGCCAAACAGTCCTCAATTATATTGAGACCAAACGAATCCTGCCCCTCTGCTGCATCTTTTGGCTATTCGAAACGTGGGCAAAATCAGAAAAGTCTATTGATTGGATAACTTATTATAATTTTTCTTTCCTTTTAAAAACTAATAGGATATTCAGTGAATGCACCGAGCAAGACGTTCATCACCTTTTGTACGTTCACCACCTGTAACTAGATCAAGACATTTAGCAAATATAACCGCCGTTGATTTTTCTTTAGAATCGTCATCCAGTCGACCAAGTACTTCAGTTCAAATTTCCGATAAACCATTTTTTGAACCCGACCTCACAATTGAGAATCCGGAGAATATTCAGGAACGGTTCGTAGATCCTGAACCATTAAACTTTCCTCCGGAGCCACCAATCATTCAAACAGAGATTGTTGAGGAACGTACCATTAAATCAGAATCATCTAGTGATACCGATTCAACAAATTCAATTATGGAGAATCTGGAACCTTTAAGTATGGAAGACCGAATGAGAGCTAAACGCACTGGCCAAGGTCACGCAATTACTCATCCAGACATTAATGCGCCAGATTATGAAATCAAAGGACAAATTCTACACATGGTGACTAATCAATGCCAATTTAGTGGTGCGCCGAAGGAAGATCCAAATGAACATCTACGTACCTTTAATAGGATCTGCACACTATTTAAAATACGAGAAGTAGAGGATGAACAGATATATCTCATGTTATTTCCCTGGACTTTAAAGGGAGAAGCCAAAGATTGGTTGGAATCATTACCTGAAGGGGCGATCGATACATGGGACGTTTTAATTGACAAATTTCTTAAACAATTCTTTCCTGCATCTAAAGCCGTAAGACTTCAAGCAGAAATTGTTACGTTCACACAGAAACCAAATGAAACTCTATATGAGGCGTGGACTAGATATGGAAAGTTGTTAAGAGGATGTCCGCAACATGGTTTAGACACCTGTCAAATAGTACAAATATTCTACCAAGGATGCGACATCACTACAAGAAAAGACATAGATATAGCAGCTGGTGGTTCTATTATGAAGAAAACCGAAACTGATGCTTACAAAATTATTGATAATACTGCTTCCCACTCACATGAGTGGCACCAAGAAAAAGATATCATTAGATCATCTAAAGCAGCTAGAGCCGATTCTAGCCATGACTTAGATTCCATTTCCGCAAAGATAGATGCTGTGGAACGACGAATGGAAAAGATGACTAAAGATATTCACTCAATACGAATTAGTTGTGAGCAGTGTGGAGGACCACATTTGACAAAAGATTGTCTCAGTATTGAATTAACAATGGAACAAAGAGAGAATATTTCATACATAAACCAAAGGCCTGGAAATAATTATCAGAATAATTATCAACCGCCAAGACCGATTTACAATCAAAACCAGAATTATAACCGAAATATTCCATACAACAACCAACAAGTTCCTAGCAATCAACAAGTATCCAATAATACTTACAATCAGCAAAGACCTAATTTTCAAAACAAACCACCACAACAACCCGATGATAAAAAGCCGAATTTAGAAGATATGATGACGAAGCTAGTTGAAACTCAAACACAGTTTTTCACATCTCAGAAACAAACCAATGAACAAAATGCTCAAGCATTTAGAAATCAACAAGCTTCTATTCAAAATCTGGAACAAGAAGTAAGTAACCTAGCAAGGATAATAGGTGAAAGAAAACCGGGAAGTTTACCAAGCGATACAAATGCTAACCCCCGGAATGAAACAGCTAAAGCCATTACCACGAGAAGTGGTACAACACTTAAACCACCTGAAATACCTGTAACTTCTGATGAAACTATTCCTACTCCACAAGAACCACAACCTGATCAAGATAAGGAAAAAGAACCGGTAGTTGAAAAGGTTAATGAAAATAACACAGTTAAGGATAAACCTTATGTTAAACCATACCAACCACCACTTCCTTATCCGAGTAAAATGAAGAAAGAGAAACTTGAAGCCGAGCAATCCAAATTCTTAGATATGTTTAAACAGATAAATGTAAATCTTCCTTTCATTGATGTGATTTCAGGAATGCCTAGATATGCTAAATTCTTGAAAGATCTAATCTCAAATAGAAAGAAAATGGAAGAACTCTCGGCTGTTACTATGAATGCTAATTGTTCAGCAGTGCTGTTGAATAAGATACCAGAAAAATTATCTGATCCAGGAAGTTTCACAATTCCATGTTTTCTGGGTAGTCTTAGTTCAATAGAAGCATTGGCAGACTTAGGTGCTAGTATAAATTTAATGCCGTATTCACTATACACTAAACTAGACCTTGGAGAATTGAAACCAACCAGAATAAGCATACAACTAGCCGATAGATCAATAAAATATCCTAGAGGAATAATGGAGAACATGCTAGTTAAAGTTGGTACTTTAGTATTCCCAGTAGATTTTGTTGTTCTGGACATGGAAGAAGATTCTCAAGTTCCTCTCATATTAGGAAGACCATTCTTAAACACGGCTAAAGCAATGATAGACGTGTTCGGTAAGAAACTGACCCTAAGTATAGAGGATGAGAGTGTTACCTTTTCAGTTGATAGAGCAATGCAACAACCACAATCTGTAGATGATACATGTTATTATATTCAAACTATAGATGCACATGCAGAATTATTAGAAGAATTTCCAGAATTACAAGGGACAGGAGAATGTTCTTTAGGAGAAGGTAATGAACCAATTGATGAAGCTGAAATGTTAGCTACACTTATAGCTAATGGATATGAACCAACAACAGAAGAAATTCAAATGCTAAAAGAAGAAGACAGATATCGATATAAATCATCGATAGAAGAACCTCCGAAATTAGAGTTAAAGCCACTTCCAAACCATTTGGAATACGCTTATTTACATGGTGAATCTGAATTACCTGTAATAATATCGTCTTCTCTTACTGAAAATGAGAAATCACAACTCATTTCTGTGTTGAAAGCTCATAAACCAGCCATTGCATGGAAGATTCATGATATTAAAGGAATAAGTCCTTCGTATTGCACACATAAAATCCTTATGGAAGAAGGTCATAAAACGTATGTGCAACGCCAACGAAGACTAAATCCTAATATGCAAGATGTAGTTAAGAAAGAGATTATTAAACTGCTAGATGCAGGTTTGATATATCCAATTTCTGATAGCCCATGGGTAAGCCCAGTTCAATGCGTGCCTAAGAAGGGTGGTATGACTGTCATTACAAATGAGAAAAATGAGCTTATTCCTACTAGGACTGTAACAGGATGGCGTGTATGTATTGATTATAGAAAATTAAATGACGCCACCAGAAAAGATCACTTTCCCTTACCTTTCATAGATCAAATGTTGGAAAGATTAGCCGGAAATAGTTACTATTGTTTTCTAGATGGATTTTCCGGATATTTTCAAATTCCAATAGCACCCGAGGACCAAGAGAAAACCACATTCACGTGCCCTTATGGTACTTTTTCTTACAAAAGAATGCCATTTGGACTTTGTAACGCCCCTGCAACCTTTCAAAGGTGTATGATGGCGATTTTTCATGACATGATAGAAGAATGCATGGAAGTATTCATGGATGACTTTTCAGTCTTCGGTGATACATTTAAATCATGTCTAGTTAATCTGGAACGAATGCTAATTAGATGCGAAAAATCAAATCTAGTACTTAATTGGGAGAAATGCCATTTCATGGTTAAAGAAGGCATCGTTCTTGGACATAAAATTTCAAAAGAAGGGATTGAAGTGGATAGAGCTAAAGTAGATGTAATTGCTAAACTTCCACATCCCACCAATGTTAGAGGAGTTAGGAGTTTTCTAGGGCATGCCGGTTTTTACCGACGTTTTATAAAAGATTTTTCTAAAATTGCCACTCCTATGAATAAACTCCTAGAAAAGGATGCGCCATTCATCTTTTCAGATGAGTGTATCAAATCTTTTAATATTCTTAAAGAAAAACTCACTAATGCACCAATCATGATAGCACCAAATTGGAATCTACCATTTGAACTAATGTGCGATGCAAGTGATTTTGCAATGGGAGCCGTTTTAGGACAAAGGATTGAAAAACGATTTCAACCTATATATTATGCTAGTAAGACATTACAAGGAGCACAAACAAACTATACAACTACTGAAAAAGAACTCCTTGCTATTGTCTTTGCTTTTGACAAATTTCGATCATATCTCGTTCTAGCAAAAACGGTGGTCTATACCGACCATTCTGCTCTTAGATACCTATTTTCAAAACAAGATGCTAAACCAAGATTAATCCGTTGGATCTTACTCTTACAAGAGTTTGATATTGAAATCCGAGATAAAAGAGGAGCAGAAAATCTCGCCGCTGATCATCTTTCTCGTCTTGAAAATCCCGAATTAGAAGTTCTGAATGAATCGGCCATACAAGACAACTTTCCTGATGAATATCTATTGAAGATAGATTATAAAGAAATCCCATGGTTTGCAGACTATGCAAACTACTTAGTTTGTGGATTCCTTGAAAAAGGATTATCGTACCAAAGACGAGTCTTCAGTGATATAAAACACTATTTCTGGGAAGATCCACATCTGTTTAAAAGTTGTCCCGATGGAATAATACGCCGATGTGTATTTGGAGATGAAGCTAGTAAAATTTTAAACCATTGTCACACAGGACCAACAGGAGGGCATTATGGGCCTCAACTAACCGCAAGAAAAGTTTATGAAGCTGGATTCTATTGGCCTACTATTTACAAAGACGCACACCTTCTTTGAAAATCCTGTGATGCATGTCAAAGGGCCGGAAAAATAAGTCAACGTGATGAAATGCCACAAAATGTCATCCAAGTATGTGAAGTATTTGACATTTGGGGTATTGACTTTATGGGTCCATTTCCAAAATCTCATAATAATCTATATATACTCGTAGCCATTGATTATGTATCTAAATGGGCGGAAGCACAAGCTCTCCCAACTAACGATGCACGAGTTGTAGTCAACTTTTTAAAACGTCTTTTTGCAAGGTTTGGAACACCGAAAGCTTTAATAAGTGATCGGGGTACTCATTTCTGTAATAATCAACTTGAGAAAGTTCTTAAAAGATATGGAGTAACTCATAAAATCTCCACCGCATATCATCCACAAACAAGTGGACAAGTTGAAAATACCAACCGAGCTTTAAAACGTATTCTAGAGAAAACCGTAGGATCAAATTCGAAGGAATGGTCCATTAAATTGGAGGATGCACTCTGGGCTTTTAGAACAGCCTACAAAACTCCAATTGGAACCACACCTTTTAGACTTGTTTATGGAAAAGCATGTCATCTTCCAGTAGAAATTGAACACAAAGCATTTTGGGCTTTGAAGACATGTAATCTTGATTTACATGAAGCCGGACGTCTACGATTAAGTCAACTAAACGAATTAGAAGAATTAAGACATGAAGCATACGAAAATTCGTTAATCTATAAAGAAAGAACGAAGAAATGGCATGATAAAAGAATCAGAAGTTCAAAGGAATTTAAAGAAGGAGACAGAGTTCTTCTTTTCAATTCACGATTCAAGCTATTTCCTGGAAAATTGAAATCAAGATGGTCTGGACCATTCATAGTCAAAAGAGTTTTTCCATACGGAACGATAGAATTAATAAATTCAAATGGGATTGAATTTAAAGTTAATGGTCACAGAGTTAAACATTACATACATGGTCCGATGGAAGTCGACAACGAAGTTAATCACAATTTCGACACCACAGCTAACTAAGTGTGGGGAGAATCAAGTCTTTAAAGGATAATATGTATTTCTGTTAGAGTTAGATTGTCTGTTTTCGTGTAGTTCTCGAAAATGGAACACGTATGGTCTTTCCCTAGCAGACCCTAAAGAACTAGTCTTCTCCCCCCATTCTGAATTTTTATTTTTTTTAGGTTTTTACAAAATGAAGACTGCCTGTGAACTAAACCATGGTCTAATGCTACACGCTTTGATCACTAAAAGAAATAATGACATACTACCGAGTGAAATAGTATCAGTAATCAGAGAAAGAATGGACGGAGTTAGAAAAGAATCCAGATGCGAAGATAATAAGTTACAATTTGGTAAAGGAAAATCAAAATCCGCAGCGAAAAGAAGAGCACGACACCTAGAACGATGTCACAAATGCGGAAAATGGTCACATGGAGGTAAATGTTCAAATAATCAAACCTATTCAAATACCGAATTTGTTACTTTATGCAGAGACGGACCGTTCATATGTTTAGAAGAAAAGACACTGAATGCTCGAGGTTACGCCTATGTAGCCATGGAAAATCAATTAAACCGACTATCTTATGAATGGAATAGATCATATAACTAAGAAATCTATTTCACAGGTATGTCTGTACAGTTTTTATTTTTATTTTTATTTTTAACCTTTTGATAATAAACGCTAATTTGTTCGCTAAAAAGTATTAAATTGGTATTAAATAAAATTAGGTTTGGCGACCGAAATTATTGATATTATTCAAAAATTTATTACATCACTGCGAAATTTAACGTTTATTCTTAAGGTATAAATATCTTTAATCAATCAACCCAAAATATTTCAAAAATTCGTCATGAGTCAAATTAGGTCTTGGAACCGAAATTACTTTACCGAAAAGAGGGGCGCATATTTTTGATAATATTTGATTGATTAAAGTGGGATAAAAAGCCAAAAAGATTTTTAATTTTATTTTTACCATGTTTTTAAAATTAATTTAAATCTTAAATTAATATTGTAAACTTTGTAAAAACAATATATTTAAAATTGTAAATATTTGAAAAATTAATATAAGTTTGGTGTGAATTTATAATATGAATTTTTAAATTAAGTCTGGTGTGAATTTTTAAAATATGAATTTTTAATTTTATGCATTTCAAATTTTAAGTTTGGTGTGAATTTTTAATATTAATTTTGAATTTTATATTTAAGTTGTGTGAATTTAAAAACAAAAATTTACTTTATCTCATTAAGTTAAGAATATGATTTTTAAAATTCGTCGTAAGTTGAAGACTAGGTCTTTGAACCGAAATTGCTTTACCCGAGGGAGGGACGAGAACTTTTATTATCATTATTTTTAATCTTATTGATTTAAAGTATGCCAAAAACATTAAAAAAAACCCAAAAATCTTAGCTTTTAAAACAATCGCTACAAAAAGACAAATTTTAAAATTTTGTCGAAGGACGGACTAGGACATCGATCCGAAACGACCTCGTCCTAAATAACAAGGGAAACAAAATTTTAAAATTAAGTACTTAATTGTTTCAAAAGTTAATGATTATAAAAAAAAAAAAAAAACAAACTCCGCGACTCGCGGAGTTTGAAGTGCAAAACCTCCGCGACTCGTGGAGGGACCGAAAATCAGAAAAAAAAATATAAAGAGCTGAACGATCAGTGCACTCCAAAACCCAAAACACAGAAAAAATACTGCGAAAAACACCCCGAAAAACCCGAGAAAAAACCCCAAAAATCCCAATTTTTAACCGTTAATCACCAAATCTTTTGCTAAAATCATGTTGAGAAGGATGCTATCTAAGAATTACTCAAGAAAAACGGTAAATTTCTACACCTAAACACCATTTAATTCGAAATTTGGTGTTCTTGAGCTATTTTTTTCCCCAATTTGATTTTGATGTTTTTTAGTGTAATTAAGCTTAAATTGTTTATGTATTATGTTTGTATAACCTAGATTGATGCTGTTTAACATGATTAGAAGCCTTAAACTTCAAATTTTGAGTAATCTAGGGTTTGTGTTCTTGAGCAAATTTGGGGCTTTTTGATATAAACAGGTTATGGCCGATTTTTGTCATGAATTGTTGCTAAATTGAGTAGTGTAACATGTCTAGGTAGTTAAATGATCCAAACTTTGAGCCTAAACATGATTTTGAGAATTAAAGTGGACTTTTTCAAGTCTAAAATTCATGAACTTGATTTTTGAAAGATAATGCCATTTGAGACTTGTTTAATTGCTAGTAATGATTATTTTGACATGTTATTTGAGTTGAATGCTTATGAACTTGGCGAAAATTATCGTATATGCTTATTTGAAAAAGTGTAGATTTGATAAAAATGTGAAAATAAGCTTAAGTTTGATATAAATTGATAATGTCATTGTAATTATTTTGATTGATAATTTTGCTGACACTAATGCATATTTGGATGCACAAAATTTGTGTTTGATGTGTTTTGCAGAATGAAAGGGGTGAATCTTCATCCCAAGCCCGCAATGCTCCTGCTGAGAATTTGGAACAACAGGAGGTGGATAACTACTACAAGCAGGATGTACCTCATCCAGTCATGACCTTTTCCGATATGCACTTGGAAGAGTTGCACCCGAACCTGAGATTTGACAGACTTTGGATAGATTATCCAAAATATCAACGAGGTTTGCATACTCTTCACTCTAAGGTTGTTGAGGTACCGAGGGTCATAGAATGGGGACCCTTAGAAGCTGTAGAATTGGCCGGGCCAATTAGGGAATTACTTGTACAGAGGTATGGTAATTCTTCTTTTAATGACTGGATATGTTTATTCACCATACGTAGACCTGTATATAAAGTATGGTGTGAAGAATTGTTATGTAGTATAGAGTTGAATGATCGGGTAGCTAGTTTAACCGATCGTTCTTTTATTAGATTTTTGTTAGGCGGTTCGATGCGCCACATGTCTTTACTGGACATGGCTCAGGCTTTACGTATATATACGCCTGAGGAGTTAGCGTCTGCCGATTGTAGAGGATTGATACTAAACGGTAGAAAGATAGATGAGAATTTTGATACACACGGTGTGTGGAGTCAAATGACAAGCCATCACCGTTTCAAAGGGGGAAACTACTCTTATTTGGATATAGATAGAGCCGAATTAAGAGTGATACATAGGTTTTTAGCTAATTCGATTACACAAAGGGGTAAGAACAAAGAAAAAGTAAATGAACAAGATTTGTTTTACCATATGTGTATTCGAGACCCACAGAGCGCTGTAAGTATACCATATTGTGTGGGTTATTATTTATCAGCTATGGTTCGGGGGATGCGACCACATAGCATAATAGGAGGTGGTATTTTTATTACTTTGATTGGTGAATATCTCGGTGTGGATATAAGTCGGGGGGGATTATTACTAGAAGAGCCGGAACCCCGCGACACTATAGGTTTAAATGTATACCATGGTGCGAAAGTTTTGAAGAGGCGAAATAACGCCGCAGTACGATACCATGGTAGACATCCACAGGTAGAGAGAAACCAGCAACAAGGTAATGTAGGAGGGGGGAATGAGATGCAAGAAATGCATAGGTTTATAGCTTCTCAGGAATACGAAAATGCTAGACAGAGAGCATTTGAAGATTGGCAAGTTCATCAGAACCAGATCATAGCTCATTGCCAACATATAGGTAGAAACTATATTCCTACACCGAAACCCATCTTCCCTCCTTGGTCTATAGAGATGCAGCCACCATATCCTACGTATGACCCTGCCGAAGCATTCTATAGCACTTATGGTTATGCCTGGAACCCCTATTGGTACCAATATCATCCTTAGTTTACTTATTATTTTTTTTTTATTTTGTAATTTGTAATTATTGATACATTTAATATTTTTATTAATATTGTAATCATTTTTATAATTATCTAACTTTTATTCTTAGATTTTAATAATTTTTGAATGTGGGGTAATATACCAAACTTCAAAAATATGTATATATGTTTGCAGTTTATCTTATGTACACAACAGGGTAAAACAACGCATTTTCAAAGACTGGCATTAAGTTCAGCAAAAGCAACTAATTTTGACGACAAGATGCAAAATATATGTGAAATAACAACAAGACGGAATGAACAAATGATGTGCACCATTTATCATTCAGCAAACAAACGCCAATATATTTGGAAACTTTGGTAAAAATTTAATCATTTTCACACAAATCACCCTCAATAATTTAAATTGTTACTGATTTCTTGCAAATGAGGGCATTGCAAGATCTTAAGTGTGGGAAGGGATTAAATTCTTTCGGATTTTAAAATTTTTATATTAAACACTTGGTTACCATTAAAAATACTAGTAAAGCAGTAGTTGTATTAGAATCTAGTGCTCTCTGATAAAAAATAACAGCCCTAGTCTTATATACTGACTACCCAATTCTAGTAAAATTTTTCAAAATTTTCAATTAAATGAATTCAAAATCATGTTTATACATATTTATGAACGATAAAACTAGGTTTTAACACCGAAATTATTGTTACCTCGGAAAGGACATAAATTGAGAAACAAACTAAAATGTTAAAATTCATTTAAAATGGAATAGAGGACGATAAAAAGGAAAATAAAAGCCAAGTGTGGGAAAATTTACCAAGTTATTTTAAACATATGTCACATATATCTGTAACAAATAACTGAAAATACTTTTGCTTTGGACTAAACTAAACTGTTTTACCCGATGAAAGAAAAGAAGACATGGATCTACACGATGAATCAATTCCATCATTAAAAGGAAGTAAAGTCTTCCGAAAAAGACACGCGCTTCTTGATTTAGGTCATGAAGTTGTCGTTCAGACCAGCTGTAGGTTGACGAAAAATCTAGAAAAGTCATCACTAAAATCAGCAGGAAATCCACGGACCTCAGCATTAAACAGGGTCGCCAAGTGGTCAGATTTATCCTAACCATGAGAAGGATTTATCTCGTACAATGGGGGGGCACCATGCAAATTAGCTGGATAAGACTAATGAATCAGATCCCCAGAAAGGATAATCTCCTTAAAGATTAAAAATCAGCTTTTAAGACTGATATTACTCAATCCTAGAGATTGACCTTAAAGATTGAGAATTACAAACTCATGGAATTCGATGATATCTAAACTCGAGCTTAAACGAGAAAATATTTTGATCAAAATTACAAACCGATTTGTTTTCTGAAAACCCTATTTTCAATGCGTTCATTACCATTGAACGTAAAATCCTAGGAATTCACCTGGAATTCATTAGGTCACCTGAACTAAATCGGGTGTCAACCGTAAGAACGGTGGTTGCATAACATGGTCAAAGACAGGACCTTGTGCCAGACCGAAAAAATTATAAGGGTGAGCTTTACTATTGCTCCTACCAAGGATAGTAATTGCGTCCGACACGTTATAGACCATAATCAAAAGCATGTCACGAGACATTGCCTTAACAGTTGCTTGTTCAACGCTTTCCTTTACAACCGGACGGTAGTTTATCGAAAGGTAATATACGGGACAAGTAAACTGGACGTGTTGCTTTCCAAATACAAGGTTAGCAAGTGGGTGACACAAAACAGCAAGTTTTGAGCTAAAATTTTCAAATCTGAAACCCACCAAACCCACAAAAATATTTTGCAAACACCGGTAAAGGGTTATCCCGGAAAACTTATCTAGGGTAAAAACTAGATTTAATTTTCAAAAGATCAAATGTTTTCATAAAGATCCAATTTCCTTAATGGATCTAAATTTTTATAGTCATGTGGGACTGTAAACCATATCGTTACTACCATTGTTTATACCGCCGTATAGAAATCACTGATGTACAAAGTGTGAAGAATAAAGAAGTGATTCTAGTATTTCAAGACAATATTGCTTGAGGACAAGCAACGCTCAAGTGTGGGAATATTTGATAATGCTAAAAACGAACATATATTTCATAGCATTATTCCTCAAGAAAGACAAGCTTTTAGTTGCAATTGTTCTATTTACAAGTGATATTCGTTTAAATAATAAAAGGTGAAGACAAAAGACAGATTCGACGAATTGAAGACGCAAACGACCAAAAAGCTCAAAAGTACAAAAGACAATAAAAAAGGTTCCAATTATTGATAAGAAACGTCTCGAAATTACAAGAGTACAAGATTCAAAACGCAAAGTACAAGATATTAAATTGTACGCAAGGACGTTCGAAAATCCGGAACCGGGACCAGAGTCAACTCTTAACGCTCGACGCAACGGACTAAAAATTACAAGTTAACTATGTATATAAATATAATATAATATATAATTAATTATATTAATTATATATATATTATATTTATAAATAAAAAAACCGTCGGCAGAGAAACTCCAAGGACTGAGCTGTAAAATTAACCTCCGCGACTCGCGGAGTTTGAAGAGTATTTTGCCGCGAGTCGCGGAGCCCCAAATTTCAACTCTGGCTATAAAGCCAACCGAATTCTGATCAAAATCATCAATCTTTTTCTTCTCTTATCATACGTAAAATTTATATATATATATAATTTATATTTTAATTTTAATTTTAATTCTAATAATAAGGGTATGTTAGCGAATGTTGTAAGGGTGTAAGTCGAAATTCTGTCCGTGTAACGCTACGCTATTTTTAATCATTGTAAGTTATGTTCAACCTTTTTACATTAATGTCTCGTAGCTAAGTTATTATTATGCTTATTTAAAAAGAAGTAATCATGATGTTGGGCTAATTACTAAAATTGGGTAATTGGGCTTTGTACCATAATTGGGGTTTGGACAAAAGAACGACACTTGTGGAAATTAGACTATGGGCTATTAATAGGCTTTATATTTGTTTAACTAAATGAAAGTTTGTTAATGTTAATATAAAGATTTACAATTGGGCGTCCCTATAAATTACCATATACACTCAATCGGACACGATGGGCGGGGTATTTATATGTACGAATAATCGTTCATTTAACCGGACACGGGAATGGATTAATAGCCACTAGAATAATTAAAACAGGGGTGAAATTACATTCAAGGGTAATTGGTGTAATTGTTAACAAAGTAGTAAAACCTTGGTTTACACGCAGTCGATAACCTGGTGTATTCATTAAACAAAGTATTAAAACCTTGTTACAATTCGAATCCCCAATTAGTTGGAATATTTAACTTCGGGTATAATAATAATTTGACAAGGACACTCGCAATTTATATTTATGACTGATGGACTGTTATGGACAAAAACCAGACGGACATATTAAATAATCCAGGACAAAGGACAATTAACCCATGGGCATAAAACTAAAATCAACACGTCAAACATCATGATTACGGAAGTTTAAATAAGCATAATTCTTTTATTTCATATTTAATTTCCTTTATTTTATATTTAATTGCACTTCTAATTATCGCACTTTTATTTATTGTTATTTAATCGCACTTTTAATTATCGTACTTTTTAATTATCGCAATTTTATTTTATCGCACTTTTATTATTCGCAATTTCATTATCGTTATTTACTTTACGCTTTAAATTAAGTCTTTTATTTATTCAATATTTTACATTAGGTTTTAACTGCGACTAAAGTCTTAAAATCGACAAACCGGTCATTAAACGGTAAAAACCCCCCCCCCTTTATAATAATAATATTACTTATATATATATTTGTATTTTTATAAAAGTAAACTAATATAGCGTTGAGCTTTGTTTAAAGATTTCCCTGTGGAACGAACCGGACTTACTAAAAACTACACTACTGTACGATTAGGTACACTGCCTATAAGTGTTGTAGCAAGGTTTAAGTATATCCATTCTATAAATAAATAAATATCTTGTGTAAAATTGTATCGTATTTAATAGTGTTTTCTGCTAAAATTAATAACTATTTTATATACACCTCGCATAACATCAAGGAGTGTATGCTGTCATGAACTGCCTTTTGATACCTTCTTGTTTGCAAAACTTATCAAATTCATCACCAGTGTATTCTCCTCCATTATCAGTGTAGTGACCTGAACTTTTCCATGTTTATATATACATTAAATGAAATTGTTATTTACATGATTAAGTGTTTCCAACATGTTAAGTAATCAAACTTGTTAAGACTTGATTAATTGAAATAGGTTTCATATAGACAATTGACCACCCAAGTTGACCGGTGATTCACGAACGTTAAAACTTGTAAAAACTATATGATGACATATATATGGTTATATATATAGTTAACATGATATTATGATAAGTAAACATATCATTAAGTATATTAATAATGCACTACATATGTAAAAACAAGACTACTAACTTAATGATTTTGAAACGAGACATATATGTAACGATTATCGTTGTAACGACATTTAATGTATATATATATCATATTAAGAGATATTCGTACATCATAATACCATGATAATATAATAATTTAAAATCTCATTTGATATTATAAACATTGGGTTAACAACATTTAACAAGATCGTTAACCTAAAGGTTTCAAAACAACACTTACATGTAACGACTAACGATGACTTAACGACTCAGTTAAAATGTATATACATGTAGTGTTTTAATATGTATTCATACACTTTTGAAAGACTTCAAGACACTTATCAAAATACTTCTACTTAACAAAAATGCTTACAATTACATCCTCGTTCAGTTTCATCAACAATTCTACTCGTATGCACCCGTATTCGTACTCGTACAATACACAGCTTTTAGATGTATGTACTATTGGTATATACACTCCAATGATCAGCTCTTAGCAGCCCATGTGAGTCACCTAACATATGTGGGAACCATCATTTGGCAACTAGCATGAAATATCTCATAAAATTACAAAAATATGAGTAATCATTCATGACTTATTTACATGAAAACAAAATTACGTATCCTTTATATCTAATCCATACACCAACGACCAAAAACACCTACAAAAACTTTCATTCTTCAATTTTCTTCATCTAATTGATCTCTCTCAAGTTCTATCTTCAAGTTCTAAGTGTTCTTCATAAATTCTACAAGTTCTAGTTTCATAAAATCAAGAATACTTCCAAGTTTGCTAGCTTACTTCCAATCTTGTAGAGTGATCATCCAACCTCAAGAAATCTTTCTTATTTACAGTAAGATATCTTTCTAATACAAGGTAATACTCATATTCAAACTTTGATTCAATTTCTATAACTATAACAATCTTATTTCGAGTGAAAATCTTACTTGAACTGTTTTCGTGTCATGATTCTGCTTCAAGAACTTTCAAGCCATCCAAGGATCCTTTGAAGCTAGATCCATTTTTCTCATTTCCAGTAGCTTTATCCAGAAAACTTGAGGTAGTAATGATATTCATAACATCATTCGATTCATACATATAAAGCTATCTTATTCGAAGGTTTAAACTTGTAATCACTAGAACATAGTTTAGTTAATTCTAAACTTGTTCGCAAACAAAAGTTAATCCTTCTAACTTGACTTTTAAAATCAACTAAACACATGTTATATATCTATATGATATGCTAACTTAATGATTTAAAACCTGGAAACACGAAAAATACCGTAAAACCGGATTTACGCCGTCGTAGTAACACGGCGGGCTGTTTTGGGTTAGTTAATTAAAAACTATGATAAACTTTGATTTAAAAGTTGTTCTTCTGGGAAAATGATTTTTCTTATGAACATGAAACTATATCCAAAAATCATGGTTAAACTCAAAGTGAAAGTATGTTTTCTAAAATGGTCATCTTGTCGTCGTTCTTTCGACTGAAATGACTACCTTTACAAAAACGACTTGTAACTTATATTTCCGACTATAAACCTATACCTTTTCTGTTTAGATTCATAAAATAGAGTTCAATATGAAACCATAGCAATTTGATTCACTCAAAACGGATTTAAAATGAAGAAGTTATGGGTAAAACAAGATTGGATAATTTTTCTTGTTGTAGCAACGTGAAAATTGGTAACAAATCTATATTAATCATATCCTAGCTAACTTATATTGTATTATACATGTATTCTAATATATTATGTAATCTTGGGATACCATAGACACGTATGCAAATGTTTTGACATATCATATCGACCCATGTGTATATATTATTTGGAACAGCCATAGACACTCTATATGCAGTAATGTGGGAGTTAGCTATACAGGGTTGAGGTTGATTCCAAAAATATATATACTTTGAGTTGTGATCTAGCCTGAGACGTGTATACATTGGGTCGTGGATTGATTCAAGATAATATATATCAATTTTTTTCTGTACATCTAACGTTGGACAACTAGTTGTAGGTTACTAACGAGGACAGCTGACTTAATAAACTTAAAACATCAAAATGTATTAAAAGTGTTGTAAATATATTTTGAATATACTTTGATATATATGTACATATTTGTTATAGGTTCATGAATCGACCAGTGGCCAAGTCTTACTTCCCGACGAAGTAAAAATCTATGAAAGTGAGTTATAGTCCCACTTTTAAAATCTAATATTTTTAGGATGAGAATACATGCAGGTTTTATAAATGATTTACAAAATAGACACAAGTACGTGAAACTACATTCTATAGTTGAATTATCGAAATCGAATATGCCCCTTTTTATTAAGTCTGGTAATCTAAGAATTAGGGAGCAGAGACCCTAATTGACGCGAATCCTAAAGATAGATCTATTGGGCCTAACAAACCCCATCCAAAGTACCGGATGCTTTAGTACTTCGAAATTTATATCATGTCCGAAGGAGGATCCCGGAATGATGGGGATATTCTTATATATGCATCTTGTTAATGTCTGTTACCAGGTGTTCACCATATGAATGATTTTTATCTCTATGTATGGGATGTATATTGAAATATGAAATCTTGTGGTCTATTGTTAAGATTTGATATATATAGGTTAAACCTATAACTCACCAACATTTTTGTTGACGTTTAAAGCATGTTTATTCTCAGGTGAATATTAAGAGCTTCCGCTGTTGCATACTAAAATAAGGACAAGATTTGGAGCCCATGTTTGTATGATATTATGTAAAAACTGCATTCAAGAAACATATGTCGATGTAATATATTTTTATTGTAAATCATTATGTAATGGTTGTGTGAAAACAGTATATTTTAGATTATCATTATTTGATAATCTACGTAATGCTTTTGAAACCTTTATTGATAAAATAAAGGTTATGATTGTTTTAAAAATGAATGCAGTCTTTGAAAAACGTCTCATATAGAGGTCAAAACCTCGCAACGAAATCAATTAATATGGAACGTTTATAATCAATATGAACGGGACATTTCAATCAGTCCTTAAACACTTGATCTTTTTACCAGATTCAAGTTCAATCCGCGCTTTGTAAACTTTGAAAACTTCAAACACATCCGCCTTTCTCTTGATTGGGTACACCCAACATCTCATAGTGTAATCATCAATAAATGATACAAAATACTTTGCTCCTCCTAGGGATTGAAATGGTGCTTGCCACACATTAGTGTGTCTTATCAAGTTTGTTAGGATGCATTAGTGAGTCTGGACTTCGACCGTGTTTACTTGAAAATTGATTGCTTAACAAATTTTGTTGGAAACTATATATTTTTAACATGTGAATATTATGTGATATATTAATCTCTTAATGCATTTGATATTATGTGATAGATGTCTACCTCTAGAACAAGTTCCATTGACTCACCTAATAATAATGAAGAGTCAAATGTAAATTGGAATGATTCTTGGACTGATTCACAAGTTCCCGAAGAGGAACCGGAAGAAGAGTCGGAACCGGAAGAAGAATCGGAACCGGAAGAAGAATCGGAACCGGAGGAAGAAATAGAACCAGTGGGGGTAATAATAAAACGATTAAGTAGAAGAAGATCCTCAACCAACCGACCAAAGTTAATTATGGTCAATGGTGTTTCCGCCAAGGAAGCAAAGTATTGGGAGGATTACCAATTTTCCGATGAATCGGATCCCGACAAGGATTCCGATGATGTTATAGAAATTACCCCAACACAATTTAATAAGGCAAAAGAGAACAATAGGGGAAAGGGCATAAAAATAGAGAAATTTGATTCCAAACCCGATGAACTTTATATGTATCGTCAACACCCGTATTTCTTAAGTGGTGACAATAACCCGGGAACCTCTAAACCACCAGTTTTTTCTAAACCAATGTGGAAAATGACAGCTCGTATTAGGAGAACATCATATATCCCTAGAAACTTGGCAAAATGAACCAAAACCGAAGAAGAAGAAACGAGCGAGTCGGAAAATGACAGCTCGTATTATGCTTTATGATATATGTAAAAATTGCTTGTATTAATAAGTATTTTTTTTATGAATCTAACTCTTGTCTTTTTTACAGTATAAAAACACAAAATGGATAGACAACCCAATATTTTAAGAGACCTACCCGGAGACATGATTGATGAAATCTTGTCTAGAGTCGGTCAGAATTCCTCGACACAACTATTTAAGGTGAGATCAGTTTGTAAGACATTCGAAGAACGTTCAAAGAATGCCTTGATTTATAAAAGGCTTTCGTTCAAAAGATGGGGGATATCACATTGGGAAATCCATAAGTTACGATGTGTTTACTTTGACGCATATATAGCGGGGAACCCAAATGCTATTTTACGCAACGGGTTAAGAAATTATTTTGACTCAATATATCCGGATATAGGACTTCGTGATTTAGAAAAAGCGGCTAACATGCAACATAAAGAAGTATGTTATGCTTACGGGTTAGTAATGTTCGCTTCTCACCAAAGTGAGAACAAGAACATCGGGCTACAACTATTAAACAAAACGTTTCCACAAGTGACGGAGTCTGTAATTGGGGTAAGAAATGAGGTTTTTAGGTTATTACGAGACTGTTGGTCATTACGTAACCTTCATCCTTTTGACGACGTTACAACACATTGTCTTACTATCGGTCACAACGGTTATGTTCCACAAAACCAAGGATGGGAAGTGGTATTAGTAAAACCAGAATGCATGACTTGTTTCTGGATGTATGAATTACGTGTCTTTATTGCCTTTGCTGAACGCTTTATTTATTAACTAGAATTATCTTCGCAACTACTTTGTATCAAAGTTTTATGTGCTATATTTCATGCTATATGTAAAAAAAAGCGGTATTATAAGTTTGCAAGTTATTGTATAAAGGTTTGAATATGATATTTTTTTTTGTGATTAGTTTTTCATATAGAATTGTAGTAGTTGAAATGGTATGTTAGCTACTAAGTATGAACTTAACGGGTAGGTACTACCCCAATTAAAGAGTATAAAATGCTAATATGAAGAAAGAGCTTTTATAAATAAGTTCATATTACGCTACGAAATACTATTGACTACTCTTGATATTCTATATGATTAACTCGTTTCATTTGACTATTTTGAAGGAAATGGCACCGACTACTCGACACACCTTGAATATGAGCGAAGAGGAATTTCGTGCCTTTCTTGCTTCAAACATAGCCGCAGTACAGGCTGCGCTACATACCAACAATAACCTTAGATCTAGCAGTACAGGAAATCGTGTAGGATGCACCTACAAAGAATTCACTGCCTGCAAACCTTTGGAATTTGATGGAACCGAAGGACCGATCGGATTGAAACGTGGACCGAGAAGGTCGAATCGGTGTTTGACATAAGTAAGTGTACTGAAGAGGACAAAGTGAAGTACGCTACGCATACCTTCACAGGTTCTGCGTTAACATGGTGGAATACCTATCTAGAGCAAGTGGGACAAGATGATGCTTACGCACTACCGTGGTCAGTATTCAAGCACTTGATGAACGAGAAGTACCATCCCAGAACCGAGGTCAATAAGCTCAAGACAGAACTTAGAGGGTTATGAACCCAAGGATTTGATATTACCACGTATGAAAGACGATTCACAGAATTATGCCTATTGTTTCCGGGAGCGTTCGAAGATGAGGAAGAGAAGATCGACCCGTTTGTGAAAGGATTACCGGAAAGAATCCAAGAAGATATAAGTTCACACGAGCCCACCTCCATACAACAGGCATGTAGAATGGCTCACAAACTAGTGAACCAGATTGAAGAAAGAATTAAAGAACAGACTGCTGAAGAGGCCAATGTGAAGCAAGTCAAAAGAAAATGGGAGGAAAACGGTGATAAGAATCACCAATACAACAACAACAGCAATTACAACAATAATCGCAACAACTATCCCAATAATCGCAACATCAATCGCAACTACAACAAACGGCCCAACAACAACAACAACAACAACAACAACAACAACAACTACAACAATCATCCTAACAACAATAATAACCGCAACAACAACAACAATCAGAAGCAGCTATGCCAAAGGTGTGAAAAGTATCACTCGGGGTTCTGCACCAAATTTTGCAACAAGTGTAAAAGAAATGGTCATAGCGCGGCGAAGTGTGAGGTCTACGGACCAGGGGTTAACAGAACAAAAGGAACAAATGGTGTCGGAACGAGTAATGGCGGAGCAAGTAGTGTCGGAGCAAGTTATGCCAATGTAGTTTGTTATAAATGTGGAAAACCGGGCCACATTATTAGAAATTGCCCGAACCAGGAGAACACGAATGGACAAGGCCACAGAAGAGTTTTCAATATTAATGCGGCAGAGGCACAGGAAGACCCGGAGCTTGTTACGGGTACGTTTCTTATTGACAATAAATCTGCTTACGTTTTATTTGATTCGGGTGCGGATAGAAGCTATATGAGTAGAGATTTTTGTGCTAAATTAAGTTGTCCATTGACGCCTTTGGATAGTAAATTTTTACTCGAATTAGCAAATGGTAAATTAATTTCAGCAAATAATATATGTCGGAATCGAGAAATTAAACTGGTTAGCGAAACATTTAAGATTAACTTGATACCAGTAGAGTTAGGGAGTTTTGATGTGATAATCGGTATGGACTGGTTGAAAGAAGTGAAAGCAGAGATCGTTTGTTACAAAAATGCAATTCGCATTATACGAGAAAAAGGAAAACCCTTAATGGTGTACGGAGAAAAGGGCAACACGAAGCTACATCTATTTAGTAATTTGAAGGCACAAAAACTAATAATAAAAGGTTGCTATGCTGTTCTAGCACACGTCGAGAAAGTACAAACTGAAGAAAAGAGCATCAATGATGTTCCCGTCGCAAAAGAATTTCCCGATGTATTTCCGAAAGAATTACCGGGATTACCCCCACATCGATCCGTTGAATTTCAAATAGATCTTGTACCAGGAGCTGCACCAATAGCTCGTGCTCCTTACAGACTCGCACCCAGTGAGATGAAAGAACTGCAAAGCCAATTACAAGAACTTTTAGAGCGTGGTTTCATTCGACTAAGCACATCACCGTGGGGAGCTCCTGTTTTGTTTGTCAAGAAGAAAGATGGTACATTCAGGTTGTGTATCGACTACCGAGAGTTGAGCAAACTTACCATCAAGAACCGCTACCCACTACCGAGAATCGACGACTTATTTGATCAACTACAAGGCTCGTCTATTTATTCAAAGATTGACTTACGTTCCGGGTATCATCAAATGCGGGTGAAAGAAGATGATATTCCAAAGACTGCTTTCAGAACACGTTACGGTCATTACGAGTTTATGGTCATGCCGTTTGGTTTAACTAATGCACCAGCTGTGTTCATGGACCTTATGAACCGAGTGTGTGGACCATACCTTGACAAGTTTGTCATTGTTTTCATTGATGACATACTTATTTACTCAACGAATGACCAAGAACACGGTGAACATTTGAGAAAGGTGTTAGAAGTATTGAGGAAGGAAGAATTGTACGCTAAGTTTTCAAAGTGTATATTTTGGTTGGAAGAAGTTCAATTCCTCGGTCACATAGTGAACAAAGAAGGTATTAAGGTGGATCCGGCAAAGATAGAAACTGTTGAAAAGTGGGAAACCCCGAAAACTCTGAAACACATACGCCAGTTTTTAGGACTAGCTGGTTACTACAGAAGGTTCATCCAAGACTTTTCCAGAATAGCAAAACCCTTGACTGCATTAACGCATAAAGGGAAGAAATTTGAATGGAAGGATGAACAAGAGAAAGCGTTTCAGTTATTGAAGAAAAAGCTAACTACGGCACCTATATTGTCATTGCCTGAAGGGAATGATGATTTTGTGATTTATTGTGACGCATCAAAGCAAGGTCTCAGTTGTGTATTAATGCAATGAACGAAGGTGATTGCTTATGCGTCTATACAATTGAAGATTCACGAACAAAATTATACGACGCATGATTTGGAATTAGGCGCGGTTATTTTTGCATTAAAGACTTAGAGGCACTACTTAAATCCATGAATACGTCTGAAGAAAATATATATGTATATATGTTTTCATAAAGATTGTAATTAAAAGTTTTATTGTACAAACTGTTAATGGTTAAAATATTTTAACGGGTAGGTAATACCCGAGGAATATTTAGATTTCACAATAATAAGTTACACGGTACATTCTTCCAATCTGATTCAACAGTCATTTACTATCCTACTTACATCTACAGATATACGTATCCGTTCACCGCAGAATAACCATTTCCATTCAATTTCATATTTGTATTTTGATATATCAGAATCCAACAAGTGGCATAATGAAGAAAACATTTGACAAAATAAAATTTGTTAGAAACAAACAAATTAACTATGAGAAATTTTGTTAAGAATCCACGCTAACAAAATCCTAGCTAACTGTTCCTAGCTAACTGTTAATTCCGTATTACCTTTTATTTATCACAATTTATTTATCGCAATTTATTTATCGCATTTTATTTATCGCAATTTTAATTCTCGCAATTTTATTTATCGTCATTTAATTTCTGTTATTTATTTTACGCACTTTAAATATCGGGACACGTATACACGATTTTGACATATCATATCGACGCATATATATATATATATATATATATATATATATATATATATATATATATATATATATATATATTATTTGGAATAACCATAGACACTCTATATGCAGTAATGATCGAGTTCTCTATACAGGGTTGAGGTTGATTCTTAAATAATATATATACTTTGAGTTGTGATCGAGTCTGAGACGTATACGGGTCACGACACGTATTAATTAATTCGAATATTATATATTAAACTATATATGAATTATTGGACTGTTAACTGTGGACTATCGACTGTTGACTAATAATATTGAACAAATTAAAATGAATTAAAATATTGATTATAACATATGAAACTAAACAATTCTTCAAGTTTGCCACTTGATTTCATCTTAAACGCCATTTGTATCTTGACAATTCTAATCTGCGATCAAACCTTTCATGATTCTTGAAAACACCTCAATTGAGAGGATGAACCAACCGCACTTCATCTACGGAAGAAAAGATTGATACATATAGTTATGCACCTGAAAACACTCGGAACCTGAGTAAACGTTTAACACGTAGTTGTGCTAATTCCTTAGTGTTATTATTACCCAAAATAACTTGATAATCCCTTTTCAAAGTAGCGAATCTTGTCACAGCTCCAGCAAGACAACTTCAACTTTTCGTTCGAAACAACCTTATTATAACCTTGATATATATATGTGCTCTTTTATTATTACCGGAGAACCTTTTATATTCCACCATATTACCCTCAGCGTTTAATCATCTAAAAACACAATTCTCTTGAAACCACCTCGGATTGATAATCGATGACTCAGATATGGTAGCATTAAATGCAGAGGAAACAGAAAAATTATAGATGGTCTAAACGGCAAAAAGTTCGATGATAAAGAAGGGAGTGTTAGGAACGCTCGATAGAAAATTTGGTACTGAAAAACAGATTGAGCAAACCACGAAGGAGTCTCTGAACGAATCACAAGGACTAAACTTGTACATTAAGAATCATGATGACTCTGTTTCTGATTAAATCTTTAGCGAATACCTTGCTTCTGACTCCAAACTCTTGCGGACAAATTTTCTTCACCGTCCTCCGATATTATAAATTCCAAGATATCATCGTATTTTTCATTATAAATATCCTCCATATTTCTGAAGATATTTTTATAACTATTCTTATCTGAAATCATTAATCTCTTCATGCTATCAGTGTTACATCATATAGAAACTGTTAGTTTCTATATCCTGTAAACTTTCGAGCCTAAAATATGAATGTTATTGAAGTAATGTTGAGAACTGATGCATGAGTTAGTATAATATAATGACACTTGATCAACGTGACTATATTACAGTAAGTCATGCTAAGTTTCTAAATGAGACATGATGAGTCACAGATTATAACGTCATCATGTGTCATGTTACACGACTCTTACATTTTACCTGATATATAAACATATCAAGAACATATTTTCTTGATAGTTCTATCTTTCCCGGATATTCTGGTAATTTGACGAATCAAGATCGTTCTATTACCATTTCTTTCTTAGAACATTAACTATGTTCATTTCGAAATTCATAACTATGAATTCTGGACCATTACTCATTTTACTAGAGGTCGAGAAGAGAATAAAAAGGCAAAAGAGCTTTGAAATATAAGGGAGAATATAAAGCCCGATAACAACACATAAATTACAAACCGTGTATATCAATGTTTATCGCAACATAAAGACACGGGAGAATTAAAAACATTATAATCCCAAGGGCGAAGTAGAAGAAAGCGGATTCCTCTGGTGGAAGTTGGAAAAGGAGAATGATTGTTGCGATAGTAAGGATGATGACAAGGATCAGAACTGGATTAAACATTTCCAGAATCTTTTTGATGTATGAAACAAGAAGGAAAGTACAGGAATGGTGAGAATAATGGTACGAAAGAGATTAATTTATAATGGAAATATCAGACAGAGTAATCGAAGCAGATCACCGTATTTAATTAGAGAGATCTTAATTTCCCTATTTGCCGAAGAATCAGATCTTTTAGATTTCGAAGATTTTCTTTAAATTCCGGGAATTCTGGAATTCAACCATGACTAGTCAAAATTTATGATGAAACTTGTCTTTCTCATTTCACTATTTAGTGATAGCTTCATTCGTGCTCTTCGAATAATCGAATTGTTTTATCCATATTACTCAATAATAATAAAACTCTATTTACCAACTCATATCTGTCATAAAAACATTTTTATTGTTAGCCATTACCACCTCACTCAAATTTCGGGACGAAATTTCTTTAACGGGTAGGTACTGTGATGACCCGGGAATTTCCGACTAAATTTAAACTTAATCTTATTATGATTCCGACACGATAAGAAAAGTCTGTAATGTTGAGTCTCGAAAACTTTGGAACGGATTACAGGAAGGTATTTACCCTTTGACCATTCCCGACGATTCACGAACAATCGTTGTAATTAAAGATGTATATATAAATAAGTATATATGTAAATAATTATACATTATTAATTAAATTATTATGTGATTTAGTATTATGACAGATAACTTAAGATAATTTAAAACTTGATAGTTAAAATCATAACTTTATATATATATATATATATATATATATATATATATATATATATATATATATATATATATATATATATGAATTCTATATATGATTATTGACTATATGGATATTGTGATATATTGGAAGATATAAATATTAAATATTCTGTATGTACCAAAATATAAATATATGATATAATTATATAATATTATAACATGTAACATTAATATATTAAATTTGTAAGTTAAAAATATAGTTGTTGTAGTAACATTAATATTATTAATATTACTTTCATCATTATCAATATTAGTATTATTAGTATTATTATAATTAGTATTATTATTAAGTAATATTAATATCAGTATTATAAGTATTTATTTTTATCATTTTCATATTACAACTATTAATATTTCTATTATCATTATTAATAATATCAGTATTTTTATTAGTATTATTATTATTATTACTATCATTTTTATTATTATTGATTATTATCAAATTTATCGAAATTATCATTACTTATTATAAATAGTGATATTATAATCATTATTATTATTCCTATTATTATTATTAGTAATATTATTATTATTTTTTTATTATTAAAAATTATCAGTATTTTTATTTCCAATAACACTAATAATATTATTATTAGTGATATATCTAATTATATCCATTAATTATATTACTAAAAATAAATAAAATTCAAACATCAACACCTTCTGTTGTGTCACGAGCATACTGTAATACTCTTTTGTTTCTGTCCCAAAGTGGTTACATGTCATAATCTATTTCTGTACATAAAATTCGATTTACACTATATGGGATTAGAATCTGTTACAAATTGAAATACTTTTATTTTATTTATTTTCTTTATATTACTGATTTAAAAATGGAGTCCAGTCTTTACGCTATCAAACAAGGTTCATTAGCTGTAGGTATATCTGTAAACACCTATATAAAACACTGGTAATGCTAATCGATTAAAAACAGATTAATTAAATTATTATTTTTTAAAACACAGTCAATTAACTCTGTTTTAGAACTTTTCAGTCAAAAATCGAATTTGAATCAATTTTCAAAAATTAATAATGCAGATGTGTTTTAAATCTTCTATCTAAGTTATCTGTAAAAACTCAAGTCTCAATTTTTATCATCGATGCAGAATTTTCGAGTCAAAGTTTACAATCAAAAGTCAACCGAATCTTTATAATCCAAATTCGTAATTTAGATGATGTTTCAGGATCAATTGATGATCCAGAAACTTCATAGAGGTGATTTGAAACATTTTTTATGTTATAAGTTTCGGCTAAAATATTCCAGAAATCAAAATCAATGCATGAGTTCATACGCGTTTGATTTTTTTATTTTTTTTCTGTTCTAGCGTCCGCTTTTAATTTTTTTTTCCTGTTTTAATTAATTTGGTTAATCACTAATATTTTCTGTAATTAATTCAAATCCTAAATTTAATATATTTAAGAGTTAGTAATATGAATTGAATCCCTGGTTGTCTGAGTTCGATTAAGAAGAAGAAGAAATAAAACTGAATTTAAAGACGGGTTATAAATATCAAAAGAGTTGAATAAAACAGAAAGAAATGACTGGAGCCGTGGTTAAAGAGTTATGTCGGGTTTCGAGAGGTCTCGGGTTCAATCCTCACTTGGTGCATTTTTTTTAAATGGGCTTTCCAAAGGTAGTTTTCAAATTAAAATTATTATTATTATTATTATTATTATTATTATTATTATTATTATTATTATTATTGTTATTGTTATTGTTATTGTTATTGTTATTGTTATTGTTATTGTTATTGTTATTGTTATTGTTATTGTTATTGTTATTGTTATTGTTATTAGTTATTAATGTTATTATTAGTAAGTATTACTATTATTATTATTAGTATTGTTATCATTAGTTATTATTATTATTAGTAGTATTATAATCATTAATATTGTTATTATTATTACAAATACAAGTATTAATTACCATTATTATATCATTGTAGTTATAGTTACAAATTTGAATATTATTATTAGTATTGTTAAGTTAACTATTATGATTACTAACATAATAAAATCTATTAAATATTAGTAATATCGTTATAATTATAATTATTAGTATTATTATTATCATTGTTGTAAGTATTATTATATTACCACTATTAATATTAAGATAGTTATTATAATTAGTATCATTATTATTATCATTATTATTATTATCTCTAATATTGTATTAATATCAAGTTATAATTATTACTGTTATTTTTACTATTAACATTATTATTATTATTAACAAAAAGTATTATCATTAATATCATCATCATTTTATTAATATGATTATCGCTACCATTATATTGAAATTATCTTTTTATCAAAAATTAACATTTTTAATAAAGTTATTATAATTATTAAAATTTCATTCAGATTAGTATTATTGTTATGAACAATATTACATATAACAAACTATATTTTTTTATATAATGTAAGACCCGAATATTTATCTTGTATACTTGTGTATTATGGTGTTCAAGGGTGTGGGTTTTATTGTATATAAATTAAAATGCAAAAGAAACTGTTTCAGTAGAATCGCGCGCCGCGCGGGTTTGGGGCGCGCCGCGCCATTTGGCGCTGACAGAATCCTTTGTTTTAATTGGTTTAAATGAAGGGTATTTGGGTAATTTCACTTGGGGCCGGATTTGTGAGCCATATTAGCTGGTTTGGATCAGTTTTGGATCATTTTCACATCCATTCATCACTCCCAACTATCGAGAGAGAGAGAGAGATTCTAGAGAGATTTGGGGTTTTGAAGAAGAAGGAGGCCGTTTGGATCAAAAGCTCGGGTTCTAAAGTTGTTCCTCTCGTTCTTGGCTACGCGGTGATAGTATTGGTAAGCTCAAACTCCGAATTTCATTTATTTGGATTTGTTATTCAAGTTAGGGTTTTGAGTTAGTTTGTTGTAAAACCCTTTTAGATGATGAAATGGGTTTAGTGATGCTAGTAATTGGGTTTATTGTTAATTGTTGGTGGATTTTGGGTTGGTGAACTAATTGGCCATGTTTAGGACTTGAAATTGAGTTTAATCACTTAAGTTAGTGATTATGGAAGTATTGAAACCCATTTAAGGTTATTTTGTTGACTAACTTTGACTTTGGGTCAAATTAGGGTTTGGTGGTGATTATGACCTAATTGGCGATCTAATGCGGTTTATAAACTTGAAATGGATTAAGTTGAAGTATAAAACCAAGTTAAATGTGTTTTGGTGTTAAAACTTGTAAATGGTGAGATTTTGACTTAATGGGTCAAAACTAGGGTTTTAGTGTCAAAATGGGTATGACACGTGTTTAACACTTGAGTTCGGGTTTATTTGGCATATTAGGACCATTCTCACTTGTGTTAGTGATTATTGGTTAGTTTTGGGCACGGTTTGTGCTTGGAAGTGCATTTGGGTCGAATTTGCACTAAGTGTCGAATTGGGTTGATTTGTGAATCCACTCTAAGTGTATTGTTGTAATTGTGATAATGGAATAGGTATTTTCCATTGGCGAGTTGCGGTTTACTTGGAAGCTTTCTTCAAGACTTCAAGGTGAGTGTTAATATCTTATATGCATATGTATGTGTAGGATGGGTGCGGGTCGGGTGAAGTGGTTCTCGGTTATAGAGCTCACTTCACATATAGGTGGATTGATGGACTTGGATATAGGTCCAATTGGCACGGTTGTGCGTTTTGGTTGACCACCTTTGACGAGGTGCACACTTTGTGTGTACGTTATCACATGGGCGTGTGATGTGGATTATATAACCCCAATGGCGAAGGGTTATTATTGTGAGTGGAATAATTATGCGTTCATGTTTAGGGCGTATTTGTTTGTGGATGTTACGGTAGCGTCGAGTGTGAACCACGAGCCGGTAGCACTATAAAATAATTGATGTGAACCACGAGCTGGTAGCATCGAGTGTGAACCACGAGCCGGTAGCACTATAAAATAATTGATGTGAACCACGAGCCGGTAGCATCGAGTGTGAACCACGAGCCGGTAGCACTATAAAGTAATTGATGTGAACCACGAGCCGGTAGCATCGAGTGTGAACCACGAGCCGGTAGCACTATAAAGTAATTGATGTGAACCACGAGCCGGTAGCATCGAGTGTGAACCACGAGCCGGTAGCACTATAAACGAGTGAGACTCAAATGCGTATGGTGTGAACCACGAGCCGGTAGCACCATAGCGTTATGGTTAACCTTGGGTGTTTTTACGCGTTGTTATATATGTATATTGTATACGTATAATTTTGCATTGTCGTTATGTGGCTAACCTTATGGGTGTAGCTAATTGGCATCGTTCACATCGTTACTGTGAACTTATATTTGTTGATATTATTAGCTTGGTGCTTAGTGTTTGTACGGTACGCCTAGACTAGCTTGCCTTTATGCTTGGACGTTCGGTATGCGGTATTTGTTATTTGGATGGCGTATTCATTTTATACATATATATGTATGTAGTATATTATCACTCACTAAGCGTTAGCTTACCCTCTCGTTGTTGACTTTTTTTTTTATAGATTGCATGCGGACGGTGGCTCGGGTAAGCGCGAGGACTAGAAGACTTGCATAGTTTCTTAGAGACTTGCTTCTGGATTGTTTAGGATTGGGTAGCGTATCCCCGATCGCCATGCTCGGCTTTATTGTGTATTAAAAGTCTTATGGTCAAAAACGTGTAATTGGTACTTAAGTGGTAATTTGGGTCGATGTGGGCCCCGCTTTGTAAAACTCGTTCACACCTTAGTTATGTGCTAGTTTAACATATATAAACTTGTGTCTAAAAGCGTTTTGGTTAAATGTGTCGGGAACTCGCTTATCTTTTTCGCACTTAAAAGTCCCGGGGACAGCCCGTTTTGGCGCGGCGCGCCAGGTAGGGGGCGCGGCGCGCGGGTATGCTGTTCAGGAAATATTTTTTTTTGTTGTGAAAATTAACGGGTTTTGTCGGGGTTTGGTTTGGGTCGTTACAAGTGGTATCAGAGCATGGTCTAAGGGATTTAGGTGACTTGAGATAGGTGCCTAGACTTAGACTTGTGTGTGCTTAAATTGTTGCGGGACTTGTAGGATTACGGGTCGGAATGGGTTTGGTTAGTTCCTTGGCTATAGGTTGACTAACGTTTATATTAGTAATGCGGATATTATTAATATGTTGTTGTGTTGTGATAATAATTCTCGCGTGTGTTTGTACCGCGTAGAATTTTGGTTGTGTTTGTGTATATCATCGAGCGAGACGGTAGTTGTACTAACGAGTCGATGCGGCATGTGTGCGTAATAAGAACTTGCAAACCTTATTACGGGTGCAAATCGTGTCTAACAAGTGATGTACGACGAGTGTTTAGCAAGATGGGACTGAGTTGTGCGTGCGATTTTATACATTCGTGATCTAATCGTTTTGCATTTTGAGATTGACGACGCGAAACGAGATCGAAGCGAATGATGTGGAGTTTAACGCTAGAGTTGCGGCCGCTGTTGCGGAGCAAATGAGAGCGTTTCGAGAAGAAATGGATAGGAAGTAATCCGAACTTCAAAGTAGTGGTGAAATGGAGCGTTATCTTAAGAGCTTCATGAGGACTAAACCCCCGATGTGTGATGGGAAATCGGATCCTTTGGTGAGCACAACTTGGATTTCGGATGTCGAAGGGTGTTTTCGTACTATTGATTGCCCTCCCAAGGAAGAGACGAGGCTCGCTATTAGTTTGTTGCGGGGTAGGGCAAGGGATTGGTTGGATGGTAGAATTAATCTTGTCGGTGGTGAAACATTTATGGTATTATCGTGGGACGAATTTAAGGAGGAATTCTTCGAGGAGTTCCGGACTTCGGCCGATTTGTGGGAATTGCGTAATGAGTTGCGAAACTTGCGACAAGGATCTATGGATTTGAGTACTCTCAAGACGACCTTTATGGCGAAGGCTCGTTTTTGTCCGGAGTATTTGGGAAAGTGATCATTTGTTAATGGGGGATTTCTATCGGACTTTGAATGACGACTTGAAAAGTAAAATTAGTCGTGGTCAAGCGAAATCGTTTTCGGAATTATCCGACTTGGCTAGGGGTTTCGAGTCGCATACACGATCGAAGAAGGGTGAGCCTTCAAGGGAGAGAAGGGTTGTTTCTTATGGTGCTCCGAGTAAGAGGACTAAGGGTCCGAGTGTGAGCACAGGTGGTACGCGGACGAGTATATCGAATTCTAGCGCGTCTAGATGTTACAATTGTGACACGAGGGGTCACAAGTCTTGGGAATGTTCGGTGTCGTTGAGTTTGAGTTGATTAAAAGCATTGTGTTGTGCATGTTGTTGTTATGGGTGACGTTCCTAATGGAAGTGCCCTATGGTGACGTTTGATTGTCGGGCGAAGGGCGTAAGACTTGGTGCAACCAAGCGTTCCTTAAAATTTGGGAAATGTTTCTACCAAGCCATGGAAATGGTTTTGGTGTCCGATTGTTAAGCGCGTGTTCGCTTTTATGTTGAAGTGATGAACCATGAGGTTCGTCGGGTAGTTGGAACCCTTGAGATCGAGTGTTTTGAATCTCGATGTGTATTGGTAATGGAGTCTTTATGACGCGACATTAGGTGCCTCTTTTATACCTACTAGCGTGGTGTTCGACTCCGATTAGGTTGTGGTTGCATTGTACTTAGGGTACCGGAGTAAAACCCTTAGTTACATGAGTGACTAGGTGGAATTCGACAAACTAAAGCAATTGGATGATTGCGATGGTATAGTTTGTGTATTTTGTGGTACACTTTTCGTTCAAAATGTTCAAGGATAGGTTAGGATCCTTGGTATGCTCAAAGTTGGAGCAAGACATGGTGATGGGCCGTGCGTACCCAATTGTTGGTAAAGTCTACCTGTGGTAGCATTGTGCGGTTGTACGAATTGTGGATATGGAACGTGGTTCTAAGTAGAGGAGTTACACTCCCGCACGAGGAGGTTTTAATGTGAGATTTCGGACAATGTTTTAGTAAACCGAAACTTGTGTCGGGACCTAGATTTGGTCGATTGTGGTAGAGTACAATTTCGGTTAAATTGTACTTATGATTTTGGATTTGAATTATCACCAAGGTGGTAACGTGGTAAATCTCGTTGAGAGATAATGGACGTGTTTGATGAGCAAGGTGAAATCCTCCGGTTAAGGGAGGTGTGTGTCGGGTTCTCTTGTGGAGAATTATTGTTTGGTACCTATGTTTGGTATAGGTGGTTCTTGCTCGATTATGGTATGGTTGTTTGATGAAGCATGATCTTTAGGGTCCGCTGACTTCATCATGAGCGTGGTGTTATATCGGTGAAGCATGATCTTCGGGTCCGCTGACTTCATCCGGTGTTGTGATCGGTGAAGCATGATCTGCGGGTCCGCTGACTTCATCCGGTGTTGTGATTGGTGGAGCATGACCTTCGGGGTCCGCTGACTTCATCAAGGGAGTAGTGTTATGTCGGTATGGTGTAACACTATCGGGAAATGCGAGTACCGGTGGGAAATGCGAGTACCATTCCTGTGTTGAGATTGTGGATCGCGTGTGTTTTCGGATTCACGATGACGCGTGTAGTTCGGTCATCTTATTGGAATGAATCTCGTGTAGCTCGGTCATTCCTTCGGGATAGTGACTCTCGTGTAGTTCGGATTCACTATGGCGCGTGTAGTTTGGCCATTCCCGATTGTTGTTGTGGTGAAGGTAGTGAGTCGCGTGTATATAAATATATATATAGATATATTAAAATTTCATTCAGATTAGTATTATTGTTATGAACAATATTACATATAACAAACTATATTTTTTTTATATAATACTAAAACATATATAAATATATATATAGATATATTAGTATAACTAAATGAATAAATATTAATTATTTTCAATGTATATATATACAAAATAGATATATAACATATAATTTAAGTTATAATACATATAAACAAAGTATATGTATAAAATAAAAATTAATATTAAATTCATATAACTACAAACACATAAATGTTATATAATTAATAAATGAGATTAAGAGTTTTCTATTATAAGTTTCAATAGATATACAATTGTTATAGGTTCGTGAATTCAAGGCCAACCATACACTTGTTCATTGTCGTCATATGTATTTTTACTACAAAATACATTAGGTGAGTTTCATTTGCCTTTTTACCCTTTATATTTTTGGGCTGAGAATACATGCGCAACTTTTATAACTGTTTTACGAAATAGACACAAGTAATCGAAACTACATTCTATGGTTGAATTATTAAACCGAATATGCCCCTTTTTAGTCTGGTAATCTAAGAATTAGGGAACAGACACCCTAATTGACGCGAATCCTAAAGATAGATCTATCGGGCCCAACAAGCTCCATCCAAAGTACCGGATGCTTTAGTACTTCGAAATTTATATCATGTCCGAAGGAGGATCCCGGAATGATGGGGATATTCTTATATGCATATTGTGAATGTCGGTTACCAGGTGTTCAATCCATATGAATGATATTTTTGTCTCTATGCATGGGACGTATGTTTATGAGAAATGGAAATATGAAATCTTGTGGTCTATTAAAATTATGAAATGATTATTTATGTTAAACTAATGAACTCACCAACCTTTTGATTGACACTTTAAAGCATGTTTATTCTCAGGTATGAAAGAAATCTTCCGATGTGCATTTGTTCATCTTAGAGATATTACTTGGAGTCATTCATGACATATTTCAAAATCCGTTGCATTCGAGTCGTTGAGTTCATCAAGATTATTATTAAGTCGATTATAGTAAGATATATTACGAAATGGTATGCATGTTGTCAACTTTCGATGTAATGAAAAATTGTCTTTTTAAAAACGAATGCAATGTTTGTAAAATGTATCATATAGGGGTCAAGTACCTCGCGATGTAATCAACTGTTGTGAATCGTCTATAATCGATATGGACTTCGTCCAGATAGATTAGGACGGGTCTCTACAGTTGGTATCAGAGCGGTGGTCTTAGCGAACCAGGTCTTGCATTAGTGAGTCTAACTGATTGTCGTTAGGATGCATTAGTGAGTCTGGACTTCGACCGTGTCTGCATGTCAAAAGTTTTGCTTATCCTTTTTGTCAGAAATCATCTGCTTATCATCCTTAGGAAATTACCTGCTCATTATTCTTAGTCTAGACACATTTTACTGCATTGACTGCATGAATAGTGTATAGACAAAATTCATATCTTAGTGTATCTGTCACTGTAGACTTTATCTGACACATTTCCTTAATTTTCTCCGTAATTCACGGGATCTTTGGAAGTATGTATAGATATTCTAGATATAATTAGAATATCATTCGATATTCGAAGATCATTTCATATCAAAACCCTTTAGCTGATTGTGAGAGATGGATCCTACACCTGGCTTGGATTCCATTAGTTCTGGAAGCAATTTCGAGATGTATATTGAAGCAGACTCCGAAGTCAATGAACCAGAAGTGCCTCAACCATTTAGTTATTTTTCTTTCTGAAGGAGATGGGGGTGGATCTGAGACTTACTCACTCGATGGAGAAATGAAGAAGGCGAGCCCTACTGCGAACCAAACTTACCTCCTAACATCGGAGAAAATGATGAACTCACCGGTGAACCTATGCGCAACACTGTATTCACCCTTCTTGCTAAAGTTTTCCACCTCGAAGGTCGCATTACTGCAATCTCAAAAAATATTCAACCTCTACTTCCGAATACCAATCGAAGGGGAATATTAGGAGAAGTTAGGGAACTTCAAATTGATAATCAAGATTTATCGAATCAGATGAGTGGATGGATAGAAATGATAGAGGGTAGGATAGAAACCCTGAAAAGAATGGTGCATGATCTACAAGCTATACTTACTACACCAACACCATCACCAACCTCAGCACCAACAACACTTGTAGCACCGACAGCAACATTACCACCATCAGCAGCACCATCAGCATAACCAGTACCAACAACAACAACATCATCACACGTCTTAACCTCGCCATCTATACCTCAAGCATAATCATCGTTCTACGAATCGTTCTACGAATCGTTCTACATAAACTATCTTCGTCCTTCATGGCGATTATGTAATCTCTAATGTTTTAGAGATTATGTACTTTAGTTCTAGCCTTAAATCTGATGAGTTTAATATCACATTGACTCATTAAATCCATGAATACGTCTGAAGAAAATATATATGTATATATGTTTTCATAAAGATTGTAATTAAAAGTTTTATTGTACAAACTGTTAATGGTGAAAATATTTTAACGGGTAGGTAATACCCGAGGAATATTTAGATTTCACAATAATAAGTTACACGGTACATTCTTCCAATCTGATTCAACAGTCATTTACTATCCTACTTACATCTACAGATATACGTATCCGTTCACCGCAGAATAACCATTTCCATTCAATTTCATATTTGTATTTTGATATATCAGAATCCAACAAGTGGCATAATGAAGAAAACATTTGACAAAATAAAATTTGTTAGAAACAAACAAATTAACTATAAGAAATTTTGTTAAGAATCCACGCTAACAAAATCCTAGCTAACTGTTCCTAGCTAACTGTTAATTCCGTATTACCTTTTATTTATCACAATTTATTTATCGCAATTTATTTATCGCATTTTATTTATCGCAATTTTAATTCTCGCAATTTTATTTATCGTCATTTAATTTCTGTTATTTATTTTACGCACTTTAAATATCGGGACACGTATACACGATTTTGACATATCATATCGACGCATATATATATATATATATATATATATATATATATATATATATATATATATATTATTTGGAATAACCATAGACACTCTATATGCAGTAATGATCGAGTTCTCTATACAGGGTTGAGGTTGATTCTTAAATAATATATATACTTTGAGTTGTGATCGAGTCTGAGACGTATACGGGTCACGACACGTATTAATTAATTCGAATATTATATATTAAACTATATATGAATTATTGGACTGTTAACTGTGGACTATCGACTGTTGACTAATAATATTGAACAAATTAAAATGAATTAAAATATTGATTATAACATATGAAACTAAACAATTCTTCAAGTTTGCCACTTGATTTCATCTTAAACGCCATTTGTATCTTGACAATTCTAATCTGCGTTCAAACCTTTCATGATTCTTGAAAACACCTCAATTGAGAGGATGAACCAACCGCACTTCATCTACGGAAGAAAAGATTGATACATATAGTTATGCACCTGAAAACACTTGGAACCTGAGTAAACGTTTAACACGTAGTTGTGCTAATTCCTTAGTGTTATTATTACCCAAAATAACTTGATAATCCCTTTTCAAAGTAGCGAATCTTGTCACAGCTCCAGCAAGACAACTTCAACTTTTCGTTCGAAACAACCTTATTATAACCTTGATATATATGCGTGCTCTTTTATTATTACCGGGGAACCTTTTATATTCCACCATATTACCCTCAGCGTTTAATCATCTAAAAACACAATTCTCTTGAAACCACCTCGGAATGATAATCGATGACTCAGATATGGTAGCATTAAATGCAGAGGAAAAAGAAAAATTATAGATGGTCTAAACGGCAAAAAGTTCGATGATAAAGAAGGGAGTGTTAGGAACGCTCGATAGAAAATTTGGTACTGAAAAACAGATTGAGCAAACCACGAAGGAGTCTTTGAACGAATCACAAGGACTAAACTTGTACATTAAGAATCATGATGACTCTGTTTCTGATGAAATCTTTAGCGAATACCTTGCTTCTGACTCCAAACTCTTGCGGACAAATTTTCTTCACCATCCTCCGATATTAGAAATTCCAAGATATCATCGTATTTTTCATTATAAATATCCTCCATATTTCTGAAGATATTTTTATAACTATTCTTATCTGAAATCATTAATCTCTTCATGCTATCAGTGTTACATCATATAGAAACTGTTAGTTTCTATATCCTGTAAACTTTCGAGCCTAAAATATGAATGTTATTGAAGTAATATTAAGAACTGATGCATGAGTTAGTATAATATAATGACACTTGATCAACGTGACTATATTACAGTAAGTCATGCTGAGTTTCTAAATGAGACATGATGAGTCACAGATTATAACGTCATCATGTGTCATGTTACACGACTCTTACATTTTACCTGATATATAAACATATCAAGAACATATTTTCTTGATAGTTCTATCTTTCCCGGATATTCTGGTAATTTGACGAATCAAGATCGTGCTATTACCATTTCTTTCTTAGAACATTAACTATGTTCATTTCGAAATTCATAACTATGAATTCTGGACCATTACTAGTTTTACTAGAGGTCGAGAAGAGAATAAAAAGGCAAAAGAGCTTTGAAATATAAGGGAGAATATAAAGCCCGATAACAACACATAAATTACAAACCGTGTATATCAATGTTTATCGCAACATAAAGACACGGGAGAATTAAAAACATTATAATCCCAAGGGCGAAGTAGAAGAAAGCGGATTCCTCTGGTGGAAGTTGGAAAAGGAGAATGATTGTTGCGATAGTAAGGATGAGGACAAGGATCAGAACTGGATTAAACATTTTCAGAATCTTTTTGATGTATGAAACAAGAAGGAAAGTATAGGAATGGTGAGAATAATGGTACGAAAGAGTTTAATTTATAATGGAAATATCAGACAGAGTAATCGAAGCAGATCACCGTATTTAATTAGAGAGATCTTAATTTCCCTATTTGCTGAAGAATCAGATCTTTTAGATTTCGAAGATTTTCTTTAAATTCCGGGAATTCTGGAATTCAACCATGACTAGTCAAAATTTATGATGAAACTTGTCTTTCTCATTTCACTATTTAGTGATAGCTTCATTCGTGCTCTTCGAATAATCGAATTGTTTTATCCATATTACTCAATAATAATAAAACTCTATTTACCAACTCATATCTGTCATAAAAACATTTTTATTTTTAGCCATTACCACCTCACTCAAATTTCGGGACGAAATTTCTTTAACGAGTAGGTACTGTGACGACCCGGGAATTTCCGACTAAATTTAAACTTAATCTTATTATGATTCCGACACGATAAGAAAATCTGTAATGTTGAGTCTCGAAAACTTTGGAACGGATTACAGGAAGGTATTTACCCTTTGACCATTCCCGACGATTCACGAACAATCGTTGTAATTAAAGATGTATATATAAATAAGTATATATGTAAATAATTATACATTATTAATTAAATTATTATGTGATTTAGTATTATGACAGATAACTTAAGATAATTTAAAACTTGATAGTTAAAATCATAACTTTATATATATATATATATATATATATATATATATATATATATATATATATATATATATATATATATATATATATATATATGTGTGTGTGTGAATTCTATATATGATTATTGACTATATCGATATTGTGATATATTGGAAGATATAAATATTAAATATTCTGTATGTACCAAAATATAAATATATGATATAATTATATAATATTATAACATGTAACATTAATATATTAAATTTGTAAGTTAAAAATATAGTAGTTGTAGTAACATTAATATTATTAATATTACTTTCATCATTATCAATATTAGTATTATTAGTATTATTATAATTAGTATTATTATTAAGTAATATTAATATCAGTATTATAAGTATTTATTTTTATCATTTTCATATTACAACTATTAATATTTCTATTATCATTATTAATAATATCAGTATTTTTATTAGTATTATTATTATTATTACTATCATTTTTATTATTATTGATTATTATCAAATTTATCGAAATTATCATTACTTATTATAAATAGTGATATTATAATCATTATTATTATTCCTATTATTATTATTAGTAATATTATTATTATTTTTTTATTATTAAAAATTATCAGTATTTTTATTTCCAATAACACTAATAATATTATTATTAGTGATATATCTAATTATATCCATTAATTATATTACTAAAAATAAATAAAATTCAAACATCAACACCTTCTGTTGTGTCATGAGCATACTGTAATACTCTTTTGTTTCTGTCCCAAAGTGGTTACATGTCCTAATCTATTTCTGTACATAAAATTCGATTTACACTAGATGGGATTAGAATCTGTTACAAATTGAAATACTTTTATTTTATTTATTTTCTTTATATTACTGATTTAAAAATGGAGTCCAGTCTTTACGCTATCAAACAAGGTTCATTAGCTGTAGGTATATCTGTAAACACCTATATAAAACACTGGTAATGCTAATCGATTAAAAACAGATTAATTAAATTATTTTTTTTAAAAACACAGTCAATTAACTCTGTTTTAGAACTTTTCAGTCAAAAATCGAATTTGAATCAATTTTCAAAAATTAATAATGCAGATGTGTTTTAAATCTTCTATCTAAGTTATCTGCAAAAGCTCAAGTCTCAATTTTTATCATCGATGCAGAATTTTTGAGTCAATGTTTACAATCAAAAAGTCAACCGAATCTTTATAATCCAAATTCGTAATTTAGATGATGTTTCAGGATCAATTGATGATCCAGAAACTTCATAGAGGTGATTTGAAACATTTTTTATGTAATAAGTTTCGGTTAAAACATTCCAGAAATCAAAATCAATGCATGAGTTCATACGCGTTTGATTTTTTTATTTTTTTCTGTTCTAGCGTCTGCTTTTAATTTTTTTTCTGTTTTAATTAATTTGGTTAATCACTAATATTTTCTGTAATTAATTCAAATCCTAAATTTAATATATTTAAGAGTTAGTAATATGAATTGAATCCCTGGTTGTCTGAGTTCGATTAAGAAGAAGAAGAAATAAAACTGAATTTAAAGACGGGTTATAAATATCAAAAGAGTTGAATAAAACAGAAAGAAATGACTGGAGCCGTGGTTAAAGAGTTATGTCGGGTTTCGAGAGGTCTCGGGTTCAATCCTCACTTGGTGCATTTTTTTTTAAATGGGCTTTCCAAAGGTAGTTTTCAAATTAAAATTATTATTATTATTATTATTATTATTATTATTATTATTATTATTATTATTATTATTATTATTATTATTATTGTTGTTGTTGTTGTTGTTGTTGTTGTTGTTGTTGTTGTTGTTATTGTTATTGTTATTGTTATTAGTTATTAATGTTATTATTAGTAAGTATTACTATTATTATTATTAGTATTGTTATCATTTGTTATTATTATTATTAGTATTATAATCATTAATATTGTTATTATTATTACAAATACAAGTATTAATTACCATTATTATATCATTGTAGTTATAGTTACAAATTTGAATATTATTATTAGTATTGTTAAGTTAACTATTATGATTACTAACATAATAAAATCTATTAAATATTAGTAATATCGTTATAATTATAATTGTTAGTATTATTATTATCATTGTTGTAAGTATTATTATATTACCACTATTAATATTAAGATAGTTATTATAATTAGTATCATTATTATTATCATTATTATTATTATCTCTAATATTGTATTAATATCAAGTTATAATTATTACTGTTATTTTTACTATTAACATTATTATTATTATTAACAAAAAGTATTATCATTAATATCATCATCATTTTATTAATATGATTATCGCTACCATTATATTGAAATTATCTTTTTATCAAAAATTAACATTTTTAATAAAGTTATTATAATTATTAAAATTTCATTCAGATTAGTATTATTGTTATGAACAATATTACATATAACAAACTATATTTTTTTTATATAATACTAAAACATATATAAATATAGATATAGATATATTAGTATAACTAAATGAATAAATATTAATTATTTTCAATGTATATATATACAAAATAGATATATAACATATAATTTAAGTTATAATATATATAAACAAAGTATATGTATAAAATAAAAATTAATATTAAATTCATATAACTACAAACACATAAATGTTATATAATTAATAAATGAGATTAAGAGTTTTCTATTATAAGTTTTAATAGATATACAATTGTTATAGGTTCGTGAATTCAAGGCCAACCATACACTTGTTCATTGTCGTCATATGTATTTTTACTACAAAATACATCAGGTGAGTTTCATTTGCCTTTTTACCCTTTATATTTTTGGGCTGAGAATACATGCGCAACTTTTATAACTGTTTTACGAAATAGACACAAGTAATCGAAACTACATTCTATGGTTGAATTATTAAACCGAATATGCCCCTTTTTAGTCTGGTAATCTAAGAATTAGGGAACAGACACCCTAATTGACGCGAATCCTAAAGATAGATCTATCGGGCCCAACAAGCTCCATCCAAAGTACCGGATGCTTTAGTACTTCGAAATTTATATCATGTCCGAAGGAGGATCCCGGAATGATGGGGATATTCTTATATGCATATTGTGAATGTCGGTTACCAGGTGTTCAATCCATATGAATGATATTTTTGTCTCTATGCATGGGACGTATGTTTATGAGAAATGGAAATATGAAATCTTGTAGTCTATTAAAATTATGAAATGATTATTTATGTTAAACTAATGAACTCACCAACCTTTTGATTGACACTTTAAAGCATGTTTATTCTCAGGTATGAAAGAAATCTTCCGATGTGCATTTGTTCATCTTAGAGATATTACTTGGAGTCATTCATGACATATTTCAAAATACGTTGCATTCGTGTCGTTGAGTTCATCAAGATTATTATTAAGTCGATTATAGTAAGATATATTACGAAATGGTATGCATGTTGTCAACTTTCGATGTAATGAAAGATTGTCTTTTTAAAAACGAATGCAATGTTTGTAAAATGTATCATATAGGGGTCAAGTACCTCGCGATGTAATCAACTGTTGTGAATCGTTTATAATCGATATGGACTTCGTCCGGATGGATTAGGATGGGTCTCTACAATAATGATTCACAATAACCTTACTACTCAAATAAAGGAGGCGCAAAAAGGGTTTTAAAAGAGGGAAATTTAAAGGATGAAATACCCAAAGGATCGGAGAAGCATCTTAATATTCGGGAAGACGGAACCCGGTATAGGGCTGAAAAGATTTGGGTACCAAAATTTGGAGATATGAGAGAAATGGTACTTAGAGAAGCTCATAAAACCAGATACTCAATACATCCTGGAACGGGGAAGATGTACAAGGATCTCAAGAAACATTTTTGGTGGCCGGGTTTGAAAGCCGATGTTGCTAAATACGTAGGAGAATGTTTGACGTGTTCTAAGGTCAAAGCTGAGCATCAGAAACCATCAGGTCTACTTCAACAACCCGAAATCCTGGAGTGGAAATGGGAAAACATTACCATGGATTTCATCACTAAATTGCCAAGGACTGCAAGTGGTTTTGATACTATTTGGGTAATAGTTGATCGTCTCACCAAATCAGCACACTTCCTGCCAATAAGAGAAGATAACAGGATGGAGAAGTTAGCACGACTGTATTTGAAGGAAGTCGTCTCCAAACATGGAATACCAATCTCTATTATCTCTGATAGGGATGGCAGATTTATTTCAAGATTCTGGCAGACATTACAGCAAGCATTAGGAACTCGTCTAGTCATGAGTACTGCCTATCATCCACAAACTGATGGGCAGAGCGAAAGGACGATACAAACGCTTGAAGACATGCTACGAGCATGTGTTACTGATTTCGAAAACAGTTGGGATCGACATCTACCGTTAGCAGAATTTTCCTACAACAACAGCTACCATTCAAGCATTGAGATGGCGCTGTTTGAAGCACTTTATGGTAGAAAGTGCAGGTCTCCGATTTGTTGGAGTGAAGTGGGGGATAGACAGATTACGGGTCCAGAGATAATACAAGAAACTACCGAGAAGATCATCCAAATTCAACAACGGTTGAAAACCGCCCAAAGTCGACAAAAGAGCTACGCTGACATTAAAAGAAAAGATATAGAATTTGAAATTGGAGAGATGGTCATGCTTAAAGTTGCACCTTGGAAAGGTGTTGTTCGATTTGGTAAACGAAGGAAATTAAATCCAAGGTATATCGGACCATTCAAGATTATTGATCGTGTCGGACCAGTAGCTTACCGACTTGAGTTACCTCAATAACTTGCGAATGTACATAACACTTTCCACGTCTCGAATTTGAAGAAATGTTTTGCTAAAGAAGATCTCACTATTTCGTTGGACGAAATCCAAATCAATGAAAAACTTCAATTCATTGAAGAACCCGTCGAAATAATGGATCGTGAGGTTAAGAGATTTAACCAAAACAAGATACCGATTGTTAAGGTTCGATGGAATGCTCGTAGAGGACCCGAGTTCACCTGGGAGCATGAAGATCAGATGAATAAGAAATACCCGCATCTATTTCCAGAAGATTCGTCAACACTTTCAATAGCTTAAAATTTCGGGACGAAATTTATTTAACGGGTAGGTACTGTAGTGACCCGAACTTTTCCATGTTTATATATACATTAAATGAAATTGTTATTTACATGATTAAGTGTTTCCAACATGTTAAGTAATCAAACTTGTTAAGACTTGATTAATTGAAATATGTTTCATATAGACAATTGACCACCCAAGTTGACCAGTGATTCACGAACGTTAAAACTTGTAAAAACTATATGATGACATATATATGGTTATATATATAGTTAACATGATATTATGATAAGTAAACATATCATTAAGTATATTAATAATGAACTACATATGTAAAAACAAGACTACTAACTTAATGATTTTGAAACGAGACATATATGTAACGATTATCGTTGTAACGACATTTAATGTATATATATCATATTAAGAGATATTCGTACATCATAATATCATGATAATATAATAATTTAAAATCTCATTTGATATTATAAACATTGGGTTAACAACATTTAACAAGATTGTTAACCTAAAGGTTTCAAAAAAAACACTTACATGTAACGACTAACGATGACTTAACGACTCAGTTAAAATGTATATACATGTAGTGTTTTAATATGTATTCATACACTTTTTAAAGACTTCAAGACACTTATCAAAATACTTCTACTTAACAAAAATGCTTACAATTACATCCTCATTCAGTTTCATCAACAATTCTACTCGTATGCACCCGTATTCGTACTCGTACAATACACAACTTTTAGATGTATGTACTATTGGTATATACACTCCAATGATCAGCTCTTAGCAGACCATGTGAGTCACCTAACACATGTGGGAACCATCATTTGGCAACTAGCATGAAATATCTCATAAAATTACAAAAATATGAGTAATCATTCATGACTTATTTACATGAAAATAAAATTACGTATCCTTTATATCTAATCCATACACCAACGACCAACAACACCTACAAACACTTTAATTCTTCAATTTTCTTCATCTAATTGATCTCTCTCAAGTTCTATCTTCAAGTTCTAAGTGTTCTTCGTAAATTCTACAAGTTCTAGTTTCATAAAATCAAGAATACTTCCAAGTTTGCTAGCTTACTTCCAATCTTGTAGAGTGATCATCCAACCTCAAGAAATCTTTCTTATTTACAGTAAGATATCTTTCTAATACAAGGTAATACTCATATTCAAACTTTGATTCAATTTCTATAACTATAACAATCTTATTTCGAGTGAAAATCTTACTTGAACTGTTTTCGTGTCATGATTCTTCTTCAAGAACTTTCAAGCCATCCAAGGATCATTTGAAGCTAGATCCATTTTTCTCATTTCCAGTAGCTTTATCCAGAAAACTTGAGGTAGTAATGATATTCATAACATCATTCGATTCATACATATAAAGCTATCTTATTCGAAGGTTTAAACTTGTAATCACTAGAACATAGTTTAGTTAATTCTAAACTTGTTCGCAAACAAAAGTTAATCCTTCTAACTTGACTTTTAAAATCAACTAAACACATGTTCTATATCTATATGATATGGTAACTTAGTGATTTAAAACCTGGAAACACGAAAAACACCGTAAAACCGGATTTACGCCGTCGTAGTAACACCGCGGGCTGTTTTGGGTTAGTTAATTAAAAACTATGATAAACTTTGATTTAAAAGTTGTTCTTCTGGGAAAATGATTTTTCTTATGAACATGAAACTATATCCAAAAATCATGGTTAAACTCAAAGTGGAAGTATGTTTTCTAAAATGGTCATCTTGACGTCGTTCTTTCGACTGAAATGACTACCTTTACAAAAATGACTTGTAACTTATATTTCCGACTATAAACTTATACCTTTTCTATTTATATTCATAAAATAGAGTTCAATATGAAACCATAGCAATTTGATTCACTCAAAACGAATTTAAAATGAAGAAGTTATGGGTAAAACAAGATTGGATAATTTTTCATGTTGTAGCAACGTGAAAATTGGTAACAAATCTATATTAATCATATCCTAGCTAACTTATATTGTATTATACATGTATTCTAATATATTACGTAATCTTGAGATACCATAGACACGTATGCAAATGTTTTGACATATCATATCGACCCATGTGTATATATTATTTGGAACAACCATAGACACTCTATATGCAGTAATGTGGGAGTTAGCTATACAGGGTTGAGGTTGATTCCAAAAATATATATACTTTGAGTTGTGATCTAGCCTGAGACGTGTATACACTGGGTCGTGGATTGATTCAGGATAATATATATCAATTTTTTTCTGTACATCTAACGTTGGACAACTAGTTGTAGGTTACTAACGAGGACAGCTGACTTAATAAACTTAAAACATCAAAATGTATTAAAAGTGTTGTAAATATATTTTGAATATACTTTGATATATATGTACATATTTGTTATAGGTTCATGAATCGACCAGTGGCCAAGTCTTACTTCCCGACGAAGTAAAAATCTGTGAAAGTGAGTTATAGTCCCACTTTTAAAATCTAATATTTTTGGGATGAGAATACATGCAGGTTTTATAAATGATTTACAAAATAGACACAAGTACGTGAAACTACATTCTATGGTTGAATTATCGTAATCGAATATGCCCTTTTTATTAAGTCTGGTAATCTAAGAATTAGGGAACATACACCCTAATTGACGCGAATCCTAAAGATAGATCTATTGGGCCTAACAAACCCCATCCAAAGTACCGGATGCTTTAGTACTTCGAAATTTATATCATGTCCGAAGGAGGATCCCGGAATGATGGGGATATTCTTATATATGCATCTTGTTAATGTCGGTTACCAGGTGTTCACCATATGAATGATTTTTATCTCTATGTATGGGATGTATATTGAAATATGAAATCTTGTGGTCTATTGTTAAGATTTGATATATATAGGTTAAACCTATAACTCACCAACATTTTTGTTGACGTTTAAAGCATGTTTATTCTCAGGTGAATATTAAGAGCTTCCGCTGTTGCATACTAAAATAAGGACAAGATTTGGAGTCCATGTTTGTATGATATTATGTAAAAACTGTATTCAAGAAACATATGTCGATGTAATATATTTCTATTGTTAATCATTATGTAATGGTCGTGTGTAAGCAGTATATTTTAGATTATCATTATTTGATAATCTACGTAATGCTTTTGAAACCTTTATTGATAAAATAAAGGTTATGGTTGTTTTAAAAATGAATGCAGTCTTTGAAAAACTTCTCATATAGAGGTCAAAACCTCGCAACGAAATCAATTAATATGGAACGTTTATAATCAATATGAACGGGACATTTCAATCAGTCCTTAAACACTTGATATTTTTACGAGATTCAAGTTCAATCCGCGCTTTGTAAACTTTGAAAACTTCAAACACATCCGCCTTTCTCTTGATTGGGTACACCCAACATCTCCTAGTGTAATCATCAATAAATGATACAAAATACTTTGCTCCTCCTAGGGATTGAACTGGTGCTTGCCACACATAAGAGTGAACCAATTCTAGAATCAATTTACTTCTAGAATTTGACGTGTTAAACTTCAGGCGATGCTGCTCGCTGATTACACAATGCTCACAGAAAGGTAGCGATACCTTTGTAAGACCAGGAATAAGATTTCTTTCAACAAGAATCTTCATACCTTGCTCAGACATGTGTCCAAGCTTTTGATGCTATGTCATAGCAACTTTATCACTTGAACTATTCGAAGCAACAGATGCTTCCGATTCCTGTACCGTTTCGCCTTTCAGAATGTATAAATTAGCACCCACATTTTCTCCTTTCATAAGTACAACCGCGCCTTTCTTGATTATCTTGATCTTCTCATGTATCACCATCTTACAACCAAGATCATCCAATTGTCCTAAAGACAATAAGTTCTTCTTCAAACCCTCCACGTGTCGCACACCTTGAATAGTACAAACTGTACCATCATGCATCTTCAAAATGATATCTCCAATTCCAATGATCTTTAGTTCATGATAATTTCAACTGTATACAGATCCTCCTGAGATACGTTCATATTGTTTGAACCATTCTCTTATAGGGGTCATGTGAAAAGTACCTCCCGAGTCAAATAACCAGACATCAACAAATGTCTTTCTGCCTTCATTTGCTACCACTGCTTCACTAACCAAAGCAGTCCCATCATCTGAAGTGCTTGCAATATTTCCTTGAGGATTTGAGTTATTTAAACTCCGACAATCCTTCTTCAGGTGACCTTTCTTACCACAATTGTAGCATGTATATGTCTTCTTCTTTTTAGATTTCGGTTTACCATGATTGTGACTCCCACTTGGGCCACGTTCTGTTGATCTCCCTCCTGACACCACCAAGGCCTCCACTTGTCGTGAATCGGCCTGTTTGTCCTCCTTGTTATTGCGCCGATTTTCTTCTTCTAGAATAGCAGCCGCAACTTCATCATAGACTATATACTCTGAGAGAACATTATTGGTTAAGTTAATAATGAGTTGATCATACGAGTCAGGTAGACTCTGAAGTAAAAGTTCAGCACGTTCTCTTGGCTCTATATTGCAACTTAATGAAGCGAGTTGAGAAAATAGAGTATTCAAAGAATTAATGTGCTCATTAACTGAAGTATATTCATTCATGCGTAGCGCATAAAGTTTCCTCTTAAGGAATATCTTGTTGTGGAGTGATTTGGTCTCGTACAATTTTACGAGGTGATCCCAAATCTCTTTCGCCGTCTTCTTTTCTTCTATTCTAGACAAAACGCCATCTGCTAGTGCCAGATGAAGATTTACGATAGCCTGACCGTCCATCTCTTCCCATTTTTCATCAGTCAACTCGAATGGCCGTTGACTGATGGCCGCTAAACACTTATCCTTTCTCAGGATAGCTTTCATCTTTAATTTCCATAACGAGAAATTACTCCCGTTAAATTTTTCAATTTCAAATTTCGTAGACATTGCTATAATTACAATCTTCTTTTCGACAACACTATTTTTCGAGAAATAGTACTTGAAAACTTATATCGAGTGGAAAGAATCTTACTTAGATAAGTAGATTAATACACACTAGATATAAGAACCTTAGCTCTTGATACCACTTGTTGAGAAAAGCGACACCGAATTATAGCAAACCGCTAGTAATAATTGAAATAACGACAATAATAGGACACCAAGATTTAACGTGGAAAACCCCAATAGGGTAAAAACCACGGGCAAGGAAAGAAACGTTTCACTAATAAGAATAATAGGAATTACACTTCTCTCTAATTACAAGGATAAACACTAATCTTTATATATCTTGTAGTTAGGAGATTACTCACAAACTCTCTATTTAAGCTTTTAATATAACGAGAATGAATTATGGGATACTTGATCCTACTTGTATAATCCTTTATTTATAGCATATGGCAATGGCTTTATGGTAAATAAAGAACACAAGTTGGTTGGTGTTAATTATCATGATCCATCGAATTTACCATAAAGAACACAAGTTGGTTGGTGTTAATTATCATGATCCATCGAATGTTATCATAGTAATACTACCCACTTCAAATACAAATTGTATTTGACCACTTCAGCACACAATCCAATTACTTCAAGAATATTCAAGTTGTAGGTGCCTGCAATGCATTCCTCATTCATACATATGTATATGAAATCAAATTGGACACTACTTACGTAAAGTTGATAACTTTTACCAAGTCAAATATTTGCACCATGTGCATGTTGACTATCAACCATCCACTTGCAAACTTTTTATTATTTTAACAAAGATCCCCACGAGGTTCATATATTGATTTGATAATGCACGTCCATAGTGACTGTTTTTCATGCTTCATTCTCCACCACTATTTAGCAAAAAAACTAAATTATTAGCCCGTAATATTCGGAACAAATCAACCTCTTCAAAGATTGTTATATTTCATTGGTTAGCTATATAAGGTTCCATCTCGGCCAAGCAATTTCTCATTAAAAGGCACGTTCTAATAAACCCAGAGGAGTTGGGGTGCATTTGGTGTTTAATTCCGATCGAATCATTTAATCATTTACTTTTGCATTGCTCGCAATCTCATCTAATTTGGTCTTCCTTAGTTACTTGTTGGATCATCCCCTCACAATTAGCCCATTTCACTATGAAATGGTTGGCTGGAATGGGGATGGGGCCATCAAGTTTTGGGCCTTAATTGACTCGACAACCATTTGGGCCTTTTGAATAAGGTCTTATTGGCCAGACGATTCTCATGTGGGAAAGTTATGGTTGGGTCAATAAAGCTAAAAGTGTTTATTTGAGCTTCCGATTTAAAACTATGTTCATATTTTATATTCACGAGAGATACACGATGTAATCTCCTCAATTGTAATTTTCGAGTTTTCATTGTTTCGATAAAAAGTTCCCGCAATTGTATAATATAATTACCTGTCAGGTAGTTTGTTAGATTGACTATCTTGTAAGATAAATTTATCTATTTTTAGCCTTTAAATACTTAACTAACCTAGCTCCAACACTATTCAACTATAATTAATATTAATAATAATAATAATTAAATTAGTAGTAATTAATTAATAATAATAATAATAATATTAATAATAATTAATCAATTAAAAATAAGATTTATTTTTTCATTTAATAAAAAAATAAAAATAAAATTAAAGAAATATAAAATAAATAAAATACACAAGTACAACCCCTCGCAGTCCCATCTGAAAATACCCCCAAATCGTTAAACCCTAAAGCGCTAATATATACTCTCTTCCATCCCGCCCTTCTTTTGTTAAACCTCTTCCCTGCTGCTGCTGCTCCACAATTTCTCTGTTGAATCTTCTGCTATTTCATACTTTCTACTTCTACAACGTAAGTTATTATTAATATTACTAGTCCTTCATTTAATTTGTTCTTTTGTGAAGTAAATTATCACTCAATGACTTTGTTTATGCTCAATTTACTCATGGTTTGTATTTCCGAATAGGTTTTATTCAGTTCTCCGTAGATGTAAATCTAAATTAGGGTTTTAATGATTTGTTGCTATTAAACAGTGTAGGTTGAATGGCTGCTAAAGGCAAGAAGCATGTACAGAAGAAACTAAGCAGCAAAAGAGAGGACGAAGTTAAAAACAATAAAATTAATAATAAGAGCAAAAAGAAAAATGATAATAATATTCCGACTGATTCTTCTGATGAAGAAATGGAACAACAACAGAGTGTAGATTCAGGTTCTGATTTATCTTCAGATGATGATGCATTTGCAGCTGATATATTGCAAGGCGGCAGTGATGAAGATGATGGTGATGAAGGTATTTGACTTTATTCATTGTGCCATTTGATTAGGGTTAAATAATAAACATTTTTTACTTTAGTTGCAATAAAATTATCATTTTTTTTTTTAACGATGACAATATATATATGACCCGTTTACTAGCTCATTGGAGCACACAGTGGCGGCGGTACTTGAACCCGACCACAGATGGGGCGGATGCAAAACTTATTAAATTTTTCATTAACAGCTGGGGCAAACACTAATAAAAACCTTAGTTTGTAGTAAAAAAAAGAATTTTAGTGTAAATTTTTTTTTTTTAATCCAGCTGGGGCGGATGCCCCGCCCTGTTATACATATATTCCGCCACTGGCAGCACAGCGAGCTCAAGCTATTATATGTCTCGCGACGTCTAATGCAAATTCATGATGCTATTATGCATATTGAAAGTTGATTATAGATTTAATGTGTGTTTCGTTGGTTCATAATTGTTTACAGAGATGGGATCAGGGACGGATTCTGATTCAGATTCAGGTTCTGATATCGAGGGTCAATCTAGGGCCATTGATGAAGCAAAGGAGATTGAAGAACAGGAGGCACACGATGAACTACAACTTAACATCAAAGAACAACCTGATGACTTTCGTTTGCCTACACAAGAGGTTTAAGAGCTGTTATCTATTTTTTCTCCTTATCTATTATTATTTTTAATATAGTTGTGCTTAAATGACTTACTCTATATGTTATGAAACATATATCTAAAGTGCTGTTTTGGATCTGATTCTGTTTTAGGAACTCGAAGAGGAGGCACGCGGGCCCCCTGACCTCACTGGTCTTAAACAAAGAATACAAGAGGGTGGGTCTTATTTTGTTATCATAAAACTAACTTTTCACTGCTGCTTCTATGTGTGTGCGTGTGTTCACTTTCACCTTTTTTTTTTTTAACTTCATTTCATTTTATACTGCCCAGTCGTTCGTGTACTCTCAAATTTTAGTTCTTTGAGGCAAGAGGGAGCAACACGAAAGCAATACATTGAGCAACTCAAGCTGGATTTAGGATCATATTATGGCTACAATGAGTTTCTGATTTCTTCACTGGTTGAGGTAATTTGGGTATATTGTGTACATCAAATCAACGATTATCTGCATGGATATCTAATCGAGTTCTATTGTCTCTAATATTAAATATTTTTCTTGTAGATGTTTCCACCTGTTGAACTTATGGAACTAATTGAAGCTTTTGAAAAGCCTCGGCCAATAACCCTTCGTACCAACACATTAAAGGTGATACAGAACATAACATACTTTTATTATCAATTCCTTATTTTGTTTGTTCTTCACCTTCAACATTATCATTATACCCCCTTCTTCTAATTATATAGACACGAAGAAGAGACTTAGCTGGTGTCCTGTTGAATAGAGGTATCAACCTAGATCCATTAAGCAAGTGGTCAAAGGTTAGGATGATGACTCTTTTTTTTTTTCTGAATTGAAATTTTGTTGTGGGATGCGTCAATTAATTAATTACACTAATATTTTTTTTTTTTACCATTACACCACAGGTTGGTTTAGTTGTTTATGATCATCAAGTGCCTTATGGTGCAACCCCAGAATATATGGCTGGTCATTACATGGTATGTATAACCTAGTTGTTTCGTAACTGTAATTTCCTTATAACGGTATTAAATTCTTCTGTTTTGTTTGTTTTGTATACAATCTTTACAGGTGCAAAGTGCCAGCTCCTTTTTACCTGTGATGGCCCTTGCTCCTCAGGAGAACGAACGAATTGTTGACATGGCGTACGTATATGACATATATATCCTTTTGCATCTTTATATAACCTTATTACTATTTTTATAAAGTATTAAACTGAACTTTTACTTGCTGTAGGGCCTCTCCAGGTGGTAAAACGACTTACATTGCTGCCCTAATGAAAAACACTGGTACAATATCTATGTACATTCAATCTCCATGTTCACATTATATTCATTAAAAATGTGACCTCTTACAACACATATCCAAATTTTATTAGGTATAATTTATGCTAATGAGATGAAGGAGCAAAGGCTCTCTAAATTAACATCAAATTTACAACGATTGGGTGTTACAAATACTGTTGTATGCAGCTACGATGGGAGAGAGGTTAGTTTTCTGGCTATACATATATACATATATTATATATACCAGTCAGACTAAGCTGAGCTGAGACTCCTTTTTATAGTCATCAGTATACTTTTCAATATCATGGTATGGTTTTTCTAATTCACTAATATTTTGTTAAATCTAACTTCTTCAGCTGCCCAAAGTTTTGGGAAACAACACAGTAGATAGGGTTTTGTTGGATGCTCCTTGCAGTGGTACCGGGGTAAGTCATTCAGTGATAAGATAAATCTAACATTCATATCTGTGTCCACTGTTGTTTTTTTTTTCAGTTGAACAACAGTAAGGAGTTTTTAACTGTACAGGTTATATCTAAAGACGAGTCCGTCAAGACCTCAAAAAGTGCTGTTGATGTACAGAACTGTTCACGTCTACAGAAGGTACCCATAGCCTTTTTAAGAATTTAGTTATTCTAGTCGTTTAACGTATTAAGTTTCTGTTTGTTTATCCTTATGTATATGGTATTATAGATAGAGTTTATAATAGGAAAATAGTTCACCTGTTGCATTTAGAGTCAGTTTGGCCGTATTATGGGGTAAATGTTTTGGGATATGTATGCTTAGGTTTGTTAAATGTAATACATATCAGAGCTCTGATATTGAATTTTTCATTTGCAGGAACTAATACTTGCGGCGATTGACATGGTGGATGCAAATTCAAAATCAGGGGGTTATGTCGTTTACTCTACATGCTCTATGATGGTTATTGAGGTATGTTGTCTGAATATCATATATCATAATCTTTTATGTACATGCCAATTTTTTTTTTCTAATCTCTTGGGGTCTTGCAGAATGAAGATGTTATAGATTATGCACTCAAAAAGAGGGATGTTAAACTTGTGCCATGCGGATTAGACTTCGGTCGCCCAGGGTATTGTTTTTCCATCCCTTGTTTTCTTAATTGAAAATTGATTAAATGTTTAGTCTAAAACCCACTGTTTGCTCTTTTAGATTTGTTCGCTTTAGGGAAGGTCGATTTCATCCGTCTTTGGAGAAGACTAGACGTTTCTATCCTCATGTCCACAACATGGATGGATTCTTTGTTGCAAAGGTATGCCTTTTTTTTAGCATTAATGTTTACCTCAGCTGAAGTTGTACGTATGTATAGAGTTGACAAATATTGGTACTTTTTATGGTCTTTGAAAGTATACTTCCGTTTCATATTTCAGTTGAAGAAAATGAGTAATTTAAAGAGACCTTCAGCAGCTTTTGAACTAGGAGAAGTTGTGGAAAAAGGCTCCGAGATTGATGAAGCTACCACGACAGAGAACCCTGTAGTAGAGCATCATCAGAAGAAAGGCTCGTTAAAGAAAGAGAATAATAAAACGACAAATCCTCTTAAAAGAAAGAAAGATGAAAAACCAGCAGTCCCCTTTGAAAAGCGAAAGAAATACAAACCTCCTCCCAGAGAAGAAATCTCCAAAGCCAGGTTAGCATATATATATATATATATATATATATATATATATATATATATATATATATATATATATATATAGTTGGGGCATGATCAATGGGGAAGTAACTAATCGGGGGAAAGCGGGGGGAAGCAAATTTTTTTTTTTTTTCGTTTTTTTTTGGAATTTTTTTTTCCGGCATCAAGATCACACGAAAATATGAACATTTAGAAGAGACACTTCGTGATGAATGTTATTATTTAGGCGGGAAAACGATCGACAAAAATAACATTCAAGATAATATTGTTCGTGAAGAATATGAACGTTTTTTTTTCATGTTTTGTGAAGTAAAATTTAGCCCGATTTAGAGTTTAGGGTTTAGGGTTTGGTGTTTTGGGTTTATTTCATAAACCCAAAACACCAAACCCTAAACCCTAAACCCTAAACCGTTCGTGTTAAAAACTCAATCTAAATCCTAAATCTAAACCCTATATCTAAACCCTAAACCCTAAATTTCTAAACCCTAATATCTAAACCCTATAAACCCTAATATCTAAACCCTAATATCTAAACCCCAATAGCTAAAACCTCAACATACGCTCGAAAAACACGATACTTGTTATATATTACTTCTTCGAGCGTTTTCCCGTCAAAATAAAAACATTTATCACAAAGTGTCTCTACTAAATGTTCATATTTTCATCCCATCTATAATGTTCGTGAACAAAGTTTTTTCAAAAAACGAAAAAAAAAAGTTTTTGCTTCCCCCCGATTGGTTACTTCCCTCTTGATCCTACCACTAAATATATATATATATATATATATATATATATATATATATATATATATATATATATATATATATATAGGGTCATAATCAAGAGGGAATCACTTTTTTGGGAAGGGAGAAGCAAATTATTTTTTTTTATTTTTTCGTTTTTTGAAAAAACTTTGTTCACGAACATTATAGATTAGATGAAAATATGAACATTTAAAAAAGACACTTTGTGATGAATGTCATTATTTTGGCGGAAAAACGCTCGAAGAAAAAAATAAAAACATTCAATGCATTGAATGTTTTGCTGCTGAGTTTATTTGCATCGTTTTGTTTTCATCTTGTGTGAAGTGTTTTATTCGAATTTAGCCCGATTTAGAGTTTAGGGTTTTGGGTTTTGGGTTTTCGGGTTCTTGTGTGAAGTGTTTTTTTCGAATTTAGCCTGATTTAGAGTTTAGGGTTTAGGGTTTAGGGTTTTGGGTTTTCGGGTTTACTCCGTAAACCCTCAACCCTAAACTCTAAACCGTTCGTGTTAAAATATTCAATCTAAACCCTAATTTCTAAACCCTAAACCCTAATTTCTAAACTCAAAACCCTAATTTCTAAACCCTAATAGCTAAACCCTAATTTATAACCCCTTAATTTCTAAACCCTAATTTCTAACCCCTTAAAAAAAACACAGCAAGAAAACATTCAATGCATTGAATGTTTTTATTTTTTTCTATGAGCGTTTTCCCGCCAAAATAATGACATTCATCACAAAGTGTCTTTTTTAAATGTTTATATTTTCATCTAATCTATAATGTTCGTGAACAAAGTTTTTTCAAAAAACGAAAAAAAATTACTTCCCCCACTTCCCCCAAAAAAGTGCTTCCCTCTTGATTAAATCTCTCTCTCTCTCTCTATATATATATATATATATATATATATAGGGAGATGATCCCTTGAGAACTCTACTTGGTTGAGAACTCTGAGAACTATGGTGAGAACTATGGCGGGCGAACAAAAAAGGTGGGAAGGACGAACAATTTTTTTTGTTCTGACAAAATCAAATTAAAACATCAATTGATTTGCCCCAATTTGATAAGAACATAGACTCACGCATTAGCCCCAATTTGATAAGAACAGATACTCAAATGCTTTAAAAAAAAGCCAAACAGAAACTCACGATGCCTGTGGTTTCAATTCATCACACAAATTCACATCACATAAAAATTAGTAGTCACATGCATTAGTACTCACATCACATAAAAAATTAGTACTCACACATAAAAGTTAGTAAGTGATTTGCCCCAATTTGATAAGAACAGAGACTCACGATTGCTTTTTCAAAGTTCGTCAAATACAAGATCGTTTATTTATATACATGTCCACTTTCATATTTGTATTCACGCCTTTATTTTGAGATTTACTGATATTAATAAAAATGGCGATTTAGTGGTTAATTTAGTTATTGTTTTGAAGATGCAATCCGATGCATCTTTTTTGTAGAACGGGTGTGAAAAGAGTGTATAACATGTCGTTCTACAAAAATTGTAGAACCAAAAGCAAAAAAATGCATCTAAAATTGAAGAATCAAAATTGTTCGACCTTCTATTTTTTTGTTCGAATTATAAATGTAGAACGAAGAATTGTTCGAACATCTCAAAATTGTTCGAATTACCCATTTTTTGTTCGAATTCAAAATGTAGAACCACAATTGTAGAACTAAGCATTTTTTGCATCTAATCAAATTGTTCGACCAGCTCAATTTTTGTTCGAATTCACAGTAGCAGCTCTTCATGAAGAAGATGAAGACCAAATTTTGTCAATTTCGAATTTGATAAAATTGAGCTTGATAAATGATTGAAATATTATCCTTATGCTGCGATTTAGAAATTTTTTTTAATGAATCAAGGGCCAAAACAACATCAAAATGAAGAATCATTGATGAACAAGAGACTTTTTTCTTCATATGAACTCCAAAATCAAAATCGAATTTTGGACGTTTTTAGGAATCAAATCTTTCACAAAAAATGCTTAGAATCATCATGATAACCTTCATCAATCATCAATTCAACCAAAAACAACACATATCGATCGAATCAAATAGCTAGAAATTAAGCGCTAAAAAATGTTCGAACAAAATCAATTTTTGTTCGCCCTTCTGAGTTCTCAGGGTTCTCACTCAAAAATAGTTCTCATTTGATCCCTGTACTATATATATATATATATATATATATATATATATATATATATATATATATATATATATATATATATATATATATATATAAATACAGAATATTCACACTATAGGCAAAATTAATGCTTCTAGTTCAATGATTACCTGCTATTATTTTGGGTTGTGGCGGGTGGGTGAACCAGGAATTTCTTTTACCGGGGTGAATTTTTTTTAAAAACGTAGCATCTTTTTATGGGCAAAATATGGAGGCTTTCGGGGCAAAATATGTCGACTTTTGGGCAAAAAAAAAAATCACTTGGAGCAAAATGAAAAAATCCAAAATTTTTGCAATAAAAAAAAAAAAAAAACCACTGGGGGCAGGTGCCCCCCGCCCCTTAGTTGCTTCACCACTGGTTTTGGGCTTTTGGCGCCTTTAAGTTTCAATATCGAAGGTTGCAAACACGTGTAGGCAGTAAATAAAAAATCGTTGCATTCGGTGCCTCGAAACCAGGGGACCTACGATATCTCTTATTTATTTATTTATTTCTTTCTTTCTTTATGTTTAAGAGGCTGTATAATGGTGCTATGCAGGGAAGAGAAGAGAGAAGCGTTAAGAGAAGCCAAGAAGAAAGCTACTAAAGAAACAAAATCTGCAACCAAAAAATCTAAAACCGTGGTGTGATAGGTGCACGCTATCAGTCCGTATTCTATATATCTGTTGTAGAACGAAATAGGTCAACCTTTTCAGCTCTGGCCAAAATATTTAGTTGCATTTTTCTTACTGAATCTGTTTCATCGTCATGTTTAAGGGAATTGAAACAGAGTTATAGGGCTTTTTCTGTAGCACGTAAGGTTTTGTTGAAGACTTGTGAACTAATCATATTGAACTTGGGTTGCATCGTTTTATCCTTATTCGCATATGGAATGATATGCTAAATCTAATATAGTTTGTCGGTTATTTTTGTAGGTCTTAAAATAATAATTATCTTCTCTGGTTTTTTGACTTAAAGTGCCTGTTAGTTTAACCCTAGTTTTCTTTTTGCCTACAATTTTTATTTTTGTTACTATTACTAGTGTGTGTAATGTTGAATTGTGCCTAATTTGATAAAACCCTAATTTGGCAAAACCTGCATTTGTTAATCAAAGTAAATAATATTTTTATTTTAGTTTTCAAAATCAGTTCTCGTTCCATGAACTTGTGGGGACATAGCTCAACGGTTATCTCCATGTACTTTGCGTCATGTGATAGGAAGAGGTGATGAGTTCGATCTTTAGGGGTGACATGATTTTTTTTTAAAAACAACTTAGCATCAATAATGGTGGTATACTGGTATATATTGATCATATAGGGAGGTTTTTACCGGATTCGTTTACGGACCTTTACCCAGTATCACTGCCCGAATGGATGTGTTCCCGGGTACCGTTGATCGGGTTCGGGTTTCCGCTGAACGTGTGTGATACATTCAAATGGTGAGGGTCGTTGAAATAAATGATCTACTTATGTCAAAGAATCGTCGTTAAAAAAAAAAAAAAAAAATTCACTATGAATAATGTTAGTAACTTAAATTTCTTATGTGAGATGAGTTTTGGACATTTGCTGTATGTGATAAATATTACATAAACTAAGAAGTATGTTTAAATTTACAATCTAAATAGTTCACATTATGGTAAATCAGTTTCAATATGAAAATTGACAAATAAAAAAAAAAACAATTAAATAATAGTTCTTCACTTCTCCCTGATATCTGATTTAGTTTTTAGACCAAGAATCTAAGCCAAAAATGTTATAAGAACATGAACCTGAGTGTAGTACATGCACCTTTATTGAATGCATTATTACACTATTACAGTCTTAATCCATTGGATCAATAACTCTCATTTTACTATGAAATTTTTAATTTATTTTATTAATCTTTTAACGCCTTTTTAATATTTTTAATAACTTTTGTATATGTACTTTTACAATACAACTGACTAGAAACCATGTGAACTAGTAACAAAACCATCAAAACCCCCCAATCTTAAATCTTGAAACATGAACCCCAATACACCTGACCTGCAAATTTGTCTCACCCACCCTTTATCCATTACATGCCTATAAATATACACTCTTCTTTCTTCATCCAAATCAATCAATCTCACTTCACATTTTACAACTTACAACAACATCCAAAAGAGCTAAAAATTATCATTCAATTTCTTCACATATTGCATCAGTGAGCCTTAAGTACAAATGGCTTCATTTGACCCTAAGATAAACATGGCCAAGAGATGCTCTCATGGTACTTAACAATATTTTTATTATCAAATTAGTAATTAGTAATCTATTAATGTGTCTCTAATTCATGCATTTGTCTTAAGTTTAATTAGTACCTCATTATGATTTGTGAATTGTACAGAAGGAGTAGTTGCTGGAACTAAAGCTGCAGTGTTGGCCAGTATTGCAACTGCTATTCCAACTGTTAGTGGAATATTTTATATTTATTAGTAGTATTTTTTTATATAAACATGAATGAATATTAATTTATTTATTTAGTTACTTGACTAATATTAATGGATATTACAGATTGCAAGTGCTAGAATGCTGCCATGGGGTAGAGCTCATCTTAACCACACTGCTCAAGCTCTCATTGTTTCCACAGGTTCTTATATTTACTAATCCTTAATCCCCTTTTCATATGGATATATGATATTTATTATTTTCCTTTATATATTTTTAAATAATAATGACATAGATTTATTATTGTACTGAAGTTATAAAATGACTTGTGTAGTGGCAGGAGCTGCATATTTCATAGTTGCAGACAAGACTGTTCTGAAAAGTGCTAGGAGGAACTCCTTCAATACTAATACTCAACCATGAACTTTTAACTGCCTTCTTAGATGCTTGAAATTTAATTATTTTCAGTTTATGTAAATAAATAATAATAATGTCGAATATGTTTCTCATTTTTATAGGGAGAACTTCACCTTTGTGTTTGGTTTGTAAGTTGTAACTTTTGACTTCATGTGCTGTAATAAAAGTTTATTAAAGAATGAATTTGCTATTGAGATTCACATCTTAAGTGTATCAATTCTAACAAGGGGGTGAAAACATGAGAAATACATTGGGTTGTAACATGAATTTAAGAGTGTCATCGGTTTTAATGATTCCCTATATAACAACTTTGAAGTACTCTGGATGCTCGTTTGACATCCATTTTTATAGATTCTTGAAATTTTTTGAATTTCAAAGTCATCGGTTAAGCTGGACATTTAAAGAACTACACAAGCGTCACTCTCGTAAATTCGATCAGATAAATAATGTTGAATAACATAACCCGTAGGTGATTATGTTTTATTAATAGAACTAGATTTATGAGCCCGTGCGTTGCACGGGTACTCATCCGAAAATTTTATATAGTATATTGCAAATGTATATGAAATAACAACATTATATTGTTTTAGAGCTCGTGCGTTGCACGGATTGGTACGAAACCGTGCAAAAACCGTTACATATATCATTTTAGTATGTACATAGTGATAATAATAATAATAATTTATGAAAATATAATAATAACCAATGACACCAATCATATATTACAATACCACACGTTAAGTTGTTACATAAAGTTAAAAAAACACACTTAAAGTTATGAGCCCGTGCGTTGCACGGAGACTCTTCGGCAAACATTATCGAATCTTTTAATTCTATATAAATTCCAGATGTAATGCATACAGTGTCAAAAGTACTGTTGTAGTTGAATTAGAAAATATTGTTTATACTTTTCTAAATAATCTACATACAGTTACTAATCTAAATAATGTACATAGTGCAGTAGCTGTAGCATACAGGAGTCACAAAGTCAGCACAACAAAAATAATAGTTAGTGGTGATTTGTACCCAATTCCAATTTAGCAAACCAACATAGCATAGACCACCAGTTATGAGTTCTAAGAATAAAGAAACAACGATTAGTATTATTAGTATGATATATAGGTCAACGGTTAGTAGCACCTTTTACTTCGATTACATGTGTGATTCGAAACCTATGCAAGAAAATGGCTCCTCCTCTTGTAACATTACTTTCTGCAGAACCCGACATTCAATATGTTGCATTAAGGAACATCAACCTTATTGTCCAACAGTCACAGTATTAAAAGAACTATCCTCTAAATTTTTGTACTTTTCAGGTATTCTTTTGCAAGTACAATGATCCAATATACGTAAAGATGGAGAAGTTGGAGATCATGATAAAGCTTGCTTCAGATAGAAATATCGATCAGGTGACTGAAACTCTACAAAAGTTAATTAATTATTTACTCTATTCATTCAATAGATCATGTTCAGTATCTAGTGGAAATGATCAGATGTAGTGAGTCTCATGATATGTACTGTGTATCCCCAGGTGCTATTGGAGTTTAAAGAATATGCTACTGAAGTATATGTGGATTGTGTCCGAAAGGCTGTTCGTGCTATTGGGCGTTGTGCTATCAAGTTAGATCGAGCAGCTGAGCATTGCATCAGTGTTCTTTTAGAGCTTATCAAAATTAAAGTAAATTATGTTGTTCAAGAAGCTATTATAACATTTACGAATAAAAGCATACCACCACCATAAAATACTTGTTCAACAATGTTAACATCAGCTGCAAGACAATTAAAAAGTGCAATGAAATCAACAACCAAAAGCCAAAATATAACATTTACAAACAAAACCATACCACTGCCTAAAGATGTTTGTTCAACAACGCCTACGTCAGCTGCAAAACAATTTAAAAGTGTTACGAAATCAACAACCTAAATCCGACACAACAATCAACTACTATCTAAACACAAAAATGTACGTGTTGCAGATAAGAGGTTACAATTGCATTACCAATAAACGCAAAATAAAAACAGTACCATATATATCTTAAGCCAGTGAGTCGGAGGCATCTCAATAAGAGCTTCAAAATAAAAGCCAAGGATGTAAAATCCCTTAATTGAACATGGTGGAGTGGTGGTTTTACTAATCGTAAAAACAATCGATATGCACATAAGCATACCTTTAGAATTGAAAACTCAGTAATCGTTAGATAAAGGAAGTTTGTGAATTCGAGAAGTTTCAACACATGGTTCAACTAAATGGCCATAGTCCATCATAGCAATAAATATACATAGTATTATATATGCATACATGATTGAAATTCAAAAAAATACCATAACAACAACACAATAAAGGAAACATTACATAAAAGTTAGCTTACCATTTGCAACCAAATGTGTTTAACGTTTGAAAGTCGTAACCAAAATGTGTTTCGTTTGACTTTTTATAATTGATACATACATGTGTGTGTGATAGATAACTTATGCAAGTTGTAAGCATTAATGCACCAAAGCCATCGTACACAATCAGCACCCCAGGATCAGTCTGCGCAGATACCACATCGTTTAGTCTCATTTGTATATGGATTATGTTAAATGGGAAACGGGTACGATGGGTTGATAAAAATATCATTTAAAAAGGAAATTGCTCAAAAGCAGCCGAAAGTGTATATTTTGATAGGAAACGGGTCAAAATATTACCTTCATCTCAAGACCATTGCTGCAAATTGCGTCTACTATTTCGAGTTTTGTACCATCGATTTCGATCAGAAGTTTCGAGTTACGCCTACGAACCCCAACGAATTTCGCATCTTGATCATATAACACAACCGACTGCAGATCACGAAGAAGCAGTGATCTGGTTCAAGAAAACAATCACCAATTGAGTTTATTCGATTAAAAACAGGAAGTGCACATGTGGCAATATCGGCAATATTAGCCCATTTATATAGAATTGGATCTAACTGATAATATTACATAAAAAATCAAATGGGCTACTTAAGCGAATGGGTTAAGCTGGCCAAATGTCATCTAGTGTGTAAATGCTTATTTAAATGACTGGTGCACCATGTATTCTCGTCTGACATGTAACCCAACCCGCCCAATTTGTCACATTTACTAAAAAAATATAAGCTTTAACTCATTTAAATAGTATACATAACTGGTGCATCATGTATTCAAGTCCGACATGTAACCCAACCCACCCATTTTGACACATTTAGTTCTGCCTGAACAATCATTAGTTAACACAGGTGCAGTCGCAAGTTTAAGAGGTGCAGGACCAACTTTCTGACCCGAAACAGAAACAACAGCAGGTACAGAGCCAAATTTCTTACTCGAAACAGATACATGACCATATTTTTTACCCCATTCCGAAACAGTAACTTGTGGAGGCTGAGTTTTCTGACCCAAACAGAAACAACAGCATGTGCAGGCCTAATTTTCTGACCCGAAACAGAAACGGCAGCATGTGCAGGCCCATTTTTCTGACCCGAAACGGAATCAGCAGCATGTGCAGGCCTAATTTTTACGACACGAAACAGAAACATATGACTCAAGTCAGTATTACCAAATAATAAAACGTTGATGAATATAATTGAAAAATATCACAGGTGATACCACATGTGAGGTTTTAGGCAAATTGTACCTGAATTGCATAAGATCAACAAACATTGCTTAAGATAACCTGCAAGTACATTTCTATTGATCCATTATCATATATTAGCATATGAACCAAAAAAATATATTGTATAATCCAAGTTCAGTGATGCATAATAACCTGTTGGAGCAAATCGCTCGATGTGTGACATAATGTGAGGCGCCAATCGACACACTAATATGGAGATGGTATTCCATATCACACAAATATTCTCTTACTCTAGATTATAAATGTCGCTAATAATTAATAATTAAGAACTGGACCAAGCGCAACAAAATTAATAATAAACTCTATGATTGAAATTGACATGACAACGGGTAGTCATACGTACCCATATCTTGTAGCCAACTTGAAGGCTTTGTATTCCTAAATAAAATCCATATCATATATACAAATGAAGTTTAATGCACCTAGACCAAATCTAAATTCAAGATTAGAACAACCCAATCATAAGCTAAAAAAATCAATGAGTAAGGAGCAATGAAATACCTTTAGCAACTTTTAGTCGTGAAAAAGATAGGGAAAAGCAAATATCCTCCTTTCTATTTGATAGATACTTGCTATGAAATTTAAATTCAAAAGGCAGCACCACAATGACCATATACCGGTAAAACTTGCAACAAATCATTGTGTTGTCAAATATAAATTGAACATGATCACTACAAATGATGAAGAAATTCATGAAATCTATAAATGACAATCTTTAATCCTTCAAATCATTAAAAAAATTAGATGTAATTCAAGTAGCTAATGACCGAAGAAGTTAGGAACTGAAACAACTGTAATGCTAGTTCTATCTAAAAGCTTGTCGTGCATCACAATTCAAAAACTGCATAAAAACCACAACAAAATATTTTTTACTTTATATATATTGTAACTAATAAACCTTAAAAAACACTCACCGGAACCTTCCTTTACGTCACAACCTACGCCGAGTCTACATCGAACTCAAATTGAGGTCAGGCCAACAGCTTTGACAAATTTATGTATATTATGTTTACATCCACAATATTATACACAATTCTTACAATGAAAAAAATGTTTACTAACCCAAAAATGAATGGACATGGCTCAGCCTTATGTGTGACGATCCTTCCAAATTCCTTTGGACGAATACATCATTCATTGATTTCATAGTGAGGTTTTGACCTCTATATGATACGTTTTGTAAACATTGCATTCTTTTGAAAAGGCACACCATAAATGAATATATAAATCCAAGGTTTTCGACGTCTGATGATTTCTACGTATAGACAATCACCGTATATAATAGTTTACAATACTACATCTGTTGACAATGCAGTCAAAATAAGATACATGGTGATGATTTTGTGAACGCAAAGTTTTCTTGAATAAAGCATCTATGACTCCATGCACATAGCTTGTATAACGTATAAGCAAACAGCGAAAGACTTCTAGAAACCTGAGAATAAACATGTTTAAAAGTGTCAACACAAAGGTTGGTGAGTTCATAGTTTTAATGTTGCGCATAATCTGTATATAAAGGTGGATCACAAGATTTCAGTTGTTCCATCCAGAAACGTTTATCAAAATATTCTACGAAATTGAGTACCCTGGTAACTAAACTTAACGTATATATAATTTGTACCCTTTGTATAATCATCTTAATAATACACGCAAACCAACGTGTACGCTTCTCAAATAGCATACGTCCGTTAAAAGGCTAGCGCTCTAGCTCGGACGGGGATATCAAGCCCTGTGGATCCATATACTACTACTCGCGCCCACCAGTTCTTATAACCGGCAGTTACTAGTTACCAAAGCTAAGGGATTTTCGGTTCAAACTCAGTATAGAATTTAGTATGTACTTGTGTCCATTGTTTAAAATAAAGTGCATGTATTCTCAGCCCAAAAATATATATTGCAAAAGCATTTAAAAAGGAAGCAAATGAAACTCACCTTAGCAGCACATAAGGTCATTCATCAAAAAGTGACCGTAACTCGAAATGCAAGATTAACCGTAGATCTCAACCTAGAGAACATATGTTGGTCAATACATGTCTAATAAACTAGGTTGGGTCATAGTGTATCACAATCCTAATGCTCGAGACCGACATGCAGAAGTTTAACAAAAGTCATCTCAAAAGTCAACCTGACCCAATATGATCTTTTAATCTATACATGTTTATTAACATAGTATAAGTCTTGATAATTGAACGAATTTATAGTTTATCAAACTCAAAATATTATTTATTTCAGGGGCTATATTATATTTGAATTATCATGGCAATCGAACATGATTTTCATATAGTTTTCCAATACTTGAAAAATCAGATTATAGTGTTTATAAAGCTTTAAAACATGATAAGACAGTCAACTTTGACAATTGTTCAACAAGACGAGACGTGCCTTATATAGAAATTCATTTACTCGATTAGTAATATTTGAAAATCCAATTTATCAATCTTATAAACAAGTTGTTTAAATATCAATTACAGATTCAAAAGCAATTTCAATTAATGTTAATTATAATTCAGTTGACCATAACTTTTAATCTGTTCATCGAAAACATACGATTTCTAAATGAAAAGTTATTAATTTTTCGACAGCTTTTCAATGACATGTATATCATATACCTTTTATCAATAATATATGTATCAAATTCGTGATTCATCATAAACTATCTAACGACAAAATTAAAGCATACAAGCATGCATAAACATATATACTCGAGCACTAGACATGGATACACTATTAATATATAAAAGATAAGATATAAATGCTTACGTATCAATATTGTGATTCAATATTGCCGAAAAGTACGTAGACGCAACGGAGATGATAAATACTAGTTTGACTTGCGAACAATACTCACGAACATTACCCATAACCTCCATAGTTATAACCCATAGCTTCCCTAGCTCTATCCCGCTCGGAAGGCTTGTTTGAAAATAATTCGCTCATGACCCCGTCGTAGTATTTTATGTATAATAATACTAATAATAATACTCCTAACTATAAGATTAATAATAATATTAATAATAATAATAATAATAATAATATAAATAATAAATATAAAATATAATACGGAGTAATATAGATATTAATATGTGTGTGTGTTGAGCAAACTGGCCAATTTATAGAATGTTTCTGAATTCTGACTGCCATGCGATCACATGGGTTTTTATGCCTATTTCTCATGCGGTCGCATGGCCCCAAAATTCAGCTCACAATTTTTTTGTTTTCTTGTTTGTCGACATATTATTATATATATAATATATATATAATTTATATTCATTATATATATATATATTATATTATATTCATGTACATAGTTAACTTGTAATTTTAGGTCCGTTGACTCGTACGTTGATACTCGACTCGTGTACCACTTTCGGTTTTTCGAACGCATTTTCGTACGTTTAGAAAACTAGTCTTTTACGTTACGCGACGTGTACCCTTATTAATAATTTGACTTACTCATCAATAAATTACCTTATAAAAATGTAACTTATAAAATTGAGCGTTGTGGTCATTTGCTTCTATAAATAAGTGACTCGTTGTTTATCAAAACATATTATTTTAAATCAGGACGTTTTTTTGACTAAGTTAATATTATATTTTTGTAAAAAAATATATATATATATATATATATATATATATATATATATATATATATATATATATATATATATATATATATATATATATAAACATACGTATATTTTCCAATCCAATTATAATGGTTCGTGAATCGTCAGGGTTTGGTCAAGGTTAAATGAATGTATGAATACAGTTTACACTTCTTGAGATTCAACTTAACAAACTTTGCTTATCGTGTCGGAATAATATAACGATAAAGTTTAAATTTGGTCAGAAATTTCCGGGTTGTCACAGTACCTACCCGTTAAAGAAATTTCGTCCCGAAATTTGATTGAGATGGTCATGGCTGACAATAAATACGTTTTCATGATGCATGCGAGCTGAAAATTAAAGTTTTATCATCAGCGAGTAATATAGATAAAACAATTTGGTTACGCGAAGAGTATAAATGAAGTTATCACAAAGGAGTGAAATGAGTAGGTAAAGTTTCGTCATATCTTTTGACGTAGACAGGTTGATTTCCAGAGTTCAAGAGATTTGGAGAAGGTCTTAGTAATAAGATTTGATTCTTCGGAAATCAAGGAAATTAGGATCCGCTTTAAATGCGGTCATCTGTTTTGATTACTCTGTCGAATATTTCACTATAAATTCACCCCCTTCGTTTTCTTACTTTTACCATTCCTATACTCAATTCTCAAATTCAAAAGATTGTGAAAATGCTTAATCCAGTTCTGATCCTTGTCCTTATCCTTACTATCGCAACAATTATTCTCCTTTTCCAACTTCTGACAGAGGAATCTGCTTACTTCTACTTTGCCCTTTGGGTTATAGTGCTTTTAATTCTCCCGTGTCTTTATGTTGCGATAAACGTTGATATACACGGTTTGTAATTTATGTGTTGTTATCGGGCTTTATATTCTCCCTTATATTTCAAAGTTCCTGCTTCTGTCTTCTATAATTATTGTCATTCCCAGTTAATGCTCTCTTTTATTTGCTGCGATTTATACCCTAATTTCTATTTCGGAGTTTTGTCCCTTCGTTTCTTCTTCTTGTGACTAAGCATTGCTTGTAATGGTCCAGAATTCACAGATATGAATTTCAGAATGAACATTGTTAATGTTCTAAGAAGAAAATGGTAATGGTACGATCTTGATTTGTTAAATTACCAGAATACCCTGAAAAAGACTGAATCATCAAGAAATATTTTCTTGATATTTTAGAGATTAAATAGAATACAAGAGTCGTATGTCATATCACATGATGAAGTTATGATATGTGAATCATCACGTTCCATTTAGAAACTCAGCATGAATTACTGTAATATAATCACGTTGATCAAGTGTTATTATATTATACTAACTCATGCTTCAGTTCCCGACACTGCTTCAATAACATTTAAGTTCAAACTATTCAGATTTTAGAAACTAAAACAGTTTCCTTTCTGATGTAACACTGATATCGTGAAGAGATAAATGATTTCAGATAAGAATAGTTATGAAAATATCTTCAGAAATATCGAGAATATTTATAATAAAAGATACGATGATATCTTAGAATTTCTAATATCGAAAGATGATAAAGAAGATTTGTCCGTAAAGGTTTAGAGTCAGGAGCAAGGTATTCGTTAATGACTTCAGCAGATACTGAATCATTTGGATTCTTTGAAGGCAGGTTTAGTCTTTGTAATTTGTCCACTGCCTCCTTCATGGTTTTCTCAATCCATTTTCCAGTTCCAAACCTTCTATTTTTCTGAGCTTTGCCAACACACTATTCTTTATCCTCAAACTTTTGGCTGTTAAGGTCGTTTACAGTTTTTGCTGCTTCATCAGCATTCAAAGTTATCATAACCGAATCGTCGATTATCAATCCGAGGTGTTTTTAAAAGTTTGAAGGGTTTGCATGAAGATTTTATTTGTCAAGATACATATGATGTTCTAGAATTTTTAATGACACAAATATTTTTCTGGGTTTTATGAATAAAAGTGATGTTCTAGCACAGTTTTGAAGTCAAAGTATAGCTTCGAAAGATGTAGGAATCTAAGAATGATGTCTTTTGTTAAATCTTGACTTTGGATTTTGATTTGTCAAAATCAAAATATGTAATCAAATTTGGATGAGGATGGTTGTTTTGATTTTTATAAAAGAATATATATTGTTGTGAAAGTAGTGAGTATAGTTGATGATTTGTTGAATCAAAATCGAAGAATGTAACATATTAATAGTGAATTTATATATCTCTCGGGTATTATCTACCCGTTAAAATATTCTCACCATTAACATTTTGTACAAAAGAGTTTTCTTAATTACATTCTTTATGAAAATACACCTACATATATATTTTCTTTAGATGTAATCATGATTTTAATGAGTTAACATAATATTAATCTCATCTGGTTTTCGATTAGGACTAAAGTATATAATCTCTAAAACTTTTAGGAACTACATATTCTCTGCAGAATATTTCTTCGATGAAGTTATGAATCAATACTTCATCGTTTGTTGTTGTTGGTATTCCTTGGTATCTATGGTGCGTATGACGTTGATGTTTGAGGTACAGATTGTGATGTTGAGGTGTGGGATGCGGATGTTGTTGTTGGTGGTGGTGATGGTACTGTTGGTGTTGCTGATGGTTGTACTATTGCTGCCGGTGCTGCTGCTGGTGCTTGTAACCTTTGCACCACATTCTCGAAAGCCACTACCCGAGCGTGAAGCTTGTTGACTTCTTCTATTACACCGGGATGATTGTTGGTTCGGACGAGCGGATGAATAAGATCCAGAATCTGAGATAGTATATAATCATGACGAGATACTCTGGAAATGAGAGAGAAAATGGTGCTTCGGATAGGTTCACCGGTAAGTGCTTCAGGTTCTTCGCCAAGAGGGCAATGTGGTGGATGGAAGGGATCACCTTCTTCTTGTCTCCAATGACTAAGTAGGCTACGAACCCATCCCCAATTCATCCAGAATAGATGATGGCTAATTGGTTGATCCATTCCGGTTACGCTGTCTTCGGAGTTCAGGTGAATATCCATATCGGAATAGCTGTCGGAGTTTAAGGAATTTGAACTTGATACGTGATCCATCTTATATAATTAGAGGGATGATTTTTTATATGAAATAGATTATAGAATTTAGATTGGTACTCTTCAACACATAATTTACATATGTATATATAATACCAAAATCCCGTAAATTACGGAGAAATTTTCGAAAGATGTCAGGAAAAGTTTACAGTAACAGATATACTAAGATATGAATTTTGTCGTTACACTATCTATACAGTAAATGCAGTAAGACGTGTCTAGACTTAGGAATGATAAGCATGTAATTTCTGACAAGAAATGATAAGCGAAAATTGGTAAGAACAAATACGGTCATAGTCCAGACTCACTAATGCATCCTAACAATTACCAGTTAAACACACTAATGCAAATTCTGGTTCCCTATGACCTCAAGGTCTGATACCAAATGTGACGATCCTTCCAAATTCATTTGGACGAATACATCATTCATTGATTTCATAGTGAGGTTTTGACCTCTATATGATACGTTTTGTAAACATTGCATTCTTTTGAAAAGGCACACCATAAATGAATATATAAATCCAAGGTTTTCGACGTCTGATGATTTCTACGTATAGACAATCACCGTATATAATAGTTTACAATACTACATCTGTTGACAATGCAGTCAAAATAAGATACATGTTGATGATTTTGTGAATGCAAAGTTTTCTTGAATAAAGCATCTATGACTCCATGCACATAGCTTGTATAACGTATAAGCAAACAACGGAAGACTTCTAGAAACCTGAGAATAAACATGTTTAAAAGTGTCAACACAAAGGTTGGTGAGTTCATAGTTTTAATGTTGCGCATAATCTGTATATAAAGGTGGATCACAAGATTTCAGTTGTTCCATCCAGAAACGTTTATCAAAATATTCTACGAAATTGAGCACCCTGGTAACTAAACTTAACGTATATATAATTTGTACCCTTTGTATAATCATCTTAATAATACACGCAAATCAACGTGTACGCTTCTCAAATAGCATACGTCCGTTAAAAGGCTAGTGCTCTAGCTCGGACGGGGATATCAAGCCCTATGGATCCATATACTACTACTCGCGCCCACCAGTTCTTATAACCGGCAGTTACTAGTTACCAAAGTTAAGGGATTTTCGGTTCAAACTCAGTATAGAATTTAGTATGTACTTGTGTCCATTGTTTAAAATAAAGTGCATGTATTCTCAGCCCAAAAATATATATTGCAAAAGCATTTAAAAAGAGAGCAAATGAAACTCACCTTAGCAGCACATAAGGTCATTCATCAAAAAGTGACCGTAACTCGAAATGCAAGATTAATCGTAGATCTCAACCTAGAGAACATATGTTGGTCAATACATGTCTAATAAACTAGGTTGGGTCATAGTGTATCACAATCCTAATGCTCGAGACCGACATGCAGAAGTTTAACAAAAGTCATCTCAAAAGTCAACCTGACCCAATATGATCTTTAAATCTATACATGTTTATTAACATAGTATAAGTCTTGATAATTGAATGAATTTATAGTTTATCAAACTCAAAATATTATTTATTTCAGGGGCTATATTATATTTGAATTATCATGGCAATCGAACATGATTTTCATATAGTTTTTCAATACTTGAAAAATCAGATTATAGTGTTTATAAAGCTTTAAAACATGATAAGACAGTCAACTTTGACAATTGTTCAACAAGACGAGACGTGCCTTATATAAAAATTCATTTACTCGATTAGTAATATTTGAAAATCTAATTTATCAATCTTATAAACAAGTTATTTAAATATCAATTACAGATTCAAAAGCAATTTCAATTAATGTTAATTATAATTCAGTTGACCATAACTTTTAATCCGTTCATCGAAAACATACGATTTCTAAATGAAAAGTTATTAATTTTTCGATAGCTTTTCAATGACATGTATATCATATACCTTTTATCAATAATATATGTATCAAATTCGTGATTCATCATAAACTATCTAACGATAAAATTAAAGCATACAAGCATGCATAAACATATATACTCGAGCACTAGACATGGATACACTATTAATATATAAAAGATAAGATATAAATGCTTACGTATCAATATTGTGATTCAATATTGCCGAAAAGTACGTAGACGCAACGGATATGATAAATACTAGTTTGACTTGCGAACAATACTCACGAACATTGAAATGTCCCGTTTTTATTGATTAAAAACGTTCCATATTAATTGATTTCGTTGCGAGGTTTTGACCTCTATATGAGACGTTTTTCAAAGACTGCATTCATTTTAAAACAAACCATAACCTTTATTTCATCAATAAAGGTTTAAAAAGCTTTACGTAGATTATCAAATAATGATAATATAAAATATCCTGTTTACACACGACCATTACATAATGGTTTACAATACAAATATGTTACAACAAAATAAGTTTCTTGAATGCAGTTTTTACACAATATCATACAAGCATGGACTCCAAATCTCGTCCTTATTTAAGTATGCGACAGCGGAAGCTCTTAATAATCACCTGAGAATAAACATGCTTAAAACGTCAACAAAAATGTTGGTGAGTTATAGGTTTAACCTATATATATCAAATCATAATAATAGACCACAAGATTTCATATTTCAATATACATCCCATACATAGAGATAAAAATCATTCATATGGTGAACACCTGGTAACCGACATTAACAAGATGCATATATAAGAATATCCCCATCATTCCGGGACACCCTTCGGATATGATATAAATTTCGAAGTACTAAAGCATCCGGTACTTTGGATGGGGCTTGTTGGGCCTGATAGATCTATCTTTAGGATTCGCGTCAATTAGGGTGTCTGTTCCCTAATTCTTAGATTACCAGACTTAATAAAAAGGGGCATATTCGATTTCGATAATTCAACCATAGAATGTAGTTTCACGTACTTGTGTATATTTTGTAAATCATTTATAAAACCTGCATGTATTCTCATCCCAAAAATATTAGATTTTAAAAGTGGGACTATAACTCACTTTCACAGATTTTTACTTCGTCGGGAAGTAAGACTTGGCCACTGGTTGATTCACGAACCTATAACAATATATACATATATATCAAAGTATGTTCAAAATATATTTACAACACTTTTAATATATTTTGATATTTTAAGTTTATTAAGTCAGCTGTCCTCGTTAGTAACCTACAACTAGTTGTCCACAGTTAGATGTACAGAAATAAATTGATAAATATTATCTTGAATCAATCCACGACCCAGTGTATACGTATCTCAGTATTGATCACAACTCAAACTATATATATTTTGGAATCAACCTCAACTCTGTATAGCTAACTCCAACATTTACATATAGAGTGTCTATGGTTGTTCCGAAATATATATAGATGTGTCGACATGATAGGTCGAAACATTGTATACGTGTTTATGGTATCTCAAGATTACATAATATACAATACAAGTTGATTAAGTTATGGTTGGAATAGATTTGTTACCAATTTTCACGTAGCTAAAATGAGAAAAATTATCCAATCTTGTTTTACCCATAACTTCTTCATTTTAAATCCATTTTGAGTGAATCAAATTGCTATGGTTTCATATTGAACTCTATTTTATGAATCTAAACAGAAAAGTATAGGTTTATAGTCGGAAAAATAAGTTACAAGTCGTTTTTGTAAAGGTAGTCATTTCAGTCGAAAGAACGACGTCTAGATGACCATTTTAGAAAACATACTTCCACTTTGAGTTTAACCATAATTTTTGGATATAGTTTCATGTTCATAATAAAAATCATTTTCTCAGAATAACAACTTTTAAATCAAAGTTTATCATAGTTTTTAATTAACTAACCCAAAACAGCCCGCGGTGTTACTACGACGGCGTAAATCCGGTTTTACGGTGTTTTTCGTGTTTCCAGGTTTTAAATCATTAAGTTAGCATATCATATAGATATAGAACATGTGTTTAGTTGATTTTAAAAGTCAAGTTAGAAGGATTAACTTTTGTTTGCGAACAAGTTTAGAATTAACTAAACTATGTTCTAGTGATTACAAGTTTAAACCTTCGAATAAGATAGCTTTATATGTATGAATCGAATGATGTTATGAACATCATTACTACCTTAAGTTCCTTGGATAAACCTACTGGAAAAGAGAAAAATATATCTAGCTTCAACGGATCCTTGGATGGCTCGAAGTTCTTGAAGCAGAATCATGACACGAAAACAAGTTCAAGTAAGATCATCACTTGAAATAAGATTGTTATAGTTATAGAAATTGAACCAAAGTTTGAATATGATTATTACCTTGTATTAGAATGATAACCTACTGTAAGAAACAAAGATTTCTTGAGGTTGGATGATCACCTTACAAGATTGGAAGTGAGCTAGCAAACTTGAAAGTATTCTTGATTTTATGTAACTAGAACTTGTAGAATATATGAAGAACACTTAGAACTTGAAGATAGAACTTGAGAGAGATCAATTAGATGAAGAAAATTGAAGAATGAAAGTGTTTGTAGGTGTTTTTGGTCGTTGGTGTATGGATTAGATATAAAGGATATGTAATTTTGTTTTCATGTAAATAAGTCATGAATGATTACTCATATTTTTGTAATTTTATGAGATATTTCATGCTAGTTGCCAAATGATGGTTCCCACATGTGTTAGGTGACTCACATGAGCTGCTAAGAGCTGATCATTGGAGTGTATAGACCAATAGTACATACATCTAAAAGCTGTGTATTGTACGAGTACGAATACGGGTGCATACGAGTAGAATTGTTGATGAAACTGAACGAGGATGTAATTGTAAGCATTTTTGTTAAGTAGAAGTATTTTGATAAGTGTATTGAAGTCTTTCAAAAGTGTATAAATACATATTAAAACACTACATGTATATACATTTTAACTGAGTCGTTAAGTTATCGTTAGTCGTTACATGTAAGTGTTGTTTTGAAACCTTTAGGTTAACGATCTTGTTAAATGTTGTTAACCCAATGTTTATAATATCAAATGAGATTTTAAATTATTATATTATCATGATATTATCATGTATGAATATCTCTTAATATGATATATATACATTAAATGTCTTTACAACGATAATCGTTACATATATGTCTCGTTTAAAAATCATTAAGTTAGTAGTCTTGTTTTTACATATGTAGTTCATTGTTAATATACTTAATGATATGTTTACTTATCATAGTATCATGTTAACTATATATATATCCATATATATGTCATCATATAGTTTTTACAAGTTTTAACGTTCGTGAATCACCGGTCAACTTGGGTGGTCAATTGTCTATATGAAACATATTTCAATTAATCAAGTCTTAACAAGTTTGATTGCTTAACATGTTGGAAACATTTAATCATGTAAATATCAATATCAATTAATATATATAAACATGGAAAAGTTTGGGGTCACTACTGTACCTACCCGTTAAATAAATTTCGTCCCGAAATTTTAAGCTGTTGAAGGTGTTGACGAATCTTCTGGAAAAAGATGCGGGTATTTCTTCTTCATCTGATCTTCACGCTCCCAGGTGAACTCGGGTCCTCTACGAGCATTCCATCGAACCTTAATAATTGGTATCTTGTTTTGCTTAAGTCTTTTAACCTCACGATCCATTATTTCGACGGGTTCTTCGATGAATTGAAGTTTTTCGTTGATTTGGATTTCATCTAACGGAATAGTGAGATCTTCTTTAGCAAAACATTTCTTCAAATTCAAGACGTGGAAAGTGTTATGTACAGCCGCGAGTTGTTGAGGTAACTCAAGTCGGTAAGCTACTGGTCCGACACGATCAATAATCTTGAATGGTCCAATATACCTTGGATTTAATTTCCCTCGTTTACCAAATCGAACAACGCCTTTACAAGGTGCAACTTTAAGCATGACCATCTCTCCAATTTCAAATTCTATATCTTTTCTTTTAATGTCAGCGTAGCTCTTTTGTCAACTTTGGGCGGTTTTCAACCGTTGTTGAATTTGGATGATCTTCTCGGTAGTTTCTTGTATAATCTCCGGACCCGTAATCTGTCTATCCCCCACTTCACTCCAACAAATTGGAGACCTGCACTTTCTACCATAAAGTGCTTCAAACGGCGCCATCTCAATGCTTGAATGGTAGCTGTTGTTGTAGGAAAATCCTGCTAACGGTAGATGTCGATCCCAATTGTTTCCGAAATCAATAACACATGCTCGTAGCATGTCTTCAAGCATTTGTATCGTCCTTTCGCTCTGCCCATCAGTTTGTGGATGATAGGCAGTACTCATGTCTAGACGAGTTCCTAATGCTTGCTGTAATGTCTGCCAGAATCTTGAAATAAATCTACCATCCCTATCAGAGATAATAGAGATTGGTATTCCATGTCTGGAGACGACTTCCTTCAAATACAGTCGTGCTAACTTCTCCATCTTATCATCTTCTCTTATTGGCAGGAAGTGTGCTGATTTGGTGAGACGATCAACTATTACCCAAATAGTATCAAAACCACTTGCAGTCCTTGGCAATTTAGTGATGAAATCCACGGTAATGTTTTCCCATTTCCATTCCGGGATTTCGGGTTGTTGAAGTAGACCTGATGGTTTCTGATGCTCAGCTTTGACCTTAGAACACGTCAAACATTCTCCTACGTATTTAGCAACATCGGCTTTCATACCCGGCCACCAAAAATGTTTCTTGAGATCCTTGTACATCTTCCCCATTCCAGGATGTATTGAGTATCTGGTTTTATGAGCTTCTCTAAGTACCATTTCTCTCATATCTCCAAATTTTGGTACCCAAATCCTTTCAGCCCTATACCGGGTTCCGTCTTCCCGAATATTAAGATGCTTCTCCGATCCTTTGGGTATTTCATCCTTTAAATTTCCCTCTTTTAAAACTCCTTGTTGCGCCTCCTTTATTTGAGTAGTAAGGTTATTATGAATCATTATATTCATAGATTTTACTCGAATGGGTTCTCTGTCCTTCCTGCTCAAGGCATCGGCTACTACATTTGCCTTCCCCGGGTGGTAACGAATCTCAAAGTCGTAATCATTCAATAATTCAATCCACCTACGCTGCCTCATATTCAGTTGTTTCTGATTAAATATGTGTTGATGACTTTTGTGGTCGGTATATATAATACTTTTGACCCCATATAAGTAGTGCCTCCAAGTCTTTAATGCAAAAACAACCGCGCCTAATTCCAAATCATGCGTCGTATAATTTTGTTCGTGAATCTTCAATTGTCTAGACGCATAAGCAATCACCTTCGTTTGTTGCATTAATACACAACCGAGACCTTGCTTTGATGCGTCACAATAAATCACAAAATCATCATTCCCTTCAGGCAATGACAATATAGGTTCCGTAGTTAGCTTTTTATTCAATAACTGAAATGCTTTCTCTTGTTCATCATTCCATTCAAATTTCTTCCCTTTATGCGTTAATGCAGTCAAGGGTTTTGCTATTCTGGAAAAGTCTTGGATGAACCTTCTGTAGTAACCAGCTAGTCCTAAAAACTGGCGTATGTGTTTCGGAGTTTTCGGGGTTTCCCACTTTTCAACAGTTTCTATCTTTGCCGGATCCACCTTAATACCTTCTTTGTTCACTATGTGACCGAGGAATTGAACTTCTTCCAACCAAAATGCACACTTTGAAAACTTAGCGTACAATTCTTCCTTCCTCAATACTTCTAACACCTTTCTCAAATGTTCACCGTGTTCTTGGTCATTCTTTGAGTAAATAAGTATGTCATCAATGAAAACAATGACAAACTTGTCAAGGTATGGTCCACACACCCGGTTCATAAGGTCCATGAACACAGCTGGTGCATTAGTTAAACCAAACGGCATGACCATAAACTCGTAATGACCATAACGTGTTCTGAAAGCAGTCTTTGGAATATCATCTTCTTTCACCCGCATTTGATGATACCCGGAACGTAAGTCAATCTTTGAATAAACAGACGAGCCTTGTAGTTGATCAAATAAGTCGTCGATTCTCGGTAGTGGGTAGCGGTTCTTGATGGTAAGTTTGTTCAACTCTCGGTAGTCGATACACAACCTGAATGTACCATCTTTCTTCTTGACAAACAAAACAGGAGCTCCCCACGGTGATGTGCTTGGTCGAATGAAACCACGCTCTAAAAGTTCTTGTAATTGGCTTTGCAGTTCTTTCATCTCGTTGGGTGCGAGTCTGTAAGGAGCACGAGCTATTGGTGCAGCTCCTGGTACAAGATCTATTTGAAATTCAACGGATCGATGTGGGGGTAATCCCGGTAATTCTTTCGGAAATACATCGGGAAATTCTTTTGCAATGGGAACATCATTGATGCTCTTTTCTTCAGTTTGTACTTTCTCGACGTGTGCTAGAACAGCATAGCAACCTTTTCTTATTAGTTTTTGTGCCTTCAAATTACTAATAAGATGTAGCTTCGTGTTGCCCTTTTCTCCGTACACCATTAAGGGTTTTCCTTTTTCTCGTATAATGCGAATTGTATTTTTGTAACAAATGATCTCTGCTTTCACTTCTTTCAACCAGTCCATACCGATTATCACATCAAAACTCCCTAACTCTACTGGTATCAAATCAATCTTAAATGTTTCGCTAACCAGTTTAATTTCTCGATTCCGACATATATTATCTGCTGAAATTAATTTACCATTTGCTAATTCGAGTAAAAATTTACTATCCAAAGGCGTCAATGGACAACTTAATTTAGCACAAAAATCTCTACTCATATAGCTTCTATCCGCACCCGAATAAAATAAAACGTAAGCAGATTTATTGTCAATAAGAAACGTACCCGTAACAAGCTCCGGGTCTTCCTGTGCCTCTGCCGCATTAATATTGAAAACTCTTCCGCGGCCTTGTCCATTCGTGTTCTCCTGGTTCGGGCAATTTCTAATAATGTGGCCCGGTTTTCCACATTTATAACAAACTACATTGGCATAACTTGCTCCGACACTACTTGCTCCGCCATTACTCGTTCCGACACCATTTGTTCCTTTCGTTCTATTAACCCCTGGTCCGTAGACCTCACACTTCACCGCGCTATGACCATTTCTTTTACACTTGTTGCAAAATTTGGTGCAGAACCCCGAGTGATACTTTTCACACCTTTGGCATAGCTGCTTCTGATTGTTGTTGTTGTTGCGGTTATTATTGTTGTTGGGATGATTGTTGTAGTTGCTGTTGTTGTTGTTGTTGTTGTTGTTGTTGGGCCGTTTGTTGTAGTTGCGATTGATGTTGCGATTGTTGGGATAATTGTTGCGATTATTGTTGTAATTGCTGTTGTTGTTGTGTTGGTGATTCTTATCACCGTTTTCCTCCCACTTTCTTTTGACTTGCTTCACATTGGCCTCTTCAGCAGTCTGTTCTTTAATTCTTTCTTCAATTTGGTTCACTAGTTTGTGAGCCATTCTACATGCCTGTTGTATGGAGGCGGGCTCGTGTGAACTTATATCTTCTTGGATTCTTTCCAGTAATCCTTTCACAAACGCGTCGATCTTCTCTTCCTCATCTTCGAATGCTCCCGGACACAATAGGCACAATTCTGTGAATCGTCTTTCGTACGTGGTAATATCAAATCCTTGGGTTCGTAACCCTCTAAGTTCTGTCTTGAGCTTATTGACCTCGGTTCTGGGACGGTACTTCTCGTTCATCAAGTGCTTGAATGCTGACCACGGTAGTGCGTAAGCATCATCTTGTCCCACTTGCTCTAGATAGGTATTCCACCATGTTAACGCAGAACCTGTGAAGGTATGCGTAGCGTACTTCACTTTGTCCTCTTCAGTACACTTACTTATGGCAAACACCGATTCGACCTTCTCGGTCCACCGTTTCAATCCGATCGGTCCTTCGGTTCCATTAAATTCCAAAGGTTTGCAGGCAGTGAATTCTTTGTAGGTGCATCCTACACGATTTCCTGTACTGCCAGATCCAAGGTTATTGTTGGTATGTAGCGTAGCCTGTACTGCGGCTATGTTTGAAGCTAGAAAAGTACGGAATTCCTCTTCATTCATATTCACGGTGTGTCGAGTAGTCGGTGCCATTTCCTTCAAAATAGTCAAATGGAACAAGTTAATCATACAGAATATTAAGAGTAGTTAATAGTATTTCGTAGCATAATATGAACTCATTTATAAAAGCTTTTTCTTCATATTAGCGTTTTATAAGTTTAAATTCGGGTAGTACCTACCCGTTAAGTTCATACTTAGTAGCTAATATACAATTCAACTACTACAATTCTATATGAAAAACTGATTGTAATAATATTTCGCGTTCAAACTTTTATACAATATTTTACAAACTTACAATACCGCTTATTTTACATAAAGCATGAAATATAGCACACAATAACTTTGATACAAGATAGTTGTGAAGATAATTCTAGCTAGTACACAAGTCGTTCAGCAAAGGCAATAAAGACATGTAATTCATACGTCCAGAAACAAGTCATGCATTCTGGTTTTACTAGGACTACTTCCCATCCTTGGTCTTGTGGAACATAACCGTTATGGCCATTGATAAGACAGCGTGTTGTAACGTCGTCAAAGGGACGAGGGTTACGTAATGACCAACAGTCCCGTAACATTCTAAAAACCTCATTTCTTACCCCAATTACCGACTCCGTCACTTGTGGGAACGTTTTGTTTAATAGTTGTAGCCCGATGTTCTTGTTCTCACTTTGGTGAGAAGCGAACATTACTAACCCGTAAGCATAACATGCTTCTTTATGTTGCATGTTAGCCGCTTTTTCTAAATCACGAAGTCCTATATTCGGATATACTGAGTCAAAATAATTTCTTAACCCGTTGCGTAAAATAGCATTTGGGTTCCCCGCAATATATGCGTCAAAGTAAACACATCGTAACTTATGGATTTCCCAATGTGATATCCCCCATCTTTCGAAAGAAAGCCTTTTATAAACCAAGGCATTCTTGGAACGTTCTTCGAATGTCTTACAAACTGATCTCGCCTTAAATAGTTGTGCCGAAGAATTCTGACCGACTCTGGACAAGATTTCATCAATCATGTCTCCGGGTAGGTCTCTTAAAATATTGGGTTGTCTATCCATTTTGTGTTTTTATACTGTAAAATAGACAAGAGTTAGATTCATAAAAAAAAATACTTATTAATACAAGCAATTTTTACATATATCATAAAGCATAAGCACACTATATTACATATATTACACCACACGAATACAACTATCTTATTCCAACTCGCTTGTTTTTTCTTCTTCTTCGGTTTTGGATCGTTTTGCCAAGTTTCTAGGGATATATGATGTTCCCCTAATACGAGCCGTCGTTTTCCACATTGGTTTAGAAAAACCTGGTGGTTTAGAGGTTCCCGGGTCATTGTTACAACTTAAGGACTTCGGGGGTTGACGATACATATAAAGTTCATCGGGGTTGGAATTAGATTTCTCTATTTTTATGCCCTTTCCCTTATTATTTTCTTTTGCCTTTTTAAATTCAGTTGGGGTAATTTCTATAACATCATCGGAATTCTCGTCGGAATTCGATTCATCGGAGAATTGGTAATCCTCCCAATATTTTGCTTCCTTGGCGGAAACACCATTGACCATAATTAACCTTGGTCGGTTGGTTGAGGATTTTCTTTTACTTAACCATTTTATTATTTCCCCCACCGGTTCTATTTCTTCATCCGGTTCCGATTCTTCTTCCGGTTCCGACTCTTCTTCCGGTTCCTCTTCGGGAACTTGTGAATCAGTCCACGAATCATTCCAATTTACATTTGACTCTTCATTATTATTAGGTGAGTCAATAGGACTTGTTCTAGAGGTAGACATCTATCACATAATATCAAACGCGTTAAGAGATTAATATATCACATAATATTCTCATGTTAAAAATATATAGTTTCCAACAAAATTTGTTAAGCAATCATTTTTCAAGTAAACACGGTCGAAGTCCAGACTCACTAATGCATCCTAACAAACTCGATAAGACACACTAATGCAAAATTCTGGTTCTCTAAGACCAACGCTCGGATACCAACTGAAATGTCCCGTTTTTATTGATTAAAAACGTTCCATATTAATTGATTTCGTTGCGAGGTTTTGACCTCTATATGAGACGTTTTTCAAAGACTGCATTCATTTTAAAACAAACCATAACCTTTATTTCATCAATAAAGGTTTAAAAAGCTTTACGTAGATTATCAAATAATGATAATCTAAAATATCCTGTTTACACACGACCATTACATAATGGTTTACAATACAAATATGTTACAACAAAATAAGTTTCTTGAATGCAATTTTTACACAATATCATACAAGCATGGACTCCAAATCTCGTCCTTATTTAAGTATGCGACAGCGGAAGCTCTTAATAATCACCTGAGAATAAACATGCTTAAAACGTCAACAAAAATGTTGGTGAGTTATAGGTTTAACCTATATATATCAAATCATAATAATATACCACAAGATTTCATATTTCAATATACATCCCATACATAGAGATAAAAATCATTCATATGGTGAACACCTGGTAACCGACATTAACAAGATGCATATATAAGAATATCCCCATCATTTCGGGACACCCTTCGGATATGATATAAATTTCGAAGTACTAAAGCATCCGGTACTTTGGATGGGGCTTGTTGGGCCCGATAGATCTATCTTTAGGATTCGCGTCAATTAGGGTGTCTGTTCCCTAATTCTTAGATTACCAGACTTAATAAAAAGGGGCATATTCGATTTCGATAATTCAACCATAGAATGTAGTTTCACGTACTTGTGTCTATTTTGTAAATCATTTATAAAACCTGCATGTATTCTCATCCCAAAAATATTAGATTTTAAAAGTGGGACTATAACTCACTTTCACAGATTTTTACTTCGTCGGGAAGTAAGACTTGGCCACTGGTTGATTCACGAACCTATAACAATATATACATATATATCAAAGTATGTTCAAAATATATTTACAACACTTTTAATATATTTTGATGTTTTAAGTTTATTAAGTCAGCTGTCCTCGTTAGTAACCTACAACTAGTTGTCCACAGTTAGATGTACAGAAATAAATTGATAAATATTATCTTGAATCAATCCACGACCCAGTGTATACGTATCTCAGTATTGATCACAACTCAAACTATATATATTTTGGAATCAACCTCAACCCTGTATAGCTAACTCCAACATTCACATATAGAGTGTCTATGGTTGTTCCGAAATATATATAGATGTGTCGACATGATAGGTCGAAACATTGTATACGTGTCTATGGTATCTCAAGATTACATAATATACAATACAAGTTGATTAAGTTATGGTTGGAATAGATTTGTTACCAATTTTCACGTAGCTAAAATGAGAAAAATTATCCAATCTTGTTTTACCCATAACTTCTTCATTTTAAATCCATTTTGAGTGAATCAAATTGCTATGGTTTCATATTGAACTCTATTTTATGAATCTAAACAGAAAAGTATAGGTTTATAGTCGGAAAAATAAGTTACAAGTCGTTTTTGTAAAGGTAGTCATTTCAGTCGAAAGAACGACGTCTAGATGACCATTTTAGAAAACATACTTCCACTTTGAGTTTAACCATAATTTTTGGATATAGTTTCATGTTCATAATAAAAATCATTTTATCAGAATAACAACTTTTAAATCAAAGTTTATCATAGTTTTTAATTAACTAACCCAAAACAGCCCGCGGTGTTACTACGACGGCGTAAATCCGGTTTTACGGTGTTTTTCGTGTTTCCAGGTTTTAAATCATTAAGTTAGCATATCATATAGATATAGAACATGTGTTTAGTTGATTTTAAAAGTCAAGTTAGAAGGATTAACTTTTGTTTGCGAACAAGTTTAGAATTAACTAAACTATGTTCTAGTGATTATAAGTTTAAACCTTCGAATAAGATAGCTTTATATGTATGAATCGAATGATGTTATGAACATAATTACTACCTTAAGTTCCTTGGATAAACCTACTGGAAAAGAGAAAAATGGATCTAGCTTCAACGGATCCTTGGATGGCTAAAAAAGTTCTTGAAGCAGAATCATGACACGAAAACAAATTCAAGTAAGATCATCACTTGAAATAAGATTGTTATAGTTATAGAAATTGAACTAAAGTTTGAATATGATTATTACCTTGTATTAGAATGATAACCTACTGTAAGAAACAAAGATTTCTTGAGGTTGGATGATCACCTTACAAGATTGAAAGTGAGCTAGCAAACTTGAAAGTATTCTTGATTTTATGTAACTAGAACTTGTAGAATATATGAAGAACACTTAGAACTTGAAGATAGAACTTGAGAGAGATCAATTAGATGAAGAAAATTGAAGAATGAAAGTGTTTGTAGGTGTTTTTGGTCGTTGGTGTATGGATTAGATATAAAGGATATGTAATTTTGTTTTCATGTAAATAAGTCATGAATGATTACTCATATTTTTGTAATTTTATGAGATATTTCATGCTAGTTGCCAAATGATGGTTCCCACATGTGTTAGGTGACTCACATGGGCTGCTAAGAGCTGATCATTGGAGTGTATAGACCAATAGTACATACATCTAAAAGCTGTGTATTGTACGAGTACGAATACGGGTGCATACGAGTAGAATTGTTGATGAAACTGAACGAGGATGTAATTGTAAGCATTTTTGTTAAGTAGAAGTATTTTGATAAGTGTATTGAAGTCTTTCAAAAGTGTATAAATACATATTAAAACACTACATGTATATACATTTTAACTGAGTCGTTAAGTCATCGTTAGTCGTTACATGTAAGTGTTGTTTTGAAACCTTTAGGTTAACGATCTTGTTAAATGTTGTTAACCCAATGTTTATAATATCAAATGAGATTTTAAATTATTATATTATCATGATATTATCATGTATGAATATCTCTTAATATGATATATATACATTAAATGTCTTTACAACGATAATCGTTACATATATGTCTCGTTTAAAAATCATTAAGTTAGTAGTCTTGTTTTTACATATGTAGTTCATTGTTAATATACTTAATGATATGTTTACTTATCATAGTATCATGTTAACTATATATATATCCATATATATGTCATCATATAGTTTTTACAAGTTTTAACGTTCGTGAATCACCGGTCAACTTGGGTGGTCAATTGTCTATATGAAACATATTTCAATTAATCAAGTCTTAACAAGTTTGATTGCTTAACATGTTGGAAACATTTAATCATGTAAATATCAATATCAATTAATATATATAAACATGGAAAAGTTCGGGTCACTACAAACATTACCCATAACTTCCATAGTTATAACTCATAGTTTCCCTAGCTCTATCCCGCTCGGAAGGCTTGTTTGAAAATAATTCGCTCATGACCTCGTCGTAATATTTTATGTATAATAATACTAATAATAATACTTCTAACTATAAGATTAATAATAATATTAATCTTAATAATATAAATAATAAATATAAATAATAAATATAAAATATAATACGGAGTAATATAGATATTAATATGTGTGTGTGTGTGTTGAGCAAACTGGCCAATTTATAGAATGTTTCTGAATTCTGACTGCCATGCGATCGCATGGGTTTTTATGCCTATTTCTCATGCGGTCGCATGGCCCCAAAATCCAGCTCACGATTTTTTTGTTTTCTTGTTTGTCGACATATTATTATATATATATAATATATATATAATTTATATTAATTATATATATATTATATTATATTCATGTACATAGTTGACTTATAATTTTAGGTCCGTTGACTCGTACGTTGATACTCGACTCGTGTACCACTTTCGGTTTTTCGAACGCACTTTTGTACGTTTAGAAAAGTAGCCTTTTACGTTACGCGACGTGTACCCTTATTAATAATTTGACTTACTCATCAATAAATTACCTTATAAAAATTGTAACTTATAAAATTGAGCGTTGTGGTCATTTGCTTCTATAAATCAGTGACTCGTTGTTTATCAAAATATATTATTTTAAATCAGGACGTTTTTTTTGACTAAGTTAATATTATATTTTTGTATATATATATATATATATATATATATATATATATATATATATATATATATATATATATATACACACACACACATATACATACGTATATTTTCCAATCCAATTATAATGGTTCGTGAATTGTCAGGGTTTGGTCAAGGTTAAATGAATGTATGAATACAGTTTACACTTCTTGAGATTCAACTTAACAAACTTTGCTTATCGTGTCGGAATAATATAAAGATAAAGTTTAAATTTGGTCAGAAATTTCCGGATTGTCACATTATGCCTCATAGTATCGAAAGGACCTCCCATTTTAGTTTTCACTTCATACGTACCAGCAGAGTTTTATCTGTATCACCACATAACAAAACGTAATAATGGTTCAAAAATATGTTTGGAATCAATTTGTTTCAATATAAACTAAAACGTAACAATGATCCATTTCACATGATCTAGTCGACCACATGCTTTGACCCGGTTCCCTTAAATAATTGGTTGACTCGATTTAGACTTAATATCAAAGGTATGCTTTTAAAATCAAGCTAAATACCGACAGATTTCTAAATCAAATATACTGACCATAAACTACAAATCACCTACAACAACAGCTGCGTCCCTACAAAATCTATTAAATTTAGTCTTCAGTTGTTATCAATCTATGTGATCACAATAATTAAACGTGTTAATGTCATGCAAATAGCTAACAATTGCCATACCACCAGTTAATCAAAATCATCAACAACAGTATTCATACACTTAAAAAATGCATCATTATGTGTAAAGCGGGAAGTGTTGTCTAGCATGGCTCTAGCAACCTATACAATAATCAGAAATAAGTAAGACACTTACCCCATCCGCAACTAACTTGTTCAAAAAACAAAGATCTCGGACCAAATTGTTGTAATTTTCTGAAAATTCAACCAACTTTTTCCTGCAATAACAACAATAAACACAAGAAAAGTAATAAGCGACAAATTTACCTCAAAAAGAAACTGAGATTATCACACGATAAAGCACCTAGATAGAAATTCAACAATCGATTAGAACGCGTGTAGCTTATGTCTTCATTAAAAATATATTTAAATATATTTAAACACAATATAAATTCTCAATTATCCTATCAAAAGTAACAATATGCAATTCTTTTCATTATATTTGTGTTTTCTCTAGCCTCTTAAGCTAACTATTTCTAGTAATTGAAATAATGAAATGCCATAAAACTATTTAAAATATATATAAGATACAATAAACTTTTATAAATGTAACAATTAGAATTCTGAAACCAACATAAATTATATCATCACTTACACAGATGTTTTTGAAACTTATTAAAGATGTTTTTTTATAAGTCTCGTAAAACAAAGTATGGAAAGCCTAAATACGTATAAGTTAGATTGAGGATTATCTAGCGATAGTAACAGACCTTAATGTTTGGATATGAATACTTCAATTAAAATAAATAACATACAGTGGGCTAAAAAAATTTCATAATTTTTATTTAGGCAAACAACATATTACCAATATAACTAATAGACAAAATTTGTCTTATTTGTTACGAATAGTACTATTCAATTTTTCATTTTTTACAAAAGAACCCTCTAACTTTCATTAAAATACAAATCGAACCCCCTACTTTATACCTATATTATAAATTATTATTTATCCCATCACTAACACCAAAAACACCCACCACGCTTTACCGGCTTCTACACTGCGCTCAAACAGTAGGACCCACATAGGCCACTACTGTGCTACATTTTTTTTGTCTCCAACGATAAAAGAAGCAACTTTCTTAAAAGGAATAACCCTTCAATGCTACCAAAAGATGTCGAAAAATATTTTTTTTACAAAATAGATCAACTAACTTTAACGCTAAAAGAAGCAACTTTCACAAAAGGAACAACCCTTCAATGTTAGATGTCGAAAAAAATTCTTTTTTACAAAATAGATCCACAAAAGGAAAGACTTTTTTTAACTCGCATTCAAAACGGAGCCCCCGGCGCGAAGCGAGGGCTCCACAACTAGTTACACCTAATTTGTAAAACATCGCTATTTTCAGAAAAATACATGCATGTACAGATACATACGGAAGCACATATATTTTGTGATTGTTTATTTCAATTGACGATTACGACAATAATTAGCGAACATATAGAAAACGTTTGTGATGATAATTCAATCGCCTTAAACCCTATTTACTCTAAAGCTTGAGTTGATTGAAAGAAACCATAATAAATTAGCAATTCTTTATGACAGGAATATGATAAAAAGGGTAAACAGATTGAAACCCTAATACCTTATGTCAATCGCAGCAAATGGAGAAATCGGGATCGATTGAAGCATTGTCGTACAAAAACGAAAATAGTGAGAAACAAAGATTCAATGCCATAATCAGATGGTTTTTCAATCGGGATTTTTAGAAACTGATTTGGGATTTTCGCATCCCTAATAAGTTAGGCGTGGAGGCCGATGATTATCATTATGAACATGATCTAGATGCATAATTTGAGGTTTCTGAATTTTGAAGTTTGAAACTCTAAAAAGATGGCCGGAGAACCCTAAAACTAATTTGGTCCGAGTATTCTTTTACCCTTCCCCAATCAAGATGGCCACGTGTAATGGGGATTTAATTAAGGAGTCTTAAGTATGATTAATTTCCTGATTAACACGTAAGCAGGTAATTAGCAGGGTCATTAGGAGATTGCCACATCAGATTTATTTTCACGATTTATATATGTTTCTAGATTATAGAAGATTATAGATTATAGATATTTATAACAATTACAAACCCTAATAGCTTTGGAAACTCTAATGGATCCAAGCTCACAATCGAACTTGAGCATTATTATAAAACATAAGGTATTTTACTTGGATCAATTTATATGCTCATAAATTAATGAATAAATTAACTTAATCAAAAAAACTTATCTGATTTTGGTTATGATTTTGATTTGGTTTTAGTTGGTTTAAATTAACATGTTAAAGATGAAGGAAAAAGAGAAAAATGAAATAAGTGATAAATATACCCGTGTGTGCGTCACACATGTGAAAACTTACAGTTTAACTAACGCCCGTTAGAATTAGGGGGCAACGAGGTAACATGTACAAACGTCAAGGTCATTAAAGTAAAAAAAACTTTAGTCCCCAACGTGCAATTTTGGATAAAGTTTGAGGGCCAACTATGTAATTTTATCTATATTATTATTGTATTATATTATAATACAATATAATATAGGGGAGGTAGAAGTTCGACCCCCCGTTAGCTACACGTAAAGGATATAACATAATATAATATATTATCAATTAGCAGCACCGAAGCTACACGTGATAAATTCGAAGTGGCCCGTGTAATAATGTAATATAATATAATATAATATTTTATAATATTATATCATATCATATCATATACCATACTAGTATATTTAACTAATATAATATATAATATCGTATACTAGATTGTAATTAAAAATGTTTAAAATATAACAAGTGTCATAGGATAGACTCAGACAAAAATGCCGTCGACGAAATTCGAATTCAAGACGTTTTGTACCCATAAATCCAGATAGTCAGGATACCGTTCGGAAATGACTACTTGGTAATAGCATTGAATTTATTAGATTGAAATATAATAATTAATTTCAATATATATTATATTACATTATATATATATATATATATATATATATATATATATATATATATATATATATATATATATATATATAGTATGTATACAGTTTTTTCTAATGAAATAATGTTAGGTTTGAACTTGCGGGCATAGCCCAACGGTTCTCCCCGTGTACTTTGTGTCATGGGATAGGGAGAGGTCATGTGTTCGATCCTTAGGGATGACATGATTTTCTTTAAACCAATTGAACACCAAAAATGGTGGTATATATTGACCTTATAGGGAGGTTTTACCGGATTCGTTCACGGACTCCTACCCGGAACCACTACCCGAATGGATGTGTTCCCGGATACCTTCGATCGGGTTCGGGTTTTCGCCCGAACGTGTGTGTTACGTGCAAATGATGAGGGTCGTTGAAATAAATGATCTACTGATGCCAAAAAAATCGTCGTTTAAAAAAAAAATAATGTTAGATTTTGAAGCAATTAATGTTTGAATTTATTATAAGTAGTCATCATAACATAAAAAAATAGTCGATGAAATATGAATTTATTAAATTTAAATTTATGACTTCAGTTTAAAAAAAATAAATATAAAAAGTATATATTAATGTTATAAATTTCTCCTTTATAATTTCATATTATATAAGATTCTGAACTAAATGAATAATTGTCTACCTCTTAGCTTTTTATATCTCATATTTATTATGAGATCGAGTATTATAGTTATTGTTGCATTTATTTCAAAAATTATTTTAAATAGTTTATATTGGTAAATATTAATTTTTCATAAGCTGTAATTTATACTCGTAATTCTCAGCTGTTAAAAAATAAAAATTATACTCTCAATTTATAATTTATATATTTGTATATTGTATTTATATACTTCATATAAAATAAATTAGGTTAAATAGTTATAGATTTTTACGATCTACTAAATTTAATGCACGACACTTTCGGAAATTGTATTTAACTAAAAAAAATTTCCTGATACGAAGATAAAATCCATATCCATCTTAAAGGTTTATATTATAATCAATTAAATTTTTTGAAAATACACTTAATTACGTTAAAATATACGGCCAATATCTCTTATATTTTTAATTTAATTTTAATATCTATAATGAAATAATGAATTAAGAATAATTAATAAATTTCCTCATATGCGATGATTAAGAAGAAGGTTAATTAGCCGTTTGAGGTGAAGGTTTTAGGGTTTAGCCCTTCATTAAAACCCCACTTTCCTCAAACACACATGATTTTCACCTTTCATATATGTAAAACCAAATCATTAATGCATACATATATGTAACTATTATACAATTAATTCTTAATTACTTTTGTTTTTATATAATTCAATTATATTTGTGTATATATACAAACTTCTTAAGAATTTGTCTAGAGTTTAGTGTGTTTATATTATTATTGTTGTTGTTGGTGTTGTTGTTGTTGGTGGTGGTGTTGTTGTTAGTGATACTTCATCCAACAAGTGCTCTAATAATCAACTATTTTGCAGGTTAGATTTCAAACAATATTTTGTGTAATATTTTAATCTATTCGTGTGAAGCTTTTCTTGTTTTTCTTTTGGTTTGAAGCCCAAAAATTTTGATACATTTAATAGATAGATAATAATTCATTAAACGTTTGTCCCATATAATACTTTTTGTTTTGTAGGCAAATACGTTATTGACGTTTTTTTCTATAAAATTAAAAAAAATATATGTATACATATAGTCGCCCTAGGGATAAACATTAAGTTTTAAATTTAAGCATCACAACCTCTGAATTTGTATTGATAATCCTAGGTTGTTTATAAAAATTGTATGCAAAATAATTCATGCATATTAGAATAAACTCTCATGAAATAAATGTGAAAAAAATCAAATGTTAGAATTTGAATATTCTATGGTTCATTAATTTGTGCACTTCTTTTACCCTTCTTGTTTTATTGATTTTGGCTTGCGATGTTACTCTATTTCTTTTCTTATTTTTGATTATTTGTTTGTTAATGTTACTTTTGATTATTGTTTTTTAACTATCTGCTAATTTTTTGCCCCAAAATCATATGATTTGGATTGTAAATGTCTTATTTATTTATTATTTATTTATTTATTTATTTTTTTTGCTAGTTGTAAGTAAATAACCAACATTCTTACATGTTTTTCCTAGTTATATTTCTTGATCATTTAATTGACATAATGCTATTAAACTTTGACCAAAAACTTGTAGTTACAGACCAATCTCACTATGTTTCAACACACTTTTCATGGTGGCAACAATGGTGGAGGTGAATTCTTCCCTCAACAAAATGAATCGAACTCCCAATTTGAAAACTCAAACAAGAGACCAGGAAATCCAGAAGTCAACACAAACCCTCAAAAGTCAACAATTTTGACCGTCCCAGGTCAACGACCGAACCCTCCAAACATCCCTGTGTATAGAGGAACCACCCACATTTTCTACAAGACTCGAATCTGCCAAAAGTTTATCGATGGAACCTGCCGTAACGGTGACACCTGTACTTTTGCTCACGGACCTCACGATTTACGTGAACCGCCACCAAATTGGCAAGAGTACGCGAAGGATAATAAAGGCGGATATGGAAGTGGCAATTGGAACGATGATCAAACGATCATTCATCGAATGCGCATTTGTAGGAAGTTTTATAATGGAGAAGAATGCCCGTATGGAGACAAGTGTAATTTTCTCCATGAAAGCCCTGCGAAGTTTAAGAATGAAATCGCCATGGACGCCGAAAGAACAAGAGAGAGTTTTGTGATTGACATTCCTGTGGTTGACCTTGGTCAAACTAAAACCGAGGTTCGACAAGACACTGTTAATGTTGTGAACGCTGATCAAGATGGTTCACGAGCTTCTGTGAAGTTTAACTATTATAAAACCCGACTCTGCGGAAAATGGGAAACTAGTGGCCAATGCATGTTTGCTGATAAGTGTCACTTTGCTCATGGGGTTGCAGGTATACATTTACTCTGTTTTTAGTCTATGTATAAATGCTCTAAGTATATATTATGACAAAAGTGAAATTCAGATACTTTGTACAATTATGACAAATTACACATATAAAGTACAGTTTATACATAATGGCTAAAACTCTAAAGTAAATTTTCTAAAACTGTGCGGCTTTTGTCTCTATATTATTAATATGGGATTCACATAAAAGGTTATAGGAGCTCGTGGTCTCTTTACATATAAAGATTGGAACTTTTGAGTTTTCATCTTATCAATAAACTATTTTTTTTAAAACAAAAATAACGATAACATAAAACCAATGAGTTTTCAAAAGAAAGCATGTATCAGAAACGGTACGTCAGCAAAGAATCTGATTGTGAGCCTCGCAACTAGACACGATAAAACTAGTTGATCATCTTAGATTCTTGTTATGTTTTTAGTAGATCACGATAGAACCGCTAATTATGGTGATCAGTATAACATATAATATAGATATAGATTGTTAATAAGTATCATTACTCGGTTTCCTATATGTTAATTCTATCTTTTTTGCATACAATAACGTACAACAGCCATGCCATATCTTGAAATTGAATAATGTATTTGTACAACAAACTATCATTGATGCACCTTTAACATCATGCACTATATTTGCCAAATTCTTATACTGGTCTGAGTTGTCTTGTTGTCCATTTTTCAGAGCTAAACAACCCAGCTGTACGTGCGGATGGTGTTGTGCACCCTTATACTGCCAGTTCGGCTGCAGCCAATTTGGTGCATGGTCCCATTACAGAACCAGTGGCTACTGATTCTTCTACTCATGCTCCTGTAAAACGTCTAGGAAGGGGTTTCTTGAAATTAGCAGCAAAGAAGAAGGTGAAAGGCATCTATGGAGACTGGATTGGTGGTGAAGAGGATGAGCTGAACTAGGACTCGAGCCTAAAAACCATTGAAGCGAAAACTAAGTGATGGCGTTATCGAAATTGTAGTCTTTTTTGGTATTTTCTTTTAAGATGGAAACTTTAGGATTCTTGTACTTCTTTTTATATAATTTGGTGACTTGTTTATATCCCATAGAGAGATGGAAATCTTATACATGCCTTTGGCCTTTGCCAACCTACATTTGAATTGATATGAATCTAGAAGTTGTTTTTTTAAATATATCTTTGTTTTATATGCATGAATGGATGGATGGATGGATGGATGGATGGATGGATGGATGTGTTATTTATGTGTTACTCTTTGGTTCTTTGCTCATTTCACTCCTAAATTTGTCACCAGGTTTTGACCACCCAATCACATGGGAATATTTGGGGTAAGACTTTTTACAAAAGGTGAGAGTGGCTTTTAACTTTTACTTTGGGCATACAAAAGTACACATGATTATATGTGAAAAAAATATATTTTTTATAACATCTAATCTAATCCAATCTTTACCTTTTTTTGCATGAAACCATTGTTCTGTTTCAGAATTATCAAGTTCTATTTTTTTTTTAACAGAAAAAGGATCAGAAGTCTGTTTAATGCAAAGGTGGTTGAAATCTCCACGTGTCACTTAACAATGTGGTGATAGTCATCAGTCAGTCTTCCTTGAACTTTTTTTTTTTTTTTGGTAAAACAGGGAACATGGAGACGTCCCCCATCTTAAAAAATAAAATAAAAAATATATATCTTTTTAAATTCATTTTGTCTAAGATCCAAAACCCCAAAATCAACCGACCCGAATTCACCATTCACCAACCTCAACTTTTCAAACCCTAAAGATACTTCTTTCGGGTGAATCCCATATTCAAGAACCATCTTCCCCTAAATTCAAGGTGCTACCTTTTAGAAAGGGTAGACCTTTAGCTGGGTCAACTGGTGAAATAGTCAAAAAAATGGCATCTGGGTTAGTTGAATTTTGCTGATTTTATGGATATTTAGGAGGGTAGTGAGGTAAAAGTGAGTGCTGATTTGTTGGTTTGTAAAAATAAAGAAGATGATGATAGTGTTGTGTATTGGGCAATTTTTCTGAACGGTTTAGTTTGGTTGAGAAATTTGGGATTAGACAATTATGTTTTGTTGAATTGAGGACATTAATGGTTGCTACTGATTGGGCTGATGATAATGCTATGGATCAACTTGCAATAGCTGGTCATGTTAGTTTTTCTCTCTCTAAACTTTAATTGATTTAGATGAAAGGTTATTAGGTGCTATTTGTAACTTTTGTGTTGAGGAAATAGTTTGGGATTTGAAAGTTATAAACATGAATGTAAGATGAACTGTAATTGTTGTGCTACAACATGATAACACCAATTGGTTACTATGAGTTATAAGAAAAGTAGTTGACTAAAAGCATCTGGAAATTAATACGATTAATCATGAACATACCTGCATAGTTGCGTACTAAGCGCATGCAATCCTAAATCGGCGCATAATATACGCATATATTTGTGCGCCTATTTAGTCTCAATGCCACACGGCTCACGCATAAACGGTATAGTCGCGCAATTATAGTGCGCCTATACCATTGAATGTGACCTTTGGCTGGGTCTTACGTTAACTTGTTGACCAAGGTAATATGATTCGATTTCCTTAATTAACGCAAGTTAGTTATGGAAAGGATTGCATTTATCTAGGGTTAGTATCCAAATACATCCCTAATTGCTAGCCTATAAATACAAGGCCTTAGAACCCTTAAAAACACACGTTCTAAATGTAACAATGCATACTCGTTGTAACAAATAAGCATTCGTACGACAACTCTTTCTCAGATTTTCATAATTTTCCATGAACTATAAATCCTTCATGTTTTTGACCACTCGACCTAGGATGCTAGGTCGTTGGTGGACTAACACTCGGCCACCCTGCCGGAATCTTTAAGATTCCGGTGAGGGTTATCCACGACGTACGTCGGAGGTTCGAATCTTGTTTGTCCTTAAATCCTAAATATTGCGCTCAAGTACGTGTTCACCCTAACTCGTGAAAATATGCTTGATCAACGATGGAGGTGACAATAAAGAACATTGATCCTTTACTTGATTTGGAAATAAGTACGAGTGTTGTCGTTCGTTTTCTCTATAAGGAAAGAGAGTGCTACTTGGAGAACGTAATGTTAATCAATTTTGAATCGAAATCAACATTCTTTTAGATTTTTTTAAGTATTATGAACTATCCATATTTGATGGCTATGTCTAGACGTGGATCAAGAATAAATATACAAGTCTTGTTACGTTGGTTTTTCTCTGTAAGGAAAAAGAGATTGATACTATGAGAACGTAATGTTAATCAATTTAGAATCGAAATCAACATTCTATTAGATTTTTGAAGTATTATGAACTATCTATATTTAATGGCTATGCCTATACATGGTTCAAGAATAAAAAATTGTTGTTTAAGTGTCCTAAATCTGAATGACAGTAAATTTAGAAAGAAATTTATTTTTTCAATCTAGTGAGTGGTCCGATCCGGGTACAACCTCAAAAGGAAACAATTCATATGGGTTAAATAGGTGTAAAGTCATCGAAAAGTGCATTTCTTTAATGTACGAAACTATGATTGTTTCGTGCCTGCAGATACCTATAGAACTGAAGCCTTATGTTACATTTGATGAGAAGCTTGGAAGGTAGCAGAGTAAAATTTATAAAGGTGACATTTGCATCAGCTAGAGCCCTGATTATCTAGACACATGATTACTGCGTTCCATGGCCACGAAGGCTCTGATCGAGCCTATCATTAATGTGTTTGTTAACTTGGTGAATGCAGAATTCATAGCCAAACAAAGGAATATTTGTATAACAGAAAAACAATGATCTTAGAGAGGTCACCCGAAAAGCTACTTGAGACGATTCAGGTCCAGATTGCTAATGGGGAGTCAAAAAAATTTAGTGCAAATTTGGAGTCCGGAGAAATATAAGTGGAGGGAGGGTGAAGGACCAGGTTCCTCATTTATGAAAAGCAGGAGGTTTTGATGTGGATGTGAGTTTGGAAGGAAGTATCATACTTTACATGCAGGTGGACAACCTGGGATGATTGAAAGTGTGGGAAGGATTTTGGGAGGAGAGATGTGAATATGAGCTTCATGATTGTGGAAAGGATTGAACAAAAAAGCAAGTAATCATGACAATTGGTTTAGATGACAACCCTAGTAACATGCATTGAAGAGGATTAGAGAGATTCCAGCTGTTGACGAGTTTGCGTTCCTTGCCTGGGCCGACTATAAAGCAAGAAACAAACTCCTCAACAGTTGAAATCTTTCTAACCCTCTTCAATGCTTGTTTACTGGGTTTGTCATCTACACCGATTGCCATAATTGCTTGCTTTCTGGGTGCAATCCTTCCCACACTCATGAAGCTCACATTCAGATTCTCTTCTTCCAAAATCCTTCCCAAACTTTCAATCATCCCAAGTTGATCCACCTTCCTGCAAAGTATGATACTTCCTTCCAAACTCACATCCACTTCAAAACCTCCTACTTATCTCAAATGAGGAATCCCGTCTTTCACCCTCCCATCCACTTTTATTTCATCGGACTCCGAAGTTGCGCTAGAAAATTTTTGGCTCCACATTAGCAATTTAGACGTGAATCGTCTCAATTGGCTTCTCGGGTGACCCCTCTAAGACCACCCGTTCTTCCGTTATACGGGTTCCTTTATGTTTGGATGTGAAATCTGCATTCACTAAGTTAACAAAAACAATAGATATAGGCTCGATTAGACCTTTCGCGAGCATGGTACACAATAATCTTGTGTCTAGATCACAAGGGGCTCTAGTCAATGCATATGTCACCTTTACAAGTTACACTCCGTTTCTCCTGCTACAAGTTGTACTGCCAACCTTCCAAGCTTCTCAGGAAGTGTAACATAAGGCTTTAGGTCTATAAGTATCTGCAGGCACCAAACGATCATAGTGTTGTGCATTAAAAAATACACTTTTCGATGACTTTACACTTATTTGACCCATATGAACTTGTGATTTCATGCTTGGAAGAGGCTGTGAGGAGAGAAACATGAGAAGAAACTTGCATCTAAGTCGGTGAAGTAGTCTATCATAGTTCCTAACCATGGCCCGGGTGAGCCTTAAATTCATTTTTGTATCAGCTTTTCAAACCCTAAATATTCTTCTTTCGGGTGAAACCCATATCCAAGAACCATCTTCTCCCAAATTCAAGGTGCTTCCTTTAAGAAAGGGTAGGCCTTTAGCTGGGTCAACTGGTGACTTAGTCAAAAAATGGCGTATGGGTTGGCTGAGTTTTGTTGATTTTATAGATGTTTTGTAGGGTAGTGAGATAAAAGTGAGTACTGATTTGTTGGTTTATTTGGGTTGTAAAGATGATGATGATAGTATCGTATTAGGCAACTGATGTTTCTAAAGGGTTTAGTTTGGTTGAGATATTTGGGAGTAGATAGCTTTGTTTTGTAGAATTGAGGACATTAGTGGTTGCTACTGATTGGGCTGATGATAATGCTATGGATCAACTTGCAATAGCTGGTCATGTTATGTTTTTTCTCCTTTTTATTATTTTTTTTTTTTTTTTTTTTTTTTTTTTTTTTTTTTTTTTTGGTGGTGTGAAACTTTATTTGATATGAATGACCGGATGAGCTGTTATTGTTGTACTACGACATGATTACACCAATTGGTTATAACTGATTAATTGAACTTACTAAAAGCATCTAGAAATGAATGTGATTGAGGTGGAGTTTAAGAACATTGATGCTTTACTTGATATGGAAATAGGTACGTGGCTCTTGTTACATTTGTTTTTCTCTATCAGGAAAGAGAGCTTGATACTTAGTGAACGTAATGTTAATGGATTCTGAATGGAAATCAACGTTGTTTTAGATATTTTAAGTATTAAGAACCATCTATATTTGATGGATGTGTCTAGACTTGATCAAGAATGAAAAATGGTCGTTTGATAAGTTTTCTAAACCCGAATGACACTAAAATTGGCGTTTTAAAATCATCTGCATGATTTAAAGCAGCGGAATCAAATAAAAATATTTGATAAGGAAATTGAATTGTTAGACTTACACTCTTGCACAAAAGACATTTTCAATGAATCAGAATAATATAAATGGACTGATCTTATCACAACACTACTAATTGCTACAAATATATTTAAAATTCTATTCGACTGCTAAAAGATGGATGCTTTTTATGGTTTTATACCTAGATTCCTCCACTCGACATTTTTGTAAACTTCTAAATATAGTTTCATGAAATATATCGTTCAACCCCCAAAACTTTACATTATCAACTGTTGCGACATTTATGTAGGCCCGGGCATTGTTGGAATGGCATAATACATCTCTGTTTTGTGGATCCTGTGGTGAAATGTTGGTTTCTGCAGAAGCCGGGACGAGAAAGCAATGCACAAAAGATTCTTGCAAGAAGAGAATGTACCCTCGAGTTGACCCAGTATGCTGATCGACTCTTCTCGTTTTTTCTTTTATTAGTTATTCGAGGATGCCTGTTAATGATATAAAATATTTAACTGCCCTTTCTCGACTACTTTATTTGTGCAACAGGTTGTCATTATGCTGGTCATCGATAAAGAGAATGATCGAGCACTTTTGAGCAAACAATCGAGATTTGTGCCTAGAATGTGGAGTTGAGTTGCGGGCTTTCTAGAGGTAACGTTGTGACGATCTAAATTCCTTACATTACGTATTTAGAATTTTTTTTTGTGATCATTAGTTTGTTGTACTTAATATTATCGATCTATTTATTATCGTCTTTCCTCTTAATTAAAAGAAATTTGTATTTGAAGTAGTCCGGTTGACCTTAAAAGTCAATTGATTTAGTTTCCCTTCTGTAACCAGGAGAAAGCTTGGAAGAGGCTGTGAGGAGAGAAACATGGGAAGAAACGGGCATTCAAGTCGGTGAAGTAGTCTATCATAGTTCCCAACCATGGCCCGGTGAGCCTTAAATTCTTTTTTGTGTCTATATCTATATGCATATCTATATTTACATGTATAGGATGGTGATATATCCACCATAGTTGTGCATTAAAATAATTTGTACTATACAAGATTTAATGCACATGTGTGGTGGATTTATCAATTTGAGTGGTGGATATATCAAACACCCATATCTATATCTATATTCTAACTGATATGATATCATACCCCGAATTATAAGTATTAGTTTGAGGCTTTGAGCTAGGTCACCTCGACACATGTAGCTCAAACTAATACCTATAATTCGGTGTTAGATATGATAAGAACGCTTCTGGCCGTTCGATTCATAACAGAATCGAAAAAATTGAATGTTCATATGTATTTAATTCGTTTGCAGTTGGACCTAGTAGCATGCCATGCCGATTAATGATCTGGTTTTTAGCGTACGCGACATCACTCGAAATAAATGTGGACAAGAGTGAATTAGAAGGCAATATTTGCAGATTATTCTACTAATGAATATACCTTTTTGGCTTTTTATAACGCTATGTCCGTTGACTTTTATTTTTTATAATCTTGTAGCTGCGAAATGGCACAACAGAGAAGAAGTGAAGAAAGCATTGACATTTGCCGAATATGAAAAGCACAAAAAACATCATCATACAAAGTAGATCAAATGCGTAAAGGGGTTGAGAAAGGTCAAAATCTTGCATCGGATTTTAATGTGGAAAGTGGAGAATTTGGAACCATGTTTGTTCCTGGACCGTTTGCAATTGCTCATCATCTAATTTCTTCGTGGGCCTGTCAGGTCAGCGTAAAATGGCATTGAAACACAAAATAAAGGTGTTTTCTCAAGATTGTAATGATCGTTAAAAAAATCTTTTCATTTTTCTTGATATATCCAGGTTTAATCATCGAATCCTTCCAAGGTGATGCTGACGTGTGGATTTTTTGACTCAGCACCCGCATATTTTGTAGTACATTTTGTGATAAAATGAATGGTTTTCTGCATATTTTGTGTTTTTAGTTTTTATACCGAATGCAAATGTGTAGCAATCTTATTACGGTGTTGATAAATAAATTACAGAATTATTACGGGTCCCCATATTTCGCTTTATACCTGTAGAGCTCCCCATTATCTTTGATCTTTGATAATCTTCACGTGGCACTATATAATTATCATATACGGAGTACGTGATTACTTGTCCGACCCAGATTTATTAAAATTTCTTCCTAGCTTTTATAGCGTGTTTTGAGTTCAATGTTAGATGCTCATATTGCTGAGTTAATTCAATGATCCTCTGTTTTGTAAAAGTTACTTCATTAGTTTCTGGTTTCTTCTTTTTTTGGTACGTAGGTAACTCTTATTAACAGTTGTAGGGGAAAGATACACACCTTGATGTTCTTAGATTCAGGCGTTGACTAGCCGATACATCACATGAATGTGGATCCAAGACCAAAAAACATTAACGGAGATAACCTGATCGCACTCGAACCTAAAAATCGGTAAAAACTCATGGTTGATACTCCCCTTTAAACCGACAAGATATCCTCACAAGATAGTCTAGTAGTTGGGTTGGTCATATACTCACAAAGGGTCTTAGGTTCAAACCTAGCTCCATATCTAGGAGTGGCCTGGGAAAAGAGTCAAAAAAGGGTCACCGGATCACTCAGTTAGGTGCGTACATACGAGTATAAATAGTTAGGCGCGTACATATGAGTAAAAATAGTCCTTTGCTCTGGTAGACTGAAGAATAAAAACTTTATCCGTTTACTTGTTTATTGTATCTGTCTTGTTCCTTGCGAACCTACAACACTTTTTATATATTACTCCGTATTGTTTATCCCTTGAGTCCAATCAACCAGAAAACGGGGTAATGGTGATAAATAGCATTATCTTCCACAAGCTAAAAAGGTAGACCCAAACAATGAAACACCATGAACAATGTATAAACATGTGGTCCAATGTTTCTACCTCCCATGTGCACCAACAACATTTCATCTCGATATGATCTGATGGGTTGTATTTTTATGAAGAAAGATTTTTTAAGAAGAAAATATACATCTTCTAGGTTTCTTAAAATAGCTTTTTTCGCCTCATCATATTATGTTGGGTAGAAAGGGTTGTATTTTTAAGAAGAAAGAATTTAGTCTCATTTGTGTTGGGTAGAAAGGATTATATTTTTAATTTGTTATTTTTTTATTAGACATAGAGGTAAAATTTGTATGTCTTGGACGGATTAGCTAATTAAGCCATTGTATTAGCGGACTTCTGGTCCAGCGGTACCAAAGAGTCTCATTAACCTTGAAGTTATGAGTTCGGTCTCTGTTGTGAACAACAATGGCTGTGTGTGTATTTGTCGTTAAATAAAAATTAAGCCATTGTAATCTTTTTTCACCGCTCTAAAATGCCATCCATAACGGCAATGTGAGTGGGGTTAAGACACCAACAACGTTCCTGGTGAGAAATGACGATGGAACGCCATCCTACCCCGTGTGCTCTTAGAGAGTTGATCAAAAACTTGCTAAAAGTGATCGATTTCGTTCATATTGGCTATAATTAAAACCTAAAACAGTCACGATATATATATATATATTTTTTTGAAAGGCAAGATAATATTATAATTATGAAAATACACGAGATGAAACTAGCCAGGAGCTAGAAACAAAAATCACGAGATTACATCCAACGACTACACCCAACTAAAAAACCCACACAATTAAGGACTCGAAAAAATAAAAAGCACACATCGCGAGGACAAAAATGACCCACAACACGACAGGACGAACATCTAAGAATCCGACTCCGAGGACGCACAGGAAGAACAGCATGAGCAGCAATCATCTTCATCCTCGTCCTCTATCGAATTTTTCATCACATTATCTATGAAAAATCGATCCTGCCATCGAAAATTTTCCCGACGTTTACTACGCTTCATACTACTCCTTCGCCACACATGTTTAAAGAAATGACCTTTAAACAGGGGATGGACATTTTTTCTCTTACCCCGAAAACGAGCTACAGCAGTAGACGATTGACGTGCGATAACCTCGTTTGAGTCGACACAAAATCTCACATTTAACCTAGGGTCACCCGAAACATTATTAATCACATCTTGAGGAGGGTCCAACCCGTTTGAATTAGCACAGCCCACCGTAGCCTCATTAATCGGAGCTGGCCCATTAAGACTTTTATCAGGCCCAATGCCAATTTGATTTTGAACTTGCATTGGGGCAGCTGAAACATATTCCTTGGTACATTCAAACTCACGCATGCCCTTGAGACCTTCACCAATGTTGGAAGACTCAACATCTTCCTCTTTCTCTATCCTCGAAAACCGCACATCATTAACCACCGGAGAAACGTCGGGCACCAGATCCAGTGAGGAGACAGAGGCCGGAAACCCATCGGACGGAGAAGGAATGAATTCCCCATCTTCAAGGTCAGCCACCTCCTCTGCTAACCCAACACCATCTTCATCTTGTTCAGACACTATTTCGCTGGTTTCAAAAGTTGTACCCACACCCGTCATCGATTTATTCGTCACATTAGAGCTTTTGTCCGACATCGATTGAAAGACATCCTTATCCCCTTTACTCGACGGTTTCAAATCCCCCACGCTGGAGATGTCGTGGGGTTTCATCGAGGCATCTCCACAATCAGCCATTACCGGAGAATCATTAACAGTCACGATATATATAATCAAGCGAGTTTAGAACATCGTTTAGCAATTATTATCCATGATTTGCTGTTTAAAAATTATATTTGAAAAAATTGTTATAAAAAATAAAGCAAAACATGAGAGAGAGAGAGTAGTGAGAGAAAAGGTGAGGGAGAACACGGAGGCGGCGGCATCGGGCAGATTCAAAGGGAGACACAATGGCAACAACATTGAGGATCGTAACATGAGATCAAAACGAAACCAATTGACATCGTATATGCTGTTCAACTTTCCAGAAGATTACAAGGTTGTGGATCTGTGGAAACTCTTCAAACCCTATGGGGCAATCAGAGATGTGTTTATGGCTTCCAAAAGACTTCGAAACGGTGGAAGGTTTGCCTTCGTTAGGTTTGCTGACATCACCGACGGTGACCTTTTCCTAAGAACACTTGAGAGCATCAAGATTAATGAGGTGACAATCAGAATATTCAAAGCTACTACCAGGGCCCCAAAACCAGCTGGAACAGATTCTAATATCAATGGGGCTCGTAACAAACATCAAGATACGGGGTTTAGAAACGTCAACTTCAACAGGTTCAAAGATGATCGGTCATACATGGATGCAATGGGGGAAAGAAGGATGATCTTAGGGATGTTCTTAATGAGAAAAGAAAACAGAAACCGGATGAGCTGAGCAGGAAGGAAAGAGTGGTGGTTATTAATGATGATGAGAGTACAAAAAATCAAGAGATATTACAGAAGGCAATTATTGGGGAAGCAAGAAGTCGTGATATTCTCAAAAACATTTGGAAGATCCTTAGGGCAGAAGGGCTTTGTGAGGTAGAGATTAAGTTCTTGGGAGGACTAGACATAGCAGTGGTGTTTCCTACTATAGATGAGGCGATAAAGGCAACTGAAGCTAACCATCCCATTTCAAGATGGTTAATCAAGATCAGAATCTGGGACTTTTCATGTTGGCCAGACGGGAGAATGTCGTGGATTAAAATTAGTGGTGTACCCCCACCATATTGGTCAGAAAAAACCTTCACTTCTATTGCGGAGTGGTGGGGTACAGTTTATTTACACGAGAACTGCACCCTGGAGGGCAATCAGAGTTTAACGTATGGCAAAGTGTTTGTGAAGTTGCATGAACCTGAGGTAGTCAAAGGATCACTAGTTCTAAAATTTAAATCCAGAAATTATTTCATAAACGTTGAGGAAGAGATCAAGAAGGCTCCGGATATTGCTGTGATGTCTGAGAGTGATTGTGATGATTCGGAATACATCTCAAAAGGTGAAGATATCATGGGCTCTTCAGAAGATGAATTCAGTTTATTCAGTGAAGTTTTAAGACAGGAAGATGAAGATTATGATGGGAACGACCTGGATGGTGGTGATGATCCGGCAAAGACCGCCGGAAAAGGTGAAAATACTATAGATGATGAAAGGTCCGAATTTTTTGGGATAGATGAGCTTTTCGTGGATGACGAAGAGGTGGCCGACAGGAGTGCAGACATGGGTGGCGGTTTTGCTTCTTCCAAGGTAGGCAATAATGGCGACGACAGTTACGAAAAGGTGAAAGATACCTATGAATTTGAAAGGGCAAAGGAGGTATTTGGGGCAGAAACTAATGTTGGGCCAGAATTAATTGTTGAGCCAAATTTTAATGTTGGGCAAGTGGATATGGAGCCCAATCCTCAGCAAGCTCAGTTAAATGAAAATGATAACATGGCAGATAATATTAATTGGCCCAACATCGGAATTAACTCTCAACATCGTGACACTGGGAATTTGAGGGTAAATGGTAATGACCCAAGATTTATTCCAAACTCGAGTTACAATAAATCAACTAGGGCTGGGAAATCCAATTCGAGCTTAAACTCCAAGAAATAGAAAGAGACAAGGGAGAATTCAGGAATTGGAGTTTCGAATAAATCTGTAGAAGTTTCCAATTGCAGCGAATGTTATTGGCAGAAGATGGGGAATTGCAATGCTTCCTCTAGGATTATGCGATTCAAAAACATGGCTAGATGCGGTGTAATTAAGGAGAAAGCAGCAGTTTATTGTTGTAAAACTTTTGGTAGGAAATCGAAATTAAAACCCCGTAAATTGTCAAGTGTAAACAAGTCAAAGCAGAAGGTCGGTAATGATATTGGGGTTTCCTTCAGTAGCAAAGAGCTTAGGGCTTATGGTGAGCAAATTGGCTTGGGGTGGCCGCCTGCAAAGCAATTATAATTTGCTGGTAATGTTTCCTTCGTTTTGTATTTACTTTTTATGAAGATACTATCCTTAAATGTACGTGGGTTTGCGGTTGAGGGTAAATTTGGTTGGGTTAAGGAGATTTGTTTGTCCGAGAGACCTTTTGTTGCGGCTTTTCAGGAGACTAGGTGTCATACAGTGAGTGATCAGTGGGTTGAATCCTTATGGGGAAATGGGAACTTTGGGTATATTCAGAAGGAAGTGATTGGGAAATCAGGAGGGTTACTACTTATCTGGGATAGAGGATGTTTTGAGGTAAGCAATGCGATGGGGAGTGAGTTTTTCCTAGCTATTCGAGGGAAATGGAAATCAAACGGCCAAGAGTCTCTGATTGTAAACATTTATGGTCCACATGATGATGAAGGAAAGAAGATTATGTTGGATTCTTTAGATAACCTTTTGGGAGATATTGACTCGGCATGGTTAATTTGTGGTGATTTTAATGAGGTACGCGATAGTTCTGATAGGCTTAATTCACAGTTTGTGCAATATCGTGCAAATAGATTTAATAGTTTTATCTCGCGAAACAAATTGATTGAAATTCCAATTAGTGGGAAACGATTCACCAGAATTAGTGATGATGGGACCAAATTCAGCAAATTAGACAGATTTCTAGTCACGGATAAGTTCTTGAATCTATGGGATGATTTGTCTATCATTGCCTTAGATCGTAAGCTATCGGACCACGTGCCTCTAGTCTTACGAGACAAGGTAATTGATTACGGTCCTAAACCTTTTAAAGTGTTCGATGTGTGGTTTGAGAAGGAGGAGGCGGGGGAGATAATTGCAGAAGCTTGGTCCATGCCGGTTCGGGGGTTTAAAAAGGATTGTATTTTTAGAGATAAATTAAAGAATATTAAAGCTTGTCTTAAAAATTGGAGCATCAAAACTTTTGGTACTCTTGATAGTGAAATTAATAGTTTGAGAAAGGAAGCTAGCGAGTGGGAAAGTAAAGCCGAGAATAATGATATCACCGAGAATGAACGATCTATTTGGCTTGAATGTCGAAGGAAGTGGATTGAGAAAGAGAAAATTAAATCGAATATGTTAAGGCAAAAAGCACGCATTAGGTGGATACTAGAAGGGGATGAAAACTCAAAATTTTTTCATTCGTCTATTCGTCGCAGGTATAACAATTGTAATATCCGGGGTTTAAATTTAAATGGAGTTTGGAATAAAGACCCATCGGTGGTTAAAAATTCAATTTTTAATCACTACAAAAAACTGTTTTGCGAGACTAACAGCAGCAGGCCTTTTCTGATGGGCCATATGTTCTCAAAATTGGGCCTGGATACTGGTAACAGTAACTCGGTCCAGCAAGGTCGAAACAACCAGCAGGCCCTGCTGTCTGATCAGATGCCGAACAGTATTGGGCCAGATGATACTGGCGTGGGCCGTCTCTCTGCACCAGAAGCTATGGCACTTGAGGAAGAATTCTCGGACACCGAAATTTGGGATGCGGTAAGAAGTTGCGCTAGTTCAAAAGCCCCGGGGCCAGATGGTTTTAACATGAGGTTTTATAAAAAATATTGGAGTATAATTCGGGCAGATCTTACAAGTGCGATAAAAAAAATTTGGGAAACCGGTGAGATCTCTTCAGGGTGCAAAGCATCCTTTGTTACTCTCATACCAAAGAAACAGGAGCCTTTGAGCCTTAATGACTACCGTCCAATAAGTCTCATTAGTAGTTTTTATAAGGTCGTGGCTAAACTCCTATCGAATAGGCTAAAAAAGGTGGCACCATTGCTTGTCGGTTATGAAAAGAGCGCCTTTATAAAAGGGAGGAATATCTTGGATGGGGTGTTGATTGCAAATGAAACGCTTGACTATTTGAAAAAGAATAAACTTGCGAGTCTCATTTTTGAAGTAGATTTTGAGAAAGCCTTCGATAGTCTTAATTGGAACTTCCTTTTGGAAATGATGAAGATTATGGGTTTCGGAGAAAAGTGGCAAAATTGGATTCTCTCGTTTCTAAAATCGGCGTCTATCTCAATATTGGTTAATGGATCTCCGACTAGTGAATTCAAACTTGAAAGAGGGGTGCGGCAAGGTGACCCTTTGTCACCTTTTCTCTTTATCATCGTGGCGGAGGGACTAAATTGGCTTACGAAAGCTGCGGTTAGAGCCAACTTGTTTGCAGGTGTAAAAGTGGGTGTTGATAATATTCCAATTTCCCATCTCCAATACGCTGACGACACCATATTCTTTGGTAAGTGGGATAGGAGTAACATTGAAAATCTTATGAAATTATTAAAGTGTTTCGAACTTACCTCCGGACTAAAAATTAACTATCATAAGAGCAACCTTTTCGGTATTGGGGTGGGGGCTTGGGAGGTTGAGGAGATGGCTAGCATTTATGGGTGCAATGTTGGTAAGTTCCCGTGAATGTATCTGGGTCTCCCGGTGGGGGCAAAGATGAACAAATCATGTTACTGGGAACCAGTGGTGGAGAAATTCGAAAAGAGGTTGTCGGATTGGAAAGCGCGTGCGATGTCTTTTGGTGGGAGGTTGACGCTCATTAAATCGGTCCTCAATAGTTTGCCATTGTATTTCTTCTCGCTCTTCCGTGCTCCGTCCTCCGTGCTTCAAAAACTTGAGAGTGTAAGACGTAATTTCTTTTGGGGTGGGTCGGGGGTGGGGTTAAAAATTTCTTGGGTAAAGTGGGAGAATGTTATTCGTCCCTTTGTGGAGGGTGGGCTAAATGTGGGTTCTATAAAAGCTGCTAATCTGGCTTTAATCGGTAAGTGGTGGTGGAGGTTCCTAACCGAATCCACTTCCTTATGGGTTAAAGTTATTAGATACATTTATGGGTCATCGGGGTTACTCAATTCTGGGGCGGGGGGGTCACTTAAATTATCTCATGTGTCTACTTGGAGTGCCATTGTCAAAACAGGTCATGAACTTGATAAGCTTGGAATCGGTTTCACCAAGTCATTTAAAAAAGAGATCGGGAATGGCAGGGACACGTTATTTTGGCTTGACTTATGGTTGACTGATATTCCACTTAGCGAAAAATACAGTAGGCTATTTAGATTGGAGCAGGTTCCGGACATCTCAGTTCAAGACCGACTGTTATGGAATGGCGAGGCGTATACAGGTTCCTGGAATTGGAGGCGAAGTCCACGGGGTAGAACGGAAGCAGAATTAACTGATTTGGTGCGATTGTTACAGGGCTTTTCGAGTACAAATACGGGTGATGATCGATGGGTTTGGACCTTTGGTGCAAACGGCTTCTTCACAACCAAGTGTCTTTAAAAGTTGATTCGCTCAAAAATTAATAACTCGACTCAGGTGGGGAATGCAACTTTGAGAATTAATTTAGTGCCGAAGAAGGTAGGTATCTTTATTTGGAGGACCTTGTTGGGTCGAATCCCTGTATTGTCGGAACTTGACAAAAGGGGAATTGATCTACACTCCGTCCGATGCCCACTTTGTGATGACGATATAGAGACGGTGGATCATGCGGTTCTTCATTGTAGAAATAATGTTGAGATTTGGAATCGAGTGTACGATTGGTTTGGCTTATCTCGTGTAACCATGGACTTTAGCAACGTTTTTCGTGGTCAAACATCCTTGCAAATCTCGGAAGAGGGGGCTAAGGTGTGGCAAGCGGTTGAGTGGACATGCGGTTATCTCATATGGAAAAATAGGAACAAGAAAGTCTTCAAGAGTTCGAGTTGGAATCCACCGGTGGCTTTAAACGAAATACAAGTCAAGTCATTTGAGTGGATCTCAAAAAGGTGCAAAACTTTAGAGATCGATTGGCATTCGTGGTTATCAAATCCGAAAAAATTCATTGTGTGACTATGTTGTGTTGGAATTACATGTGGTGATTTAGAGTAGGATACTATCTTAGCATCTTCTTGTATAGTGTGAGATGTATGGTTGTGCGAACTATGTATTGTGTATATTTTCTTTGAGTAATAAAAGTTTGCTTTTCAAAAAACAAATTATATTTGAAAATGCCACAAAAATTATTGAGAATCCTTGGTTGGAACCACAAGACTACGGAACTTTGAAGAAGACCATTAAAAAAGTGGTCAAGCCCCCAAAGTTTACAACATTTTCAAAGCATTTTTAACACAAAAGTCATGGTATCGTATCTTATAAAATTATCTGATGATTAAAAAATAATTTACATAGTAAAGTGATCTAACAAATAAATATAGTTGTCGATCGCTGCATGTCAAAAGTATCGAACTAAGTCAATAAAAGTTTATATTTATAATAATAATAATTATATAGAATATAAACTTGTCGACCTAAGTATATGCACAATTTTGTTTTTAAAAGCAACACACACACTTTAATACAAACTCTTTTCACTAATAATACATATTATTTACCCTTGAACTTGGAACTATATTCAATGGGCAGTTTGTATAATCACAATTTGTTAATAGACACACTTCTCTTTTTATAAGATTTACCTTGTTTAATGGTTTGAATGTCTATTTTTTATAGTGATGATTCCTTCACTACTAAATACGCTAACATTCTAAAATACATTTAAAACACATTTGTTTATATATACTACTAAAAATTAGTGGTGTTTGAGCTTCACATTTTTTCTCCCTTGATCCCTTAATTATACCTAACTAGTTATTGAACCCTCGCTTCGCGCCGGGGGTTCGATTTTTAATGTATTTTATTGCGTTTAGTAAAATTATTTTGTGACTAACGATGATGTCGTTGAAGCGCAACTCGAGTCGAACTAAAAGGTATAACCCGTGAGAGATTTAAATGTTATTTTAAATTAACAATATATGTGCATCTCTGCGTTTCGCTATGGAATTGTCGACTTTTAAAAATTTAACGCAAAATCAACGTGTATGAAAAGTACCCCAAATATTTAGCGTTTTTTAAAAAACGTCCGTTTTGCGTATAGCTAGTGACATTGTGTTCCTAAAATTATTTCAAGTTTAACGATGTGGTCGGAAAAATTTAACTCGTTGCGAGCGAGAAGATATGACCTGTTGAATATTTGGGTGGAGTTTATTTAAGGTTTTTTATGAAAATGGTTATTTGATACTTTGCTCCCCTGTTTGGGGGGTCGATTTGAATTTTTCAAAAAAGTGTGGGGCCTTTGTTGGTAAAATAAAATTTAGTTAAAATTTTTTTAAAAAAGAAAAAAAAAAGTGAAAAGACGAAAATGACCATAGTACTATTCATAACTTTTGTCTATTAGGTAATATGTAAATTTTAATTTTAATTAGCGTCCCTCAATTTTTTTTTTTTTTTTTGCTTTCAACATCCCTTAATTTTCAGAAAAGTGCAATCAGCATCCCTCCATCAAATTGTCTTCTAATTTGTCCGTTAAGTGTTGTCACGTGATTAACACGTAACGGCCATAAAGGCGGGTTAGGGTTAATTTTGCGCTCACTAAAAGCTAAAAATATGTCACCTTTAGAGAAATTGTGGTGGAAGTTTCAGAAATATGGGAACATCTTGTGGGTTCGAATCACATCTTTAGTATTTTCAAGAAAAAGGGTGGTTGGGTTGAAACAACCCAACCCGTATTAAAATCGGCCCATAAAATTTTTTCATTTTAATACGCTTTAAATAACACTTTAGGTTCCAATTGTGTTTCCATAAACATCTTTAATACAATAGAAGGTTTAATAAACCTTAAAACAATTAATACATTAATTAATTGTCCAAACGGACATACACGACCCGACTAGTTTAATTTTCAACAAAACCGAGCATGGTGATTTGGGACTACGCTACCCAAATCCTAATCGAGTCCAAAAGCAAAATCTTCTAAAGCAACCTAGCCAAGATCTTTAATCTCCATGCTTACCCGAGCCGCCATCACGCGAACCTATAAAAATATCAACAACGAGAGGGTAAGCTAACGCTTAGTGAATGATAATATACTACATACATATATATGTATAAAATGGACACGCCACACAAATATCAAATACCGCATACCGAAGCATCCATGTATAAGGCAACTACACTAAGCATACCGTATGATCTCTAAGCAACAAGCTAAAGATATCAACAAAGTATAAGTTCACCAACGACGATGTGAACAACGCCAATAAGCTACACCCGGAGGGTTAGCTACAACACAACATTACATTAATATATATAACAATATAAAACGAATAAGGTTAACCCCTTAACCCATTACCGAATACTAAACGCCACAATGAAGATTGGCCAAACTACATGAGCCTTAGTAATTCGAACCCACACGAGATTACTATCTTCACAACATCGAGGTTGGCCGAACTACACGAGCCTTAGTAATCCGAAACCACACGAGATTACTACCTCAATAAGATGACCGAACTACACGAGTCATCGTGAATCTGAACTACACGCGATTCACTTCTCAACATCAAAACCCACGGTCACGGGATTATAAAATCCACCACATCGGGGTCATCCACATCACAACCAAGTGTGATGACGTACACACATAGTGTGCACCTCGCCAAAGGTAGTCAACCAAAACGCACAACTGTGCCAATTGGACCTATACACAAGTCCATCAAAACCACCTATATGTGAAGTGAGCTCTATAACCGAGAACCACTTCACCCGACCCGCACCCATCCTACACATACATATGCATATAGGATATTAACACTCACCTTGTCGCCTCGATGAATGCCTCCAAGTAATCCGCAACTCGTCAATGGAAAGTACCTATTCCATTATCACAAATTCAACAACACACTTAGATTGGATCTACAAACCAACCCAATTCGACACTTAGTGCAATTTCGACCCAAATGCACTTCCATGGACAAACCGCGCCCAAACTAACCAATAATCACTAACACAAGTGATAATGGTCATAATATGCCAATTAAACCCGAACACAAGTGTTAAACACTTATCGTTCTCAAAATCGCCCATAAACCCTAATTTTGACCCATAAGGTCAAAATCTCACCATTTACAAGTTTTGACACCAAAACATGTTTAACTTGGTTTTATACCTCAACTTAATCCATTTTAAGTTTACAAACCTCAACGAATCGACATTCGGGTTATAATCCTCAACAAACCCTAATTTCGACTCTAGTCAAAGTTAGTCAACCACGAAAACCCTAAAAGTCTCCAAAACACCAATAATCACTAATGCTAGTGATTATACACCATTCTCAAGTCTTAAACATGGTTAAATCATTAACCAACTCAAAACCCGCCTTTAACACTTACAAACCCGAATCTTGATGTTAATCTCCAATTAACAACTAAATGGGTTCCATCTATGAATCATACAATCAAAAGCCCCAAATTTGAATGATGGACACGAAAATAAAATTCGGAGTTAGAGCTTACCACTAGTATCACCGTGTAGCTAAGAACGAGGAGAACAAACTTGTCAACTACGTCAAAGATCAAAACCCGCTTCTTCCTTTCCAAAATCCCACTTGAATCACTTGAGGAATTTATGTTTTGAGAGGAAAATAGGAAAGAAAAGGAAAATGAAATTAGGAAAATGAAAGAGTGGATGAGGTTAAAGCCTCAAATCTGGCTCAAACGTGAAAAGACCAAATTGCCCTTGAACTTCATTTAAAATTACAAGAATTCGGTGCCTGCTCGCACAATTTGCCGCGCCGCGGCCTAATTCGTCGCGCCGCGACCTATAACTAGGTCTGGGATCATTTTTTGTCCCACTTCTGATCTCAATTTCAGTCCATTACCTCGCCGCGGCCTCCTTTGTCGCGCCGCGACACAAGGCATGTGACGACCCGGAAATTTCCGACCAAATTTAAACTTTAATCTTTATATTATTCCGACACGATAAGCAAAGTTTGTTAAGTTAAATCTCAAGAATTTTAAACTGTGTTCATACATTCATTATAACCTCGACCAAATTCCGACAATTCATGAACCGTTATATATAAATAGATATGTATATGTATATATATATATATATATATATATATATATATATATATATATATATATATATTATAACTTGAGAATATTAATAAAGTATTAAACGTATAATACTTTACACGAACGTATTTGTTTCAATATGATTTTCGATGAAATAAAAAAAATATATTAAATGATTGAATTATCAGAAACATTGAATTATGATTACAAGTCTCTGTTGAGAGGTCCACTATGATTTGAGAAAATCTATTCCTCTTAACGATATTCAGAATAATTTGTAAAGCTATTTATAAATAAAAAAAAGTGTCATTTACGAAAGTTAGACAAAAGTTAGTGGAGAATTGGTTTCCATAATATTCTATTAATCTATTTTCAAACGTACAAAGATGTTTTCAGTTTAAAAAGAACTTTATTATTAAAACGTATATAACTTTTATAAATATCTAGAATCACTTTTGACAACTCATTACTTAACCAGTATAATAAATATAACGATATTTATATTTTATTTCATTAAATATATATAACGATTTAAATTAATATTATATACATTTATACGCGTATTATACATACATAGTTTTTATACTTTTACTATACTTTAACTTTACCTTTACTTTACTTTTACTTTACTTTAACTTTAATAATTCACTTTAATAATTCATACTTTAATAATTCATACTTTAATAATTCACTTTAATAATTCATACTTTAATAAATCACTTTAATAATTCACTTTAATAATTCATACTTTAATAATTCATACTTTAATAATTCACTTTAATAATTCATACTTTAATAATTCACTTTAATAATTCAAAAATCTATTATAAATAGAATTCAATAGGTTTCATTATTTCATAGAAACTTGAAAATATATTTCTCTAAACTCTCTCAATCGATTTATATATATATATATATATATATATATATATATATATATATATATATATATATATATATATATATTTTCTCTGTATTATTTCAAGATATTATTAGTATACATAAAATATTACGATGGAGTGCTGTCCGTGTGATTTCAAAATAGTTTTTTTTAATGAGTCGAAGCTAAGGAAATTATGGGTTATAGCTATGGAGGTGATGGGTATGGTTCATGAGTATGCTCGTGAGGTCAATCTAGTGTTTATCATCTCCGTTGCGTCTACGTACTTCCTGCAATATTGAATCTCAATATTGATACGTTCGTGAATCCGAGGCCAACCTTGCACTTGTTAAATGACGTTATATGTATTTTTACTACGAAATACAGTATTGTGAGTTTCATTCGCTCCCTTTTATATATATTTTTGGGACTGAGAATACATGCGCTGTTTTTATAAATGTTTTACGAAATAGGCACAAGTACTAAAACTAATTCTATGTGGGTTTAAACCAGAAATATACCCTTAGCTTGGTAACATTAAACTACTTGTCTATGTACGGTAGGCGCGAATCCTAAAGATAGATCTATTGGGCCTGACAAATCCCATCCTGACTATGGGATGCTTTAGTACTTCGAGGTTATTTTAAACACACCTGATCTGAGGGTAAAACATGAATGTTAAGGCTTGTTACCGGTGCCTACAACTTATAGAATACTTTTATACACTTGCGAGTGTACATATATTTATAAACGGAAATCTTGTGGTCTATTAATATATTGAAATGATTGTTATGATAAACCTATGAACTCACCAACCTTTTGGTTGACACTTTAAAGCATGTTTATTCTCAGGTATTAAAGAAATCTTCCGCTGTGCATTAGCTCATTTTAAGGATATTACTTGGAGTCATTCATGGCATATTTTGAAAGACGTTGCATTCGAGTCATTGAGTTCATCAAGATTATTATTAAGCCAATTATAGTTGGATGTATTATGAAATGGTGTGCATGCCGTCAACTTTCGTTGTAAAAAAAGTTTGTCTTTTAAAAACGAATGCAATGTTTGTAAAATGTATCATATAGAGGTCAAATACCTCGCGATGTAATCAACTATTGTGAATCGTTTATAATGTATATGAACGGGTCCTTTCAGTTGGTATCAGAGCTGGTTTAATACCGTTTATTAGCGGGTTAATCGTAGAGGGGGTTCTCACAGTGTTACCTGTGACGAAGCATTGGCTCTTACTCCTCGCGGTCCCTATTAGGGTTGGCTGTACTGCCGAGAGGTGGGCCGTAAAATCAGTGTCTGAGGTACGCTCAGTGGTCACAGGCGGTTAGCTGAGAAGGCACTGAGTGGGATGCGTCCCCAACTTTCAGTTGGTATCAGAGCGGTGGTCTTAGCGAACCAGGTCTGCATTAGTGTGTCTAACTGATAGTCGTTAGGATGCATTAGTGAGTCTGGACTTCGACCGTGTCTGCATGTCAAAAGTTTTGCTCATCATTTTTGTCGGAAATTACCTGCTTATCATTCTTAGTCTAGACACATCTTATTGCAATGATTGCATGAATAGTGTATAGACAAAATTCATATCTTAGCGTATCTGCTAATTCATATCTTAGCGTATCTGTTACTGTAAACTTTGTCTTACATATTCCGTAAATTCCTCCGTAATCTACGAAACCTTTTGCTCTATATAATTAGAATACCACCCGATAGCCAGAAAATCATTTCATATCGAAAAATTCTATATTCAATCGTACGAAATGGAATTTGTCATTAGTTCAAGTCCCTCGGATTCTGAAATGGAATCCCACTCAAGTTCCGAAAGCAGTGTGACCGAAATGGATCAACCAATTAGTCATCATTTATTCTGGATGAATTGGGGATGAGTTCGTAGCCTCCTTAATCATTGGAGACAAGAAGAAGGTGATCCCTTCCATCCACCACATTGTCCTCTTGGCGAAGAACCTGAAGCACTTACCGGCGAACCTATCCGAAACACCATTTTCTCTCTTATTTCTAGAGTATCTCATCACGATTACATACTACACCAAATTCTAGATTTTATTTATTCGCTCATCCGAACCGACAATCACCCCGGTGTAATAGAAGAAGTCAACGAGCTTCGCGCTCGGGTAGTGGCTTTGGAGAATATGGTGCAAAGGTTACAAATACCAGCAGCAGCACCAGCAGCATAAACAGTACCACCATCAGCAACACCAACAGTACCATCACCACCACCAACAACAACATCCACATCCCACACCGCAAGATCAAAATCTGTATCTCAAACATCAACATCATACGCCCTGTAAATATCCAGGAATATCAACAACAACAAATGATGAAGTATTAATTCATAAACTTCATTGAAGAGATATCTCTGCGGCAGTTATGTAATCTCCAAAATCTTAGAGATTATTTAATTCTGACCGTAAATCGGATGAGTGAACGGAGATAGTAGAGTAGAAACTTTGTTCGAAAATGGTGTACGATTTACAAGCTAGAATTGTTTTACCAACAGCATCAACAGGACCGTAGCATCATCAACACAGTCAGTGCCATCAGTATTGTCAGAATCAACAGCACCTGTAACATCACAAACTCTGTCAGTTCAAGAATCATTGTGGACATCATTACGAATCAACAACAAATATATTGTATCAACGAGTTATGAAGTATTAACTCATTTCCAATCGAAAGATTTATATGTATATTTTATATGTATAAATTTTTAAACCATAATAAATCTTCCCGTACTAAGCTATTATGTGTGAATCTTAACTACTCAGTTAATTCATATTACAAATATGCAATGATGTACGTCCTTCGTCTGCAACTTAACCATCGTTAATTACAATCTCTGTCTCAATTCAATAAAAATCCAATTCATAATAAATCAAGTGTATTATTCGAATATATGTTTGATTTTACACTTTCATCATCGATGTACTCGAAACTTTTCAAATAACATCATTCGTACCTTGCGAAGTTCACAAGAATTTCACGAAAACCAACAAATAACAAAGTAATGATTCATAATTTCAATATTATTGAAGAAATACTTATGCAATTTATAAAGTTTTAGGGATTACTCAATTCTAGTTCCAACCATAAAACAAATGAGTTTAATTTAATATTAACTCATTAAATCTATATTACATATAAAGAAAATATACACATATATTTTCATAAAGACTGTAATAAACTTCGTTTGTACAAAATATTAATTGTGAATTTTTTTTAACGGGTAGGTAATACCCGAGAGATATATAAATTCACAATTAATATATTACATTTTTCGAAACTGATTCAGCAATCATCAACTATACTCCCTACTTTCACAACAATATCCATTCTTTCATATAAATCAAAACAATCATACTCATTCAAATTCAATTACATATTCTGATTTTGAAATCGCATAATTCAATTTGAAATATAACCAGTATCATCACTCTTAGATTCCTATATCTTTCAAAGCTATACTTTGACTTCAAAATTGTGTTAGAACATCATATGTATTACGATTTCAATATGTGCTCAAACCCTTCGAAATTCTTGAAGACACTTCAACTAAGGAACAATCGAGATGATGATCCAACCACATGTTACCCACAGTTATACACCTGAAAAACTCTCAAAACCCAAGTCATAGTTCGACACGTATCCGTGTTAGACCCTTTGGCATTTACTAGCTAAAATAACTTTTCAATTCCGTTTCAAAATAGACAGTTTTGTCACAGCTCCAGCAAGTCAACTTCGACTTCTCAATCAAAACAGTCTTATTATAACCTCGATAGATACGTTGCCCTTTTGCCAATGTTACCGGGGAATCGTTTATATTCACCACATTGGCAATAAACTTACCAACAACTTCACTGATCTTTGACTTTCAAAAAAAAAAAAATCATTATAATTATCGAAACCCTATCATATACTCATTCGTACCTTATAACAAGAATTTCCATACCAATTATTGAGAATCAGGAATCAGTATTTTGAAACCTCGCAGCATGTCTACATCAACAATTACATATACACACGACGTCTACCTCCAAGACTTACATTCTTTGAATGAGAAATTTCTGAAAAACACCCTAAACTGCGAACCAGTTCTCGAAATTTTGAAAAATGCTGATGAAGCAGCAAAAACTGTAAATGACCTTAACAGTAAAAAGTTGGATGATAAAGGATAGTATATTGGCAAAGCTCAGAAAAAGAGAAGCTTTGAAACTGGAAAACGGATTGAGCAAAGTATGAAGGAGGCTGTGGACAAATCACAAAGGCTGAACCTGCCTTCAAAGAATCCAAATGATTCAGTACTTGCTGAAGTCATTAACGAATACCTTGCTCCTGACTCTAAACCCCTGCGGACAATATCCTTCATCATCCTCTGATATTAGACATTCTAAGATATCATTGTATCTTTCATTATAAATATCATCCATACTTCTGAAGATATTTTTATAATTATTCTTATCTGAAATCATTTACCTCTTCGCTCTATCTGTATTATATCATAAAACAAACTATTTTAGTTTCCAAATTCTGAAACATTCGAGTTTAAAATAGGAATATTCTTGAAGAAGTGTTGGGAGCTGAAGCATGAGTTAATTCGTGTGAAGACCCTAAATGGGGGAGAGTTAATTATTCATGGTGATAAGCGAAGGAGACCGGTGCCGATATGCACTTTTGCACGGGCACGTCGTTTTGTTGTTAGTGGTGGCATGGCTTTCCTTGCTCATGTTGTTGATACTCGTAATGAGCCACCACCTATTCGTGAAATTCCGGTTGTTAGTGAATTCGAAGACATTTTTCCGGATGAATTACCGGGTGTTTCGGCGGAAAGACAAGTTGAGTTTCGTATTGAGTTGGTTCCGGGAGCTACTCCCATTGCTAAAACTCCTTATCGTTTAGCACCAACGGAAATACAAGAGTTGTTAAATCAAACCCAAGAGTTGCTCGAGAAGGGTTTTATTCGACCGAGTGCTTCGCCATGGGGCGCTCCAGTGTTATTTGTGAAGAAAAAAGATGGTAGTATGCGTATGTGCATTGATTACCGTGAGTTGAATAAAGTGACGATCAAGAATCGTTATCCATTACCTAGGATTGACAATTTATTTGATCAACTTCAAGGTGCAACGTATTTCTCTAAGATCGACCTATGGTCCAGCTATCACCAAATGCGGGTCCGTGAGGAAGACATAGAGAAAACGGCTTTTCGAACGCGTTACGGGCATTATGAGTTTGTAGTGATGCCTTTCGGTCTTACGAATGCACCGGCGGCATTCACGGATCATATGAACCGAGTGTGCCAACCTATGTTGGACAAGTCGGTAATAGTGTTCATTGACGACATACTAGTCTACTCGAAAAGTATGAACGAACATGAACATCATTTGCGTGAAGTATTGAAGACGCTACGAAAGGAGAAGTTGTATGCAAAGTTCTCCAAATGTGAATTTTGGCTAAGGGAAGTTCAATTCCTTGGTCATATTATGAACGAAAACGGTATTCAAGTAGATCCGGGGAAGATCAAGACGGTGAAGAGTTGGGGACGACCGACTACGCCTACGGAAATCCGAAGTTTTCTCGGATTGGCCGGTTATTATCGTCGGTTTATCCAAGATTTTTCTAAGATCGCTTCTTCGTTGACGAAATTGACAAGGAAGAATGCGAGATTTGTTTGGGAGAACGAGCAATAAATTGCTTTAAGATTGTTATAAGAGAAGTTGTGTCAAGCTCCGGTGTTAGTGTTACCGGAAGGTGTTGAAGACATGGTGGTTTATTGTGATGCTTCCTTAAATGGTCTCGGGTGTGTTCTAATGCAAAGAGGTAAAGTCATCGCTTATGCCTCTCGACAATTAAAGGAACATGAAACGAGGTATCCGACTCATGATCTTGAGTTGGCGGCGGTTGTGCATGCGTTGAAAATTTGGCGCCATTACTTGTATGGTGTCAAGTGTACGATTTATTCGGATCATAAGAGTTTGAAACATCTCTTTAATCAACGAGATTTGAATTATCGCCAACGTAGGTGGATGGATGTGGTGAAAGACTACGATTGTGAAATACTTTATCATACAGGTAAGGCGAATGTGGTCGCGGATGCGTTGAGTCGAAAGAGTCAACATCCGGCGATAAAAGTGGGGTCGTTACGTTTGATTATTACCAACGATTTTCTTGAAAAGCTTGGTGAGATTCAAATAGAGGCTTATGTTCACAACAAGCATACGGAGCGAATCGTGGGCCAATCGGAGTTTATTACTATGGGTCTGCGTGGTTTGTTGTCTTTTCAAGGAAGGGTGTGGGTGCCTAAGATGGGTGATTACCGACGAGTGCTACTTGATGAAGCACATAAGTCAAAATATTCCATTCATCCGGGCGCGACGAAAATGTATCTTGACTTGAAGAAAGATTATTGGTGGCCGGGCATGAAACGTGATGTTGTGAAGTATGTTGAGCAATGCGTCACGTGTTTGCAAGTAAAAGCCGAACACCAAAAGCCGTATGGTAAATTGCAACCGTTAGAAATTCCGAAATGGAAATGGGAGCACATTACCATGGATTTCATAACAAAGTTACCTAAGACGGCGAGAACCCAATTTGATACGATTTGGGTTATAGTTGACCGATTGACAAAAAGCGCTTTGTTTCTTCTCATTAAAGAAGCGATATCGTCGGAGACCTTGGCTAAGTTGTTTATCAAGGAAGTGGTCTCGCGACATGGGGTTCCTATATCTATTATTTCGGATCGAGATACCCGTTTTACATCTCGGTTTTGGGAAAAGTTTCATGAAGATATGGGCACGCAATTGAATTTGAGCACGGCGTATCATCCTCAAATGGACGGTCAAACCGAACGTACGAATCAAACTTTGGAAGATATGTTACGGGCGTGCATTATTGACTTCGGTGGTAGTTGGGATGAGCATTTGCCTTTGGTGGAATTCTCGTACAATAATAGTTATCATACTAGTATCGGGATGCCACCTTATGAGATGCTATATGGGCGGAGGTGTCGAACTCCCATTTGTTGGGGAGAAGTGGGTCAAAGAGAAATCGGGAGTACCGAATTGGTTTTAGAGACGAATAACAAGATTGATATTATTCGGGAACATTTAAGAACGGCTCAAGATAGACAAAAGTCGTATGCCGACAAACGTAGACGAACTATCGAATTTCAAGAAGGCGATATGGTGATGCTTAAGGTTTCGCCATGGAAGGGTATTATTCGATTTCGAAAACGAGGAAAGTTAGCTCCTCGGTTTATTGGTCCCTTTAAAGTTTTAGCTCGTGTTGGTGAAGTCGCGTATCGTTTGGAATTACCCGAAGAGCTTGCGGGGATTCATAATACATTTCATGTTTCCCATCTCCGTAAGTGTCTTGCGGATGATTCATCATGGGTGCCGTTAGACGAAATTGAGCTAAACAATAAGTTAGAGTATATTGAGGAGCCGATTGCCATACTCGATGAGAAGGTCAAAAGGTTGAGGCATAAAGAGGTTAGGACTTTTAAAGTTCAATGGCGTCGTAGTAAGGGTTCCGAGTTTACTTGGGAGCCCGAAGAATTCGTGTTGGTTTATCTTCCCTCTTGTCATGCGGCTTGGATTGCGAGGACGCAATCCGAATAAGTGGGGGAGAGTTGTAAGACCCTAATCAGTTTGTACAGCAGTGTAAATATGTTACATAGAGTGTGGGTGATGTTGTGCAGTTAAACAGAAGTCACTGAGTAAGCTGAGCCTAGTGCGCGCCGCGCACACTAAAGGGAGCGCGCCGCGCACCCCTTACTGTAGCCGGGTTCCAGCTTTTTAAATCAGATATTTTGATGGGAATTTTGGTAAATTCACTTATGGACGGGTTAGAGACAGATAGGTCAGTTTGTGGAGCACCATTACTCCATAATCAACAACCTTATCACTTTAACTTTGATTCTAGAGAGAGATTGTGATTTTTGAGAGAGAAAGCTTAAATCCAAGAGGAAGGAGCTTGTTTTGGGTTAAAGTTCAAGCATTAAAGTCGTTCATCTTATCTCTAGCTTCGTTGTGGTGGTTGTGGTATGTTCTAATTTTATTTTCCTTACTTTGATTTAGTGTAAGGGTTAGGGTTTGAGTAAATGATGAACACAAAACCCATTATTGGTGATTTTGGGTGTTCTTGGGTAAAATTGAGTCTTGAATACTAATTGGTGACTAGTCTAGGGTTTCAAAGTATTAAATGATGTTTATGAACCCTAATTGGTGAGTTAATTGCTAACACACCTAGTTATTTAGTAAATGGGTGTTGGTTAGTTAGTGGATGACCCGAAATGGGTGTGTTGTCTTAAAATGGTTATTTGGGTAATAAATTGACCTAGTTTGGAAAGATGGGTATGAATTACCTTAATTATGTATTAGTTGGTGTTGTTGGACCTTAATCACTAGCTTTAAAGTGATTAGTGGTGGTCTTGACTTTAATTGGGCGGTTTTGGTATAAATGGGCGATTTAATACATTAAGTCATTAAATGCTCATGTGTAAGTGTTAGTATTGAGTCCACTTAGCTTGTGTGTTGATCAAGTACTTATTATATTAGGTACTTTGCTTTGAAGCTTGTGGAGGTTGAAATCGTCATCTAATTGTTAAGGTGAGTGGAATAATTATATGTGTAGGTATATAATGTATCTATTTGTTGTAGCGTGAAATGTGTAGTGTCGAGGTGCTAAGACACCATGTTTCACGTGAAGAGTGTAGCATCGAGGTGTTAAGATGCCACTCGGGTGTAGCATCGAGGTGTTAAGATGCCACCTAGGAGTGTAGTGTCGAGGTGTTAAGACACCTCTCCGTAAAATAATGAGTGTTGCATTGAGGTGTTAAGATGCCACTCGGGGTGATGTGCCGAGGTGTTAAGGTGCCACCCTAGGGGTTAGTGGTGCGAGGTGTTAAGTTCCCTAACGGATGTTATGAACACCGATGGCGTTTTCGCGAGCGCCGTTCCCTTGTACTATTGGTCGACCATGGTTACTTGTGTTGTAAGCATATTATATCATTTCGAGTTATATTATTATGCGGTTGTTGCTAGCTTGTGGTATTGGAGATTATAGCTTGTTAATGTGACGATAAGCTAATTGTGTTGCTAGCATGTTTGCGGTTTGTGTAAGTGTATGCAAGTAGGTATAATTATATATGTATTCGTATAATTATTACATTCACTAAGCTTTGCTTACCCTATCGTTGTTTACCATTTTATAGGTTCGGTTTTGGACAAGGGTAAGGGCATCGTATTGGACTAGAGATCCCGCTTGATGCTAGGGGATGCTTTTGGCTTTAGTAGCTCTTGGAGTTTGACCGGTAGTTGGGTAGTTTAATCCCAAACGCCATGCTCATTGTGTAGTTTGGAACTTAAACTTTTTGGTGGTCGAAACTCTAAACTTGTATTAAACTTGTATTTTGGGTCGTGTGGGCCCCGCTTGTAAAACATCATTTTTATGTTTGATTCGTGTTAGTTTTACATATATGAGTTTGTTGTGAAAAGCGTTCGGTCTAAAAGTGTCGGGAAGTCGAAGATCTTTTCGCGAAAAATGGACATTTTGATCAGAACTGTCTCAGGCCTTGTGCGCGCCGCGCATAGGCAGTGGTGCGCGCCGCGCACCCTCCAGATCAGTTTTAAATTTTTTTTTATTCCGCGTTTTTGGTTGGTTAACGGGTTGGGTTGTTACAAGTGGTATCAGAGCATGGTCTAAGGGATTTAGGTGACTTGAGATAGGCGCCTAGACTTAGACTTTTTGTGTGCGCGTTTATGCGGGACTTGTAGGACTTTGGGTCGGATCGGGATTGGTTTGTGCATAGGTTTATGTAAACTAATCATGTGCTATTTGTTATATATGTTTAGCGGGCATCGAGCGAGATGGACGTTGTACTAGCAAGTTAATGCGACGTGCTCGCGTAACAACGATTAGCTACCATTGTTACGGGTGTAAATCGTGTCAAACAAGTAATGTACGACGATTGTTGAGCGAGATGGAGTAGTGTGGTGTATATGTATGTATATATGTAATCTGTCCTTCCGTTTTGTGGTTTAACCTAATTCGTTTTATAGAATGAAGACGAGAAACGGTCCCGATCATGATAACGGAAGTACAAGCGAGGACGCCGAGTTCTCAACCAATGTCGAGGCCGTCTTTAAGAAGTTGAAAGCGGATTTTCTTGCGGACGTTCGAAAGGTCTTTCAAGATTCGGTTGATGAGCAAATAACCGATCTAATTAATGAACGAATGAAGGCCACTATCGAAGAGGCCCTTGACGCTAGGAATATCTATCCTCGCGGTGAAGGAGGCGAAGGAAGGCGGGACTTCCACTACAAGAACATCAAGGATGCTCAACCCCCGATGTTTAATGGGGTGCGAGATCCCTTGAAAAGTACATGTTGGATCTCCGATATTGAGGGAGCTTTTCGTACCGCGGAATGTCCTCCCGAAAAGAAGACGAGGTATGGTTCTAGCATGTTACGCGAAGAAGCTAAGTTGTGGTGGGACGATAAAATCAACTTGTTTGGTGAAGAACAATGTATGGGTTTGACTTGGGAAGACTTCAAGAAAGAGTTTTTCAAAGAATACCGAACTTCTTCCGACCTCGATAGAATTCGGGACGAGTTGCACCATTTGCAACAAGGTTCCATGGATTTGGTTACCCTCAAGTCTACATTCTTGGAAAAGACTCGTTTTTGCCCGGAATATGTTGGTGATGATCATAAGCTCATGAAGGATTTCTACCGTACTTTGAATGATGAGTATAAGGGGAAGATTAGTCGGGGTATGGCTAAGACTTTTGATGAATTGTTTGAGTTGGCTCGGGGTTTTGAGCCGGAGGTTCCAAAAAAGAGTGATTTCATGTTTTCCAAAAGAAAGTTTGAAGGTTTTAGTTACTCTAACGCCTCAAGCAAGAAGAGCAAGAGCAAGAGGGGGGCCGAAAGTGTCAATAGTGCAAAGAAGGGCACTGCCGGTGGTTTTTCTTATACGTGCTACAATTGTGGGCAACCGGGTCATATGGCTCGTGAGTGTCCGAAACCATCTTCCGAAAACAAGGTCACTTGTTTTAATTGCGGCAAAGAGGGGCATAAGAAGCCGGAGTGTCCCGACTTGCGAAACGACAATGTGAAGCGGTTAGAGAGGGCGGCGGGTACGGCTAGGGGTCGCAACTATTTGATGACCAATGATGAAGCCAAACAATCGCACGAAGTTGTCTCAGGTACTTACATGGTTAATTCTAATCCGGCAAGGATTCTTTTCGATAGCGGTGCAAATTTGTCGTTTGTGTCTCCTAAATTCATGCCTAAACTTAATAGACCGTTAGCTAAGTTAAGTCGTCCGATAGAAGTCGAAATAGCGGACGGCAAGACGGTGCTAGTGGTTGATGTGTGTGAAAATTGTGATATTGTTTTTGGTGCCGAAACCTTTAAAATTGATCTTATTCCAATGACCTTGGGCGACTTTGATATTGTCGTTGGTATGGATTGGCTCGATCATTATAGAGCCGATATTGCATGCCATGATAAGTTTATTCGTGTGAAGACCCTAAGTGGGGGAGAGTTAATTATTCATGGTGATAAGCGAAGGAGACCGGTGCCGATATACACTTTTGCACGGGCACGTCGTTTTGTTGTTAGTGGTGGCATGGCTTTCCTTGCTCATGTTGTTGATACTCGTAATGAGCCACCACCTATTCGTGAAATTCCGGTTGTTAGTAAATTCGAAGACATTTTTCCGGACGAATTACCGGGTGTTCCGGCGGAAAGACAAGTTGAGTTTCGTACTGAGTTGGTTCCGGGAGCTACTCCCATTGCTAAAACTCCTTATCGTTTAGCACCAACGGAAATGCAAGAGTTGTTAAATCAAACCCAAGAGTTGCTCGAGAAGGGTTTTATTCGACCGAGTGCTTCGCCATGGGGCGCTCCAGTGTTATTTGTGAAGAAGAAAGATGGTAGTATGCGTATGTGCATTGATTACCGTGAGTTGAATAAAGTGACGATCAAGAATCGTTATCCATTACCTAGGATTGACGATTTATTTGATCAACTTCAAGGTGCAACGTATTTCTCTAAGATCGACCTACGGTCCGGCTATCACCAAATGCGGGTTCGTGAGGAAGACATAGAGAAAATGGCTTTTCGAACGCGTTACGGGCATTATGAGTTTGTAGTGATGCCTTTCGGTCTTACGAATGCACCGGCGGCATTCATGGATCTTATGAACCGAGTGTGCCAACCTATGTTGGACAAGTCAGTAATAGTGTTCATTGACGACATACTAGTCTACTCGAAAAGTATGAACGAACATGAACATCATTTGCGTGAAGTATTGAAGACGCTACGAAAGGAGAAGTTTTATGCAAAGTTCTCCAAATGTGAATTTTGGCTAAGGGAAGTTCAATTCCTTGGTCATATTGTGAACGAAAACGGTATTCAAGTAGATCCGGGGAAGATCGAGACGGTGAAGAGTTGGGGACGACCGACTACGCCTACGGAAATCCGAAGTTTTCTCGGATTGGCCGGTTATTATCGTCGGTTTATCCAAGATTTTTCTAAGATCGCTTCTTCGTTGACGAAATTGACAAGGAAGAATGCGAGATTTGTTTGGGAGAACGAGCAAGAAATTGCTTTTCAATTGTTAAAAGAGAAATTGTGTCAAGCTCCGGTGTTAGTGTTACCGGAAGGTGTTGAAGACATGGTGGTTTATTGTGATGCTTCCTTAAATGGTCTCGGGTGTGTTCTAATGCAAAGAGGTAAAGTCATCGCTTATGCCTCTCGACAATTAAAGGAACATGAAACGAGGTATCCGACTCATGATCTTGAGTTGGCGGCGGTTGTGCATGCGTTGAAAATTTGGCGCCATTACTTGTATGGTGTCAAGTTTACGATTTATTCGGATCATAAGAGTTTGAAACATCTCTTTAATCAACGAGATTTGAATTATCGCCAACGTAGGTGGATGGATGTGGTGAAAGACTACGATTGTGAAATACTTTATCATCCGGGTAAGGCGAATGTGGTCGCGGATGCGTTGAGTCGAAAGAGTCAACATCCGACGATAAAAGTGGGGTCGTTACGTTTGATTATTACCAAAGATTTTCTTGAAAAGCTTGGTGAGATTCAAATAGAGGCTTATGTTCACAACAAGCATACGGAGCGAATCGTGGGCCAATCGGAGTTTATTACTATGGGTCCGCGTGGTTTGTTGTCTTTTCAAGGAAGGGTGTGGGTGCCTAAGATGGGTGATTACCGACGAGTGCTACTTGATGAAGCACATAAGTCAAAATATTCCATTCATCCTGGCGCGACGAAAATGTATCTTGACTTGAAGAAAGATTATTGGTGGCCGGGCATGAAACGTGATGTTGTGAAGTATGTTGAGCAATGCGTCACGTGTTTGCAAGTAAAAGCCGAACACCAAAAGCCGTATGGTAAATTGCAACCGTTAGAAATTCCGAAATGGAAATGGGAGCACATTACCATGGATTTCATAACAAAGTTACCTAAGACGGCGAGAACCCAATTTGATACGATTTGGGTTATAGTTGACCGATTGACAAAAAGCGCTTTGTTTCTTCCCATTAAAGAAGCGATATCGTCGGAGACCTTGGCTAAGTTGTTTATCAAGGAAGTGGTCTCTCGACATGGGGTTCCTATATCTATTATTTTGGATCGAGATACCCGTTTTACATCTCGGTTTTGGGAAAAGTTTCATGAAGATATGGGCACGCAATTGAAGTTGAGCACGGCGTATCATCCTCAAACGGACGGTCAAACCGAACGTACGAATCAAACTTTGGAAGATATGTTACGGGCGTGCATTATTGACTTCGGTGGTAGTTGGGATGAGCATTTGCCTTTGGTGGAATTCTCGTACAATAATAGTTATCATACTAGTATCGGGATGCCACCTTATGAGATGCTATATGGGCGGAGGTGTCGAACTCCCATTTGTTGGGGAGAAGTGGGTCAAAGAGAAATCGGGAGTACCGAATTGGTTTTAGAGACGAATAACAAGATTGATATTATTCGGGAACATTTGAGAAAGGCTCAAGATAGACAAAAGTCGTATGCCGACAAACGTAGACGAACGATCGAATTTCAAGAAGGCGATATGGTGATGCTTAAGGTTTCGCCATGGAAGGGTATTATTCGATTTCGAAAACGGGGAAAGTTAGCTCCTCGGTTTATTGGTCCCTTTAAAGTTTTAGCTCGTGTTGGTGAAGTCGCGTATCGTTTGGAATTACCCGAAGAGCTTGCGGGGATTCATAATACATTTCATGTTTCCCATCTCCGTAAGTGTCTTGCGGATGATTCATCATGGGTGCCGTTAGACGAAATTGAGCTAAACAATAAGTTAGAGTATATTGAGGAGCCGATTGCCATACTCGATGAGAAGGTCAAAAGGTTGAGGCATAAAGAGGTTAGGACTTTTAAAGTTCAATGGCGTCGTAGTAAGGGTTCCGAGTTTACTTGGGAGCCCGAAGAATTCGTGTTGGTTTATCTTCCCTCTTGTCATGCGGCTTGGATTGCGAGGACGCAATCCGAATAAGTGGGGGAGAGTTATAAGACCCTAATCAGTTTGTACAGCAGTGTAAATATGTTACATAGAGTGTGGGTGATGTTGTGCAGTTAAACAGAAGTCACTGAGTGAGCTGAGCCTAGTGCGCGCCGCGCACACTAAAGGGAGCGCGCCGCTCACCCCTTACTGTAGCCGGGTTCCAGCTTTTTAAATCAGATATTTTGATGGGCATTTTGGTAAATTCACTTATGGACGGGTTAGAGACAGATAGGTCAGTTTGTGGAGCACCATTACTCCATAATCAACAACCTTATCACTTTAACTTTGATTTTTGAGAGAGAAAGCTTAAATCCAAGAGGAAGGAGCTTGTTTTGGGTTAAAGTTCAAGCATTAAAGTCGTTCATCTTATCTCTAGCTTCGTTGTGGTGGTTGTGGTATGTTCTAATTTTATTTTCCTTACTTTGATTTAGTGTAAGGGTTAGGGTTTGAGTAAATGATGAACACAAAACCCATTATTGGTGATTTTGGGTGTTCTTAGGTAAAATTGAGTCTTGAATACTAATTGGTGACTAGTCTAGGGTTTCAAAGTATTAAATGATGTTTATGAACCCTAATTGGTGAGTTAATTGCTAACACACTGATGTTATGCGAGGTGTATATAAAATAGTTATTAATTTTAGCAGGAAATACTATTAAATACGATACAATTTTACACAAGATATTTATTTATTTATAGAATGGATATACTTAAACCTTGCTACAACACTTATAGGCAGTGTACCTAATCGTACAGTAGTGTAGTTTTTAGTAAGTCCGGTTCGTTCCACAGGGAAATCTTTAAACAAAGCTCAACGCTATATTAGTTTACTTTTATTAAAAATACAAATATATATATAAGTAATATTATTATTATAAAGGGGGGTTTTTACCGTTTAATGACCGGTTTGTCGATTTTAAGACTTTAGTCGCAGTTAAAACCTAATGTAAAATATAAAATAAATACAAGACTTAAATTAAAGCGTAAAGTAAATAACGATAATGAAATTGCGAATAATAAAAGTGCGATAAAATAAACTTACGATAATTAAAAAGTACGATAATTAAAAGTGCGATTAAATAACAATAAATAAAAGTGCGATAATTAGAAGTGCAATTAAATATAAAATAAAGGAAATTAAATATGAAATAAAAGAATTATGCTTATTTAAACTTCCGTAATCATGATGATTGACGTGTTGATTTTAGTTTTATGCCCATGGGTTAATTGTCCTTTGTCCTGGATTATTTAATATGTCCGTCTGGTTTTTGTCCATAACAGTCCATCAGTCATAAATATAAAGTGCGAGTGTCCTCATCAAATTATTCTTATACCCGAAGTTAAATATTCCAACTAATTGGGGATTCGAATTGTAACAAGGTTTTAATACTTTGTTTAATGAATACACCAGGTTATCGACTGCGTGTAAACCAAGGTTTTACTACTTTGTTAACAATTACACCAATTACCCTTGAATGTAATTTCACCCCTGTTTTAATTATTCTAGTGGCTATTAATCCATTCCCGTGTCCGGTTAAATGAACGATTATTCGTACATATAAATACCCCGCCCATCGTGTCCGATCGAGTGTATATGGTAATTTATAGGGACGCCCAATTGTAAATCTTTATATTAACATTAACAAACTATCATTTAGTTAAACAAATATAAAGCCCATTAATAGCCCATAGTCTAATTTCCACAAGTGTCGTTCTTTTGTCCAAACCCCAATTATGGTACAAAGCCCAATTACCCAATTTTAGTAATTAGCCCAACATCATGATTACTTCGTTTTAAATAAGCATAATAATAACTTAGCTACGAGACATTAATGTAAAAAGGTTGAACATAACTTACAATGATTAAAAATAGCGTAGCGTTACACGGACAGAATTTCGACTTACACCCTTACAATATTCGCTAACATACCCTTATTATTAGAATTATAATTAAAATTAAAATATAAATTATAAATATAAATATAAATTTTACGTATGAATGAGGGAGAAAAAGATGATGAATTTTGATCAGAATTCGGTTTGCTTTATAGCCAGAGTCGAAATTTGGGGCTCCGCGACTCGCGGTGATTTTGGCCTTCAAACTCCGCGAGTCGCGGAGGTTACTTTTACAGCTCAGTCCTTGGAGTTTTTCTCTGCCGACGGTTTTTTATTTATAAATATAATATATATATAATTAATATAATTAATTATATATTATATTATATTTATATACATAGTTAACTTGTAATTTTTAGTCCGTTGCGTCGAGCGTTAAGAGTTGACTCTGGTCCCGGTTCCGGATTTTCGAACGTCCTCGCGTACAATTTAATATCTTGTACTTTGCGTTTTGAATCTTGTACTTTTGTAATTTCGAGACGTTTCTTATCAATAATTGGAACCTTTTTGATAGTCTTTTGTACTTTTGAGCTTTTTGGTCGTTTGCGTCTTCAATTCGTCGAATCTGTCTTTTGTCTTCACCTTTTATTATTTAAACGAATATCACTTGTAAATAGAACAATTGCAAATAAAAGCTTGTCTTTCTTGAGGAATAATGCTATGAAATATATATTCGTTTTTAGCATTATCAAATATTCCCACACTTGAGCGTTGCTTGTCCTCAAGCAATATCGTCTTGAAATATTAGAATCACTTCATTATTCTTCACACTTTGTACATCAGTGATTTCTATACGGCGGTATAAACAATGGTAGTAACGATATGGTTTACAGTCCCACATGACTATAAAAATTTAGATCCATTAAGGAAATTGGATCTTTATGAAAACATTTGATCTTTTGAAAATTAAATCTAGTTTTTACCCTAGATAAGTTTTCCGGGATAACCCTTTACCGGTGTTTGCAAAATATTTTTGTGGGTTTGGTAGGTTTCAGATTTGAAAATTTTAGATCAAAACTTATGGTTTTGTGTCACCCACTTGCTAACCTTGTATTAGGAAAGCAACACGTCCAGTTTACTTGTTCCGTATATTACCTTTCGGCAAACTACCGTCCGGTTGTAAAGGAAAGCGTTGAACAAGCAACTGTTAAGGCAATGTCCCGTGACATGCTTTTGATTATGGTCTATAACGTGTCGGTCGCAATTACTATCCTTGGTAGGAGCAATAGTAAAGCTCACCCTTATAATTTTTTGGCCTGGCACAAGGTCCTGTCTTTGACCATGCTATGCAACCACCGTTCTTACGGTTGACACCCGATTTAGTTCAGGTGACCTAATGAATTCCAGGTGAATTCCTAGGATTTTACGTTCAATGGTAATGAACGCATTGAAAATAGGGTTTTCAGAAAACAAATCGGTTTATAATTTTGATCAAAATATTTTCTCGTTCAAGCTCGAGTTTAGATATCATTGAATTCCATGAGTTTGAATTCTCAATCTTTAAGGTCAATCTCTAGGATTGAGTAATATCAGTCTTAAAAGCTGATTTTTAATCTTTAAGGAGATTATCCTTTCTGGGGATCTGATTCATTAGTCTTATCCAGCTAATTTGCATGGTGCCCCCCCCATCGTACGAGATAAATCCTTCTCATGGTTAGGATAAATCTGACCACTTGGCGACCCTGTTTAATGCTGAGGTCCGTGGATTTCCTGCTGATTTTAGTGATGAATTTTCTAGATTTTTCGTCAACCTACAGCTGGTCTGGACGACAACTTCATGACCTAAATCAAGAAGCGCGTTTCTTTTTCGGAAGACTTTACTTCCTTTTAATGATGGAATTGATTCATCGTGTAGATCCATCTCTTCTTTTCTTTCATTGGGTAAAATAGTTTAGTTTAGTTCAAAGCAAAAGTATTTTCAGTTATTTGTTACAGATATATGTGACATATGTTTAAAATAACTTGGTAAATTTTCCCACACTTGGCTTTTATTTTCCTTTTTATCGTCCTCTATTCCATTTTAAATGAATTTTAACATTTTAGTTTGTTTCTCAATTTATGTCCTTTCCGAGGTAACAATAATTTCGGTGTTAAAACCTAGTTTTATCGTTCATAAATATGTATAAACATGATTTTGAATTCATTTAATTGAAAATTTTGAAAAATTTTACTAGAATTGGGTAGTCAGTATATAAGACCAGGGCTGTTCTTTATTATCAGAGAGCACTAGATTCTAATACAACTACTGCTTTACTAGTATTTTTAAATGGTAACCAAGTGTTTAAGATAAAAATTTTAAAATCCGAAAGAATTTAACCCCTTCCCACACTTAAGATCTTGCAATGCCCTCATTTGCAAGAAATCAGTAACAATTTAAATTATTGAGGGTGATTAGTGTGAAAATGATTAAATTTTACCAAAGTTTCCAAATATATTGGCGTTTGTTTGCTGAATGATAAATGGTGCACATCATTTGTTCATTCCGTCTTGTTTTTATTTCACATATATTTTGCATCTTGTCGTCAAAATTAGTTGCTTTTGCTGAACTTAATGCCAGTCTTTGAAAATGCGTTGTTTTACCCTGTTGTGTACATAAGATAAACTGCAAACATATATACATATTTTTGAAGTTTGGTATATTACCCCACATTCAAAAATTATTAAAATTTAAGAATAAAAGTTAGATAATTAATGATTACAATATTAATAAAAGTATTAAACGTATCAATAATTACAAATTACAAAATAAAATAAAAAATAAGTATACTAAGGATGATATTGGTACCAATAGGGGTTCCAGGCATAACCATAAGTGCTATAGAATGCTTCGGCAGGATCATACGTAGGATATGGTGGCTGCATCTCTATAGATCAAGGAGGGAAGATGGGTTTCGGTGTAGGAATATAGTTTCTACCTATATGTTGGCAATGAGCTATGATTTGGTTCTGATGAACTTGCCAATCTTCAAATGCTCTCTGTCTAGCATTTTCGTATTCCTGAGAAGCTATAAACCTATGCATTTCTTGCATCTCATTCCCCCCTCCTACATTACCTTGCTGCTGGTTTCTCTCCACCTGTGGATGTCTACCATGGTATCGTACTGCGGCGTTATTTCGCCTCTTCAAAACTTTCGCACCATGGTATACATTTAAACCTATAGTATCGCGGGGTTCCGGCTCTTCTACTAATAATCCCCCCCGACTTATATCCACACCGAGATATTCACCAATCAAAGTAATAAAAATTCCACCTCCTATTATGCTATGTGGTCGCATCCCCCGAACCATAGCTGATAAATAATAACCCACACAATATGGTATACTTACAGCGCTTTGTGGGTCTCGAATACACATATGGTAAAACAAATCCTGTTCATTTACTTTTTCCTTGTTCTTACCCCTTTGTGTAATCGAATTAGCTAAAAACCTATGTATCACTCTTAATTCGGCTCTATCTATATCCAAATAAGAGTAATTTCCCCCTTTGAAACGGTGATGGCTTGTCATTTGACTCCACACACCGTGTGTATCAAAATTCTCATCTATCTTTCTACCGTTTAGTATCAATCCTCTACAATCGGCAGACGCTAACTCCTCAGGCGTATATATACGTAAAGCCTGAGCCATGTCCAGTAAAGACATGTGGCGCATCGAACCGCCTAACAAAAATCTAATAAAAGAACGATCGGTTAAACTAGCTACCCGATCATTCAACTCTATACTACATAACAATTCTTCACACCATACTTTATATACAGGTCTGCGTATGGTGAATAAACATATCCAGTCATTAAAAGAAGAATTACCATACCTCTTTACAAGTAATTTCCTAATTGGCCCGGCCAATTCTACAGCTTCTAAGGGTCCCCATTCTATGACCCTCGGTACCTCAACAATCTTAGAATGAAGAGTATGCAAACCCCGTTGATATTTTGGATAATCTATCCAAAGTCTGTCAAATCTCAGGTTCGGGTGCAACTCTTCCAAGTGCATATCGGAAAAGGTCATGACTGGATGAGGTATATCCTGCTTGTAGTAGTTATCTACCTCCTGTTGTTCCAAATTCTCAGCAGGAGCATTGCGGGCTTGGGATGAAGATTCACCCCTTTCATTCTGCAAAACACATCAAACACAATTTTTGTGCATCCAAATATGCATTAGTGTCAGCAAAATCATCAATCAAAATAATTACAATGACATTATCAATTTATATCAAACTTAAGCTTATTTTCACATTTTTATCAAATCTACACTTTTTCAAATAAGCATATACGAAAATTTTCGCCAAGTTCATAAGCATTCAACTCAAATAACATGTCAAAATAATCATTACTAGCAATTAAACAAGTCTCAAATGGCATTATTTTTCAAAAATCAAGTTTATGAATTTTAGACTTGAAAAAGTCCACTTTAATTCTCAAAATCATGTTTAGGCTCAAAGTTTGGATCATTTAACTACCTAGACATGTTACACTACTCAATTTAGCAACAATTCATGACAAAAATCGGCCATAACCTGTTTATATCAAAAAGCCCCAAATTTGCTCAAGAACACAAACCCTAGATTACTCAAAATTTGAAGTTTAAGGCTTCTAATCATGTTAAACAGCATCAATCTAGGTTATACAAGCATAATACATAAACAATTTAAGTCTAATTACACTAAAAAGCATCAAAATCAAATTGGGGAAAAATTTGCTCAAGAACACCAAATTTCGGATTAAATGGTGTTTAGGTGTAGAAATTTACCGTTTTTCTTGAGTAATTCTTAGATAGCATCCTTCTCAACATGATTTTAGCAAAAAATTTGGTGATTAACGGTTAAAAATTGAGATTTTTGGGGGTGTTTTTCGGGTTTTTCGCAGCTATTTTCGCTGTTATTTTTCGCAGTGTTTGAGTTGTGTGGTGCACTGATCGTTCAGCTCTTTTTATTTTTTTTCTGATTTTCGGTCCCTCCGCGAGTCGCGGCGAAATGCACTCCAAACTCCGCGACTCGCGGAGTTTGGTATTTTTTTTTTTTTTTATAATCATTAACTTATTAAAACAATTAAGTAATTAATTTTAAAATTTTGTTTCCCTTGTTATTTAGGACGAGGTCGTTTCGGATCGATGTCCTAGTCCGTCTCTCGACAAAATTTTAAAATTTGTCTTTTTGTAGCGATTGTTTTAAAAGCTAAGATTTTTGGGTTTTTTAAATGTTTTTGGCATACTTTAAATCAATAAGATTAAAAATAATGATAATAAAAGTTCTCGTCCCTCCCTTGGGTAAAGCAATTTCGGTTCAAAGACCTAGTCTTCAACTTACGACGAATTTTAAAAATCATATTCTTAACTTAATGAGATAAAGTAAATTTTTGTTTTTAAATTCACACAACTTAAATATAAAATTCAAAATTATTATTAAAAATTCACACCAAACTTAAAATTTAAAATGCATAAAATTAAAAATTAATATTTTAAAAATTAAAAATTCATACCAAACTTAATTTAAAAAATTATAAATTCATACTAAACTTATATTAATTTTTCAAATATTTACAATTTTAAATATATTATTTTTATAAAGTTTACAATATTAATTTAAGATTTAAATATTAATTTTAAAAACATGGTAAAAATAAAATTAAAAATCTTTTTGTCTTTTTATCCCACTTTAATCAATCAAATATTATCAAAAATATGCGCCCCTCTTTTCGGTAAAGTAATTTCGGTTCCAAGACCTAATTTAACTCATGACGAATTTTTGAAATATTTTGGGTTGATTGTTTAAAGATATTTATACCTTAAGAATAAACGTTAAATTTCGCAGTGATGTAATAAATTTTTGAATGATATCAATAATTTCGGTCGCCAAACCTAATTTTATTCAATACCAATTTAATACTTTTTAGCGAACAAATTAGCGTTTATTATCAAAAGGTTAAAAATAAAAATAAAAATAAAAACTGTACAGACATACATGTGAAATAGATTTCTTAGTTATATGATCTATCCCATTCATAAGATAGTCGGTTTAATTGGTTTTCCATGGCTACATAGGCGTAACCTCGAGCATTCAGTATCTTTTCTTCTAAACATATGAACGGTCCGTCTCTGCATAAAGTAACAAATTCGGTATTTGAATAGGTTTGATTATTTGAACATTTACCTCCATGTGACCATTTTCCGCATTTGTGACATATTTCTAGGTGTCGTGCTCTTCTTTTCGCTGCGGATTTTGATTTTCCTTTACCAAATTGTAACTTATTATCTTCGCATCTGGATTCTTTTCTAACTCCGTCCATTCTTTCTCTGATTACTGATACTATTTCACTCGGTAGTATGTCATTATTTCTTTTAGTGATCAAAGCGTGTAGCATTAGACCATGGTTTAGTTCACAGGCAGTCTTCATTTTGTAAAAACCTAAAAAAAATAAAAATTCAGAATGGGGGGAGAAGACTAGTTCTTTAGGGTCTGCTAGGGAAAGACCATTCGGGTTCCATTTTCGAGAACTACACGAAAACAGACAATCTAACTCTAACAGAAATACATATTATCCTTTAAAGACTTGATTCTCCCCACACTTAGTTAGCTGTGGTATCGAAATTATGATTAACTTCATTGTCGACTTCCATCGGACCATGTATGTAATGTTTAACTCTGTGACCATTAACTTTAAATTCAATCCCATTTGAATTTATCAATTCTATCGTTCCGTATGGGAAAACTCTTTTGACTATGAATGGTCCAGACCATCTTGATTTCAATTTTCCAGGAAATAGCTTGAATCGTGAATTGAAAAGAAGAACTCTGTCTCCTTCTTTAAATTCTTTTGAACTTCTGATTCTTTTATCATGCCATTTCTTCGTTCTTTCTTTATAGATTAACGAATTTTCGTATGCTTCATGTCTTAATTCTTCTAATTCGTTTAGTTGACTTAATCGTAGACGTCCAGCTTCATGTAAATCAAGATTACATGTTTTCAAAGCCCAAAATGCTTTGTGTTCAATTTCTACTGGAAGATGACATGCTTTTCCATAAACAAGTCTAAAAGGTGTGGTTCCAATTGGAGTTTTGTAGGCTGTTCTAAAAGCCCAGAGTGCATCCTCCAATTTAATGGACCATTCCTTCGAATTTGATCCTACGGTTTTCTCTAGAATACGTTTTAAAGCTCGGTTGGTATTTTCAACTTGTCCACTTGTTTGTGGATGATATGCGGTGGAGATTTTATGAGTTACTCCATATCTTTTAAGAACTTTCTCAAGTTGATTATTACAGAAATGAGTACCCCGATCACTTATTAAAGCTTTCGGTGTTCCAAACCTTGCAAAAAGACGTTTTAAAAAGTTGACTACAACTCGTGCATCGTTAGTTGGGAGAGCTTGTGCTTCCGCCCATTTAGATACATAATCAATGGCTACGAGTATATATAGATTATTATGAGATTTTGGAAATGGACCCATAAAGTCAATACCCCAAATGTCAAATACTTCACATACTTGGATGACATTTTGTGGCATTTCATCACGTTGACTTATTTTTCCGGCCCTTTGACATGCATCACAGGATTTGCAAAGAAGGTGTGCGTCTTTGTAAATTGTTGGCCAATAGAATCCAGCATCATAAACTTTTCTTGCTGTTAGTTGAGGCCCATAATGCCCTCCTGTTGGTCCTGTGTGACAATGGTTTAAAATTTTACTAGCTTCATCTCCAAATACACATCGGCGTATTATTCCATCGGGACAACTTTTAAACAGATGTGGATCTTTCCAGAAATAGTGTTTTATATCACTGAATAATTTCTTTCGTCTTTGGTACGATAATCCTTTTTCAAGGAATCCACAAACTAAGTAGTTTGCATAGTCTGCAAACCATGGGATTTCTTTATAATCTATCTTCAATAGATATTCATCAGGAAAGTTGTCTTGTATGGCTGATTCATTTAGAACTTCTAATTCGGGATTTTCAAGACGAGAAAGATGATCAGCGGCGAGATTTTCTGCTCCTCTTTTATCTCGGATTTCAATATCAAACTCTTGTAAGAGTAAGATCCAACGGATTAATCTTGGTTTAGCATCTTGTTTTGAAAATAGGTATCTAAGAGCAGAATGGTCTGTATAGACCACCGTTTTTGCTAGAACGAGATATGATCGAAATTTGTCAAAAGCAAAGACAATAGCAAGGAGTTCTTTTTCCGTAGTTGTATAGTTTGTTTGTGCTCCTTGTAATGTCTTACTAGCATAATATATAGGTTGAAATCGTTTTTCAATCCTTTGTCCTAAAACGGCTCCCATTGCAAAATCACTTGCATCGCACATTAGTTCAAATGGTAGATTCCAATTTGGTGTTATCATGATTGGTGCATTAGTGAGTTTCTCTTTAAGAATATTAAAAGATTTGATACACTCATCTGAAAAGATGAATGGAGCATCCTTTTCTAGGAGTTTATTCATAGGAGTGGCAATTTTAGAAAAATCTTTTATAAAACGTCGGTAAAAACCGGCATGCCCTAGAAAACTCCTAACTCCTCTAACATTGGTGGGATGTGGAAGTTTAGCAATTACATCTACTTTAGCTCTATCCACTTCAATTCCTTCTTTTGAAATTTTATGTCCAAGAACGATGCCTTCTTTAACCATGAAATGGCATTTCTCCCAATTAAGTACTAGATTTGATTTTTCGCATCTAATTAGCATTCGTTCCAGATTAACTAGACATGATTTAAATGTATCACCGAAGACTGAAAAGTCATCCATGAATACTTCCATGCATTCTTCTATCATGTCGTGAAAAATCGCCATCATACACCTTTGAAAGGTTGCAGGGGCGTTACAAAGTCCAAATGGCATGCGTTTGTAAGCAAAAGTACCATAAGGGCACGTGAATGTGGTTTTCTCTTGGTCCTCGGGTGCTATTGGAATTTGAAAATATCCGGAAAATCCATCTAGAAAACAATAGTAACTATTTCCGGCTAATCTTTCCAACATTTGATCTATGAAAGGTAAGGGAAAGTGATCTTTTCTGGTGGCGTCATTTAATTTTCTATAATCAATACATACACGCCATCCTGTTACAGTCCTAGTAGGAATAAGCTCATTTTTCTCATTTGTAATGACAGTCATGCCACCCTTCTTAGGTACGCATTGAACTGGGCTTACCCATGGACTATCAGAAATTGGATATATCAAACCTGCATCTAGCAGTTTAATAATCTCTTTCTTAACTACATCTTGCATATTAGGATTTAGTCTTCGTTGGCGTTGCACATACGTTTTATGACCTTCTTCCATAAGGATTTTATGTGTGCAATACGAAGGACTTATTCCTTTAATATCATGAATCTTCCATGCAATGGCTGGTTTATGAGCTTTCAACACAGAAATGAGTTGTGATTTCTCATTTTCAGTAAGAGAAGACGATATTATTACAGGTAATTCAGATTCACCATGTAAATAAGCGTATTCCAAATGGTTTGGAAGTGGCTTTAACTCTAATTTCGGAGGTTCTTCTATCGATGATTTATATCGATATCTGTCTTCTTCTTTTAGCATTTGAATTTCTTCTGTTGTTGGTTCATATCCATTAGCTATAAGTGTAGCTAACATTTCAGCTTCATCAATTGGTTCATTACCTTCTCCTAAAGAACATTCTCCTGTTCCTTGTAATTCTGGAAATTCTTCTAATAATTCTGCATGTGCATCTATAGTTTGAATATAATAACATGTATCATCTGCAGATTGTGGTTGTTGCATTGCTCTATCAACTGAAAAGGTAACACTCTCATCCTCTATACTTAGGGTCAGTTTCTTACCGAACACGTCTATTATTGCTTTAGCCGTGTTTAAGAATGGTCTTCCTAATATGAGAGGAACTTGAGAATCTTCTTCCATGTCCAGAACAACAAAATCTACTGGAAATACTAAAGTACCAACTTTAACTAGCATGTTCTCCATTATCCCTCTAGGATATTTTATTGATCTATCGGCTAGTTGTATGCTTATTCTGGTTGGTTTCAATTCTCCAAGGTCTAGTTTAGCGTATAGTGAATACGGCATTAGATTTATACTAGCACCTAAGTCTGCCAATGCTTCTATTGAACTAAGACTACCCAGAAAACATGGAATTGTGAAACTTCCTGGATCAGATAGTTTTTCTGGTATCTTATTCAACAGCACTGCTGAACAATTAGCATTCATAGTAACAGCCGAGAGTTCTTCCATTTTCTTTCTATTTGAGATTAGATCTTTCAAGAATTTAGCATATCTAGGCATTCCTGAAATCACATCAATGAAAGGAAGATTTACATTTATCTGTTTAAACATATCCAAGAATTTGGATTGCTCGGCTTCAAGTTTCTCTTTCTTCATTTTACTCGGGTAAGGAAGTGGTGGTTGGTATGGTTTAACATAAGGTTTATCCTTAACTGTGTTATTTTCATTAACCTTTTCAACTACCGGTTCTTTTTCCTTATCTTGATCAGGTTGTGGTTCTTGTGGAGTAGGAATGGTTTCATCAGAAGTTACAGGTATTTCAGGTGGTTTAAGTGTTGTACCACTTCTTGTGGTAATAGCTTTAGCTGTTTCATTCCGGGGGTTAGCATTTGTATCACTAGGTAGACTTCCCGGTTTTCTTTCACCTATTAATCTTGCTAGGTTACTTACTTCTTGTTCCAGATTTTGAATAGAAGCTTGTTGATTTCTAAATGCTTGAGCATTTTGTTCATTGGTTTGTTTTTGAGATGTGAAAAACTGCGTTTGAGTTTCAACTAGCTTCGTCATCATATCTTCTAAATTCGGCTTTTTATCATCGGTTTGTTGTGGTGGTTTGTTTTGAAAATTAGGTCTTTGCTGATTGTAAGTATTATTGGATACTTGTTGATTGCTAGGACCTTGTTGGTTGTTGTATGGAATATTTCGGTTATAATTCTGGTTTTGATTGTAAATCGGTCTTGGCGGTTGATAATTATTCTGATAATTATTTCCAGGCCTTTGGTTTATGTATGAAATATTCTCTCTTTGTTCCATTGTTAATTCAATACTGAGACAATCTTTTGTCAAATGTGGTCCTCCACACTGCTCACAACTAATTCGTATTGAGTGAATATCTTTAGTCATCTTTTCCATTCGTCTCTCCACAGCATCTATCTTTGCGGAAATGGAATCTAAGTCATGGCTAGAATCGGCTCTAGCTGCTTTAGATGATCTAATGATATCTTTTTCTTGGTGCCACTCATGTGAGTGGGAAGCAGTGTTATCAATAATTTTGTAAGCATCAGTTTCGGTTTTCTTCATAATAGAACCACCAGCTGCTATATCTATGTCTTTTCTTGTAGTGATGTCGCATCCTTGGTAGAATATTTGTACTATTTGGCAGGTGTCTAAACCATGTTGCGGACATCCTCTTAACAACTTTCCATATCTAGTCCACGCCTCATATAGAGTTTCATTTGGTTTCTGTGTAAACGTAACAATTTCTGCTTGAAGTCTTACGACTTTAGATGCAGGAAAGAATTGTTTAAGAAATTTGTCAACTAAAACATCCCATGTATCAATCGCCCCTTCAGGTAACGATTCCAACCAATCTTTGGCTTCTCCCTTTAAAGTCCAGGGAAATAACATGAGATATATCTGTTCATCCTCCACTTCTCGTATTTTAAATAGTGTGCAGATCCTATTAAAGGTACGTAGATGTTCATTTGGATCTTCCTTCGGCGCACCACTAAATTGGCATTGATTAGTCACCATGTGTAGAATTTGTCCTTTGATTTCATAATCTGGCGCATTAATGTCTGGATGAGTAATTGCGTGACCTTGGCCAGTGCGTTTAGCTCTCATTCGGTCTTCCATACTTAAAGGTTCCAGATTCTCCATAATTGAATTTGTTGAATCGGTATCACTAGATGATTCTGATTTAATGGTTCGTTCCTCAACAATCTCTGTTTGAATGATTGGTGGTTCCGGAGGAAAGTTTAATGGTTCAGGATCTACGAACCGTTCCTGAATATTTTCCGGATTCTCAATTGTGAGGTCGGGTTCAAAAAATGGATTATCGGAAATTTGAACTGAAGTACTTGGTTGACTGGATGACGATTCTAAAGAAAAATCAACGGCTGTTATATTTGCTAAATGTCTTGATCTAGTTACAGGTGGTGAACGTACAAAAGGTGATGAACGTCTTGCTCGGTGCATTCACTGAATATCCTATTAGTTTTTAAAAAGGAAAGAAAAATTATAATAAGTTATCCAATTAATAGACTTTTCTGATTTTGCCCACGTTTCGAATAGCCAAAAGATGCAGCAGAGGGGCAGGATTCGTTTGGTCTCAATATAATTGAGGACTGTTTGGCTCCAATAACCCGATCCACGTACAAATCCAACTATTACTACGAACCAGAAAATTTTGATGTCTATCAATTTAACCACTTAAAATAAATTTTCGTAATTTTAAGAAAGTTTAGATAAGAAGTAGAATAAAAATCTATGTCCTAAAACTAGAATAGCGAGAAATAAGAAAGAAAAAGAGTTCGTCGAAAAAGGTCGAAAAAGAAAAATGGTTGAAAAATAAAAGGTGACGGAAAAATAAAAGAAACTTATAAAAACTTAAAAATACTTGACTAACCTAACCTTATTACTACAACTAACTTAAAATTATAATCGCAAATTGAGATTACTAATTGGAATGATAATTGATACATAGTAAAAGGTCTAAAAATATTAAAGCTTACAAGGAAAAACTAAATCCCAAATAGAAATAACTTAAAAAGAAACTAAAACTTAAAAAGGCGTCGCAAAATTCTAAAGCACCTAAATCTTAGTCTAAAGAAAAAGCACTTAAGGAATTCTACGGCAAAGCCTAAAAATCTAGGAGTAAAAATGACTATAGCAAAAACTAGGTTTAAAAATAAATATGAGCTAAAAATACAAAAGTTATGCTACAACGATTAAAAAGGGACAAAATATAAAAATATACAAAAAGTTGTAAAAATTACAATTTTTATAAAAATATTATTTTTATATTTTTTTATTTAATAAAACTACTAATTTTACAATTTAATAAAACTAATTTAACTAAAATATATAAATAAAAAGTAAAAGTAAAAATAAAACTAATAATAATAATAATAATTAGGGTTAAATAATAATAATAATTAATAATAACCCGTAATTAATGAAGGATTAGGGTTTTTTGTCGCCTGTCAGAAAGGCTCCGTGAGTTGCGGTAATTAATACATTAAACCCCGCGACTCGCGGGGTTCAGAAATTCAGTTGACAGATTTAAATTCGACGCGTTTTCTTTATTTATTTTTTTTTTTCTGTTTTTAATTTTTTTCTATAAATAAAAGATAGTTAATAAAAATTATATTTTTATAAACTAAATTAGAAATAAAGAAACTTATAAAACTTAAATATTTAACAAAATCTTAAAAATACTTATATTTTTGTTTTTCTTTTTATATTTTTGAATATTTAAAACGTATTTTTACAAAAACGAATTTTAATAAAAGTAAACAAAAAATCCCTTTTTTTTTTTTATTAGCGTTGTGCTTCCGGCTTTTAAGATAGTTCCCCGGCAGCGGCGCCAAAAAATACTTGATGTTATGCGAGGTGTATATAAAATAGTTATTAATTTTAGCAGGAAATACTATTAAATACGATACAATTTTACACAAGATATTTATTTATTTATAGAATGGATATACTTAAACCTTGCTACAACACTTATAGGCAGTGTACCTAATCGTACAGTAGTGTAGTTTTTAGTAAGTCCGGTTCGTTCCACAGGGAAATCTTTAAACAAAGCTCAACGCTATATTAGTTTACTTTTATTAAAAATACAAATATATATATAAGTAATATTATTATTATAAAGGGGGGTTTTTACCGTTTAATGACCGGTTTGTCGATTTTAAGACTTTAGTCGCAGTTAAAACCTAATGTAAAATATAAAATAAATACAAGACTTAAATTAAAGCGTAAAGTAAATAACGATAATGAAATTGCGAATAATAAAAGTGCGATAAAATAAACTTACGATAATTAAAAAGTACGATAATTAAAAGTGCGATTAAATAACAATAAATAAAAGTGCGATAATTAGAAGTGCAATTAAATATAAAATAAAGGAAATTAAATATGAAATAAAAGAATTATGCTTATTTAAACTTCCGTAATCATGATGTTTGACGTGTTGATTTTAGTTTTATGCCCATGGGTTAATTGTCCTTTGTCCTGGATTATTTAATATGTCCGTCTGGTTTTTGTCCATAACAGTCCATCAGTCATAAATATAAAGTGCGAGTGTCCTCATCAAATTATTCTTATACCCGAAGTTAAATATTCCAACTAATTGGGGATTCGAATTGTAACAAGGTTTTAATACTTTGTTTAATGAATACACCAGGTTATCGACTGCGTGTAAACCAAGGTTTTACTACTTTGTTAACAATTACACCAATTACCCTTGAATGTAATTTCACCCCTGTTTTAATTATTCTAGTGGCTATTAATCCATTCCCGTGTCCGGTTAAATGAACGATTATTCGTACATATAAATACCCCGCCCATCGTGTCCGATCGAGTGTATATGGTAATTTATAGGGACGCCCAATTGTAAATCTTTATATTAACATTAACAAACTATCATTTAGTTAAACAAATATAAAGCCCATTAATAGTCCATAGTCTAATTTCCACAAGTGTCGTTCTTTTGTCCAAACCCCAATTATGGTACAAAGCCCAATTACCCAATTTTAGTAATTAGCCCAAAATCATGATTACTTCGTTTTAAATAAGCATAATAATAACTTAGCTACGAGACATTAATGTAAAAAGGTTGAACATAACTTACAATGATTAAAAATAGCGTAGCGTTACACGGACAGAATTTCGACTTACACCCTTACAATATTCGCTAACATACCTTTATTATTAGAATTATAATTAAAATTAAAATATAAATTATAAATATAAATATAAATTTTACGTATGAATGAGGGAGAAAAAGATGATGAATTTTGATCAGAATTCGGTTTGCTTTATAGCCAGAGTCGAAATTTGGGGCTCCGCGACTCGCGGTGATTTTGGCCTTCAAACTCCGCGAGTCGCGGAGGTTACTTTTACAGCTCAGTCCTTGGAGTTTTTCTCTGCCGACGGTTTTTTATTTATAAATATAATATATATATAATTAATATAATTAATTATATATTATATTATATTTATATACATAGTTAACTTGTAATTTTTAGTCCGTTGCGTCGAGCGTTAAGAGTTGACTCTGGTCCCGGTTCCGGATTTTCGAACGTCCTCGCGTACAATTTAATATCTTGTACTTTGCGTTTTGAATCTTGTACTTTTGTAATTTCGAGACGTTTCTTATCAATAATTGGAACCTTTTTGATTGTCTTTTGTACTTTTGAGCTTTTTGGTCGTTTGCGTCTTCAATTCGTCGAATCTGTCTTTTGTCTTCACCTTTTATTATTTAAACGAATATCACTTGTAAATAGAACAATTGCAAATAAAAGCTTGTCTTTCTTGAGGAATAATGCTATGAAATATATATTCGTTTTTAGCATTATCACACACCTAGTTATTTAGTAAATGGGTGTTGGTTAGTTAGTGGATGACCCGAAATGGGTGTGTTGTCTTAAAATGGTTATTTGGGTAATAAATTGACCTAGTTTGGAAAGATGGGTATGAATTACCTTAATTATGTATTAGTTGGTGTTGTTGGACCTTAATCACTAGCTTTAAAGTGATTAGTGGTGGTCTTGACTTTAATTGGGCGGTTTTGGTATAAATGGGCGATTTAATACATTAAGTCATTAAATGCTCATGTGTAAGTGTTAGTATTGAGTCCACTTAGCTTGTGTGTTGATCAAGTACTTATTATATTAGGTACTTTGCTTTGAAGCTTGTGGAGGTTGAAATCGTCATCTAATTGTTAAGGTGAGTGGAATAATTATATGTGTAGGTATATAATGTATCTATTTGTTGTAGCGTGAAATGTGTAGTGTCGAGGTGCTAAGACACCATGTTTCACGTGAAGAGTGTAGCATCGAGGTGTTAAGATGCCACTCGGGTGTAGCATCGAGGTGTTAAGATGCCACCTAGGAGTGTAGTGTCGAGGTGTTAAGACACCACTCCGTAAAATAATGAGTGTTGCATCGAGGTGTTAAGATGCCACTCGGGGTGATGTGCCGAGGTGTTAAGGTGCCACCCTAGGGGTTAGTGGTGTGAGGTGTTAAGTGCCCTAACGGATGTTATGAACACCGATGGCGTTTTCGCGAGCGCCGTTCCCTTGTACTATTGGTCGACCATGGTTACTTGTGTTGTAAGCATATTATATCATTTCGAGTTATATTATTATGCGGTTGTTGCTAGCTTGTGGTATTGGAGATTATAGCTTGTTAATGTGACGATAAGCTAATTGTGTTGCTAGCATGTTTGCGGTTTGTGTAAGTGTATGCAAGTAGATATAATTATATATGTATTCGTATAATTATTGCATTCACTAAGCTTTGCTTACCCTCTCGTTGTTTACCATTTTATAGGTTCGGTTTTGGACAAGGGTAAGGGCATCGTATTGGACTAGAGATCCCGCTTGATGCTAGGGGACGCTTTTGGCTTTAGTAGCTCTTGGAGTTTGACCGGTAGTTGGGTAGTTTAATCCCAAACGCCATGCTCATTGTGTAGTTTGGAACTTAAACTTTTTGGTGGTCGAAACTCTAAACTTGTATTAAACTTGTATTTTGGGTCGTGTGGGCCCCGCTTGTAAAACATCATTTTTATGTTTGATTCGTGTTAGTTTTACATATATGAGTTTGTTGTGAAAAGCGTTCGGTCTAAAAGTGTCGGGAAGTCGAAGATCTTTTCGCGAAAAATGGACATTTTGATCAGAACTGTCTCAGGCCTTGTGCGCGCCGCGCATAGGCAGTGGTGCGCGCCGCGCACCCTCCAGATCAGTTTTAAATTTTTTTTTTATTCCGCGTTTTTGGTTGGTTAACGGGTTGGGTTGTTACACAAGATCGTGCCATTACAATTTCCTTCCTAGAACATTAACAATGTTCATTCCGAAATTTATATCTGCGAATTCTGGACCATTACAAGCGGTGCTTAATCGCAAGAAGAAGAAACGAAAGGACAAAGCTCCAAACTAGAAATGGGAGTATAAATCATAGCAAATAGAAGAGAGCATTAACTGTGGATGACAATGATTATAGAAGAAGCAAGGACTTTGAAATATAAGGGAAGATATAAAACCCAACAACAACCCAGAAATCACAAACCGTATATATCAATGCATATAGCAATATAAAGACACGGGAGAACTAAAAACACTATAAAACCAAGTGTATAGTAGAAGTAAATAGATTCTTCTGGAGGCAGATGAAAAAGAAGAGCGACAGATATGAAAGTAAGAAGTATATCAAGAATCAGCACTGGATGAAGCATATTGACAAATACTTTAAAATATGAGTTGAGAAGGTGTGAGTTGTAAGAAAACAAATGAGGTGGATTTATAGTTAAATATCCGACAGAGAAATCAAAATGGATTATCGCATTAATTCGAAGAGGATTATAATTTCCTTAATCGCCGAATAATCAAATCCAATATAGATTACAAAGATTTTCTTTTCGGAGATCAATCGTGATAACGTCAAAAGATACGACGAATCACTATTATCTTATTTCATTCATTTACGATAACTTCACTCACACACTTCGAGTAATCGAATTATTTTATCCATTCTTCTTGAACATGATAAAACTCTATAATCGTTATAATAATGATAAGGCTAAAAAGGAACATATATTTCATAGCAAAATCCCCCAAGAAAGACAAGATTTTAGTTGCAATTGTTCCATTTTCGAGTAATATTCGTTTATTTTAAATAAGTGCGAAGACAAAAGGCGAAAACGAAGATTTGAAGACGCAAAGGTCCAAAAAGCTCAAAAGTACAAGATACAATCAAAAAGGTTCAAATTATTGATGAAGAACGTCTAAAAATGACAAGAGTACAAGTTACAAAACGCAAAGTACACGATATAAAATTGTACGAAAGGGCGTTCGAAAATCCGGAACCGAGGCATGAACCAACTTTCAGCGCTCGACGCAACGGTGTAAAAATTACGAGTCAACTATGCACAAGAATAAAATATAATATTTAAATAATTCATAATAAGAATAATATTAAATAATAAAAAGTTGTTAATTGAGCATAGTTCAGGGGTCGTAAATGAAAATTTCAATTCTAATTTCGCTATAAAAGCGATGATTTACGATCAATTTGAGGAGACTTTTTTTTCGATCATTTTTTCTATCTTTTTCTTACTTTTCTATATCAAATATCAATATCTATATTTATAATTCTCTATCATAATGTTAATGTAATCAGATATAACAATAATCTTAATTTTAATTTTAAATTATGATAATAATAAGATTTATGATAGAGATCGTTTGAGTGTGTAAGTCGAAATTCTGTCCGTGTAACGCTACGCTATTTTTAATCATTGTAAGTTATGTTCAACCTTTTTACATTAATGTCTCGTAGCTAAGTCGTTATTATGCTTATTTAAAATGAAGTACTCATGATGTTGGGCTAATTACTAAAATTGGGTTATTGAACTTTGGACCATAATTAAGGTTTGGGCAAAAGACCGACACTTGTGGAAATTGGATTATTGACTATTAATAGATGGGGGGTATTGTCTAATTGAGTGACAACTCATTGGAGTCTGTCGAACCTATCTTCAAATTAATTAACCTAATAATTAATAATGATTATGGTTGTCCTATTTAGTGACGTTCATATGGAATCTGTTATAATCATTTAATTAATCAATTGGGTTGGGTAATTGATTATTCATTCTGATCAAGTGGATGAATTAATATTCTTAAACTAATTAAAACAGGGGTGGATTACATACATTGATAACTGGTGTAATTGTTGACAGAAGTGATAACTGCGTCACAGTTTAAATCCTTAATCAGTTGGAATATTTGACTTCGGGTATAAGGGTAATTTGACGAGGATACTCGCACTTTATATTTATGACCGATGGACTATTATGGACAAAAACCAGATAGACGTATCAAATAAACCAGGACAAAGGACAATTAACCCATGGTAATAAATTAAAATCAACACGTCAAACATCATGATTACGGAAGTTTAAATAAGCATAATTCTTTTATTATATTTCTCATCGTATCTTTATTTACTGTCATTTTATTACTCTCAATTTTATTTACTGTCATTTTATTTATTGTCATTATTTTACGCACTTTAATTATCGTCATTTATCTTTGCGCTTAAAATATAGAATCGACAAACCGGTCATTAAACGGTAAAACCCCCCTTTTATAATAATATTACTACTTATATAATTATATATATTTTGTATAAATATAGTTGTTAAAAATATAGTAAGTATCACCAGCTCCCTGTGGAACGAACCGGACTTACTAAAAACTACACTACTCTACGATTAGGTACACTGCCTATAGTGTTGTAGCAAGATTTAGGTATATCCCACTCTATAAATAATTAAAACTTGTGTCATATTTTGTATTAAAAATAATAATATTTCGTACCCTCACGCTACATCATCAAGTTTTTGGCGCCGCTGCCGGGGAGCACTAAAACGCTATATTTTTAATTTATATTTGCAAAAATATAAAAAAAAAACGTAAAAAAAAAAATAAAAAAAAAACATAAAAAAAAAAAAAACGCAAACAAAAACGTAAAAAAAAAAAAAAAACGCAAAAAAAAAAAAAAAACAAAAACGTAAAAAAAAAAAAAAACGTAAAAAAAAAACAAAAACGTAAAAAAAAAAAACGTATAAAAAAAAAAAAACGTAAAAAAAAAAATTATTTTAAGTTTTATTACCTTTAGATTTTTAGACTCAGTCACAACTTTTAGTATTAAGTTTAGTTTTGCCATAGTTATTTTCATTTTTAGATTTTTAGGCTTTGCCGTAAAATCCCTTAAGTACTTATTCCTTAGACTAAGTTTTAGGTGCTTTAGAATTTTGCGACGCCATTTTTCGCGCTATTTTCTTATTTTTATTTTTCGACGCGTTTACCTATGTATCAATTACAATTCCAATTAGTGATCTCCATTTGTAGCTTTAATTTTAAGATAGTGATCGTTATAAGGTTGGATTAACCGCGTGTTTACAAACCACTCTTCGTCTTTTTCATTTTTCGACACTTTTCGACGCGCACTTTTTTTCTCTCTTATTTCTCGCCATTCTAGTTTTTAGGACTTAGATTTTTTTTCTACTTCTTCTCTAAATTTCTTAAAATTACGAAAATTTATTTTAAGTGGTTAAATTGATAGACATCAAAATTTTCTGGTTCGTAGTAATAGTTGAATTTGTACGTGGACCGGGTTATTGGAGCCAAACAGTACTCAATTATATTGAGACCAAACGAATCCTGCCCCTCTGCTGCATCTTTTGGCTATTCGAAACGTGGGCAAAATCAGAAAAGTCTATTGATTGGATAACTTATATAATTTTTCTTTCCTTTTTAAAAACTAATAGGATATTCAGTGAATGCACCGAGCAAGACGTTCACCGCCGGTCATACGTTCACCACCTATAACTCGATCAAGACATCGTTTAACAAAAATCGCCGCCGTTGATTTTTCTTTAGAATCGTCATCTAGTCGACCAAGTACTCCAATTCAAATTTCCGATAATCCATCTTTTGAACCCGATTTCACAACTAAGAACCCGGAAGATATTCAAGGACAATTCCAAGATCCTGAACCCCAAACCGTTAAATCAGAATCCTCTAGTGATTCGGATACAACAAATCCAATCATGGAAAATCTAGAACCTCTAAGTATGGAAGAACGAATGAGAGCTAAGCGCACTGGCCAAGGTCACGCCATTATTAAACCAGAAGTTAATGCTCCAGATTATGAAATTAAAGGACAAATCCTACACATGGTAACTAATCAGTGCCAATATAGTGGTACGCCAAAAGAAGATCCCAACGAACATCTTCGTACCTTTAATAGGATCTGTACACTATTCAAAATCCGAGAAGTAGAAGACGAACAAATCTATCTCATGTTGTTTCCCTGGACTTTAAAGGGAGAAGCCAAAGATTGGTTAGAATCGTTACCTGAAGGGGCGATTGATACATGGGATGTTTTAGTTGAAAAATTTCTTAAACAATTCTTTCCGGCATCTAAAGCCGTGAGACTTCAAGGAGAAATTGTTACGTTCACACAAAAGCCAAATGAAACATTATATGAGGCGTGGACAAGATTCGGAAGGATGTTGAGAGGATGTCCTCAACACGGTTTAGACACTTATCAAATAGTACAAATATTCTACCAAGGTGTCAACGTTGCTACACGGAAAGACATCAACATAACAGCTGGTGGTTCAATTATGAAGAAAACCGCAACTGAAGCTTACAAAATTATTGATAACACAGCATCCCACTCACATGAGTGGCACCAAGAAAAAGATATCTTTCGATCATCTAAAGCGGCTAGAGCTGATTCTAGCCATGACTTTGATTCCGTTTCCGCAAAAATAGATGCTTTCGAAAGACGAATGGAAAAGATGAATAAAGATATTCACGCAATACGAATCAGTTGTGAGCTATGCGGTGGACCACACTTATTGAAAGATTGTCACATTGAACCAACATTGGAACAACGAGAGAATGTTTCCTATATGAACCAAAGGCCTGGAAATAATTATCAAAATAATTATCAACCGCCAAAGCTAAACTTCAATCGAAATCAAAACATTCTTTACAATCCAAAAGGACCCGAAAATAACTGGTACAACCAACAAGGTCCGAATAACCAACCGACTCAAAACAACACTTTCAATCAACAAAGACCTAGCTTATATAAACCACCACAACAACCCGAAGAGAAAAAGCCAAATCTAGAAGAAATGATGGCAAAGCTAGTTGAATCTCAAACACAATTTATTACATCTCAAACCCAAACGAATGAGAGGTTTGATCAGTCATTAAGAACTCAACAAGCTTCCATTTTGAATCTAGAAAAACACGTAGGTACTCTTGCTAGCATGATGAGTGAAAGGGAACAAGGAAAGCTACCGAGTAATACTGAAGTAAACCCTCGGAATGAGAATGTTAATATGGTGTCAACGAATTCTGAAAAACCAGCACCAGAAGATGGGAAGGTTTTAGATGTGAGTAACAATGAAGAAGTTACACCACCACCACCACCACCCGAGTATGTAAAGCCAGTGGTGACACCATACAAACCACCCATCCCGTTTCCAAGAAAAGGAGTTGAGTATGAGCAAGTAATAAGTAATAAAGATTGTGATACTTCTGGAAAGAAGAAGAAGAAAAAGAATAAGAAAGTACAAGAAACAAAAGCCGTAGAAGTAAACCCGGTGAATACAGTTCCACCAAAACCTCCACCTAGGGTAGGTGATCCGGGTGAATTTATTGTTCCTTGTCTACTTAGTGATTGTGTCATGTATAATGCACTAGCAGATTTAGGTGCAAGTGTGAGTGTTATGTCTCTTTCATTATATAAGAGATTAGGAGTAGGTGAGTTAAGTCCAACGGATATGAGTGTTCGACTCTTTGATCAAACCATTAAGCACCCAGTTGGAATTGCTGACAACCTACCCATTCAAGTAGGTAATTTAACCTTTTTAGTCGAATTCATTGTCATTGACATAGAAGAGGACCCAAACATTCCTCTAATTTTAGGTCGACCATTCTTAGCGTCCACCGGGGCGTTCTTTGATGTAAGAAACGGTAGAATGACACTTAGTAGTGGTGACAAATCGATCACCTTTATGATTCGAAAGTCTAAATCTCCACCAACCAAAACCGTTGAACCAGCAAAAACGATTGGTAAGAACCATGTTGTTTTACCAACTCCAACGGTAGTGCTTAACAATAATAAAACGCCTAAGTGTGGGGAAAATGAAGTAACACCTAATGATGACATGATAACAAAGAACCCCGTTGTTGATACGAAATTAAATTACCCCGTTATTAATAGTTCAATGAAGAAACTTATTAAACGGATTCGCGATGCTATAACCAAGGGGAACTTTAAGTTATGTAACCGGTTAGTATCCAATCTATCGCCTAAAGAAAAGGTGAAGCTAGTTGAAATTGTGGATATTACACAGGAATCCGACCAATGGCTTAAAGAGAAAGTCACAGATATGCAAGTTGATTATGGACCAAGAGAAATTGACGATGAAGTTAATCACAATTTTGACACCACAGCTACCTAAGTGTGGGGAGATTCAAGTGTTCTAAAAAGAAAATGCTATCTAGAGTTAGTTGTTCTGTTCTCGTGTAGTTCCGAGAATGGAATCCGAGTGGTCTTTTCCACTAGCAGACACTAAAGAACTAGTTTTCTCCCTCCATTCTGAATTTTTGTTTTGTAGGTTTTATATAAAATTAATATGTTTTTTTTAATTTAAGTTTTGTGTGAATTTTAAAAACAAAATTTACTTTAATTCATTAAGTTGAAAAAAATGATTTCTAAAATTCGTCGTGAGTTGAAGACTAGGTCATTAAGCCGAAATTACTTTACCCGAGGGCGGGGCGACAAATTTTGTTATCATTATTTTTAATTTTATTGATTTAAAGTATGCCAAAAATATTATACTTTATAAATTTTTGAAAAGTGGGGTTATAAACCAAACTTCAAAAATATATATATATATATATGTTTGTATTTTATCTTATGTACAAAACAGGGTAAAACAACGCACTTTCAAAGACTGTCATTAAAGTTCAGCAAAAGGTACTAATTTTGACGACAAGACGCAAAACAACAAATATGATATAACAAATGAAGGAATGAACGATGAGGCGCCATCTATCATTCGACGAGCTTTGTAATTACAAACTCGGTATTTTTAATCACTTTTCTGCGCTAATCACCCTCATGAATTTAAATTATAGTCTGATTTCATGCAAATGAGGGCATTGCATGATCTTAAGTGTGGGGAAGGGTTATAAATTCTCTCAGGTTTATACTTGGTTTATTTGCCAAATTTTGTGAAAATTTGAAAAATTTTCAATTAAATGAAGTCAAAATCATGTTTATACATATTTATGAACGGTGAAAACTAGGTGATAATACCGAAATTATCGTTACATCGGAAAGGACATAAATTGAGAAACAACCTAAAATGCTTGAATTCATTTAAAATGGAATAAAGGAGAATAAAAAGGCAAAGAAAGAAACTAAGTGTGGGGAGAATGTACCAAGTTATTCAATTAAAAACTATCTATCACATATCTTTGTACAAGATTATTGCAGGTACTTTTGTTTTGGATGATACTAATCAGTTTTACCCGGTTTACTGTAATATATTTGAAAGAAAGATGGATCTACACGATGAATCAATCCCATCATTAAAAGGAAGTAAAGTCTTCCAAAAAAGACACGCGCTTCTTGATTTAGGTCAAGAAGTTGTCGTCCAGACCAGCTGTAGGTTGACGAAAAATCTAGAAAAGTCATCTCTAAAATCAGCAGGAAATCCACGGACCTCAGCATCAAACAGGGTCGCCAAGTGGTCAGATTTATCCTAACCATGAGAAGGATTTATCTCGTACAATGGGGAGGCACCGTGCAAATTAGCTTGATAAGACTAATGAATCAGATCCCCAGAAAGGATAATCTCCTTAAAGATTAAAAATCAGCTTTTAAGACTGATATTACTCAATCCTTGAGATTGACCTTAAAGATTGAGAATTCAAACTCATGGAATTCAATGATATCTAAACTCGAGCTTGAACGAGAAAATATTTTGATCAAAAATACAAACCGATTTATTTTCTGAAAACCCATTTTCAATGCGTTCATTACCATTGAACGTAAAATCCTAGGAATTCACCTGGAATTCATTAGGTCACCTGAACCAAATCGGGTGTCAACCGTAAGAACGGTGGTTGCATAGCATGGTCGGAGACAGGACCTTGTGCCAGACCGAAAAATCATAGGATGATCTTTACTATCGCTCCTACCAAGGATAGTTCTAGCATCCGACACGTTAAAAGACCATAATCAAATGCATGTCACGGGACATTGCCTTAACAGTTTCTTGTTCATCGCTTTCCTTTACAACCGGACGGTAGTTTACCGAAAGGTAATATACGGAACAAGTAAACTGGATGTGTGCTTTCTGATACCGGGATAGCAGTGGATTACACGAACCTAAATGTTTTTAGCCAAAATATTGATCCACAAATATATTTTGCAACACCGATGGTGGGTCAAATCAGAAAACTTGTCTAGGGTAAAATCTAGCTTGAATTTTTAAAAGATCAAATGTTTTCATAAAGATCCAATTTCCTAAAGGATCTACATTTTTATAGTCATGTGGGACTGTAAACCGCCTTTCAAATGTGCACTTTGCTTTGGAAACCGAAAGTAAATCGGCTATTTGATTGAAAGTGTCGTTGACCTAAACCCAAGGCAACTGTGGATGACACACCCACCTTTAACCATGGTTCTATTGTTAATATCATTGTTTATACCGCTCTATCAAAATCACTGATGTACAAAGTGTGAAGAATAAAGAAGTGATTCGTGTGATGTATTATATTATTTCAAGACTGTATTGCTTGAGGACAAGCAACGCTCAAGTGTGGGGATATTGATAAGGCTAAAAAGGAACATATATTTCATAGCAAAATCCCCCAAGAAAGACAAGATTTTAGTTGCAATTGTTCCATTTTCGAGTAATATTCGTTTATTTTAAATAAGTGCGAAGACAAAAGGCGAAAACGAAGATTTGAAGACGCAAAGGTCCAAAAAGCTCAAAAGTACAAGATACAATCAAAAAGGTTCAAATTATTGATGAAGAACGTCTAAAAATGACAAGAGTACAAGTTACAAAACGCAAAGTACACGATATAAAATTGTACGAAAGGGCGTTCGAAAATCCGGAACCGAGGCATGAACCAACTTTCAGCGCTCGACGCAACGGTGTAAAAATTACGAGTCAACTATGCACAAGAATAAAATATAATATTTAAATAATTCATAATAAGAATAATATTAAATAATAAAAAGTTGTTAATTGAGCATAGTTCAGGGGTCGTAAATGAAAATTTCAATTCTAATTTCGCTATAAAAGCGATGATTTACGATCAATTTGAGGAGACTTTTTTTTCGATCATTTTTTCTATCTTTTTCTTACTTTTCTATATCAAATATCAATATCTATATTTATAATTCTCTATCATAATGTTAATGTAATCAGATATAACAATAATCTTAATTTTAATTTTAAATTATGATAATAATAAGATTTATGATAGAGATCGTTTGAGTGTGTAAGTCGAAATTCTGTCCGTGTAACGCTACGCTATTTTTAATCATTGTAAGTTATGTTCAACCTTTTTACATTAATGTCTCGTAGCTAAGTCGTTATTATGCTTATTTAAAATGAAGTACTCATGATGTTGGGCTAATTACTAAAATTGGGTTATTGAACTTTGGACCATAATTAAGGTTTGGGCAAAAGACCGACACTTGTGGAAATTGGATTATTGACTATTAATAGATGGGGGGTATTGTCTAATTGAGTGACAACTCATTGGAGTCTGTCGAACCTATCTTCAAATTAATTAACCTAATAATTAATAATGATTATGGTTGTCCTATTTAGTGACGTTCATATGGAATCTGTTATAATCATTTAATTAATCAATTGGGTTGGGTAATTGATTATTCATTCTGATCAAGTGGATGAATTAATATTCTTAAACTAATTAAAACAGGGGTGGATTACATACATTGATAACTGGTGTAATTGTTGACAGAAGTGATAACTGCGTCACAGTTTAAATCCTTAATCAGTTGGAATATTTGACTTCGGGTATAAGGGTAATTTGACGAGGATACTCGCACTTTATATTTATGACCGATGGACTATTATGGACAAAAACCAGATAGACGTATCAAATAAACCAGGACAAAGGACAATTAACCCATGGTAATAAATTAAAATCAACACGTCAAACATCATGATTACGGAAGTTTAAATAAGCATAATTCTTTTATTATATTTCTCATCGTATCTTTATTTACTGTCATTTTATTACTCGCAATTTTATTTACTGTCATTTTATTTATTGTCATTATTTTACGCACTTTAATTATCGTCATTTATCTTTGCGCTTAAAATATAGAATCGACAAACCGGTCATTAAACGGTAAAACCCCCCTTTTATAATAATATTACTACTTATATAATTATATATATTTTGTATAAATATAGTTGTTAAAAATATAGTAAGTATCACCAGCTCCCTGTGGAACGAACCGGACTTACTAAAAACTACACTACTCTACGATTAGGTACACTGCCTATAGTGTTGTAGCAAGATTTAGGTATATCCCACTCTATAAATAATTAAAACTTGTGTCATATTTTGTAGTATTTTGTATTAAAAATAATACTATTTCGTACCCTCACGCTACATCATCAAATAACATTCTCATTGTTAGTCATGACGACCTCTATCAAATTTCGGGGACGAAATTTCTTTAACGGGTAGGTACTGTGACGACCCGGAAATTTCCGACCAAATTTAAACTTTAATCTTTATATTATTCCGACACGATAAGCAAAGTTTGTTAAGTTAAATCTCAAGAATTTTAAACTGTGTTCATACATTCATTATAACCTCGACCAAATTCTGACGATTCATGAACCGTTATATATAAATAGATATGTATATGTATATATATATTATAACTTGAGAATATTAATAAAGTATTAAACGTATAATACTTTACACGAACGTATTTGTTTCAATATGATTTTCGATGAAATAAAAAAATATATATTAAATGATTGAATTATCAGAAACATTGAATTATGATTACAAGTCTCTGTTGAGAGGTCCACTATGATTTGAGAAAATCTATTCCTCTTAACGATATTCAGAATAATTTGTAAAGCTAGTTATAAATAAAAAAAGTGTCATTTACAAAAGTTAGACAAAAGTTAGTGGAGAATTAGTTTCCATAATATTCTATTAATCTATTTTCAAACGTACAAAGATGTTTTCAGTTTAAAAAGAACTTTATTATTAAAACGTATATAACTTTTATAAATATCTAGAATCACTTTTGACAACTCATTACTTAACCAGTATAATAAATATAACGATATTTATATTTTATTTTATTAAATATATATAACGATTTAAATTAATATTATATACATTTATACGCGTATTATACATACATAGTTTTTATACTTTTACTATACTTTAACTTTACCTTTACTTTACTTTTACTTTACTTTAACTTTAATAATTCACTTTAATAATTCATACGTTAATAATTCACTTTAATAATTCATACTTTAATAATTCACTTTAATAATTCATACTTTAATAAATCACTTTAATAATTCATACTTTAATAATTCATACTTTAATAATTTACTTTAATAATTCATACTTTAATAATTCACTTTAATAATTCATACTTTAATAATTCACTTTAATAATTCAAAAATCTATTATAAATAGAATTCAATAGGTTTCATTATTTCATAGAAACTTGAAAATATATTTCTCTAAACTCTCTCAATCGATTTATATATATATATATATATATATATATATATATATATATATATATATATATATATATATATATATATATATATATATATATATATATATATATATATTGCTCTGTATTATTTCAAGATATTATTAGTATACATAAAATATTACGACGGAGTGCTGTCCGAGTGATTTCAAAATAGTTTTTTTTAATGAGTCGAAGCTAAGGAAATTATGGGTTATAGCTATGGAGGTGATGGGTATGGTTCATGGGTATGCTCGTGAGGTCAATCTAGTGTTTATCATCTCCGTTGCGTCTACGTACTTCCTGCAATATTGAATCTCAATATTTTAAATACAGTATTGTGAGTTTCATTTGCTCCCTTTTATATATATTTTTGGGACTGAGAATACATGCGCTGTTTTTATAAATGTTTTACGAAATAGGCACAAGTACTAAAACTAATTCTATTTGGGTTTAAACCAGAAATATACCCTTAGCTCGGTAACATTAAACTACTTGTCTATGTACGGTAGGCGTGAATCCTAAAGATAGATCTATTGGGCCTGACAAACCCCATCCTGACTATGATATGCTTTAGTACTTTGAGGTTATTTTAAACACACCTGATCTGGTGTACTTCAGAGGGTAAAACATGAATGTTAAGGCTTGTTACCGGGTGCCTACAACTTATAGAATACTTTTATACACTTGCGAGTGTACACATATTTATAAACGGAAATCTTGTGGTCTATTAATATATTGAAATGATTGTTATGATAAACCTATGAACTCACCAACCTTTTGGTTGACACTTTAAAGCATGTTTATTCTCAGGTATTAAAGAAATCTTCCGCTGTGCATTAGCTCATTTTAAGGATATTACTTGGAGTCATTCATGGCATATTTTGAAAGACGTTGCATTCGAGTCATTGAGTTCATCAAGATTATTATTAAGCCAATTATAGTTGGATGTATTATAAAATGGTGTGCATGCCGTCAACTTTCGTTGTAAAGAAAGTTTGTCTTTTAAAAACGAATGCAATGTTTGTAAAATGTATCATATAGAGGTCAAATACCTCGCGATGTAATCAACTATTGTGAATCGTTTATAATGTATATGAACGGGTCCTTTCAAGGCACGATCTGAGTCATCTTCTCCTTACACGGGACTTAACACTAGAAAATGTCCCGAACCCTTCATACGCCTATCGTACATACCCAATTCACCTATAAATCATATACGGGGAAAACGGGGTGTTACATGGGTAAAGCAAGCAACTCTACTTGAAAATATATTCTAGAAACTGGAAGGGAGATTGATAGGCTTATCAGTTTCTCTAATTCTTTCACAAAGGTAATAGCGGATGGCAGGCTAACAAATTTTTGGAATGTCAGTTGGTGTGGAAATCAGTTACTTAAAAACAAGTATAAAAGACTATATAGACTCGAGATGAATAAAGAAGCAACAATCTTTAATAGATAGCGAATGGTGGATAACAGTTTACTTTTCACTTAGAGATGGTCACAGCCTTTAACTAGGAGGCTTGAAGGTGAAGTACAAAATCTGATCAACTCGATTCCAATAAATATGTTCGGCAACAGCAACCAAGACTCATGAAAATGGACATTAGCTGGTAATGGCATTCTTTCTACTAGGTTATTATCATGTATGATTGAGTAGGTCATTAACCCTAATGGTTCTTCGGCATACGAAACAATCCGAAAAAATTTGAGATTATTGTGTGGAGAGCTAGAAAGAAACGACTTCCAAATCGATTTGATCTGGACAAACGCAGTATGGATTTGGATTAAGTGAGATGTCCGGTTTGCAATGAGAATATAGAAACAATTGATCATTCTATTATCCTTTGTAAACGGGCATTTGACATGTGGTCCAAAGTATATATATGGTGGCAAGTAGGAAATCCAATAAATCTCAGGATTCAACAACTGCTCAAAGGAAATAGCAGCGACATTTGAATACAATGGCGGAACTTGAATCCGAATACAGATTGAAGAGGGGGGGTGTAAATATTTAATAAAATTTTCATTGCCAGCATGGGTAAATACTAAAGAAAAACTTATTTTATGGTAAATTTTTCTTTTTAGTGTAAACTTTTTTTTCCCGTTAAATCCAGGTGGAGCGGATACCCCCTTTGGGTATAACTATGTTCCGCCACTATTTGAATAGCAATGGGATCTTCGCTATGGAAAGCAACCAAGTGCATTTGTGGGTACTTCATTTGGAAGCACAGAAACAAAAGTACATCCGGCAAAAAAAAAAAATCGAGCAGTGCATCACTATTCAATGAGATACAGATTCTTTGCCATGTGTGGATATCGAGTAGGCTAAAGAAACATATGCTAAGCCTTGTGTTTGTCACGTCCTCCAGATAGAGCCTGGGAGAATGACGTCACTAATTATATCAAATCACAGTTGTATAAACGAGAACGACTCTACATGAGACGTTTTGTTGAGTTTTGCAGCGGAAGATAAATATGTCTTTAATTGATATGATATGTAATGAAGACTCCAAGCATAGCAAGCAATCATCATCAAAGCAGTAGATATACAGCGGAAGCAATATTTAAGTACCTGAGAATAAACATGCTTAAAAAGTCAACACGATGTTGAGTGAGTTCATAGGTTTGTCATAAATAATGATTTCAGTAATAGTGTTAGACCACAAGATTTGTTTTCATAAGTAGATCACTCAGATCCAGTAAAGTTGATCTCCCGCAGGATCAAAAAGTTATGCCAGTGCGTGATATTTAGACTAAACGTTGTTTGCCCCGTGACAAGTTGTTCTGTCCTTGTCGTTTAATTTCATTATCAAGTAATACAAAGACTTAGTCAAATGTATCGGGGGCGTTACTCCCGATAGGCCTATCCCAATAATTAAGAATGCTGCAGCAATTAAAAATATCACTGTAGGGACTTAGTCGGACATAGCCGAGTATAGCATAGTTTAACAGTTAGTACTGATATTTAGACTAGACTTTCAAGTTTACCCCGTACAAGTTATCGTTTATACTTGTCGGTTGGGGACTTACTGGTCATAGCCCAACATATCACAGTTTAATAGTTGGTACTGATATTTAGACTAGACTTTCAAGTTTGCCCCGTACAAGTTATCGTTTATACTTGTCGGTTGGGGACTTGCTGGTCATAGCCCAACATATCACAGTTTAATAGTTGATACGTGTAAAACAGTTATAAAAGTTGTGCATGTATTCTCAGCCCAAAAATATATAAAAAGGGAGCAGATGAAAACTCACATTAAATAGCAGTTGAAGTATTCCACGCAAGAAGGAAAGTAAAGCAAGTAAGTGATTTGGATATCAACCTTGAGGTATAACGTTTGATTAGTTAATGTCTAACTTGACATAAAGTATGTTTATTAATATAGCAACTATATTGACAGTGACGGTTTTCGAGAAAAGTTCCTATTTCTCAAAAGTTTCTATTTTTGGAAACCTACTATTTATGAAAAACTTCCACTTATAGTAAGCTTCTAGTTTAAGAATGTTCGGGTTATAATTCTTAACAAAGATGTTGTACAATCTCGCCCAAACTTCGTCGCTAACATGCAAGTCACTCGAATGATCTATTGTTACCGAGCGGCCCATGATCTCTTGACCAGAATCTAAGTCTTGGCATTCGAGATCCACAAGCGTCCCATAATGGTAACAAGGATCACCCTAGGCCACAAGTAGCGGTGATGTTTGTAGTCTTTGTACGCTATCTTTAATTATAACCTTCACGTTAGGTGCGTATATACATATATATTCATTAATTCGATTTTAATTATAACTCCTATATATTAATTCATAAAAATACTTTTATAATTTTTAGCAACATATATTACTAATTATAACATGTTATTTATTTTAATTTTAATTGCATATAATTTATAACATTATTTACATGTTGGTAAAAAAATAATAAATCGAAGTAAAAAGTAAAAAGTAAAAAGTAAAAAATAAGAAAAAAATACTTACTAGTAGAGAGAATGAGAGAAATTTTGGTATGAGTTTGAATGAGAAATGAGGGGTATTTATACTTGAAAAAATTAGGTAAAAAGAATAACATAATTAAAAGAAAAAGAAATATTTTAATTTTTAATGGGATTTTAAAATTCAAAAGTATTAAATGTTAGGTCATGGGATAATGTACAAAATAAAATAATAAAAGTAGTTTTCCATTATAATTTTTAATTAAAAAGTTATTTATTTATTTATTTTATTAAAAAAATCATTTATTTTAAGGATTTTTTTATATATATTTTTTTTAAAAAATAAACAAATTGATTTACTGCTTTTCCAAGAATATTTGTCAATATTTTTTTTATTCACAATAACAATACTGATAATAAAGATATTAATTATTGATATCTTGTTTAAAAGGGATATTAATAATAATAATATTAATATATCAAATTAATGCGTAATTATTTACAAATAATTGTTCGTGAATCGTCGGAATTAGTCGAGGTTAAATGAAATTATATAAAGTTTTTGTTTAAATTTTGCCGGAAATTTACGGGTTATCACATTGTTGTAGCTCATGTGGTAGTGACATGCCTCTCTTAGCGAGAGGTCAGGAGTTCGACTCCCGTGGAGTGCAACATTGCGCACATGGTTGCCCCTTAACCCTTGAATTCCACCCTGGGTGATTGTGGGAGATGAATGTGTGGGCGGTTAAGTCCCCCTGGGTGATTCCGTACGGCTGTTCAAAAAACAAGAGAAACATACGCTAGATTGGCATCGATGGTTAACAAATCCGAGATCCTTTGATTCTCGTGTTGCGGACAAAACATGAGTAGGTTACATTTGTGTTGTTAGTTAGCTCTATGAGCGCCTTGTAAATAGAAATGTAAAGATCCAGAAACAGTTGGGCTATGCCTTGCTTCTTAACGGGAGGCATTAATTAATAAAATGTTGATGTTGCCTTTCAAAAAAGGGGGATGATTCTCACACACACTTTTTTGATCCTCACACACCAATTGAGTATTATTAGAAGAGTAAAAGGTTAAAATAGGTGTGTGAGGATCAAAAAAGTGTGTGTGAGAATCATCCCCAAAAAGGAAAATGAGTGTGAATATTAAAAAATGAGTGAATATTACTCGTACATTATTAAAATACTATCAAGGTCAATAATGTAATTTCACAACCAAAGCCGGTTACCCACTGGATTCCATATTATAACCTCACCTTTTATATGCTACTCAAAACCATTACTTATTACTAGTTATATACCCATAAATAAAACACCATCTCAAATCTCTCTCACACGCCACAAATTACAATTTGTTTTTTTTTTTTTTTTACATACAGAATTAGAGTTAAAGACTAAAGATGGAGGCACTACCAAGATCAGAAATATCATTTAGAAGATCAGGATCATCAGGGCTTGTTTGGGATGATAAATTGTTATCAGGAGAACTCAAACCAGTGAAACCAACAGATGAAGAAAGAGAAAAAACAGAACAACAAAGATCAGAACCAAAACCATATAAATCTGTTGAAGTTGAATCCACTATTGACCCACCATCACCTAAAGTTTCTGGTTGTTGTGCTATCTTTGGGAAGCCAGTTAAAGCCACCAACAACACAACCCAAAAGCACAAATCAAAAGCCACCCACAAATCATAATCTTGTAAAGATTCTTGATTTGGGTGCCAAACTAGAGTCGAAATTGCATCTTATTGGTAATTTGATGTTTGTGGGTCAATTTTATTTTTCTTTTTATCATACTTTTGGATTTGAATTAGTTTTTGTGGGATACATCTTTATATATATATCTATATATCTATATATCTCTATCTCTATACATCTATGTTTGTGTTTAAATTTACCTGGACATAGGTATATAGAGTTTAGGGCTTATATGAATCTTGTTATTTGGGATTATACAATTCTTTTTTCTCTCCAATTTCTTAGTGTGTCAAAGGTTTCTTGTATAATGAATCCCTAATTTGAGTAATTTCTATCTTCATGCATTGGAAGTTGTACTTTGGTATGAATCACAAACATTGGTAATATCAATATATTTGCCTTTTGATCTTCAAATTCTGTTTGTGCAATTCCCAATTCCTATTTTAAGTTAAATGAATCATCAAGATCTTTGCCTTTTTTTTTTTTTTTTTTTTTTTTTTTGCTTAAAATAAGGCTTACATTAAATTAAAACAAAGTCTTTTTTATGGAAAGATCTTTGCTTTTTGTTACTTTAGTTTAGTTTATGGGTGTGTTTAAAGATTTGATATACAAAGAATCCCTAGTTTCTCTCTTTATGCCTTAAAGATTCAGCCTTTATGAATTACATGTAACTGAATACATCTGCTATGTTCTCTTTTAGGTTATAGGTCTTGCATATTTAGGGTTTATGAATAATCCTTAACTTCTTTATGTCTTAAAGATGGTATTTTGGAATACTAGTCATAAACGTTGACAATGTTTAGTTATAAGTGTGTCCAATATGTCATGGTAAGTAAAATTTCCAACTATAAAGTTTGTACATTGATGCATCTGAAGGTTGTACCTTCATGCCTTGAAAGTTTGTACCTTGTAATTAAATCATTGGCAAATGACAAGATAAGCATCTTTTAATTTTCTTGTTACCAAACCCAATCAGGGTGGAAACTATGTGGTACTACTATTGTTGCATAAGATAATTATATTTAATATGGACATTTTTGGCTACGTATGTGGATGATTTGTTGTAATTTGATAAAGACAACAATGTATTCAAAAAAGATGGCTACTTTCTCAATTTAATAATAATTGATGACAATTGCATGTGATGTGATGGTGGTGCGGTGTAAGGTTGTAGGTGCAACATTTACCTTTTTTTTTTTTTTATTTTTTTTTTATCATCCTAGTTCCTATTGTAATTCACATGAGTTTGCACCATGTACCATGTTTATATGGTTAAGTTTGTGAGATACACAATTACTTTTTTACTTTTTTAACAGTACACAATATGTTTTATGGGTGATGATTCGTACACCACTAATTTTTAGTCATACACCATCAATTATGCTTTACAGTGTTGTACAGTACAATATTATAATGTATGTTTGGTGGTATACGGCTAAAAACTGATGGTGTACGAATCACTTCTCATGTTTTATGAAGTTGTACAGTAGTAAAACATGCAGAGTATGATTGTGCACAGTTAAATTTTAGTTGCGGATCATCACTTTTGTGATATTGGTCAAGCCCATAATTTACAAGTAATAGAACCACGTGGTATAACATATTGTTCCATTTATTAGATGGACTCCTAGTAATGAATAAAAGGTACTCCGTATACTAGATAAGCCTACTTCTTGGTTTTCTTTAAATACATGTTTATTTTACTTTTTCTAAAAATTTCTAAAATAACCGATAACATTAAACAAATCGTCTTAAGATGCATGAGTGGTGTCAAAAGAGCGAAATTTGAGAACAACTGAAATATAGGAAAAAGTACTAAAATAAAGCGAACTTGGTTTTATTGAAACGAAATGAAACTTAAAAAGCGACAATTGGACGGGTTTACGGACAAGGTGTTAGGTGTGTCATCTTTGTCTCTGAACCTGTTTGATTTGTTTGAGGTGTGTCATCTTTGTCTCTGAACCTGTTTGATTTCTTCAAACAACGAAATTGTATTTACAAAATCAAGTAGTATCAAATTCAAATATCATATATAATGATAGCAAAACTCATGACTTCCATTTCACTATGTGGACACTGAAGAGGCTTGAATGGATGTACATATTTCATTATACATTTAATCAGAATTATATTATACCGTAATCATTACAAAATATGACTTTATTTGATAAATTGAATGATATAGTCTGAATTGTTTTCAAAGTCACTGAATAAATTGTGTTATAAAATAAAATAAGTTTGATAAACATATTGAGTGAACGATATAAATTCAATAAAATTACTTTATTAACCGTGTTGCATGGATACAAAATTTAGTATACGTGTTCGTCAAGTCTTATGGATATGTTACTTTGAATGAACCATTCAGTATTATATGTAATTTAAATATTAAATAAGTACACTGAATGTTGAATGATTCATTATTAATAATAAGTTATTCAATTAAATGATACTCTCTCCGTCCTATCAGAAGTGTTCACTTTGACTTTTCCAGTCTTCCTTATTCAACTTTGACTTTAGATATTTTTGATGGTGTTATATAATATTCGGTGAAAGTTATATCAATGAAAACACAGTTAAAACTCAATCCATTCATATAATTTTCATCAAATATTATATAACATGAACATAAATATTTATAGTCAAAGTTGACAAATAAAGATTGTCAAAAGTCAAAGTTGACATTTCTGGTGGGACGGAGGTAGTAAACAAATAGACTCTAAATGTCATTTAATAGTGGATGCCACAAAATACTAAAAAAGTGCAGCTGAAATCATTCTTGATAGAAAGTGCCATGTCATTGAAATTTAAAGATGATAATTTTTTTTATTTTACTTTTTTGTGAAAAAATGGATAAATTTTAATAAGGAATTATTACCAAAAAGTTCATTTTTGACTTTTTTTTTGTGTAAGAGCCAAAAAAACAATTGCCAATTTGTCCTCGCAAGGAGCAAGGCGTCTTGCTCCTTTGCGTCCTTGCTTCCACCTGGAAGCAAGAAGCAATGTGTCTTGCTCCTTCCTCCCAAGTGGAAGCAAGGACGCAAGGTACCTCTTGCTTCCTTGCTTCCACCTGCACCTGTGTCGTTGCTTCCACCTGGGTGCAATGAGCAAGGTGTCTTGCTCCTTGCTCCAAGGTGGAACCAAGGTCGCAAGTCGCAAGGGAACAAGAGACACCTTGCTCCTTGGGAAGGTAAATTGACAATTTTTTTTTTGGCTCTCAGACAAAAAAGGAAAAAAAAAAATGAACTTTAATTTTGGTGATAATCCCCTTTTATAATCATAAAGAAAGATCATCAAAAAGATATCCCCTGTCAACGTACAAACATATAAAAACTATGGAGCTCAAATAAAAACTATCAACACAAACTCAGTTACATTTAATACCTGATAAAAGTTTAAAAAATAAAATAAGATAAAAATCTATGACTGGGTCGTCACTAAAGCTTATTGTATATCTTTGCTTAATTACGCCGTTTTTGCAGTTCCTAGATATTATCATGTTGTTATAATTCAGTAGACTTATAACTACCTTTAGTGGTTTGATTCTTGATGTTATAATTCAGTAGGCTTATAACAACCTTTAGTGGTTTGATTCTTGATTAAGAATGCTAATAATGAAGTGTAAGAACAAAGATAATAATGTAGAGAAAGAAAGAAACATTTTGTAAGTGTGAGAAAATGGTGCAAGTTAAATGCTTGCATTCATGGCTATTTATAGCAAAAATATCACAAGTTTAGGTAATACAATAATATTACTTTTGTGTATCAATAATTGACTATCCATTTATATATATATATATATATATATATATATATATATATATATATATATATATATATATATATATATATATATATATATATATATATATATATATATATATATTTATTTATTTATTTATATATTATAACACTCCCTCTTGGATAACAATTTTGTTTGTTGAAGATCAACTGTAAGTTACTGCCTCGTTAAAAACCTTGCTAAAGAAAACCCAGTGGGAAAAACTTTAGCTAAGGGAAAAAGAGTGCAGCATGGAGTTGACTCCCCCTCAAGTAGACATCGCTTAGGTTGTTATATCTTTTGAACATGTCTCATGCCAATGTTATGAAAATGTGTTCTGAAAATAGCAGTTGGAAGTGCTTTCGTGAAAAGATCAGCAGAGTTTTTGCTGGATTGAACATATCTCATTTCAATCTCGTTGTCCTTAATGAGATTTTGAGTGTATGAGAAGAATCTAGGAGGTATGTGTTTGGTTCGGTCACTTTTGATATACCCTTCTTTCATCTGTGCTATGCAAGCTGCATTATCTTCATAGATAATTGTTGGACTTTTATCGCGTTCTAGTCCACAAGAATCGGTAATGATTTGTGTCATTGATCTCAACCAAAAACATTCCCGAGTAGCTTCATGTAATGCAATCACTTCGGCATGATTTGATGATGTAGCAACAAGTGTTTGTTTTTGAGAACGTCATGATATTGCAGTACCTCCATTTAGGAATACATATCCAGTTTGAGATTTAGCTTTATGTGGATCAGATAAATAACCTGCATCAGCATAACCAACCAAATCTTGTTTTGATTCGTTAGAATAAAATAATCCTAAATCAGTAGTTCCTCGAAGGTATCGAAATATGTGTTTGATCCCATTCCAGTGTCTTTTGGTAGGAGCAGAGCTGAACCTTGCCAACAAATTAACTGCAAAAGAAATGTCAGGTCTTGTACAATTTGTAAGATACATAAGAGCTCCAATTGCACTAAGATATGGTACTTCTGGTCCAAGAATATCTTCATGATCTTCACATGGACGAAATGGATCAGTTTCAACATTGAGTGATCTAACAACCATAGGAGTACTTAATGGTTTTGCCTTGTCCATATTGAAACGTTTCAAAATCTTTTCAGTATATGTTGTTTGATGTACAAGTAAACCATTAGGCATATGCTCAATTTGTAAACCAAGGCAATACTTGGTTTTTCCGAGATCTTTCATTTCAAATTCTTTCTTTAGAAGTTGAATGGCTTCATAGATCTCTTTATTTGTACCTATGATGTTAAGATCATCAACATAAACAGCTATGATCACATATCCGGATGTTGTTTTCTTAATGAAAACACAAGGGCAAGTAAGGTTATTTGTATACCCTTTGCTTATCAAGTAATCTCTTAATCGGTTATACCACATACGTCCCGATTGTTTTAACCCATATAAAGATCTTTGTAATTTAATCGAATACATTTCTTTGGGTTTTTCATTTGATGCTTCTGGTACTTTAAATCCTTCAGGTATCTTCATATATATATCACTATCAAGTGATCCATATAGGTAAGCAGTCACAACATCTATGAGATGCATTTCTAAATTTTTAGAAACTGCCAGGCTGATTAAGTACCTAAAAGTAATTGCATCCATAACAGGGGAATAAGTTTCTTCATAATCAATTCCCGGTCTTTGAGAAAAACCTTGAGCTACAAGTCTAGCTTTATACCTTGTAACTTCATTTTTCTCATTTCTTTTTCGGACAAAAATCCATCTGTATCCTAGAGGTTTCACATCTTTAGGAGTGAGAATGATGGATCCGAAAACTTTTCTTTTATTGAGTGATTCTAATTCAGCTCGTATTGCTTCTTTCCATTGAGCCCAATCATGTCTATTTTGACATTCAACCATAGATGTTGGTTCTGGATCATCATCATTATTCATGATGTCATATGCAACATTAAATGAAAATTTCTCATCAAGATTTTTCATTTCATTTCGGTTCCATAATATTTTTGAATATGCATAATTAATTGCAATTTCTGTATTGACATCATCAATCTCCTCTGCAGTAGGAGTACTGATTTGTGGTTCTTCTTGAACACTTTCTTTTACTTCATTATCAGCTGATTTTCTTTTTCGAGGATTTTTATCCTTTGAACCAATTGGTCTTCCACGTTTCTGACGTTATTGCCAGCTTTTGGAATTTCAATTCGAGCTGGAGTATTTACTGCTGGTATATATGATTTTGTCACCGTTTTTGTATCTGTAAATGCATCAGGCAATTGATTTGCAAGTTCTTGTATATGCATTATCTTTTGAACTTCTGTCTCGCATTCTTTTGTGCGAGGATCAAGATACTTTAATTGAGGTTCACACCATGAAACATCATTTTCTTTATTTTTCATTTCTCCCCCTAATCTAGGGAACAATGTTTCATTAAAATGACAATCAGCAAAACGTGCTGTAAAAACGTCACCTGTCATAGGTTCAATATACCTTAATATTGAAGATGTTTCATATCCAACATATATTCCCAACCTCCTTTGAGGACCCATTTTTGTACGTAGTGGTGTCGCAATTGGAACATACACTGCACAACCAAATGTTCTAAGATGGGAAATATTTGGCTCTTGACCAAAAGCAAGTTGTAGGGGGAAATATTTATGACTTGCACTTGGCCTGATGCGAATCAATGCAGCAGCATGTAAAATTGCATCACCCCATATAGATACAGGGAGTTTTGTTCTCATTATCAATGGTCTAGCGATTAACTGTAAACGTTTAATCAATGACTCGGCTAAACCATTTTGTGTATGCACATGAGCAACAGAATGTTCAACAACAATTCCTATAGACATGCAATAGTCATTAAATGCTTGAGATGTAAATTCACCAGCATTATCAAGTCTCACCCTTTTAATGGTGTAATCAGGAAAATGAGCTCTCAATTTAATAATTTCGGCAAAAATTTTTGCAAATGCCACATTACGGCTTGATAACAGACAAACATGAGACCATCTACTAGATGCGTCTATTAGGACCATGAAATATCTAAATGATCCACATGGTGGATGAATTGGTCCACAAATATCACCTTGAATTCTTTCAAGAAACATTGGTGATTCTTTCTCAACCTTAAGTGGTGAAGGTCTAGTTATCAATTTTCCAAGAGAGCAAGATATACATGGAACCATTGTATCATGAAGGATTTTTCTATCCTTCAGTGGATGTCCATGTGTACATTCAATAATTCTTTTCATCATTGTTGATCCTGGATGGCCCAATCTGTTATGCCATAAATTAAATACACCAGGATCAATATACTTTTCTTTAATCACCATATGTGCTTCTGGTACATTTATATGTGTATAATGTAATCCAGAATTAAGTCTTGGCATTTTTTCAATCACGTGATTCTTGTTAGTGATACTTAAATATTTCTCATTTTCTGCCGTTACTGACTGATAATCATATCCATTAAGGTATATGTCAGAAAAACTCAATAAATTTCTGCTTGACTTAGGAGAGAATAAGGCATTATTAATTAAAAATGTTGTACCATTTGGTAATATGAATTTTGCCTTTCCTATCCCTTCTATCAAGTTAGCAGCACCTGATATTGTATGTATAGTTCCTTCCGTTGGTTTCAAATCAATGAAATATTTTTCATATTTAAGTATAGTGTGTGTAGTACCACTATCTGCTATACAGAGATCTCCACTACTAGATTGATGTTGTGTTCCAGCAGAATTTATATTAAACTTCATATATAAGAAACAAACAGTAAGTATATAAATGTTACACAAAATGTTTATTACACACAAATAGATAAAACTGAAACATTTGACATACATAGAATTGAAACATCAAACATAGAACTGGAACATTTGATAAAACATATAGAACTGAAACATTTGAGAAAACATGATGACAAAGGTTAAATCGTTTTATTTATAAAAGAAACATATTAATTTAATTCAAGAAATCTTCATATAAATCAGATGGTTGCTCAGTGACTGTTGGATTAATATTATCCACAAAATTTACTTCATTTTCTTTACCTTTCAGCGAATCCTGATACATCTTAACAAGATGTTTAGATGTTCGACAAGTATTAGCCCAGTGGCCCATTCTACCACATCTGTAACAATTTCTTCAGAATTTTTAGAAGAATTTTTCTTCAACATCTTGTTTAGTGGGCTTGTTTTGTGGTTGATATTTATATTTTTGTGGATTATTATTTATTTGACCACCACGGCCACGACCACGGCCACGTCCACGCCCATTCCCATTACCATAATGATGGTTTCTACCATAGTTATGGCTTTTGGCATGATGATGGCGATGGTTATTATAACCACGACCTTGCCCGCGTCCTTGTCCCTGTTTATAATTATTTGCAGTATTTGCTTCAGGGATTGCAAGTGTACCAGTATGACGGGATTTCTGATTTTTCATTAATAGCTCATCATTTTGCTCTGCAACCAAGAGATATTAATTAAGTTCAGGATATGTGTTGAACTTTAGCATTCTCAAATTTCTTTGCACTGTGATGTTGGCAGCATTCATTGTGGAGAAAGTTTTCTCCAACATGTCTGCATCACTTATTTCATGTCCACATAATTTAAGTTATGAGACTGTATTATACAGAGCTGAGCTGTATTCATTTACTTTCTTAAAGTCTTGGAACCTTAATGTTCTCCATTGATCCATAGCAGCTAGAAGTAAAATTTCTCTTTGATTATTGAATCTGCTTTTGAGACCTTCCCATAAAACATGGGGATCTTCTACAGTCACATAATTATTTTGTAAGCATTCATCAATATGTTGATGAATAAAGCAACATGTCGTTGCTTGTTCTTTTTCAGAACAAGTGTTGTTTTCATTTATGGTTTCAAGAATGCCCATTGATTTAAGATGCATTTTTACTTTTATAACCCATGGCATGTAGTTGTTTCCCGTTGATTCTAAAGGAGTAAATTTAAGCTTTTCCAGATTCGACATTTTCTATTATCAAAAATTAAAACAAACAACATGATAAATTAGAGTCAATTTATATTTATAAGTATATAAACATTAAACATAAATTTAATATAACATAAATGATAAGTAGGTGGCAGTGTCGACCATATGTAAGCAATCATTAATAAATGTTATATAACATAAATATAAATATTAGTAAACATAAATGATAATTAGGCGACAGTGTCGGCCATATAAATGTTAGATAATAGAAATATAAATGTTAGTAACATAAATGATAATTAGGCGACAGTGTCGGCCATATAAATGTTAGATAATTGAAATATAAATGTTAGTAACATAAATGATAATTAGACGACAGTGTCAACCATATATTATTCAGGTGGTATAACCGACCATATATCATTTAGGTGGCAGAGCCAACCATAATTAGTATTAAGATTATCGTGCAGATAACGTGTTATAATTCAGTAGGCTTATAACTACCTTTAGTGGTTTGATTCTTGATGTTATAATTCAGTAGGCTTATAACTACCTTTAGTGGTTTGATTCTTGATTAAGAATGCTAATAATGAAGTGTAAGAACAAAGATGATAATGGAGAGAAAGAAAGAAACACTTTGTAAGTGTGAGAAAATGGTGCAAGTTTAATGCTTGCATTCATGGCTATTTATAGCAAAAATATCACAAGTTTAGGTAATACAATAATATTACTTTTGTGTATCAATAATTGACTATCCATTTATATATATATATATATATATATATATATATATATATATATATATATATATATATATATATATATATATATATATATATATATATATATATATATATATATATATTTATATATTATAACACATGTTTCAAAATTCCAATTATGTTACATTTTTGCACTTTTATGTGATATTGTTGTGGGTTTGTAAATAAGCCAAACACTTGCCCTTATTCTATTTTTATAGTCGCTTTCATGATTACCTAGGGATGGCACCCGCGGGCGACGGGCACGGATCTTTGGTACCCACGACCCGCCCGTCAGAATTTTTTTTTACCCGCGGGTACCCGTTTACCCGTCAACGGGTAAACTTTTCTGCCCGTACCCGCAACCCGCGGGTACCCGCGACCCGCGGGTAAACCCGCGGGTTTACAAAATGTACTCTTTAATTAGTTTTTAGTAACGGATACCCATTACCCGCGGGTTTTACCCGCGAATAATTATAAAAATACATTAAAAGTTAATTTATATAATATATAATTAGGTATATCTATGCGGGTAAACGGGTATACCCGAGGGTAGCTCAAACGGGCATCACGGATTCACGAGCCGCGTTTTACCCGCGACGGGTATGAAATACCCGCGACCCGCCAACGGATAAAATATTTGACCCGACCCGTGCCCGCGGGTACATTTTTCATAAATACCCGCCCGTCACGGACACGGGTACCCGCGGGTCACGGGTTTTTTCTGCCCATTGCCATCCCTATTACCTAACGTTTTGATAAACAATAAAAAGACTGACAAAAATAAGGATTGATTAAAAATTAAAAAAAAGTACTAAAAATAATCACCGCCTTTTGTCGATGATCACGGCTAAACACTTAAGCTTGTAGTTTTTTATGTTTTGTAGTCTGTTTTGTCGTACAATCCAAATTTCGATCAGTTTTAGGGGGTATTTTGTTTTTCCCTGTTAAGTGTTGCAAAAGTCCGCCGACTTGGCCGACGCGTCGGCCGATGCGTCGTTTTTAGGCATGGCCGATGCGTCGTTGCTAAAAAGTCGGTCAAAGTCGGAAAAATTCGGTCAAAGTCGGTCCAAATCGGTCAACGTCGGTCAATTTTTTTTTTTTTTGTAATAGTGTTAATAATTGTTAATTGTTCATGTTTATTGTAAATATAGTTTATATTTTAAGATTTGATCTATATAATATTATGTATAAATATATATTTAATAAAACTATTTTAAAAAGTCAACGTTAATCAACGCCCGTTGCGTCCCCCGTTGCGTTCGATGCGTCGTTTTTTAGGCTTGACCGATGCGTCCCCGACTCGCATCTTTTACAACCTTGCCTGTTTACTATGCAATCTAGTTAGGATGTTGAGTAAGTATAGATACATAAGATGTCTCTCAATTCCGATCATTATAACACTTCAAAAATCTCCACCAATATTTTTATCACCAATTTTCCACACCAATTTGAATCGAAAGACTTGCGCGATCTTTGTTCGAATCATGGAAAGGTTATCGATGTCTACATCGCCCGAAAACTCTCTAAGAGTGGTCGAAGGTTCGCTTTTGTCAAATTTGTAAATGTTTCATCAATCAAAACCCTAGAAGCAGCAATCTCATCAACATGGGTGGGTAACTTCCATCTTTTTGCTGCACTAGCTAGGTTTAATAAATCAGATTCAAGGAACCAAAAGATTAACAATGAAAGGTAAAACCCTAACAAAATTCCGATCCCTAATTCATCTAATCCCAAGACTAATGTTAACGATTATTTGCATCAAGATGTTCATGGGCAAACTTATGCTTCAGTGGTTGGTGGTTCTCGAATATCTGTCCCTATTCACGCTCCTTTGAAGAAAATCAATATTGAAGATGACGAATTGCTTTCCCTGGAGAATAATAACCTGATCTTATTCGGTAAAGCTACTTTCCCCTCTCAAATTCCATTTCTTAATCGGATGTGGCACGATGAAGGTTTTGATTCTCTTACTGTCCATTATATGGGTGGAGCATGGATATGGATTGAACTCCCCAACATCGAATCCCGTGATAATTTCAGGAAAAATCTTTTAGTTCGAAACTCATTATCTGAAATTTGCTCTTATTCTGATTTTTTCACTATTAAAGAAAGAGCTATTTGGATTGAGATTGCTGGGCTACCTGCTAAAGCCTAGCACTATGATGTTTTTAATAGAGTTGCGTTTCACTTTGGCAAAATTGTTTTTCAAGATTCTGAAGTTGATGATAAAAAAGGTAATGGTAAGGTGTGTATTATTACCACTTCGCTTGACCCGATTCATGAAAAGGTCATAGTAACAGTTCAAAAGAAAGATTACATTGTTTTAGTTAAGGAAGTTGGGGATTGGTGCCCATCTGTTCTAAAAGTGTTAAATGATTCTGTTTTTGATCAATCTGAAGATCATTTAAAAGAGAATGTGTTGCACTCAGACACTTCAAGTCTTGATATACTTGAAGAGGGTGAGTTTGTGAAGGATTCCTTTTGCGATTTTTCTACAACTGATGTCAATAAGGAGGGTGATGTAGAGAATGATGGTAACATTTCACGTGATCAATGCCCTACACCTTCGAAAGCTAATGGTTTTGATACGGTGTTTGAAGAGAAAAATGAAATGCATAGTGCTGAAAAGGTGGATGAAACACGTAACTCGACTGCTAAAGCTAATTCTGTTGATTCACATGCTCCTGTTAATAGCAACTCTTCACTTTCTAAACCCCCAGGCTTCATTGGTCAGCGCTTTCGCACTCCTGTTGTTTCTGAAAATACCCAAGATGCTTCATCGGAATCAATTGGAACCCTCCCTGTTTCCCCTTCTGAAACGAAGCTAGCTGAACAAGTTGACAAACTTATTTCGGTTGGTATATCTCTTGGTTACGACATGTATGGAAGTCAGACAGACCTTAAAGGTATGCTTGCTAGAATGGGTGTTAAAAAACCCGTTTAAATGCATATTCTTTCCATTAATATCGGTGGAGGGGTGTCTTTCACGAATAAACAATCTTGGATTCGAGGTATTTGTAACGAATATAAAGTTGATGTTTTGGGTATTCAAGAAACGAAATTAACCAAATTAAATTTGTTCATTGCTAAGTCTTTATGGGGTAATACTTCTTTTGAGTTAGCTACTTCTTGTGCTTGTGGTAGATCGGGTGGTCTCCTTACAATTTGGGACCCGAATTGCTTCATCAAGAAGAGTATTTTTTCTTATGATCATGTCTTAATTGTTGAGGGCTGCAGACCAAATTGTTCTAATACCAGCTTCCTTATAAATATTTACGCTCCCCAGGATCGTCATACTAAACAAAGGTTGTGGTCTTTGTTATCTGACTTCATGTCCCGTAATCAAGGTGATTTCATCCTTTTTGGTGATTTCAACGCGGTTAGGTCTGAGCAAGAAAGACAAGGTTCAGTGTTCTGCTCTCGTACTGCGGCTGACTTCAATCAGTTTATCTCATCTTGCAGCTTGGTTGATGTCCCGTTGGGTGGTCGCAATTTTACTCGTTCTAGCAAATCTTGTGATAGTAGAGCTAAACTCGATCGTTTTCTTTTGTCTAGATCTTTCTTTGACTCACGCCCAGATTTAATTGGTTGCGTACTTCCAAACTTATGGTCCGATCATTGTCCGATTATCCTCTATAATAAACACGTAGATTACGGGCCTTCTCCGTTCAAACTTTTTGCTTCTTGGTTTTTGATTGAGGGGTTTGAAGCCGTGGTGAGGAATGCATGGGTAGATCCGTTAATTGTGGCTGATTGTGAGAACAAGAACCCTTTTATTGTATTTAAAAATAAGTTGAAGTTTGTTAAGTTGAATCTCAAGTCTTGGTACAGAGACTTTTCGAATGGTTGTAGTCAAAACAGAAAGGATCTGCTCTCTTCTATTGACATCATTGATGAGCAGTTAGTTAATGGAGGTAATCGTATTGACCTTTCGATGCAGCGTTTAAATGCTTTAAAAGAGCTTGCTTCTATTAATAAGATTGAAAGCATGAATGCAGCCCAGAAAAATAAGAAATTATGGAACCAGTACGATGATGAAAACTCCTCCTTGTTCCATTCTGTCATCAATCGAAAACGGAAAAAATTAGCTATATCGGGGATTAACTCAAATGGGACTTGGGTAACTTCACCTTTACATGTCAAAAACACTTTCCTTAACTTCTTCAAGGAAAAGTTCCTTCGAACTAATACAGTGAAGGTTAACAGACCGAGTACTCATCTTCGGTCTCTTACTGTCGAACTGTCTAATGGGTTGGATCAGCCTTTTTCTGTGACGCCCCATACGAAACCATCGTGTACGAATCATCAACAACATAATCATTACAAGGTTAAGTACTATATGCTGTAATAAAAAAAGTTGCATTCACGATAGAAAGATGACGTCATAACCGACATCAAATGTTTTACACCAACAGTATGCTTCTACGAATAGCAAGCATGATTAAATGCATGTGACCCTTAGGTCGTTACAAAACATAGTTTCAAATGTATTAAAGTTTGAATGCAAGATAAACAGTTCATGCGGTGATAACACTAGAGCAGCGGGTGTCTACAGCAAGACTAGTACACAGTGGAAGCAACCTTAAGCACCTGAGAAAAACATGCTTAAAAACATCAACACAAAGGTTGGTGAGCTATAGTTTAAGTATAACAGTATGTAAGGTAGGCCACGAGATTTCAGTGCTACTAAGAGCGTTTCAAAACAGTATGATAAAGTATATGTTAACCGTGGGCACTTGGTAACTAACTTAACATTTATACCCCCTGAAAGTACACTTGGCAAGTGCGTATGTTTACGAAGTATTAAACACTCGTTAAATGCTAGCGCGACTAGCCCGAGTGGGGATGTCAAACCCTATGGATCCATATCTAAGATTCGCGTTCACCGGTTCAAAATCAATGACTAAACGTTACCGAGCTAAAGGGAATGTTTATGCCGTTGTATAACCCCCACATATATAAAGTTTAAGTACTCGTGCCTAGTATGTAAAACGTAAAAAGCGCATGTATTCTCAGTCCCAAAATAGTTAAAGTAAAAAGGGATGCTATAACTCACAATGATAAAGTAGCGGTAAAGTATGACTCGGGAAATAAGCAAGTGTGTAGGTCCGGAAAGTCCTCAACCTAAGTCAAATAGTACTAAGTCCGTAAATCGTCCCAAAAGGTTTAAATGTATGTAAATAAGGTCTTAAGGGTCATCATCATTCATCATCAAACAAAAGGTGTAAAGTAAGTTTCGTTCATGAAAAGAGTTTAAAACAAGGGCTGAGTTCGGTCAGTCACATCGGTCTCAATACCTACTGAAATAAGGTGATACCAGTGGCCATGGCTCCGTATATGAGTCCTTTAATTGTGGTAAAAATCCCAGAAGCAAACTCGTCTTTGTTTGACCATGGCGACGGTCTAAGTGCGAGTAGGTCAGAATTTTCAGCACAACGTTAAAAGGACATAGGGACGATCGGAGGGCCATAAATCCTAAACCGTAACTCGGATTAAGACGAGTCCTATATGAAAATTTATCTACTCGAACAGATCTATCTGAAAATAATAATTACAGTAGAACAGATCTCACGGGTCAGACACAGAAACAGTAAAACAGTAGGGTCAGTAGGTTCCGGTGGTTCTTGGTGCTCGATGCTTATCATGGTTCTCATCCTTGATGCATATAGCTTCAAGTGTACAACTCGTTGATGTGTTTGCATCATTTTCACCAAGTTTTAGCCATCATAACCCAAGTGTAAGTCTAAGACATGAAGCACAACTCACTTAAGTGTTGCATGTGTTTTGATGAACCAAAGTTACATCAAAGTCTTAGATTTAACACATATATGAACTATAAAAGTAATATTGAACTACAAACTTGAAAGTAAACTAACTAATCAAGATCTTAAGATGTAGAACATAGTTTTTAGTTAGATCTTGAAGATCCAAGACTCAAAAGTCTAGATCTAACATAAGTGTACAAAGTTATAATTAAAGAAAGCTTACTTACATGTTCTTGAACTTTCAAGGTTAACTTTTAATTCAAGATTAATGAGATCAAAGTTAAATAGTAACACTTGACCAATAACAACCAACAATCATGAAATTAAAGTGCATAATATGAAGTAATAAACTAAGTAAACAAGTTAATAAGTTCATGGGTTTCATACTTTAAAGATTCAAGCCTAAGTCTTGATCTTTAGAAAGTAAACTTTAAGTTTACTTCATGAACACAAGTAATGATTTTCAACCATGAACTTACAATCTTTTTAAAACAATAAAGGTAGAATCATAAACTAGTAAGTTTATGTTCTTGAGTGTTCTTGTAATACAAGATAAAAGAAGAATGAAACTAGTAAGTTTGATTCTTGAAACTAGTAAGTAAATAACTAACAAATACATGTAACTAAACAACAACCAAGAACAAGTGATTAAAACAAACAAAGAATGATGATGATTATGTGTATATGTATACGGTTTTTAGAAGGAAAGAAAGGGAAGAAAAGCTTCAAGTTACTTACAATATTTAGAGAGAAAAGAGAGAAGAGTTGCAAGTATTTTTGTGTGTGTGTTTGGAATGAGAGAAATGTGAGAGAATTCAAGTAAGTAGTGATCAAAATTTGAAAACCAAAACTTCTCCCAAGGCCTACTAAACTGACAGTTTGGCCAAGCATGGGGGGGAGAGGATTGTCCACAAGTTTATGCATGTAAAAGCCTTAAAAAGTTGGATAAATGGGGTGGTTTCATGGGGATAAGGTGGTAACTAGATTCTTTACAAAGTTATCCATCCAGTTTAGTTCTAAATAATACTTACATGAGTTAGTGGGCTTACTAGTTCATTAAAGAAGTAGGTTGGGCTAATTAAGTCCATTAAAGTGAGTGGGGTGGGCTTCTAAGCCCATGTACAATTAAAAGCCCAAGTATGTAAGTAATTAACAAGTTAATCCAATTAAAATCTCAAGTAACTAACTAATAACCATAGTTAATTAAAATGATTAATAAAACTTAATCATGAATGTAAATAATATTCTAAAAATATTATTCGTGAAAGTTTCGTGTGTCCCAAAGACGTTTCGGGCATTCAAAAGTCATGTACATTTAATCATGGCAACATGTAAATGTAATAACATACATTCGTTTAATCACAAGTATTAATAATAATAATTATTAATAATTAACGTTGGAAAATCCAAGGTCATTACATTACCCATCTGTTAAAGAAAATTTTGTCCCGAAATTTAAGCTGAGGTAGATGGAGGAGTTGGGAAAAGGTGAGGATACTTCTGCATCATTTGATCCTCTCGCTCCCAAGTAAACTCAGGTCCTCGTTTGGCATTTCATCGTACTCGTACGATCTTAATCATGTTGCATTTCAAAGTCTTGACCTCACGGTCCATAAACTCGACAGGTTCCTCCACGAAGTGGAGTTTGTCATCAATTGTAAGTTCTTCCAGTGGTATGATAAGTTAGGGTGCAGCAAGACACTTCTTCAAGTTTGACACATGGAAGGTAGGATGAACTGAGCTCAATTGTGCTGGTAGATCCAAACGGTAAGCAACGGGTCCAACACGTTCCAAGATTTCAAAAGGACCAATGTATCGTGGGTTTAACTTTTCACGTTTTCCAAAACGGATCACACCTTTCCAAGGTGCAACCTTCAACATTACACGGTCACCGACGTTGAATTCAAAGTCTTTACGTTTAAGATCGGCATAACTCTTTTGGCGATCACGGGCAGTCTTAAGTCTAGCTGGAATCTGAGCAATCTTTTCCGTTGTTTCGTGGACTACCTCGGGTCCGGTGATTTGCTTTTCGCCTACTTCGGCCCAACAAATAGGAGATCGGCACTTGCGGCCATACAATGCTTCAAAAGGTGCAACATTAATGCTCGATTGATAACTGTTGTTGTACGAGAATTTGGCTAACGGCAAATACCTTTCCCAGGCCTTTCCAAAATCAATGACACATGCACGCAGCATGTCCTCCAAAGTCTGAATTGTGCATTCACTTTGCCCATCAGTCTGAGGGTGATAAGCAGTACCCATGTCAAGACGAGTTCCCATGGCTTCTTGCAAAGAACGCCAAAATCTAGAAGCAAAACGGGGATCGCGATCGGAGATGATCGATAAAGGTACACCATGATGAGATACAACCTCCTTGATGTATAGTTGAGCAAGTCTCTCCATTGTATCTGTTTCCTTCATCGCTAAAAAGTGTGCAGATTTACTAAGGCAGTCAACAATAACCCAAATGGTATCGTATCCGCCCACCGTCTTTGGTAGCTTGGTGATAAAATCCATTGTGATCCTTTCCCACTTCCATTATGGGATTTCTGGCTGTTGAAGTAACCCAGAAGGTCTCTGATGCTCGGCTTTAACCTTCGAGCAAGTCAAACACTTACCAACATAAGTCGCAACGTCCTTCTTAAGATTCGGCCTCCAATACTGTTCTTTAAGGTCGAGGTACATTTTGCCCGCTCCAGGATGAATCGAATATCTCGATTTGTGTGCTTCATCAAGTATAAGGTTCCGTAGATCTCCATAACAAGGTACCCAAATTCTTCCGGCATAACATCGGAGTCCAAACTCCCTAACCTCGAATCGAGAGACAAGTATGTTCAAATGTTCATGAGTTATATTCTCATTCTTGAGAACCTCTTCTTGGGCTACTCTGATCTGGCTGTTGAGGTTCAAATGGATGGTGATGTTCAGAGCCCTAACACGAAGAGGTGACGTCCTCTCCTTTCGGCTTAAAGCGTCAGCTACAACATTGGCCTTGCCAGGATGATAGCGAAGTTCACAATCGTAGTCGTTGAGCGTCTCGATCCATCGACGTTGTCTCATATTCAGTTGCTTCTGATCGAAGATGTGCTGGAGACTCTTGTGATCGGTGAAAATAGTGCTCTTAGTTCCATAAAGATAGTGTCTCCACAATTTAAGCGCAAAGACAACGGCTCCAAGTTCGAGATCGTGAGTAGTGTAGTTCCATTCTTGAATCTTCAGTTGGCGAGAAGCGTAAGCGATAACCTTTGATCTTTGCATCAGTACACAACCAAAACCACTTTTCGAAGCATCGCAATAAACGACAAAATCGTCATTGCCTTCAGGAAGTGATAGGATAGGTGCGGTGGTTAACTTCTTCTTCAAGGTTTGAAATGCTGATTCTTGTTCGGTTGCCCAAATGAATTTCTTCCCTTTGTGAGTCAGTGCGGTTAGTGGACGTGAAATGATAGAGAAACCTTCGATAAACCTTCGGTAATATCCGGCGAGACCTAGAAATTGGCGTATATGCGTCGGAGTAGTGGGGGTCTCCTACTTGTTGATAGCTTCAATCTTGGCGGGGTCAACTTTGATACCCTGGTCGCTTACAAAACATGACCCGGAAACTGGACTTCCTTCAACCAAAATTCACACTTAGAGAATTTGGCGTAAAGTTGCTCTTGTCACAAGAGTTCAAGGACTAGTCGGAGGTGTTGCTCATGCTCTTCTTCGCTCTTAGAGTAGATGAGGATATCATCTATGAAGACGATAATAAACTTATCCAAGTACGGCTTGCAGACACGATTCATGAGGTCCATGAACACGGCAGGTGCATTTGTCAAACTGAATGGCATCACGAGAAACTCATAATGACCATAACGGGTCCTGAATGCCGTTTTCATCACGTCACTTTCCTTCACCCTCAACTGGTGATAACCGGATCGCAAATCGATCTTGGAGTAAACGCTCGATCCTTGTAGTTGATCAAAAAGATCATCAATTCTGGGAAGAGGATACCGATTCTTGATTGTCAATTTGTTGAGTTCACGGTAGTCGATACACATACGGAAGGATCCATCCTTCTTCTTCATAAATAAAACAGGTGCGCCCCAAGGCGAGAAGCTTGGTTGGATAAATCCTCGATCAAGTAGTTCTTGTAGTTGGCTTTGTAATTCTTGCATCTCGGAAGGTGCGAGTCTATAAGGAGCGCGAGCTACAGGTGCTGCTCCTGGCACTAAATCAATCTGAAACTCTACTGCTCTCGGCGGCGGTAATCCGGGCAATTCTTCAGGGAAGACATCGAAAAATTCGTTCATAATTCGAACGTCGTTCACACTCTTCTCCTCAGTTTCTACCATTTTCACATGCGCTAGCATGGCAAGACATCCCTTCTTCATAATCTTTTGCGCTTTCACGCAACTAATGAGGTTCAGCTTCGAGATACATCTCTCTCCGTAGATGATCAGTGGCTCACCGTCTCCTTGTGGTATACGAAGAGCTTTGTCTCCACAAATAATATCGGCCCTTACTTTCGTCAGCCAATCCATACCAACGATCACGTCAAAACTTTCCAGTTTGATAGGTATCAGGTCAATCTTGAAATCTACACCAGCTATGTTGATAATAGCTCCTCGACTAATATGGTCAACTTTCTCAAGTTTTCCATTGGCGACTTCGACAAGCATACTCTCTTTTAACGGGACTAACGACCAATTAATCTTATCGCAAAAATGTCTACATACATAACTTCTATCCGCACCAGTATCAAATAAGACAGAAGCTAAAAGATTGTTGATAGTGAATATACCTGTCACCAAGTCTGGGTTTTCTCGGGTGTCCCTTGCATTAACGTTGAAAGCTCTACCACGGGGTGGTCCGCCATCTTTTCGCTTATTTGGACACGCATTTCTGAAATGGCCCATCTGTCCGCATTCGTAGCACTTTTTCGGTCCATTGGTGTTTGGCTTCCCGTTCAGGGTGGTGACCTTGCAGTCTTTACCGATATGTCCAGTTCGTTGACACTTTTCGCAAACAACGTTACAATAACCATTATGGTGCTTATAGCACCTCTTGCATTGTGGTAAGGTTCCTTTGTAGTTCGGGTTTGAGTTGGTGTTCGGATTGGGGTTTCCACCATTGTTGTTTCCTCTGAAACCCTCATGTCGTTTCGCCGGGTTCTGTTCATAGGTCCGTCCCCTGTTGTTATCCCATTTGCGCTTCTCACTAGTACCCGCTTCAGACTTAGTTTTCTCCGGTTCATCGATGGTTATTTGATTCATTAAAGTATGCGTCATGCGCATCGCTTCGGGAACATTCGGTGGCTTGGACGAGGTGACATTTCCCTTGATGGACTTAGGGAGTCCCCAGAAGTACCTTTCCATTCGCTTGAATTCCGGGGTGACCATTGTAGGACACATCATGGCTAATTCCAAAAATCTCCTGTTGTAACCATCAAGGTCGTTCCCAACGGCCTTTAACTGCATGAATTCCATCTCCAACTTTTGTATCTCGGTTCTCGAACAATACTCCTCAATCATGGCACTCTTAAATTCTTCCCATGGCGTAGCATACGCCTCATCAATGCCTTGTGCCTGTGCCATTATGTTCCACCACGTGAGCGCGCCGTCAGACAGCGTGCAAGAAGCAAATTTGGTTTTGCTGTTCTCCGAACAGTTGCTAACTCGGAATACTGCTTCTAGCTTTTCGAACCATCTAGTGAGACCAACCGGACCCTCAGTGCCACTGAAGTTATGTGGTTTACAGCTCTGGAATTCCTTGTAAGTACACCCATTTTGAACGGGTTGAATAACTGGTGGTGGTGGCGGTGGCGGTGGAGCTTGGGGTTGCATTTCCGCAATGGCTGCGGCTACCCTTTCAGCAATCATCTCTTCGATCTGAGCAGCGATAGGTGTTGATCGTCCGTTGGCCATGATGTTCTAAACAAAAATTTTTGACTCAAGTCAAAATCCAGTATTCAAATAGTAATAATACAGTATATAGTAACCAACATGGAATCAAAACATCACATGTTATTAAATAATGCATCTAGGTATAAATACCACAGAATCATCGTACGGTAATGTAAATAGAACATCGTGCAAGAATTAAATAACGCAAATTTCCATTCATTAATAATAATAAGTTTCATACATCTGAATAAGTCCGTACAATACATAAGTGAAACATAAAACTACAACTAGATTACATAATGAAATCTAAATACAAAAGCCCTACGGTGAAGGTAGGTGTAGGATGTCCATAACATGGGACATCTGGTCCTCTAGCTCAGCTACCCGAGTACGGAGGGTTTCCACCTCCCTTGTCAATTCCTCGACAGTGGGAGCTGGTGGGGCGGGTGGTGCTGGTGGTGCAGGTGGTGCCGGTGGTGCAGAGGGTCCGGCTCCAGACGTAGAGGCTGCAAGGTGGTAAGGCTTACAGATGAAGGGATCCGCAGGGTACGGCACAAGCCTCTTACGGGCGGTAACCCTACGACACCGACCAAACGCGTCAGTGAAGGCTCGTCCTCCGTTGATCCCCGGAATGATGGTACCATCGAAGTGATACCGCTTCTTCGGCGGGGTGAAGGGTGGCTGAACAGGTGCATCGGGGTCCTCCTCATCGGAGTCATCATCACTAGAGCCGTCTGTAGATGAATCATCGGATGAAGAATCATCTGAATCATGCGGTGGTGGCTGCACTGGTGGCTGAACTGGCTCTCCTCGAGCGGCCATCATCTGTCTATACCTAGCGGGTCCGATCAGAGTGAGACGTCCATCAGGGGCGCGTCGGCACCAATGGCGATACCGGCTACGGAAAGGACCTTCCCCGAACTCCGTGGGAATCACAATCTCACCGGAGCGGGGCTGTGATCCTGAGGGTCCGGGGGCAGATGGAGCTGGAATCTCCGAAGGGTCCTGGGCTCCTCTAGAAGTAACCACTGGGGCAGGCGCCTGGCTGCTAGTCCCGGAAGATGAAGCGCCAGGGTCACTAGTAGGCAACGGGATTGGTGTGTCGGCAGCAGCAGCAGGTGGGGTGGCTGACGAGTCTGAACTGCCCAAAATGATAGCAGGTGGAGTATCCAACATCTAAACAAGGAAAAATAAATTTTTCCATGTCAGTAAGTCATAAAGCAAGCACGTATTAGGCCAACAGTTTAAATCATGTATAACAATAAGTAGCATGGCAATAACGACAAGTATCATGCAATCGAAAGCAGATAATAGCATGCAGTAGCGAAATCATGTAATAGCATACGGCATATAGCAGTAAAAGTAAGCAGCAGCATGCAGTAAGTTCAGCGGAAACAAGTAAACTAGCAAGTTGTAGATTAGTCCTAGTAGTGAATCCTACTCGGGTCGGTCTTAGACTCACTAATGCAACCTAATTCCCTACAACCAATGCTCTGATACCAAATGTGATGCCCCGTACGAAACCATCGTGTACGAATCATCAACAACAGGATCATTACAAGGTTAAGTACTATATGCTGTAATAAAAGAAGTTGCATTCACGATAGAAAGATGACGTCATAACTGACATCAAATGTTTTACACCAACAGTATGCTTCTACGAATATCAAGCATGATTAAATGCATGTGACCCTTAGGTCGTTACAAAACATAGTTTCAAATGTATTAAAGTTTGAATGCAAGATAAACAGTTCATGCGGTGATAACACTAGAGCAGCGGGTGTCTACAGCAAGACTAGTACACAGCGGAAGCAACCTTAAGCACCTGAGAAAAACATGCTTAAAAATGTCAACACAAAGGTTGGTGAGCTATAGTTTAAGTATAACAGTATGTAAGGTAGGCCACGAGATTTCAGTGCTACTAAGAGCGTTTCAAAACAGTATGATAAAGTATATGTTAACCGTGGGCACTTGGTAACTAACTTAACGTTTATACCCCCTGAAAGTACACTTGGCAAGTGAGTATGTTTACGAAGTATTAAACACTTGTTAAATGCTAGCGCGACTAGCCCGAGTGGGGATGTCAAACCCTATGGATCCATATCTAAGATTCGCGTTCACCGGTTCAAAAACCAATGACTAAACGTTACCGAGCTAAAAGGAATGTTTATGCCGTTGTATAACCCCCACATATATAAAGTTTAAGTACTCGTGCCTAGTATGTAAAACGTAAAAAGCGCATGTATTCTCAGTCCCAAAATAGTTAAAGTAAAAAGGGATGCTATAACTCACAATGATAAAGTAGCGGTAAAGTATGACTCGGGAAATAAGCAAGTGTGTAGGTCCGGAAAGTCCTCAACCTAAGTCAAATAGTACTAAGTCCGTAAATCGTCCCAAAAGGTTTAAAAGTATGTAAATAAGGTCTTAAGGGTCATCATCATTCATTATCAAACAAAAGGTGTAAAGTAAGTTTCGTTCATGAAAAGAGTTTAAAACAAGGGCTGAGTTCGGTCAGTCACCTCGGTCTCAATACCTACTGAAATAAGGTGAGACCAGTGGCCATGGCTCCGTATATGAGTCCTTTAATTGTGGTAAAAATCCCAGAAGCAAACTCGTCTTTGTTTGACCGTGGCGACGGTCTAAGTGCGAGTAGGTCAGAATTTTCAGCACAATGTTAAAAGGACATAGGGACGATCGGAGGGCCATAAATCCTAAATTGTAACTCGGATTAAGACGAGTCCTATGTGAAAAATTATCTAATCGAACAGAGATATCTGAAAATAATAATTACAGTAGCCCAGATCTTACGGGTCAGACACAGAAATAGTAAAACAGTAGGGTCAGTAGGTTCCGGTGGTTCTTGGTGCTCGATGCTTATCATGGTTCTCATTCTTGATGCATATAGCTTCAAGTGTACAACTCGTTGATGTGTTTGCATCATTTTCACCAAGGTTTGGCTATCATAACCCAAGTGTAAGTCTAAGACATGAAGCACAACTCACTTAAGTGTTGCATGTGTTTTGATGAACCAAAGTTACATCGAAGTCTTAGATTTAACACATATATGAACTATAAAAGTAATATTGAACTACAAACTTGAAAGTAAACTAACTAATCAAGATCTTAAGATGTAGAACATAGTTCTTAGTTAGATCTTGAAGATTCAAGACTCAAAAGTCTAGATCTAACATAAGTGCACAAAGTTATAATTAAAGAAAGCTTACTTACATGTTCTTGAACTTTCCAAGTTAACTTTTAGTTCAAGATTAATGAGATCAAAGTTAACTAGTAACACTTGACCAATAACAACCAACAATAATGAAATTAAAGTGCATAATATGAAGTAATAAACTAAGTAAACAAGTTAATAAGTTCATGGGTTTCATACTTTAAAGATTCAAGCCTAAGTCTTGATCTTTAGAAAGTAAACTTTAAGTTTACTTCATGAACACAAGTAATGATTTTCAACCATGAACTTACAATCTTTTTAAAACAATAAAGGAAGAATCATAAACTAGTAAGTTTATGTTCTTGAGTGTTCTTGTAATACAAGATAAAAGAAGAATGAAACTAGTAAGTTTGATTCTTGAAACTAGTAAGTAAATAACTAACAAATACATGTAACTAAACAACAACCAAGAACAAGTGATTAAAACAAACAAAGAATGATGATGATTATGTGTATATGTATACGGTTTTTAGAAGGAAAGAAAGGGAAGAAAAGCTTCAAGTTACTTACAATATTTAGAGAGAAAAGAGAGAAGAGTTGCAAGTATTTTTGTGTGTGTGTTTGGAATGAGAGAAATGTGAGAGAATTCAAGTAAGTAGTGATCAAAATTTGAAAACCAAAACTTCTCCCAAGGCCTACTAAACCGACGGTTTGGCCAAGCATGGGGGGGAGAGGATTGTCCACAAGTTTATGCATGTAAAAGCCTTAAAAAGTTGGATAAATGGGGTGGTTTCATGGGGATAAGGTGGTAACTAGATTCTTTACAAAGTTATCCATCTAGTTTAGTTCTAAATAATACTTACATGAGTTAGTGGGCTTACTAGTTCATTAAAGAAGTAGGTTGGGCTAATTAAGTCCATTAAAGTGAGTGGGGTGGGCTTCTAAGCCCATGTACAATTAAAAGCCCAAGTATGTAAGTAATTAACAAGTTAATCCAATTAAAAGCTCAAGTAACTAACTAATAACCATAGTTAATTAAAATGATTAATAAAACTTAATCATGAATGTAAATAATATTCTAAAAATATTATTCGTGAAAGTTTCGTGTGTCCCAAAGACGTTTCGAGCATTCAAAAGTCATGTACGTTTAATCATGGCAACATGTAAATGTAATAACATACATTCGTTTAATCACAAGTATTAATAATAATAATTATTAATAATTAACGTTGGAAAATCCAGGGTCGTTACATTTTCTGAGTTAGAAATTTGAAAGGCGGTGTGGGATTGTGGCGATGATAAAGCTCCCGGTCCCGATGGTTTCTCCTTTCGTTTCATCAAATTCTTCTGGGACCTTGTCAAGGATGACGTTTGTGCTTTCGTTCATAATTTTCATGCCACATGTTACATTCCAAAGGGTTGCAATTCTTCTTTTTTTACATTGATTCCTAAGGTTGCTAATCCGCTTTTGGTCAAAGATTATCGCCCCATTATTCTCATCGGTATTCAATATAAAATCTTATCGAAGTTGTTAGCTAATAGGCTCTCTTCTGTTATCAGCAATATTATCAGCAAAGAACAGTCGGTTTATATCAAGGGTAGGCAAATTCTTGATGGTCCTTTGATGGTTAACGAAATAATTGATTGGTGTAAAAGAAAAAAGAAAAAAATGATGCTCTTTAAAGTCGACTTCGAAAAGGCTTTTGACTCGATTAGTTGGGATTTTTTGCTCTCAATGCTCGAACAGCTTGGTTTTGGCTGAAGGTGGATCTTATGGATTAAAGGTTGCCTCAACTCCTCTTTTGCTTCAGTTTTGGTCAATGGTAGTCCAACTGAGGAATTTAAAATTGGTCGTGGGCTACGACAAGGTGATCCCCTGTCTCCTTTTCTCTTCATTATATGTATGGAAGGCCTTCATGTGGCGATGTTAGATGCGGTGGATCATAACTTGTTCAAAGGCATCTCAGTTGGGAATGATGCTAATGCCGTGAGTGTGTCCCATTGTTGCTTTGCCGATGACGCATTATTTCTAGGAGAATGGAGTGATGATAATTTCAGAAATCTCATTTATATCCTCAAATGTTTCTTTCTGGTCTCAGGGCTCCAATTAAACGTTCATAAATCTAATATTCTTGGTATTGGTATTCCATATCTTTAGCTTAATCGAGTCGCGGCTTCTTTTGGTTGTAATCCAGTATCGTTCCCCTTTATGTATCTTGGTATCCCCATTGGTGCCAATATGAGACGCCTTGATAGTTGGAAACCAATTATAAGCAAAGTAGAAAAGCGTTTAGCGAAATGGAAAGTGAAACTTTTATCTTTCGGGGGTATTTTGACGCTGATAAAATCAGTCTGGGCGCTCTTGGAATTTATTACTTCTCTATATTCAAAGTGCCTAAAGGAGTAATTAAGTGTCTTGAATCACTTCAGGCTAATTTTTTATGGGGCGGTACGAAAGAAGATCGAAAAATTCATTGGGTGAAATGGGACGACATTATAAAAAGTAAAGAAAAAGGTGGTCTTGGGGTTGTGAGTTTAGACTCTCTAAATAAAGCTCTCCTTTATAAATGGCGGTGGCGATACGTATCTTGTCGCAATTGGCTATGGGTTTTGGTTGTTAAAGCGATTCATGGTGATCAACTTGATAGCATCACTCCATTGGTTAATAGAGCAGCTGCAGGCAGTGTTGTAAAAGACGGCCGAAACGGGCGCCGAAACGGACGCCGCAACGGATTTGCCTTAGTTTCGTTTCAACGGGCCTTGAAACAGCAAAAAAGACGGTCAACGCTTAAAAAACGGTCAACAACGCTAAAAAAAGGGGAAAACGGTCAAAGACGGAAAAAACGGTCAAAGACGGGAAAAAAACGGAAAAAAGGTCAAAGACGGAAAAAAGGGTCAACTTTATATATATATATATATATATATATATATATATATATATATATATATATATATATATATATATATATATATATAAATATATTTATATATTTATATATAAGTCAACGTTAGTCAACATCCGTTTCGACCCCTTTTTTCCGTTGCTACGTTTTGAGGTCGCTAACGTTTCGGCCCCGTCTCACGTCTTTTTCAACCTTGGCTGCAGGTTCTTGGGCTCTTATTAACCGGACTCTGTCTGACCTCCACGCCCAACATCCTTCGATTGCAAACTCTCTTTTTATTAAAATCGGTAATGGCAACAACACCCTTTTCTGGTATGATAATTGGTTAAATGGTTCATCTCCGAAGGTTTGTTTTCCTCGCCTTTTTGCTCTTGAATCTGAAAATTTTTGTAAGTTTAGTGAAAGGAGATCTAATAATAGCTGGACTTGGAAATGGCGTAGAACTATCAGAAATGGAATCGAGTCCCAACAACTAAATGATTTACTTGCTGCAGCTGCTCACATTCAGATTTCAGACTCTACAAATGCGTGGATATTCTCTAGCTCGGATGATGGCTCTTTTTCTGTTAGCTTGTTTCGCATTCTCGTTGATCAAAGTCCAACAGGTAATCGACCCACTCTTTGGTGCAAGTACATTCCTCCTAATGTTAATTTTTTCTTGTGGCGAGCAAGTCTTAATAGACTACCTGACAAGTGTAATTTGTTGGATAGAGGTATGGTGGTTGATAATCTGTTTTGTTCATCATGTTCGCTGCACATTGAGGACTTTCCTCATGTTTTCTTCGACTGTATCACTGCTACTCAGGTTTGGGCATATATTGCCACTTGGTTACAGGTTGATCTTCCTTATTGGCAATCATTTGATGATATGAGGAACTGGATTTATTCCACACAACATAATACAAAGGCTGCTGCCGCTCTTCAAGTTATTTGTTACGCTACGTTGTGGGCTTTATGGCGGTTCAGAAACGGGTGCATCTTCGAACTGAATAAATTTAAGAAACGTCATATTATTGATTCGATTGTGTTATCCTCTTTTGATTGGCTTTCATCTCGTTATAAGAAAGCTAATCTTAATTGGAATATTTGGTTACAAAACTCTTTGATTTCCTTGTAATTCTCTAGCTCCTTGCTAGTTTTTAATAATATTCTCAGCCGTTAGAAAAAAAAGTTAGGATGTTGAGTATGAGTTCTCCTTTTATCTGCATGCCCACACATGCAGCATGATGTATTCTAGTTCATCTTTTTTTAATGGAAATATTATGCTTTTCAGAAGGAAAAAAAAATGATAATCGTTAAAAGGGTACAACAAGACAATTCGTATACACTGATAATTTGAATAAATATGATTTCAAAACTAATAACTAATTATTTTCAACATTTTTTATCCAAACACTAATAACTAATTATTTACGATTTCAAAACTCAGTAATCAAATAATCATAGTCAAAACGCTAAGCCAAACACCCTCTTAAATTTCTAGTTAACATGTATGGGTTTTAATTTGATCACCTAACACATCAAGACAGATAATTCCCATTATTTTCTTCACAAGTGAAGTAACTATTGAACTGATAAATTTTAAGAATATGAACATGTTTAAATTGCATCTTAGATAAATACTATAGGTCTCATCTCAATTAAAGTTTCTAATTTCTATTTTTAGGTGTCACAAAATACGTGTATAATTTCAGTTTTAGACTTTTAGCTAATTGAAAAAAGATTTTAAGAGAAAAGGAAAAAAAATCTTGTAAACTAATAATGTAATGATTTTGATACGTCTTTGTGGCTTAATGGTTCAAACCCAATACTTTGAGTATTGGTCACGATAGGGGTTATGGGTTTGATCCCGGGAAAAATGAAAAAGTAATGTAATGAATTTACTTTTCTTATACTTATACATCGTGTATTTTTATTTTTTATTGTGAATACTAAAATTTATTTAGAGGGAGTAGTTTACATGTTTATTTCAAAATTCCTAAAATGTTTCAGGAATTTTCTTGTCATAAAGTAAATTTCAAAAAGAGTAATCTCTTTGAAATCGGGGTTATAAAAGATGGACGAACAGGCAAAACGTCATGAATGCTCGACGGACTCCTTAACCTTTATCTACCAAGGTATGCCGATCGGTAAAGATGTGTAAAGCAACGGCTTGACAACCTATCCTTGACAAGTTCATGAAACGGCTATCAGAATGGAAAACCAAGGCAATATCCTTCGGAAGAAGACTAACAATGGTGAAATCTATCCTCGTAATTTACCTTGTATTTTTTCTCATTGTTTCATGCACCATCTAGTACAAATCAACATACCTGAATCCTTGAGGCGAAATTTATATTGGGGTGGAAATGACACATCTAAAAATTATTTTGGGTTAAATGGGATCGAACTTTACTCTCTTATAAAAATAAGGAATAAATATAGGTTCCGTAAGTAACTAGAGGGAGGGTGAATAGTTACTTAGTCGATTTTACAAAAATTTCTTTACGTTTTGTTGAACTTGAACTTGATATAGTGTGATTTGAAATGTTTGTTCTTAAACACAACGTATAAAATATATGTATGCGTTAATGTAATCAAAAAGATAAGGGAATAGAGAACAAACACAATGATATATAGTGGTTCGAGAAGATGTTAACTAATCTTCCTTAATCCACTACCCAATTCTACGAATTGAGATTTTTCTTCACTATGATACTCCAAACTCGGTGGAGTGTCCGGATACAACACTAGTACTTCGATAAGCCGCAATTTGTGAACCCTTACGTGCCTTTGAAGACTTCACAATCACCTAAAGTTCTTACCACAAGATCCTAATGCACTATCCTAGTGAAAACACAACTACCTTCTAGATCCCTTTAAGAAGATAGTTTGCAAGTAAACTAACAATAAAAGCTTACAAGTACTCTTGCTAGAATCACTCTAAAAGATTACAATGAACTATAAGAATGATATCAGTAAGTATAAGAAAAAATATGAGTGCAAGAGGTGGGTCTTCAAATGCTCCAAGCCTTGGCTTTTATAGAAAGAGAAATCTGCCTGGAAGTTGTACGGCTCATTGCTCGATCGACCGTGGTTCGACCGTGTACCTCTGACATCTGATTCTTATATCCGTTTTTATCCTTTGAAAATTGTCATTTTCATTTGTTGAATAGATGCAACTAAAAGCCAATTATCTCTGAAATTATCCCTATTATCCCTTTTGTTTTGGACATAAGTATAGAAGTTGACATGTCCATAAAAGAAGAAAGTCTTCAAGCTTTGACCATTTGTCATTGATTACCTAATAGGGTAATTGCAGAATTTTTGTGAGGACCCGTCCAAATCCATTTGGACGAATACATCATTCATTGATTTCATAGTGAGGTTTTGACCTCTATATGATACGTTTTGTAAACATTGCATTTTTTTCAAAAGGTACACAATAAATGAATATCAATTTCTAAGGTTTTCATCGTTTGTTGATTTCTACATATAGACAATCACCATAAATAATAGTTTACCATAATACATCCGTTGACAATGCAGTCAAAATAAGATACACGGTGATGATTTTGTGAATGCAAAGTTTTCTTGAATAAAGCATGTATGACTCCATGCACATAGCTTGTATCACATATAAGCAAACAGCGGAAGACTTCTAGAAACCTGAGAATAAACATGCTTAAAAGTGTCAACACAAAGGTTGGTGAGTTCATAGTTTTAATGTTGCGCATAATCTGTATATAAAGGTGAATCACAAATTTTCAGTTGTTTCATCCAGAAACGTTTATCAAAATATTCTACGAAATTGAGCACCCCTGGTAACTAAACTTAACGTATATATAATTTATACCCTTTGTATAATCATCTTAATAATACACGCAAACCAATGTGTACGCTTCTCAAATAGCATACGTCCGTTAAAAGGCTAGTGATCTAGCTCGGACGGGGATATCAAGCCCTATGGATCCATATACTACTACTCGCGCCCACCAGTTCTTATAACCGGCAGTTACTAGTTATCAAAGCTAAGGGATTTTCGGTTTAAACTCAGTGTAGAATTTAGTATGTACTTGTATCCATTTAAAATTAAGTGCATGTATTCTCAGCCCAAAAATATAGATTGCAAAAGCAATTAAAAAGGGAGCAAATGAAACTCACCATACTGTATTTCGTAGTAAAAATACATATATCGTCATTGAATAAGTGTAAGGTTGGCCTCGGATTCACGAACCTAAATTAGATATATGTATTTGTATGTTGGTCAATATTTGTCTAACAAATTTGGTCAGGTCATAGTGTATCACAATCCTAATGCTCGAGTCTAATATGCAAAAGTCAACAAAAGTCAATTTGACTCAAAATGATATCCAAATTTTATACATGATTATTATATAGTTTAAATATCGTTTTTTTATATTTTTAAATATTTTTTTATTGATAATAATAATCATAATAATAATAATAATAATAATAATAATAATAATAATAATAATAATAATAATAATAATAATAATAATAATAATAATAATAATAATAATAATAATAATAATAATAATAATTTGATAAGAACTAGAACGACGATAATAATAATCATTTTTACAAAAATTCAATTGACTATAATTTATAATCCGTTCATCGAAATCATTCGATATCTAAATGAAAAGTTCTTAATTTTTCGCTAGCTTTCCAACGACATGCATATCTTATACCTTATCTCAACCGCAGGTGTAACTATTCAAGGTTCAACATATCCTAACTAAAGGCAATATCAAAAGTACAAGTATGCATAATCCTATATACTCGAGCACTAGTCAGGGATACACTATTATTATGTTAAAAATTTATTTACGAGTACTCACGTATCAATATTGAGATTCAATATTGCAGGAAAGGTACGTAGACGCAACGGAGATAATAAACACTAAATTGACCTCGCGAGCATACCCATGAACCATACCCATCACCTCCAAAGCCATAACCCAAAATTTCCTTAGCCCTATCCTACTCGAAAAACTTATCTTGAAGTTACGCGAGCAGAACCTCGTCGTAGTATTTTATGTATAATACATAATAATATCGCTCCTAATAATACTAATATTAATAATAATAAGATTAATAATAATCTTAATATTAATAATAATAATAATAATTATAATTATAAATTAAATAAATTTACGGAGTATAGAGAAGTCAGAGAGATGGATAGATATTTCGCTGAACCAGAAATGAAGTTGTATTTATAGGAGGCTGCTGTCACCGACGCCCATGCGATCGCATGGGTTTGGAGAGTTGCGACCATGTGATCGCATGGTAAGTATATCCAGCGCATTTTGCCTCAATCATTTGTTATGACACACGTTTTTTTATTATATATAATATTTAATTCTTATAATTATTTAAATATTATATTTTATTCACGTTCATGGTAAAAATATAATTTTTACTAAAATGACACGGACGTGGTCTCATGACTCATGTACCACTTTCGGTTTTTCGAACGCACTTTCGTACGTTTAGAAAACTAGTCTTTTATGTTACGCGACGTGTACCCTTAATAATAATTTGACTTTCTCATCAACAAATTACTTTATAAAAATTGTAACTTATATAATTGAGTGTTGTGGTCATTTGCTTCCATAAATCAGTGGCTCGTTGTTTGTCAAAATATTTTATTTTAAATCGGGACGTTTTATGACTAAGTTAAAATATATAGATATTTATATATACATTTTTAGAAATATAAGTTTGTGTTCAAAATCTTTATTAATATTATAACATTTAGTTTTTTTTTTTAATACCTTTTATATTTCAAAGTTTATTTTTATTTCGTTTAGAAAAATAATTTAACGCGTAACGTTTTCAAGTTATAATATTTATATACATATACATATATAAACATATCAGTTCCTATAATGGTTCGTGAATCTTTGGAATTTGGTCGAGGTTAAATGAATATATGAATATAGTTTCAAATCCTTGAGACTTAACTTAACAAACTTTGCTTATCGTGTCGGATTAATATAAAGATAAAGTTTAAATTTAGTCGAAAATCTCCGGGTCGTCACAGTACCTACCCGTTAAAGAAATTTCGTCCCGAAATTTGGTCGTGGTCGTCATAGTTAACCATAAAAATATTTTTATGCCGAATATAGGTCGATAAATAGAGTTTTATCTTTATTGAGTAATATGGATAAAACAATTTGATTGCGCGAAAAGTATTAGTGAAGCTATCGCAAAAGAGTTAAATGAGAAAGGTAAAATTTCGTCATATCTTTTGACATAGACAGGCTGATTTCCGAAGTTCAAGAGATTTGGAAAAGATCTTAGTAATAAGATTTGATTAAGGAAATTAGGATCGGCTTTAAATGCGATCATCCATTTTGATTGCTCTGTAGGAGAATATTTTACTATAAATCTACCTCATTCGTTTCCTTGCAACTCACACCTTCCATTCTTTTTCCTCAATTCATATTTTAAAGCATTCATCAATATGCTTCATCCAGTTCTACTTCTTGATATATTCCTCACTTTCATATCTGTTGTTCTTCTTTTTCATCTATCTCCGGAAGAATCTATTTACTTTTACTATACTCTTGGGTTTATAGTGTTTCTAGTTCTCCCGTGTCTTTATATTGCTATATGCATTGATATATACGGTTTGTAATTTCTAGGTTGTTATTGGGCTTTATATCTTCCCTTATATTTTTATGTCCCTGCTTCTGTTTTCTATAATTATTGTCATCCCCAGTTAATGCTCTCTTTTATTTGCTGCGATTTATACCCCAGATTCTATTTCGGAGTTTTTGTCCCTTCGTTTCTTCTTCTTGCGATTAAGCACCGTTTGTAATGGTCCGCAGATTTAAGTTTCAGAATGAACATTGTTAATGTTCTAGGAAGGAAACGGTAATAGCACAATCTGACTTGTCAAATTACCAGAATTTAAGGAACATATAGGACTATCAAGAAAACATGTTCTTGATATGTTTATGTAGTGACCCGAACTTTTCTATGTTTATATATATTAATTGAGATTGATATTTACATGATTAAATGTTTCCAACATGTTAAGCAATCAAACTTGTTAAGACTTGATTAATTGAAATATGTTTCATATAGACAATTGACCACCCAAGTTGACCGGCGATTCACGAACGTTAAAACTTGTAAAAATGACATGACGATATATATATGGATATACATATGGTTAACATGAGATTATGATAAGTAAGTATCTCCATAAGTATATTAACAATGAGTTATATACATATAAACAAGACTACTAACTTAAGGATTTCGAAACGAGACATATATGTAACGATTATCGTTGTAACGACATTTAAATGTATATATATCATATTAAGATATATTAATATATCATAATATCATGATAATATAATAATTTAACATCTCATTAGATATAATAAACAATGGGTTAACAACATTAATTGAGATCGTTAACTTAAAGGTTTCAAAACAACACTTACATGTAACGACTAACGTTGACTTAACGACTCAGTTAAAATGTATATACATGTAGTGTATTTAGATGTATTAAAATACTTTTGGAAGACTTCAAGACATATATCAAAACACTCATACTTAACGAAAATGGTTACAGTTACTTTTCCATTCTTTTCTTTCATCAAGAATTCTAGTCGTATTCTTACCCGTATTATACACAGCTTCAAAACGTACTTACTATGAGTATATACCAATAGGAACTAGCATGGGATTCCACTCTTAATTATGTCATGTATGACTAATCAATTTTAACTTCTACCATGAGCTAGTCAACTAACTAGAACTCCTTTTAACCCCACTCACCACTCACCAATTACCACTCACCATTCACTCCATTTCACTTCCAATTCTCTTTCTAATTCTCTCTCAACACACACACACTATTATGAACGTATTTTTCCAGTAGTTAATCATCATCTTCATCAAAAATCACTTCAAGAATCAAGCTATAATCATCATAGGAAGAACACTTCAAGAACACTTCAAAAATCCCTTCAAGTTTACTAATTTATTTCCAAGCTTTTGTGACAACCCAAACCAACCACCGACTAAACCTCGTTAAATTTTAGCTAAAAAAATTTTTTTGCTGGCAGACTGTTTGCGCGCCGCGCGCCCCGGATTGCGCGCCGCGCAAAAGCTGGCTGTTGCCGGTTGCCTTTAATGCGAAAAAGATGAGCGACTTCCCGACACATTTAGCCAAAACGCTTTTAACCGTACATTAATATATGTAAAACTCGCTCAAACCTTAGTTATGTGCTAGTTTTACATATATTAATGTACGGTTAAAAGTGTTTTGGCTAAATGTGTCGGGAAGTCGCTCATCTTTTTCGCATTAAAGGCAACCGGCAACAGCCAGCTTTTGCGCGGCGCGCAAGCCGGGGCGCGCGGCGCGCAAACAGTCTGCCAGCAAAATTTTTTTTTTAGCTAAAATTTAACGAGGTTTAGTCGGTGGTTGGTTTGGGTTGTCACAAGTGGTATCAGAGCATGGTCTAAGAGATTTAGGTGACTTGAGATAGGCGCCTAGACTTAGACTTTTGTGTGTGCATTGTGCGGACTTGTAGGACTTTGGGTCAGACCGGGTCTTGGTTAGCGCATAGGTTTATATGAACTAATCATGCGTTATTGTTTGTGTTGTATAGCAATCATCGAGCGAAATGAACGTTGTACTAGCGAGTTAACGCGACGTGCTCGCGTAGTAATGATTAGCTACCCTTACTACGGGTGCAAATCGTGTCAAACAAGCGATGTACGACGATTGTCGAGCGAGATGGAGTGGTATGGTGTATATGTATATATGTGTCATGTCTTTAGTTTCGTTGTTTAATCTTTTCCGTTTTATAGAATGAAGATGAGAAACGGACACGACACCGATAATGGGGGCACGAGCGAGGACCCCGAGTTCACGGCCAAGGTTGAGGCCATCTTTCAACGCCAAAGGGCGGAGTTTCGCGAAGATGTTAAGAAGATGTTTCTCGAGACGATTGACGAACAAGTCGTCACTTTGGTTAAGGAGCAAATTAAGATTGCTCTTCAAGAAGAAAATGGGGGAAGGCGTGACTTTTTCTTCAAGAACTTTAGGGATGCTCAACCTCCTACTTTTGAGGGCGATCGGGACCCACTCAAGAGTGCCCGATTCATCTCCGATATGGAGGGGGCCTTCCGTACTTGTGAGTGTCCACCCGACAAGAAGACTAGGTATGGTTGTAGCATGTTAAGGGGTGACGCGAAATTGTGGTGGGATGCTAAGATCCAACTCTATGGTGAAGAACAATGTATGGACTTCACTTGGGAGGAATTTAAAGCGGAGTTCTTCGATGAGTACCGAACTTCGGCCGATCTTACAAGACTTAAAGACGAGCTACGTACCTTGAGGCAAGGGTTGATGGACTTGAACACTCTCAAATCCGTGTTCTTGTCCAAGACGCAATTTTGCCCGGAGTATGTCGGGAATGATAAAATGTTGAAAGAAGATTTCTATCGAACCTTGAATGATAGTTATCAAGAAAAGATTAGCGTAAACGTGGTGAAGAGCTTTGATGAGTTGTTTAATATGGCGAAAGGGTTTGAAGCGATTGTGTTGAGGAAGAGAAAGTATGAAGGTTCGAGTCACTCAAATTTTTCAAGCAAGAAGTCAAAGAAAGGCCCAACCGAGAGTGTGGGGAGTGTGAAGAAAGGTGCCTCGGGGGATTTCCCCTATACTTGTCATAATTGTGGGCGAAGGGGGCATATGGCTCGTGATTGTACCAAACCATCTTCTACTACAAAATTCACTTGCTACAATTGTGGGAAGGAGGGACACAAGAAACCCGAGTGTCCCGAGTTGCGTAATGATAATGCTAAGCGGATAGAGAAGGCAGCGGGTACGGCTAGGGGTCATAACTACTTGATGTCTAATGAAGAAGCTAAACAATCCAATGAAGTCGTTTCAGGTACTTTCATGGTTAATTCTAATCCGGCTCGGATACTTTTTGATAGTGGTGCTAATTTGTCTTTCGTATCTCCAAGATTTGTGCCTAAGTTAAATAAACCGCTAGTAAAGTTGAGTCGTCCGGTAGAAGTTGAAATAGCGGATGGCAAGACGGCGCTAGTGGTTGATGTGTGTAAAAATTGCAATGTTGTGTTTGGCGCCGAAAGTTTCGAAATTGATCTTATTCCGATGACTTTGGGTGATTTTGATGTTGTCGTTGGTATGGATTGGCTCGATCGTTATAGAGCCGATATTGCATGCCACGACAAGTTTATTCGTGTAAAGACCCCAAGTGGGGGAGAGATGATTATTCATGGTGACAAACGAAGGAGATCGGTGCCGATATGCACTTTTGCTCGGGCACGACGTCACGTTGTTACCGGTGGTATGGCTTTCCTTGCTCATGTTGTCGACACTCGTAATGAGCCACCACCAATTCGTGAAATTCCGGTAGTTAATGAGTTTGAGGATGTCTTTTCGGATGAGTTACCGGGTGTCCCGGCGGAAAGACAAGTCGAATTTCGCATCGAGTTGGTTCCGGGGGCTACCCCCATTGCTAAAACTCCTTATCGTTTAGCACCAACGGAGATGCAAGAGTTATTGAATCAAATTCAAGAATTGCTCGAGAAGGGTTTTATCCGACCGAGTGCTTCGCCATGGGGCGCTCCGGTCTTATTTGTGAAGAAGAAAGACGGTAGTATGCGTATGTGCATTGATTACCGTGAGTTGAATAAAGTGACGATCAAGAATCGTTATCCACTACCTAGGATCGACGATTTGTTTGATCAACTTCAAGGCGCAACGTATTTCTCTAAGATCGACCTACGGTCCGGCTATCACCAAATGCGGGTCCGTGAGGAAGATATTGAGAAAACGACTTTCCGAACGCGTTACGGGCATTATGAATTTGTAGTTATGCCCTTCGGTCTTACGAATGCACCGGCGGCATTCATGGATCTTATGAACCGGGTGTGCCAACCTATGTTGGACAAGTCGGTTATTGTGTTCATTGACGACATACTAGTCTACTCGAAAAGTGTGCACGAACATGAACGCCACTTGCGTGAAGTTTTGAAGACGCTAAGAAAAGAGAAGTTGTATGCAAAGTTCTCTAAATGTGAATTTTGGCTAAGGGAGGTTCAATTCCTTGGTCACATTGTGAACGAAAGCGGTATCCAAGTGGATCCGGGGAAGATTGAGACGGTGAAGAGTTGGGGACGACCGACTACGCCCACGGAGATCCGAAGTTTTCTCGGATTGGCCGGTTATTATCGTCGGTTTATCCAAGACTTTTCTAAGATTGCTTCTCCATTAACAAAGTTGACGAGGAAGAGTGCTAAGTTCAATTGGGAAAACGAGCAAGAAATTGCTTTTCAATTATTGAAAGAGAAGTTGTGTCAAGCTCCGGTGTTAGTGTTACCGGAAGGCGTCGAAGACATGGTGGTTTATTGTGATGCTTCCTTAAATGGGCTCGGGTGCATTCTTATGCAAAGGGGTAAAGTCATTGCTTATGCCTCTCGGCAATTAAAGGAACACGAAACGAGGTACCCGACTCATGATCTTGAAATGGCGGCGGTTGTGCATGCGTTGAAAATTTGGCGCCATTACTTGTATGGTGTCAAGTGTACGATATATTCGGATCATAAGAATTTGAAACATCTTTTTACTCAAAGAGATTTGAATTATCGTCAACGTAGATGGATGGATGTGGTGAAGGATTTTGATTGTGAGATACTTTACCATCCGGGTAAGGCGAATGTGGTCGCGGATGCGTTAAGTCGGAAGACTCGACATCCGGCGATACGTGTAGCATCGTTACGTTTGATTATCACTAATGACTTTCTTGAAAAGATGGGTGAAGACCAAATAGAGGCTTATGTTCACGATAAGCACGCGGAACGAATTGTGGGCCAATCGGAGTTCATTACAATGGGCCCGCGGGGTTTATTGTCGTTTCAAGGAAGGGTGTGGGTGCCTAAGGCGGGTGATTACCGACGGGTGTTACTCGATGAAGCACATAAGTCGAAATATTCCATTCATCCAGGCGTGACGAAAATGTATCATGACTTGAAGAAAGATTATTGGTGGCCGGGCATGAAACGCGATGTTGTAAAATACGTTGAACGATGTGTTACTTGTTTGCAAGTTAAAGCCGAGCATCAAAAGCCGTATGGTAAGTTGAAACCGTTAGAGATCCCGAAATGGAAATGGGAGCACATTACCATGGATTTCATCACTAAATTACCTAAGACGGCGAGAACTCAATATGATTCGATTTGGGTGATCGTGGACCGGTTGACGAAAAGCGTTTTGTTTCTTCCTATTAAAGAAGCAATATCGTCGGAGGCCTTGGCTAAGTTGTTTATCAAGGAAGTGGTCTCGCGACATGGCGTTCCTATATCTATTATTTCGGATCGAGATACCCGTTTTACATCTCGATTTTGGGAAAAGTTTCACGAAGATATGGGTACACAATTAAAGTTGAGCACGGCGTATCATCCTCAAACGGACGGTCAAACCGAACGTACGAACCAAACTTTGGAAGATATGTTACGGGCGTGCATTATCGATTTCGGTGGTAGTTGGGATGAGCATCTACCTTTGGTGGAATTTTCGTACAATAATAGTTTTCATACTAGTATCGGGATGCCACCGTACGAGATGCTTTATGGTCGAAGGTGTCGAACTCCCATTTGTTGGGGAGAAGTGGGACAAAGGGAAATCGGGAGTACCGATTTGGTTCTAGAGACGAATAACAAGATTGATATTATCCGGGAGCATTTGAAAAAGGCTCAAGATAGGCAAAAGTCGTATGCCGATAAACGTAGACGGACGATCGAATTCCAAGAGGGCGACATGGTCATGCTTAAGGTTTTGCCATGGAAGGGTATTATTCGATTTTGAAAACGGGGAAAGTTAGGTCCTCGGTATATTGGGCCGTTTAAAGTTTTGGCTCGTGTTGGTGAAGTTGCATATCGATTGGAATTGCCCGAAGAGCTTGCGGGGATCCATAATACGTTTCATGTTTCTCACCTCCGTAAGTGTCTTGCGGACGATTCCTCATGGATGCCTTTAGATGAGATCGAACTAAACAATAAGTTGGAGTATATTGAAGAGCCGATTGCCATACTTGATGAGAAGGTCAAACGATTGAGACATAAGGAGGTTAGGACCTACAAAGTTCAATGGCGACGGAATAAAGGTTCCGAGTTTACATGGGAGCCCGAAGAGTTTGTGTTGGTGTATTTTCCCGCTTGTCATGCGGCTTGGATTGCGAGGACGCAATCCGAATAAGTGGGGGAGAGTTGTAAGACCCGTGTATTTTTATTGTATATAATGCGTAAATAGTAAACCGGGGTGTAGAGTTTTCGTTATGTTGTAAAATGGAAGAAGTAGCTGAAACAGACCATATGCGCGCCGCGCAGATAGGGGCGCGCCGCGCAGATCCTGTCTGCCAGCTCATTTTTGCTTTTAATTAAATGGAAACGAGGGTATTTTGGTAAATGCGCTTTAGAGCCGAATTTAATGCCTTTGGATCAGTTTTGGGAGTTCATTAATCACTCCCACAACCACCAACACTTATCCAAATTGATTTTAGTGAGAGAGAGTGAGTTTTAGAGAGGGAAAGCTCACTTTGAAGAGGAAGAAGAGGGTTTCTTGCTAAAGTCCAAGTTCTAAAGTTGTTCATCTCGTCAATTGCTACATCTTGATAGTTGTGGTATGCCTTAACTTTCAATTCTTGTTTTGATTTCGTGTATGGGTTAGGGTTTGAGTTAGTGTTACTCATAAAACCCATTTGTTGGTAAATTTGGGGGTTCTTGGGTAAATTGGGTCATGTAGACTCAATTATGTGTAAGCTAAGGTTTTAAATGTATTAATTGTTGTTATGAAACCCTAATTGGCTAATAATTTGCTTGAACACCTTAAGGAAGTGAAAATGGGTGTGATTTGGGTATAAATGACCCAAAATGGGTGTATTGACTTTTATTGAGTCAAACGGGTCAAAATGGAACAAGATTGGTTAACGTTAGTGTTTTGTGTTAAAACCTAGTGATTTAAAGTGTATGAAGACCTTGAGTGCCAAGAGTTAGGGTTTTTGGTAAGAATGACCCAAATTAGGGTTAAGTGTCAAAATGGGTCAAGATGACCTAGGATGGTGTGTGTTATGAGATTAGGCCAAGTTGATTGATTAATTATATGCTTGTGAAATAGGTACGTTACCTTGGAATTCAAGCTTGGTTTAATAATCACCGAAGGTTTAAGGTGAGTGGAATAATTATGCGTATGTGTATATAATGTATTTATTTGTGTTGTGTGAATGTGGCATTGTCGCGGTGTTCAAGACACCACATTCTAGGTAACGAGTAGTATTGTCGCGGTGTTTAAGGCACTACTCATTGTGTAATTGACTTGTGGTATTTGTCGCGGTGTTTAAGACGCCACAATGTCATGGGAGTGGAAGTGTCGCGGTGTTCAAGACACCACTCATTGTATTGAATGAAGTGTGGATTCGTCGCGGTGTTTAAGACGCCACATTGTTGTAAGGGTGAGTTAGTCGCGGTGTTTAAGACATCACCCGGGGACTAGTGATTACGCGGTGTGTAAGTAACACTAGTGGATGTTATGAACTCCAACGGTCTTGTAAGTACCGTTTCCCTTGTTCGAATCGGTTAACCAAGGTTGCGTGAATTATGTAGTGAAAGTGCTTAATTATGAATCGTATGCTATTGTATTATTAGCTACTTGTGGAATTGCGGATATTGGTATATGCATATTATTGTTGCATGATTGTCGAATTGTTGATCCCGGGTATGAGGTTGCGTAAGTGATGCAAGTAGGTAGATTATATATGTATATGTATAATTATTGTGCTCACTAAGCTTTGCTTACCCTATCGTTGTTTACCTTTTTATAGGTTCGTGTGTGGATAAGGGTAAGGGCATTACCTTGGATTGAGTTTCCCGCTTCGATGATTAAGAAGCGCTTTTGGTTTTGGCTTGGAGTTTGACCGAGATTTGGGTAGTTTAACCCCAAACACCATGCTCGTTGTGTCGTTTGGCAATTAAACTTTTGTGGTCGAAACTCTAATTTGTATTAAACTTGTATTCTTACACTTAGTGGCAATTTGGGCACGTGTATTCTTGGTTTTGGCTTGGAGTTTGACCGAGATTTGGGTAGTTTAACCCCAAACACCATGCTCGTTGTGTCGTTTGGCAATTAAACTTTTGTGGTCGAAACTCTAATTTGTATTAAACTTGTATTCTTACACTTAGTGGCAATTTGGGCACGTGTGGACCCCACTTTGTAAAACTCGCTCAAACCTTAGTTATGTGCTAGTTTTACATATATTAATGTACGGTTAAAAGCGTTTTGGCTAAATGTGTCGGGAAGTCGCTCATCTTTTTCGCATTAAAGGCAACCGGCAACAGCCAGCTTTTGCGCGGCGCGCAAGCCGGGGCGCGCGGCGCGCAAACAGTCTGCCAGCAAAATTTTTTTTTTAGCTAAAATTTAACGAGGTTTAGTCGGTGGTTGGTTTGGGTTGTCACGAATGGTATCAGAGCCACTCATGTGCCGTTGGGGGTGGTGGGGCAAACCTCATCGAGGACGATGAGTCCCTAAGGGGGGGTGAATGTAACACCCTAGGCAAATCCCACATCGCCCACGAACATGAGTGATCATGGGATTATAAGGTAATACTCACGCTTAAATGACACAACGCGTTTTGGGATCACAGGCTGAGTAGAAGTGCGAGTACGTTGTGGTTAAGCGTGCTCGGGCGAGAGCACTACCAGGATGGGTGACCTCCTGGGAAAGTGCTTCTCGTGTGTGGTCACCAAGAAAAAGCCGTGCGCCTGCGGGCAAAGCGGACAATATTGTGGTCATGTTAAGCTGGGGTGTTACAGCTTTCTAATCCATTCCAAGTAATCATCTAAGATCAAGAAACCTTTGTTATATACAGTAGGTTATCTTTCTTATTCAAGGTAATATTCATATTCAAACTTTGATTCAATTTCTATAACTATAAACTATCTTAATTCGAGTAAAAATCTTACTTGAACTTGTTTTTGTGTCATGATCCTACTTCAAGAACTTTCAAGCCATCCAAGATCCTTTGAAGCTAGATCATTTCTTGTCACTTCCAGTAGGTTTACCTACTAAACTTGAGGTAGTAATGATGTTCATAACATCATTCGATTCATATATATATAAAACTATCTTATTCGAAGGTTTAAACTCGTAATCACTAGAACATAGTTTAGTTAATTCTAAACTTGTTTGCAAACAAAAGTTAATCCTTCTAACTTGACTTTTAAAATTAACTAAACACATGTTCTATATCTATATGATATGCTAACTTAATGATTTAAAACCTGGAAACACGAAAAACACCGTAAAACCGGATTTACGCCGTCGTAGTAACACCGCGGGCTGTTTTGGGTTAGTTAATTAAAAACTATGATAAACTTTAATTTAAAAGTTGTTATTCTGAGAAAATGATTTTTATTATGAACATGAAACTATATCCAAAAATTATGGTTAAACTCAAAGTGGAAGTATGTTTTCTAAAATGGTCATCTAGACGTCGTTCTTTCGACTGAAATGACTACCTTTACAAAAACAACTTGTAACTTATTTTTCTGACTATAAACCTATACTTTTTCTGTTTAGATTCATAAAATAGAGTTCAATATGAAACCATTGCAATTTGATTCACTCAAAACGGATTTAAAATGAAGAAGTTATGGATAAAACAAGATTGGATAATTTTTCTCATTTTAGCTACGTGAAAATTGGTAACAAATCTATTCCAACCATAACTTAATCAACTTGTATTGTATATTATGTAATCTTGAGATACCATAGACACGTATACAATGTTTCGACCTATCATGTCGACACATCTATATATATTTCGGAACAACCATAGACACTCTATATGTGAATGTTGGAGTTAGCTATACAGGGTTGAGGTTGATTCCAAAATATATATAGTTTGAGTTGTGATCAATACTGAGATACGTATACACTGGGTCGTGGATTGATTCAAGATAATATTTATCGATTTATTTCTGTACATCTAACTGTGGACAACTAGTTGTAGGTTACTAACGAGGACAGCTGACTTAATAAACTTAAAACATCAAAATATATTAAAAGTGTTGTAAATATATTTTGAACATACTTTGATATATATGTATATATTGTTATAGGTTCGTGAATCAACCAGTGGCCAAGTCTTACTTTCCGACGAAGTAAAAAATCTGTGAAAGTGAGTTATAGTCCCACTTTTAAAATCTAATATTTTTGGGATGAGAATACATGCAGGTTTTATAAATGATTTACAAAATAGACACAAGTACGTGAAACTACATTCTATGGTTGAATTATCGAAATCGAATATGCCCCTTTTTATTAAGTCTGGTAATCTAAGAATTGGGGAACAGACACCCTAATTGACGCGAATCCTAAAGATAGATCTATTGGGCCTAACAAACCCCATCCAAAGTATTGGATGCTTTAGTACTTCGAAATTTATATCATATCCGAAGGGTGTCCAGGAATGATGGGGATATTCTTATATATACATCTTGTTAATGTCGGTTACCAGGTGTTCACCATATGAATGATTTTTATCTCTATGTATGGGATGTGTATTGAAATATGAAATCTTGTGGTCTATTGTTACGATTTGATATATATAGGTTAAACCTATAACTCACCAACATTTTTGTTGACGTTTAAAGCATGTTTATTCTCAGGTGAATACTAAGAGCTTCCGCTGTTGCATACTAAAATAAGGACAAGATTTGGAGTCCATGTTTGTATGATATTGTGTAAAAACTGCATTCAAGAAACTGATTTCGATGTAACATATTTGTATTGTAAACCATTATGTAATGGTCGTGTATAAACAAGATATTTTAGATTATCATTATTTGATAATCTACGTAAAGCTTTTTAAACCTTTATTTATGAAATAAAGGTTATGGTTTGTTTTAAAAATGAATGCAGTCTTTGAAAAACGTCTCATATAGAGGTCAAAACCTCGCAACGAAATCAATTAATATGGAACGTTTTTAATCAATAAGAACGGGACATTTCAGTTGGTATCCGAGCGTTGGTCTTAGAGAACCAGAAAATTTGCATTAGTGTGTCTTATCGAGTTTGTTAGGATGCATTAGTGAGTCTGGACTTCGACCGTGTTTTCTTTAAAAATGATTGCTTAACAAATTTTGTTGGAAACTATATATTTTTAACATGTGAATATTATGTGATATATTAATCTCTTAACGCGTTTGATATTATGTGATAGATGTCTACCTCTAGAACAAGTCTCATTGACTCACCTAATAATAATGAAGAGTCAAATGTAAATTGGAATGATTCGTGGACTGATTCACAAGTTCCCGAAGAGGAACCGGAAGAAGAGTCGGAACCAGAAGAAGAATCGGAACCGGAAGAAGAATCGGAACCGGATGAAGAAATAGAACCGGTGGGGGAAATAATAAAACGGTTGAGTAAAAGAAAATCCTCAACTAACCGATCAAGGTTAATTATGGTCAATGGTGTTTCCGCTAAGGAAGCAAAATATTGGGAGGATTACCAATTCTCCGATGAATCGGATTCTGACGAGAATTCCGATGATGTTATAGAAATTACCCTAACTGAATTTAAAAAGGCAAAAGAAAATAATAAGAGAAAGGGCATAAAAATAGAGAAATCTAATTCCAACCCCGAAGTCCTTAAGTTGTAACAATGACCCGGGAACCTCTAAACCACCAGGTTTTTCTAAACCAATGTGGAAAACGACGGCTCGTATTAGGGGAACATCATATATCCCTAGAAACTTGGCAAAACGAACCAAAACCGAAGAAGAAGAAACAAGCGAGTTGGAATAAGATAGTTGTATTCGTGTGGTGTAATATATGTAATATAGTGTGCTTATGCTTTATGATATATGTAAAAATTGCTTGTATTAATAAGTATTTTTTTTTATGAATCTAACTCTTGTCTATTTTACAGTATAAAAACACAAAATGGATAGACAACCCAATATTTTAAGAGACCTACCCGGAGACATGATTGATGAAATCTTGTCTAGAGTCGGTCAGAATTCTTCGGCACAACTATTTAAGGCGAGATCAGTTTGTAAGACATTCGAAGAACGTTCCAAGAATGCCTTGGTTTATAAAAGGCTTTCGTTCGAAAGATGGGGGATATCACATTGGGAAATCCATAAGTTACGATGTGTTTACTTTGGAACCCAAATGCTATTTTACGCAATGGGTTAAGAAATTATTTTGACTCAATATATCCGAATATTGGACTTCGTGATTTAGAAAAAGCGGCTAACATGCAACATAAAGAAGCATGTTATGCTTACGGATTAGTAATGTTCGCTTCTCACCAAAGTGAGAACAAGAACATCGGCCAACAACTATTAAACAAAACGTTCTCACAAGTGACGGAATCGGTAATTGGGGTAAGAAATGAGGTTTTTAGATTGTTACGGGACTGTTGGACATTACGTAACCCTCGTCCCTTTGACGACGTTACAACACGCTGTCTTATCAACGGCCATAACGGTTATGTTCCACAAGACCAAGGATGGGAAGTAGTCCTAGTAAAACCAGAATGCATGACTTGTTTCTGGACGTATGAATTACGTGTCTTTATTGCCTTTGCTGAACGACTTGTGTACTAGCTAGAATTATCTTCACAACTATCTTGTATCAAAGTTATTGTGTGCTATATTTCATGCTTTATGTAAAATAAGCGGTATTGTAAGTTTGTAAAATATTGTATAAAAGTTTGAACGCGAAATATTATTATAATCAGTTTTTCATTAAGAATTGTAGTAGTTGAATTGTATATTAGCTACTAAGTATGAACTTAACGGGTAGGTACTACCCGAATTTAAATTTATAAAACGCTAATATGAAGAAAAAGCTTTTATAAATGAGTTCATATTATGCTACGAAATACTATTAACTACTCTTAATATTCTGTATGATTAACTTGTTCCATTTGACTATTTTGAAGGAAATGGCACCGACTACTCGACACACCGTGAATATGAATGAAGAGGAATTCCGTACTTTTCTAGCTTCAAACATAGCCGCAGTACAGTCTGCGCTACATACCAACAATAACCTTGGATCTAGCAGTACAGGAAATCATGTAGGATGCACCTACAAAGAATTCACTGCCTGCAAACCTTTGGAATTTGTTGGAACCGAAGGACCGATCGGATTGAAACGGTGGACCGAGAAGGTCGAATCGGTGTTTGCCATAAGTAAGTGTACTGAAGAGGACAAAGTAAAGTACGCTACGCATACCTTCACAGGTTCTGCGTTAACATGGTGGAATACCTATCTAGAGCAAGTGGGACAAGACGATGCGTACGCACTACCGTGGTCAGCATTCAAGCACTTGATGAACGAGAAGTACCGTCCCAGAACCGAGGTCAATAAGCTCAAGACAGAACTTAGAGGGTTACGAACCCAAGGATTTGATATTACCACGTACGAAAGACGATTCACAGAATTGTGCCTATTGTGTCCGGGAGCATTCGAAGATGAGGAAGAGAAGATCGACGCGTTTGTGAAAGGATTACCGGAAAGAATTCAAGAAGATATAAGTTCACACGAGCCCGCCTCCATACAATAGGCATGTAGAATGGCTCACAAACTAGTGAACCAGATTGAAGAAAGAATTAAAGAACAGACTACTGAAGAGGCCAATGTGAAGCAAGTCAAAAGAAAGTGGGAGGAAAACGGTGATAAGAATCACCAATACAACAACAACAGCAATTACAACAATAATCGCAACAATTATCCCAACAATCGCAACATCAATCGCAACTACAACAAACGGCCCAACAACAACAATAACAACAACAGCAACTACAACAATCATCCCAACAACAATAATAACCGCAACAACAACAACAATCAGAAGCAGCTATGCCAAAGGTGTGAAAAGTATCACTCGGGGTTCTGCACCAAATTTTGCAACAAGTGTAAAAGAAATGGTCATAGCGCGGCGAAGTGTGAGGTCTACGGACCAGGGGTTAATAGAATGAAAGGAAAAAATGTTGTCGGAACGAGTAATGGCGGAGCAAGTAGTGTCGGAGCAAGTTATGCCAATGTAGTTTGTTATAAATGTGGAAAACCGGGCCACATTATTAGAAATTGCCCGAACCAGGAGAACACGAATGGACAAGGCCGCGGAAGAGTTTTCAATATTAATGCGGCAGAGGCATAGGAAGACCCGGAGCTTGTTACGGGTACGTTTCTTATTGACAATAAATCTGCTTACGTTTTATTTGATTCGGGTGCGGATAGAAGCTATATGAGTAGTGATTTTTGTGCTAAATTAAGTTGTCCATTGACGCCTTTGGATAGTAAATTTTTACTCGAATTAGCAAATGGTAAATTAATTTCAGCAGATAATATATGTCGGAATCGAGAAATTAAACTGGTTAGCGAAACATTTAAGATTGATTTGATACCAGTAGAGTTAGGGAGTTTTGATGTGATAATCGGTATGGACTGGTTGAAAGAAGTGAAAGCAGATATCGTTTGTTACAAAAATGCAATTCACATTATACGAGAAAAAGGAAAACCCTTAATGGTGTACGGAGAAAAGGGCAACACGAAGCTACATATTATTAGTAATTTGAAGGCACAAAAACTAATAAGAAAAGGTTGCTATGCTGTTCTAGCACACGTCGAGAAAGTACAAACTGAAGAAAAGAGCATCAATGATGTTCCCATTGCAAAAGAATTTCCCGATGTATTTCCGAAAGAATTACCGGGATTACCCCCACAGCGATCCGTTGAATTTCAAATAGATATAGCTCGTGCTCCTTACAGACTCGTACCCAGCGAGATGAAAGAACTGCAAAGCCAATTACAAGAACTTTTAGAGCGTGGTTTCATTCGACCAAGCACATCACCGTGGGGAGCTCCTGTTTTGTTTGTCAAGAAGAAAGATGGTACATTCAGGTTGTGTATCGACTACCGAGAGTTGAACAAACTTACCATCAAGAACCGCTACCCACTACCGAGAATCGACGACTTATTTGATCAACTACAAGGCTCGTCTGTTTATTCAAAGATTGACTTACGTTCCGGGTATCATCAAATGCGGGTGAAAGAAGATGATATTCCAAAGACTGCTTTCAGAACACGTTACGGTCATTACGAGTTTATGGTCATGCCGTTTGGTTTAACTAATGCACCAGCTGTGTTCATGGACCTTATGAACCGAGTGTGTGGACCATACCTTGACAAGTTTGTCATTGTTTTCATTGATGACATACTTATTTAATCAAAGAATGACCAAGAACACGGTGAACATTTGAGAAAGGTGTTAGAAATATTGAGGAAGGAAGAATTGTACGCTAAGTTTTCAAAGTGTGCATTTTGGTTGGAAGAAGTTCAATTCCTCGGTCACATAGTGAACAAAGAAGGTATTAAGGTGGATCCGGCAAAGATAGAAACTGTTGAAAAGTGGGAAACCCCGAAAACTCCGAAACACATACGTCAGTTTTTAGGACTAGCTGGTTACTACAGAAGGTTCATCCAAGACTTTTCCAGAATAGCAAAACCCTTGACTGCATTAACGCATAAAGGGAAGAAATTTGAATGGAATGATGAACAAGAGAAAGCGTTTCAGTTATTGAAGAAAAAGGTAACTACGGCACCTATATTGTCATTGCCTGAAGGGAATGATGATTTTGTGATTTATTGTGACGCATCAAAGCAAGGTCTCGGTTGTGTATTAATGCAACGAACGAAGGTGATTGCTTATGCGTCTAGACAATTGAAGATTCACGAACAAAATTATACGACGCATGATTTGGAATTAGGCGAGGTTGTTTTTGCATTAAAGACTTGGAGGCACTACTTATATGGGGTCAAAAGTATTATATATACCGACCACAAAAGTCTTCAACACATATTTAATCAGAAACAACTGAATATGAGGCAGCGTAGGTGGATTGAATTATTGAATGATTACGACTTTGAGATTCGTTACCACCCGGGGAAGGTACCACCCGGGGAAGGCAAATGTGGTAGCCGATGCCTTGAGCAGGAAGGGCAGAGAACCCATTCGAGTAAAATCTATGAATATAATGATTCATAATAACCTTACTACTCAAATAAAGGAGGCGTAACAAGGAGTTTTAAAAGAGGGAAATTTAAAGGATGAAATACCCAAAGGATCGGAGAAACATCTTAATATTCGGGAAGACGGAACCCGGTATAGGGCTGAAAGGATTTGGGTACCAAAATTTGGAGATATGAGAGAAATGGTACTTAGAGAAGCTCATAAAACCAGATACTCAATACATCCTGGAACGGGGAAGATGTACAAGGATCTCAGGAAATATTTTTGGTGGCCGGGTATGAAAGCCGATGTTGCTAAATACGTAGGAGAATGTTTGACGTGTTCTAAGGTCAAAGCTGAGCATCAGAAACCATCAGGTCTACTTCAACAACCCGAAATCCCGGAATGGAAATGGGAAAACATTACCATGGATTTCATCACTAAATTGCCAAGGACTGCAAGTGGTTTTGATACTATTTGGGTAATAGTTGATCGTCTCACCAAATCAGCACATTTCCTGCCAATAAGAGAAGATGACAAGATGGAGAAGTTAGCACGACTGTATTTGAAGGAAGTCGTCTCCAGACATGGAATACCAATCTCTATTATCTCTGATAGGGATGGCAGATTTATTTCAAGATTCTGGCAGACATTACAGCAAGCAATAGGAACTCGTCTAGACATGAGTACTGCCTATCATCCACAAACTGATGGGCAGAGCGAAAGGACGATACAAACGCTTGAAGACATGCTACGAGCATGTGTTATTGATTTCGGAAATAGTTGGGATCGACATCTACCATTAGCAGAATTTTCCTACAACAACAGCTACCATTCAAGCATTGAGATGGCGCCGTTTGAAGCACTTTATGGTAGAAAGTGCAGGTCTCCGATTTGTTGGAGTGAAGTGGGGGATAGACAGATTACGGGTCCGGAGATTATACAAGAAACTACCGAGAAGATCATCCAAATTCAACAACGGTTGATGTAGCGACCCGACCAAATCATGTTTGACGGCGCCGTCTACTTAGGTCCCGTTATGTGGTCATAAGTTTTTAAAACAACGTTTGACCTAAAGATATGTCGCATTCATTTCAAATGTAAAGATTGTTCAAAGTTTACAAGAATAGTTCCACCACAAGTTACGATACAAAGTTTTAAGTACAAATGAAACTTATGCGACACAATTTAAAAGTAGCCAAAAGACGCTCCATGTATGCATATATACTCGACATCCAATGCAAGTATCAAAATAATGAGCGGAAGCATGTATCATGTATCGTTCAAGGACCTGAGAAAAACATAGAAATCTGTCAACGAAAACGTTGGTGAAATCATAGGTTTAAGTAAGTAAGTACAAGTGAACCACAAGATTTGCAACCATGAGATAATAGTAATACATTCCAAAAGTTTGTTTCACGAGCACCCAATTATCAATGCTTAACATTCCTTCCATAGAACCCCATCATAATAGTGTTAGAACATACACTGTTTCTCGAAAATACATTTCATTCGTAAACGGTAGCGAACCGTTTGAATGAGGGTTTGTCAAACCCATATGGCCATATAACATAAGTTCTCGCTTACACCCGACAAGTGTAACTAATGATAATCGAATTGAGGATTTTTGTTCAAACTCGTATGTAGAATGTTTGTTTTCCTGTACTTGTGTTCACTTAGTAAAAAGAAACGTTTATGTTTTTCTCATCCCAAATGTAAGTGCAAAAGAGTAAAAGTGGGACTATGATCTCACCTTGAGTGCACGTACGAAAAGTACTTCACAAAATAACGTGTGCGAAGGATAGTGCTAGTCTTGACCTAAACAAATAGGTCGTATCAATAACGGTAAACACGATAGGTCAAAGATGTTCAATTAGTCCTATGGCTCGTTACGACTCGATTATGTAGCATGTGAAATCAAATTGTCAAGTTTCATGCAAGGTACAAGTATATAAACAAGTTAGGAAGGTTGCATAATCATTTGGTTAAGTTTGACAAAAAGTCAAACTTTGGTCGGTCATAGTCAACGAAAAAGTCAACACGTTCGGGTCGGGTCCCGAACTATTTTTCTGAGGTTTTTAATCATGTATGAGCATGTTAGAACAAGTTACATGTGAATCGGAGGTGCGTAGCATAGCAAACATTATTCGAAAATTGACAAAGTTGGACAGACCACTTTGGCGCGCCGCGCGGGTATATGGCGCGCCGCGCCATTACCTGTGCAGAAAATTCTGGCAGTTTTTAAGTTTTATGCACGAACCTAACTTCAAACAATCACCATTTATGATCCGCAAACAATCAAGACAAGTATCTTATACCGTTGGGAAGGTAATTTGATGAGGAAAACAACTAAACACATTTCATCAATCAATCTACCTAATACAACAACCAAAACCGCATCTAATGCTTAACATTAACCGCATACAAGTTCATAAATGCAATTCAATGATTCGGGCAACCAATTTACATGAATGATATGCCGTTTCGAAGGTAATCAAGCATACAATCCAACTAAACACTTACCAATAATAATCCATGGCATTCAATGCATCAAAAGTCCATTTCAAGTTCATCAACCCTAACCCAAATTCACCAAAATCATAAATCAAGTTCATGAACTTTTCTAAAGCAACCTACACATCAAATTGAAGCTAGTGATACTAGGAACACAATTAGAACATGAACTTTTAACATCTAACAACATATGATCATCCAAAATTCAAGAACAACACACCAAAATTCAAGTTCATGCTAGTTACACTAAAACAACGAGATCGAGCATATAAATTACACACACGACATCACAATGAGCCATAGACACTAACTAACACCATTTCAAGTCAAAAACACGAATTTAGAGAAATCTAGAGTTTTAGAAATGTTACCCAAACGAGATGAAGTTGGTACCAAAATGAAGAGGATGAAGAGAGGATTACGAATATGTAATTTATTTTGTTGTAAGCCTCCTAGATCGAATTTAGATGATGATTGAATGAATTTGGTAATGGTGTGTGTGTTCTTACTAGAGAGAAAGAGAGAGAGATGGAGATGATAATGAATGGGTGAAAGGGGTTTGACCCTTTGACCTAGTCAAGGGTTTGATCCCTTGTCAAGTTTAGTCCCTCAACTTTCGTTCGGGTGCGTGAATTACATAAACGAGATAATTTAAAACGCGTATCAACGGGAGATGTTATAAACATATAACGGACTTTATATTAGTATAATGGAAAAGTAAATGGAAAAAGGCGGGATGTTACATTACCTAATCCTTAAAAGAAATTTCGTCCCGAAATTTAAGTAGGCGTAGTAGTCGTTGTTTCTTCTTCGAAATCTTGCGTTTCCGAATTCACGAATAGATGAGGATACTCCCTTTGCATTTGATCTTGTCTTTCCCAAGTAAACTCGGGTCCCCTTTTGGCATTCCAACGGACTTTAACAATCGGGATTCGGCTTTGTTTCAATGTCTTGACGGAGGTGTCCACAATTTCAACCGGTTCCTCCACAAAATGAAGTTTGTCATCAATAGTAAGTTCCTCGAGAGGGATGACGATATCGGGTTCGGCAAGACACTTTTTCAAGTTAGATACATGGAAGGTAGGATGAACGGAGTTCAATTGAGGCGGAAGATCTAAACGATAAGCAACAGTTCCAATACGCTCCAAGATTTCGAAAGGACCGATATACCGCGGATTTAGCTTCCCGCGTTTCCCAAAACGGATTACACCTTTCCAAGGTGCGACTTTTAACATTACTCGGTCACCGACTTGAAATTCAAGGTCGGTGCGTCTTTTGTCGGTATAGCACTTTTGACGACTTCGGGCCGTCCTAAGCTTATCTCGGATTTGAACGATTTTCTCGGTGGTTTCGTGAATGAGTTCGGGTCCGGTGATTTGCACGTCGCCTACCTCGGCCCAACAAAGAGGTGAACGACATTTTCGGCCATATAGCGCTTCAAAAGGTGCGGCCTCTATACTCGCGTGATAACTATTGTTGTAAGAGAACTCGGCGAGAGGTAAGTGCTTGTCCCAAGCTTTTCCGAAATCAACCACGCAAGCTCGTAACATGTCCTCTAAGGTTTGAATTGTACGTTCGCTTTTTCCATCGGTTTGAGGATGATATGCGGTGCTCATGTCTAAACGCGTTCCCAACGCTTCTTGCAATGTACGCCAAAATCTAGAAACGAAACGGCCATCTCGGTCGGAGATAATCGATAAAGGTACACCGTGTCGGGCTACGATCTCCTTAAGGTAAAGTTGTGCAAGTTTCTCCATTTTGTCCGTTTCTTTCATGGCAAGGAAGTGTGCGGATTTGGTGAGACGGTCAACAATAACCCAAATGGTATCATAACCGCCCGTCGTTTTTGGTAGCTTGGTGATAAAATCCATCGTTATCCTTTCCCACTTCCATTGCGGGATCTCGGGTTGTTGAAGTAGTCCGGACGGTCTTTGGTGTTCGGCTTTGACTTTGGAACATTTCAAACACTTGGAAACATAAGTAGCTACGTCCCTTTTGATGTTCGGCCACCAATATAGTTGTTTAAGGTCGTGGTACATCTTATTGGCACCGGGGTGAATCGAGTATCGTGACTTATGGGCTTCATCTAAAATAAGGCTTCGTAGGTCCCCATAACTAGGCACCCAAATCCTTCCGGCGTAATATCAGAGTCCGGTCTCCCTAATTTCGAATCGAGAGACGAGAATGTTCAAGAGCTCGTGTGAAAGGTTTTCATCCTTGAGAGCCTCATCTTGGGCTACCCGAATTTGGCTATTAAGGTTTGTGTGGATGGTGATGTTTAAGGCTCGGACACGAAGAGGCACCGCTCTTTCTTTTCGACTTAAGGCATCGGCTACTACATTTGCCTTCCCGGGATGGTAACGAAGCTCGCAATCGTAATCGTTTAAGGTTTCAATCCACCTTCGGTGTCTCATGTTTAGTTGCTTTTGATCGAAAATGTGTTGGAGACTTTTGTGGTCGGTAAAGATAGTACTCTTGGTTCCATAAAGATAGTGTCTCCACATTTTAAGTGCAAAGACAACGGCTCCGAGTTCGAGATCATGAGTCGTGTAATTCCGTTCATGAATTTTTAGTTGTCGAGAAGCATAAGCAATGACTTTCGTTCGTTGCATCAATACACACCCAAAACCATGTTTCGAGGCATCGCAATATACAACAAAGTCATCATTGCCTTCAGGAAGTGACAAGATAGGAGCGGTGGTTTGCTTCGTTTTCAAGATTTGGAATGTGGATTCATGTTCGGTTGCCCAAACGAATTTTCTTCCCTTATGAGTTAACGTGGTTAGAGGACGAGCAACCAAAGAGAAGTTTTCGATGAATCTACGATAGTACCCGGCGAGACCCAAGAATTGACGAATGTGAGTAGGAGTAGTAGGAGTCTCCCATTTACTAATGGCTTCAATTTTTGTGGGATCGACTTTAATACCTTGATCACTTACAACATGACCAAGAAATTGAACTTCCTTTAACCAAAATTCACACTTGAAGAATTTGGCATAAAGTCGTTCTTGTCTCAAGAGTTCAAGCACAAGTCGGAGATGTTGTTCGTGCTCTTCTTCATTTTTAGAATAGATCAATATGTCATCGATGAACACAATAACGAATTTATCGAGATACGGTTTGCACACGCGGTTCATAAGATCCATGAACACCGCCGGTGCGTTAGTGAGACCAAATGGCATGACAAGGAATTCATAACTACCATAACGAGTTCGGAAAGCGGTTTTGGAGACATCTTCCCCCTTAACCCTTAATTGATGATAACCCGAGCGGAGATCGATTTTCGAATATACACAAGACCCTTGTAGTTGGTCAAAGAGGTCATCGATGCGAGGAAGAGGATATCGGTTCTTAACCGTCAATTTATTTAGTTCACGATAATCAATGCACATTCGTAGGGATCCGTCTTTCTTTTTAACAAACAAAATCGGAGCGCCCCATGGTGAATGGCTAGGTTGGATAAAACCACGATCAAGTAGTTCTTGGATTTGACTTTGCAATTCTTGCATTTCGGATGGAGCGAGTCTATATGGTGCACGTGCTACGGGTGCGGCTCCCGGAATAAGATCGATTTGGAATTCAACCGGTCGATGAGGTGGAAGACCCGGCAATTCGTTGGGAAATACATCGGAAAAGTCACTAACAATTGGCACATCATCGATATGCTTCTCTTCGGACTCGACTTTCTTAACGTGGGCAAGGATCGCAAAACAACCCTTACGGAGTAGTTTTCTAACTTTAAGGCACGAAACGAGGTTGATTCTGGTGCAACTCTTATCGCCATAAACAATCAAAGGTTCACCATTCTCGATAGGAATTCGGATTGCGTTAAGATCACAAAGGATGTGAGATTTCGTTTTGACTAACCAATTCATACCGATTATTACATCAAAGCTTCCTAGTTCCATGGGTATCAAGTCAATTTCAAATTCCTTACCCAAAATGTTTAACGTACACCCCAGGTAATATGTGTCGGCACTTAATAGTTTCCCGTTAGCCACTTCAATGGTATAAGTGGTATCTAATGGAAGAGGTGGAGTGCTAAAAGAATGAGTCAAAGTCTTGGATACAAAGCATTTATCGGCACCCGAATCGAATAAGCAAGAGACATAAGAATTGTTGAGAAGAAACGTACCCGTGACTAATTCATTATCATCTCGGGCTTCCTCGGTGTTGATGTTGAAAGCTCGGCCGCGCGTATTGGTGTTATCTTTCCTCTTCGGGCATGCATTTCTATAATGGCCCGTTTGGCCACATTCATAACAAGTGCCCATCTTTGGTGCATTGGGCCACTTTCGAGCGACGGGAGTGGCACTTTTACAATCGTTGGCCTTATGACCAACTCCTTGGCACCGGTGGCAAATTAACTTACTACATTCGCCAAAGTGATGTTTGTTGCATTTGTTGCAAAGAGGTAGGTTCCCGGCATAACCCTTCTTACCGTCGGAGGTGTAAGGCTTCTTAGCAAAGTTGTTGTTGTTTGATTGGGAGGGTTCCCACTTTCTTTTGTTGCCGCCCGATTTATCCTCGGCCTTAGGTGCCGGAACTACGATTTTGTCAACCGTTTCTATCAATTTGCGGGCCATGTTCAAAGCTTCTTGATGATTAGTGGGTTTGGATGACATTACTCCGTATTTGATACTCTTTGGAAGACCATCCATGTAAATTTCAACCCTTAAAGCTTCGGGGTTCACAAGATTTGGGCACATCAAGGCTAGTTCGGAAAATCGTTGATTGTAAGCCTTGAGATCATTTCCGATCGCCTTTAAAGTTCTTAGCTCTTGTTCGAGCCTTCGGGTTTCTTCACGAGGGAAATATTCGACAATCATCTTTTCCCTCAAGTCGGCCCAAGAGAGGGCGTGAGCTTCATCGGTACCCACCGATTGTACATAAGTATTCCACCATGTAAGAGCGACACCAGCGAAGGTGTGAGTGGAGTATTTGACCTTGTCTTGGTCCCGACAACCGCTTATGCTAAAGACGGCTTCCGTTTGCTCAAACCATCAGGTGAGCACGACCGGTCCCCCGGTTCCATCAAAAGTGTGAGGTTTGCACCCCATGAAAGCTTTATAGGAGCATCCCTCGTTTGAGTTTCCGGCTCCATTGTTGTTGTTGTTGTTGTTGTTGTGGTTGTTATTATTATTGTTGTTGGATGAGTGACCGGCCATGGCCGCATCTACGGCGGTGGCTATCATCCGTTCGAGAGCTTGTTCGGGAGTTTCATTGCGGCGTACACGACGAGGAGCCATTGTTCCTTCAAGACACAAGATTATCATTGATTAATATTCTCAATAATACTAACCGTGATATAGAATAAAGATAAAGAGAAGTTTTTCCTCGACTCGCCTTAAATTCTTTATGCCATAATGTCGGAACATTCATATGAGTCACCGTAATATAATCCCGGCAATTATATTACCCTGATTCATATGTGCATTCGACATTATTCTATAAAGTCAAGGTGGCATGTCAATCAAATTAAACAACGTGAGATTAAGATGAACTAAGAGTAGATATGAGTAGAAGCGTTCGAGTATAAATGCACAAGTAGTCAAGTAATTCCTACTTCAAGTCTATATGCCGGTTGTAGTCTAGACTCACCAATGTACCCTATGACTCGAGGTTGACACCAATGAACTCTAAATCCCTACAACCAACGCTCTGATACCATCTGTAGCGACCCGACCAAATCATGTTTGACGGCGCCGTCTACTTAGGTCCCGTTATGTGGTCATAAGTTATTAAAACAACGTTTGACCTAAAGATATGTCGCATTCATTTCAAATGTAAAGATTGTTCAAAGTTTACAAGAATAGTTCCACCACAAGTTACGATACAAAGTTTTAAGTACAAATGAAACTTATGCGACACAATTTAAAAGTAGCCAAAAGACGCTCCATGTATGCATATATACTCGACATCCAATGCAAGTATCAAAATAATGAGCGGAAGCATGTATCATGTATCGTTCAAGGACCTGAGAAAAACATAGAAATCTGTCAACGAAAACGTTGGTGAAATCATAGGTTTAAGTAAGTAAGTACAAGTGAACCACAAGATTTGCAACCATGAGATAATAGTAATACATTCCAAAAGTTTGTTTCACGAGCACCCAATTATCAATGCTTAACATTCCTTCCATAGAACCCCATCATAATAGTGTTAGAACATACACTGTTTCTCGAAAATACATTTCATTCGTAAACGGTAGCGAACCGTTTGAATGAGGGTTTGTCAAACCCATATGGCCATATAACATAAGTTCTCGCTTACACCCGGCAAGTGTAACTAATGATAATCGAATTGAGGATTTTTGTTCAAACTCGTATGTAGAATGTTTGTTTTCCTGTACTTGTGTTCACTTAGTAAAAAGAAACGTTTATGTTTTTCTCATCTCAAATGTAAGTGCAAAAGAGTAAAAGTGGGACTATGATCTCACCTTGAGTGCACGTACGAAAAGTACTTCACAAAATAACGTGTGCGAAGGATAGTGCTAGTCTTGACCTAAACAAATAGGTCGTATCAATAACGGTAAACACGATAGGTCAAAGATGTTCAATTAGTCCTATGGCTCGTTACGACTCGATTATGTAGCATGTGAAATCAAATTGTCAAGTTTCATGCAAGGTACAAGTATATAAACAAGTTAGGAAGGTTGCATAATCATTTGGTTAAGTTTGACAAAAAGTCAAACTTTGGTCGGTCAAAGTCAACGAAAAAGTCAACACGTTCGGGTCGGGTCCCGAACTATTTTTCTGAATTTTTTAATCATGTATGAGCATGTTAGAATAAGTTACATGTGAATCGGAGGTGCGTAGCATAGCAAACATTATTCGAAAATTGACAAAGTTGGACAGACCACTTTGGCGCGCCGCGCGGGTATATGGCGCGCCGCGCCATTACCTGTGCAGAAAATTCTGGCAGTTTTTAAGTTTTATGCACGAACCTAACTTCAAACAATCACCATTTATGATCCGCAAACAATCAAGACAAGTATCTTATACCGTTGGGAAGGTAATTTGATGAGGAAAACAACTAAACACATTTCATCAATCAATCTACCTAATACAACAACCAAAACCGCATCTAATGCTTAACATTAACCGCATACAAGTTCATAAATGCAATTCAATGATTCGGGCAACCAATTTACATGAATGATATGCCGTTTCGAAGGTAATCAAGCATACAATCCAACTAAACACTTACCAATAATAATCCATGGCATTCAATGCATCAAAAGTCCATTTCAAGTTCATCAACCCTAACCCAAATTCACCAAAATCATAAATCAAGTTCATGAACTTTTCTAAAGGAACCTACACATCAAATTGAAGCTAGTGATACTAGGAACACAATTAGAACATGAACTTTTAACATCTAACAACATATGATCATCCAAAATTCAAGAACAACACACCAAAATTCAAGTTCATGCTAGTTACACTAAAACAACGAGATCGAGCATATAAATTACACACACGACATCACAATGAGCCATAGACACTAACTAACACCATTTCAAGTCAAAAACACGAATTTAGAGAAATCTAGAGTTTTAGAAATGTTACCCAAACGAGATGAAGTTGGTACCAAAATGAAGAGGATGAAGAGAGGATTACGAATATGTAATTTATTTTGTTGTAAGCCTCCTAGATCGAATTTAGATGATGATTGAATGAATTTGGTAATGGTGTGTGTGTTCTTGCTAGAGAGAAAGAGAGAGAGATGGAGATGATAATGAATGGGTGAAAGGGGTTTGACCCTTTGACCTAGTCAAGGGTTTGATCCCTTGTCAAGTTTAGTCCCTCAACTTTCGTTCGGGTGCGTGAATTACCTAAACGAGATAATTTAAAACGCGTATCAACGGGAGATGTTATAAACATATAACGGACTTTATATTAGTATAACGGAAAAGTAAATGGAAAAAGGCGGGATGTTACAGTTGAAAACCGCCCAAAGTCAACAAAAGAGCTACGCTGACATTAAAAGAAAAGATATAGAATTTGAAATTGGAGAGATGGTCATGCTTAAAGTTGCACCTTGGAAAGGCGTTGTTCGATTTGGTAAACGAGGGAAATTAAATCCAAGGTATATTGGACCATTCAAGATTATTGATCGTGTCGGACCAGTAGCTTACCAACTTGAGTTGCCTCAACAACTCGTGGCTGTACATAACACTTTCCACGTCTCGAATTTGAAAAAATATTTTGCTAAAGAAGATCTCACTATTCCGTTAGATGAAATCCAAATCAACGAAAAACTCCAATTCATCGAAGAACCCGTCGAAATAATGGATCGTGAGGTTAAAAGACTTAAGCAAAATAAGATACCAATTGTTAAGGTTCGATGGAATGCTCGTAGAGGACCCGAGTTCACCTGGGAGCATGAAGATCAGATGAAGAAGAAATACCCGCATCTATTTCCAGAAGATTCGTCAACACCTTCAACAGCTTAAAATTTCGGGACGAAATTTATTTAACGGGTAGGTACTGTAGTGACCCGAACTTTTCCATGTTTATATATATTAATTGAGATTGATATTTACATGATTAAATGTTTCCAACATGTTAAGCAATCAAACTTGTTAAGACTTGATTAATTGAAATATGTTTCATATAGACAATTGACCACCCAAGTTGACCGGCGATTCACGAACGTTAAAACTTGTAAAAATGACATGACGATATATATATGGATATACATATGGTTAACATGAGATTATGATAAGTAAGTATCTCCATAAGTATATTAACAATGAGTTATATACATATAAACAAGACTACTAACTTAAGGATTTTGAAACGAGACATATATGTAACGATTATCGTTGTAACGACATTTAAATGTATATATATCATATTAAGATATATTAATATATCATAATATCATGATAATATAATAATTTAACATCTCATTAGATATAATAAACAATGGGTTAACAACATTAATTGAGATCGTTAACTTAAAGGTTTCAAAACAACACTTACATGTAACGACTAACGATGACTTAACGACTCAGTTAAAATGTATATACATGTAGTGTATTTAGATGTATTAAAATACTTTTGGAAGACTTCAAGACATATATCAAAACACTCATAGTTAACGAAAATGGTTACAGTTACTTTTCCATTCTTTTCTTTCATCAAGAATTCTAGTCGTATTCTTACCCGTATTATACACAGCTTCAAAACGTACTTACTATGAGTATATACCAATAGGAACTAGCATGGGATTCCACTCTTGATTATGTCATGTATGACTAATCAATTTTAACTTCTACCATGAGCTAGTCAACTAACTAGAACTCCTTTTAACCCCACTCACCACTCACCAATTACCACTCATCATTCACTCCATTTCACTTCCAATTCTCTTTCTAATTCTCTCTCAACACACACACACTATTATGAACGTATTTTTCCAGTAGTTAATCATCATCTTCATCAAAAATCACTTCAAGAATCAAGCTATAATCATCATAGGAAGAACACTTCAAGAACACTTCAAGAACACTTCAAGAACACTTCAAAAATCCCTTCAAGTTTACTAATTTACTTCCAAGCTTTCTAATCCATTCCAAGTAATCATCTAAGATCAAGAAACCTTTGTTATATACAGTATGTTATCTTTCTTATTCAAGGTAATATTCATATTCAAACTTTGATTCAATTTCTATAACTATAAACTATCTTAATTCGAGTAAAAATCTTACTTGAACTTGTTTTTGTGTCATGATCCTACTTCAAGAACTTTCAAGCCATCCAAGATCCTTTGAAGCTAGATCATTTCTTGTCACTTCCAGTAGGTTTACCTACTAAACTTGAGGTAGTAATGATGTTCATAACATCATTCGATTTATATATATAAAACTATCTTATTCGAAGGTTTAAACTCGTAATCACTAGAACATAGTTTAGTTAATTCTAGACTTGTTCACAAACAAAAGTTAATCCTTCTAACTTGACTTTTAAAATTAACTAAACACATGTCTATATCTATATGATATGCTAACTTAATGATTTAAAACCTGGAAACACGAAAAACACCGTAAAATCGGATTTACGCCGTCGTAGTAACACCGCGGGCTGTTTTGGGTTAGTTAATTAAAAACTATGATAAACTTTGATTTAAAAGTTGTTATTCTGAGAAAATGATTTTTATTATGAACATGAAACTATATCCAAAAATTATGGTTAAACTCAAAGTGGAAGTATGTTTTCTAAAATGGTCTTCTAGACGTCGTTCTTTCGACTGAAATGACTACCTTTACAAAAACGACTTGTAACTTATTTTTCCGACTATAAACCTATACTTTTTCTGTTTAGATTCATAAAATAGAGTTCAATATAAAACCATAGCAATTTGATTCACTCAAAACGGATTTAAAATGAAGAAGTTATGGGTAAAACAAGATTGGATAATTTTTCTCATTTTAGCTACGTGAAAATTGGTAACAAATCTATTCCAACCATAACTTAATCAACTTGTATTGTATATTATGTAATCTTGAGATACCATAGACACGTATACAATGTTTCGACCTATCATGTCGACACATCTATATATATTTCGGAACAACCATAGACACTCTATATGTGAATGTTGGAGTTAGCTATACACGGTTGAGGTTGATTCCAAAATATATATAGTTTGAGTTGTGATCAATACTGAGATACGTATACACTGGGTCATGGATTGATTCAAGATAATATTTATCGATTTATTTATGTACATCTAACTGTGGACAACTAGTTGTAGGTTACTAACGAGGACAGCTGACTTAATAAACTTAAAACATCAAAATATATTAAAAGTGTTATAAATATATTTTGAACATACTTTGATATATATGTATATATTGTTATAGGTTCGTGAATCAACCAGTGGCCAAGTCTTACTTCCCGATGAAGTAAAAAATCTGTGAAAGTGAGTTATAGTCCCACTTTTAAAATCTAATATTTTTGGGATGAGAATACATGCAGGTTTTATAAATGATTTACAAAATAGACACAAGTACGTGAAACTACATTCTATGGTTGAATTATCGAAATCGAATATGCCCCTTTTTATTAAGTCTGGTAATCTAAGAATTAGGGAACAGACACCCTAATTGACGCGAATCCTAAAGATAGATCTATTGGGCCTAACAAACCCCATCCAAAGTATCGGATGCTTTAGTACTTCGAAATTTATATCATATCCGAAGGGTGTCCTGGAATGATGGGGATATTCTTATATATGCATCTTGTTAATGTCGGTTACCAGGTGTTCACCATATGAATGATTTTTATCTCTATGTATGGGATGTGTATTGAAATATGAAATCTTGTGGTCTATTGTTACGATTTGATATATATAGGTTAAACCTATAACTCACCAACATTTTTGTTGACGTTTAAAGCATGTTTATTCTCAGGTGAATACTAAGAGCTTCCGCTGTTGCATACTAAAATAAGGACAAGATTTGGAGTCCATGTTTGTATGATATTGTGTAAAAACTGCATTCAAGAAACTGATTTCGATGTAACATATTTGTATTGTAAACCATTATGTAATGGTCGTGTGTAAACAAGATATTTTAGATTATCATTATTTGATAATCTACGTAAAGCTTTTTAAACCTTTATTTATGAAATAAAGGTTATGGTTTGTTTTAAAAATGAATGCAGTCTTTGAAAAACGTCTCATATAGAGGTCAAAACCTCGCAACGAAATCAATTAATATGGAACGTTTTTAATCAATAAGAACGGGACATTTCAGTTTATAGATTAGGCGAAATGTAAGAGTCGTGTAACATGGCTCATGATGACGTTATGATCTGTGAATCATCACGTTCCTTTAGAAACTCAGCATGACTTACTGTAATATAATCACGTTGATCAAGTGTCATTATATTATACTAAATCATGCTTCAGCTCGCAACACTACTTCAAAAACATTCTTATTTTAAACTCGAAGGTTTCAGAATTTAGAAACTAAAATAGTTTTCTTTATGATGTAACACAGATATCGTAAGGAGAAAATTGATTTCCGATAATAATGATTATGGAATTATCTCCAGAAATATGGAGGATATTTATAATGAAAGATACGATGATATCTTAGAATTTCTAATATCAGAGGGTGATGAAGAATATTGTCCGCAAGGGTTTAGATTCGGAATCATGGTATTCGTTAATGGCTTCGGCAGATACTTATTCATTTGGATTTTTTGAAGGCAAGTTTAGTCTTTGTGATTTGTCCACAGCCTCCTTCATGGTTTGCTCAATCCGTTTTTCAGTACCAAATTTTCTCTTTTTCTGAGCTTTGCCAACACATTATTCATTATCATCAAACTTTTGGCTGTTAAGGTCATTTACAGTTTTTGCTGCTTCATCAGCATTTTTCAAAATTCAGAGTATTGATTCGTAGACTGGTTGCTTTTCAGATTTTCAGAATTAAAGCTCATAATTCTAAGAGATGAATGTTATATGTATACATATGATGTTTTAGTACAGTTTTGAAGTCAAAGTATAGATTTGAAAGACGTAGGAATCTAAGAGTGATGATATCGGTTATATCTTGACTTGGATTCTGACATGTTAAAATCAGAATATGTAATTGAATTTGATGAGTATGATTGTTTTGATTTCTATGAAAGAGTATATCTTGATGTGAAAGTAGTGAGTATAGTTGATGATTTGTTGAATCAGAATCGAAGAATGTAACATATTATTTGTGAATTTATATATCTCTGGGTATTACCTACCCGTTAAAATATTCTTACCATTAACAGTTTGTACAAAAGGATTTTTAATTACAATCTTTATGAAAATATACCTACATATATATTTTCTTTAGTTGTAATCATGGATTTAATGAGTTAACATAATATTAATCTCATCTGGTTTTTGATTAGGACTAGAATATAATCTCTAAAACTTTAGATATTACATAATCGCCGTAGAATATTTCTCCAATGAAGTTATGAATCAATACTTCATCGGTTATTGTTGTTGGTACTCATTGGTATCTATGGTGCGTATGACGTTGATGCTCGTGGAACATCTTGTGATGTTGAATCATGGGATGTGGATGTTGTTGATGGTGGTAATGGTACTGTTGGTGTTGATGCTGGTGGTGCAGTTGGTGGTTGTGGGGCTTGTGATGCTTGTAAGTTCTGCATCATATTCTCTGTAACATCTTGAATTTGGGCCTAGGTGAAATTTACCATTTTGCCCGTTAAGAGTTTAAAGTGTATTTTAAGGAAATAGTTATTTATTAAATATTTATGTAATTTTATTAGTCCGTTGGGTCTGTTTTATGACCAGGGTCCCGAAACAGGGTTTATTATTTAATTCGGACATTGTGTGGTTTACCGAATCAAATACAAAAAATATCTTTTAACAGATAAATAACCGTGTATTATCGGGAGTGATATTAAATACCATTTTGAGACTTAAAAAGAAAAGCCACCCTTGTTTTAATGGTACAATACGTGTTTCTTTGTTTCCCCTTTCCTTTGTTTCAATCGATTAACACACACATACATACATGAAACCCTAAAAGTTCTAAATTGATGAAGATGATGAAGTAAAATTGCAAGCTTAAGGTGGTGATCTTCTTTCCCTCTCCCTCTCGTTTTTGTCACGAACCCATCACCCTCACCATGAAACCCTAGCTTTTAATTAGGAAGATGGTGATGAAAATTGGAAGTTCCATTCATGGTTTCTTGCATCTTCAACTTCTAGCAACAAGGTTTGTCTTTAAATTATGTATTTATCCTTGTTATGTTAGGATTTTGATAGAATTATAAAAGATGCAAAATTGTGCTTGAATCTTTGATTTTTGATAATGAAATTACTTGAATATGCTTGATTGGTGTAAGATAAGTTGTTGTGGTTTGTACTTGGCTCAATTTTGCAAGAAACTGAAAAAAAAAAAAAAATGGGGATGAACTGTGGGTGAGCAGCCCACGGCTGCTGCTACTGTTTTCCTGCTGCCGCTGCTGTTTTCTTGGGCGGCTGCCGCCGCTGCGGCTGTAGCTGGCGGCCAGCGGTAGTGGTTGGTGGCCGGTGGCGGTGGTTTGCATTTTTGGTGCACGAGGTGGTTTGGTTTACCCGTTTCGACCCCGTACCGTTCGTGTTTATTTAGGAATATTTTAGTTTCGCTCATTTTAGCCTTGACCCATTTTGTGAGTTTTAGTTTGGGTCGTAATTGTGTAAGTGTGGTAATTGTGCAAATTATAATTTGGTGATCACTTGATTCGTGTATGATATTAATCTTGTTTTATGATTGCTAATTGTTATATTCTTGTATGTGCTTGTTGTGAACTTGTTAATTGGTTAAAAAAACTGCTCAAAAGACATGAAATTGGGGGTTAAAAACCCATGTTTTTGCTGGTACTGTGCAGCCTTTTTGCGGCTACTGTTTCTGCAGCAATTTCGCAGCTGTAGCTGCTGTTTTTGCAGCCTTGTTGCTGCTATTTGCTGCTGTTTTTGCAGCCCTGTTGTGCCTATATTTTGTGGTTCATGTGTTGGTTTGTTCGCCCGTTTAACCCTTGACCCGTTTGCATAAATTGGGACTTTTAATTGGTACTAAGTTGATATTGTGTAGGATTAAATATAATTGTATGCACATGTGAGATTGTATGATTTATATAATTATATATATATATATATATATATATATATATATATATATATATATATATATATATATATATATATATATATATGTGTGTGTGTGTGTGTGTGTGTGTGTGTGTGTGCATATATGTGTTGATTGCCCGTTTTGCCCTTGACCCGCTCGTTTGGACATGTTTTTAGTATGAATATATAAGTGTGTGTATATATAAGAGTGTATATTTATGTATATGTATATATATATATGTATATATATATATATATATATATATATATATATATATATATATATATATATATGTGTGTGTGTGTATATATATATATATATATATATATATATATACTTCGTATGGTGCTGTGTACGAGACAACATGTATCGCTTGTATTGTGTTAAGTGATTTTGATATTGTAGTAAAGTTAGTAAGTGAAATACGATTTACTAACTTGTGCGTATTGTTTTTAGGTGACAAAGTGGGAATGAAGACTCAGTAACATTAGATCACTGAGTTGTGCTGGTATCGGTGAGTGGGACTATCCTTTCGAATATTGTTATATAGTGCTAAGACAGTATTGTGTCTTGTGCTATGATTAATGATATGCTCCCAGTGACCAGTGATATGTATGATTAGATTGTGCCTTTAGTCAGTGACCAGTGACTGTGATATTACGTGATTATGTGTACACTCAGTGATCCCGTCGAGGTGTTGTGTGCGACGGAAGAGGTCAACCATTCCTAGCGGGGTGTCTTGTACGATAGGAATTGGGTTGGGTTCTTGTGTTACTGATGTGGTGGTATAGTGTGAATGACGAGTGCGTCACGTCTGGAAGACTATACCAGTGTTTCAGTATTAAGAACTATCGGTAAACTCTAGCCCGATCAGCTAGTAGTTAATGGCCCGGCCAGGCCGCCGGTCCTCTTGTGATCAATTCTGTGCTAGTGACTTAGTAGCCTGTGACTTGTGACCTTAAGCTGTGCTTAGAGCTTATAGTGATATCCTATTTGATATTTCCATTCACTTAGCGGTGCGCTAATTCCCCCACAGTGTTTTGCCTTGTAGGTGTGTATTAGTGGATTTCGGTGGGTATATCAGGGCAAATGAAGATGTTTGACACAGTGTCACTCTGATGTTTTATGTAAACGACTTTACAACATGATCTGTAATTAAGTAACACCAGTGATTTTGTGAAATATGACTATATGTGTAATTAATAGTTAATAATTGACTTCCGCTGTGTATTTCAAAAAAAAAATAAAAAATCTGAGGTGTTAAAACTTGGTATCAGAGCATAGGTTTGGCAGCATGTACACGCGAGTGTCATGTTCCCAAACCCTGAGTTGTGTCAAGCATATAAGTGGGGGAAATGGATAAGTGAATGTAGGTGCTACATGATTAGATAATGGTGGTTAGTGATAGGTACTAACGGTTTATCTACTAAGCTTTTCTGTGAGATGTTGTGATAAGACAGGTATGGAGATTGATCAAACCCTGCAAATGCCCCGTTGACCCTCTACATTGTCAAAGCTCCGTTAGATGATTTTAAGATTGATTTTAACTAGTCATGAGCATCGTGTCAAAGTATTGATGAGCATCGTGTCAAAGTATTGAGATAGATAAATTCTGAATATCCAGTGATCCAAGGAATTACGAGATTTAATGAAAAAGATAAATGAGATGGAATTGTGACAATCGGAATTGATTTCGACTACAGTTACTTCAGTGATGAGGCACTAGTGTTGAGGTAGGGTCTGGGCTGCATGTGAGATCGATGTGTTGATAGATGAGAAGATGTCTTCTTATTAATAAAGGTATGTCTTTTTTACATTGTCGTAGTTATTATTGTATTATTTGTTTGTGAACAAATGCTTGTCTGTTTTTGTAATTTGTTGTGATTAGTTGAAGTGGCCTTTTGATATGATTACTTCTTCCTTTAAGGTAGAAGTAAGTGATGGTCTGACGGTTCTAGTCACAACAGATGTGTCTGGAACTACCATTAATATGATTGGGATCTTGTTTCCTTTAACTTGTTTCCAAGTATTGTGCAAATTGACTGCCATGTTCTCTGTGACATCAGATAAGATTGCATGTGACATGTTTGCCATGATCTTTGTGATTTTATTGTTATAGTTCATGTGAATTGACTGTGGCTTTTCTATTGTGTCAGTCTTGATGTAGCGTTATGCATGATATGATAAAGTTGAGTAGAACTTGTACGAAATGTATTCCCTTTCTTTTGACTAATAAGACATGCGTAGTGACCCATAAAGATCGGGATTGGATAGTAGTCCATTTGTTTTATGATGAAGGACTTGAACCCTGTGTTTTGTTGTGATATTATATATGATTTGCATGTATATAAATCGTATCTGAAATGTTGTGTGTGATATTTTCCTTGTTGTATTGCAATGTATGACTAGACTAGTAGTGCATGACCCACAGTGATGTCATAAGGAATTGTTTTCCTTTTCTTTGGATTCTGTGTAAATTTTGTGGTGACCCTTAGACAGTGAGTGTGGGTGATACTCCATGTGTTGTCCTTTTAGAAGATAGGGGAACTTTTAACCTGAACGGTGATTCTTCTATAGTCCATATTGTGAATATCAAGACAATGAAAAGAAATAGAATTGGTTGTGATCAGAGTCCCATCATGTTAGAATAACCGAAACTACATTTCTGTGACGATGATGTTAACAATTTAATATGTACTCTCATGATATGGAATTAAACAAGAATAGTGTGAAGAGTAGACATTCTCTCCCTTAAAATAGGATAGTGTTTGATTGTTATTAGAAAGCCTTACTCTTTCCTATGATGGGCATGAGTGCAGTGCTTTATCGTGTTAGATTACCTAGTCTAGTAACTCTAAGAAGATTGTTTGGAATTAATGTTATTTATATGAATGTTCGGTTGGAGTGTGGGTGGTGATTCTAAGTGGTGCTTAGATAGAAGTTGGGAAACCCTAGACCACGGATGTGATTTATCTCAAGCATGTGTTAAGAATTGTGAAGCATGGTAAAGATTTGAAAATATGATTGAATTATATTTAGTGCATGATTGAGTAAGAATCCTTACATGTGATAATTTTGTGACTATGGTGGTTTCAAGGATCTAAATGATAATTATTGGTTTAGCAATTGTGTTGCGAAATCTGTAAATCTGAGAAATAGTTTGTAGACTATTGTGTTAATTTATAAGTGCGTTTGTAAATGATAATGAGATCTATTAGAAATAAAATCGACTTATAAGTTACTAGTGATTTTTGAAACTGAGAATTTTTGGAACTTGTTGAACATTGTCAGTATGACTAGTGCGTTGAGGGAGTTTGAAACAGGAAAATGACACTCTCAATGTTAATTGGTTATTGTGATAAATCTTTGTGTAAATTCTAATTGATGAATTTAAAGATTTAATGATTATTACAATTTTTCAGTGATAGGAGTGAATGGTATATTGTTATAACAAGGTTGAATATTTGGGTTGAAAAGTTGTAATGATATCGGCTATATTGTGCTAATTATGTTATTATGTCGATTATGAGAAACTTAGTATATCTCTCACCGAAAGAATTGATTGGGGAAAAAAAAATAGAAGATGATAACTTATCATAGACAATAATTTATAAGTTTGTTAGGAATTTGATAAAGTGATCTTTGTCTCCGACACTTTGAATGGTGAGAATCTATAATTAGTGTTAGATCTGTGAATGAGAGTTGTAATATAGTTGACTAATAAGTTGAATTTAATGGTGTCATGTCGTTTAGAATAATTAAATCTGATATTGTTAGGTAACAGTCTGTAAATAACGACATAAGGGTTGAAGACATGTTAAATGGAACTTGTGTACTAATGATATAGTGAATTATCATAAGATATTAATATATTAATGCCTAGCAGAAAAGTGTATTTTAAGTGGATGTCAGTACATTATACAATATAGGATTTCCTTAACTAAGTGACTCAAATGAAAATATGATTTGGGATAATGTATTACGTCTGGCCAACGGAAATACATTGTGGTAAATCATACAGTAGTTTCGAGAGTCGGAGGAGATGTAGCAAGTGATAGACTAGACGTGATTGATCATTTATTTTGATTTTCGGAGGATTTTGACTGTGAGTTGACGTTTCGGAGGTAACTTTAGTAGTGTCGAACACGAATTACGTGACGAATTATCGGGTGAATATCGACGTAGTTACGTAGAATTTGATAAAATTCTTAAATATCAAGTTTGAATTAGGTATTTAATTGCAGGATTCGGGTTACTTTGCTGTGATTGGTGTTTACCTAGCGTTATAATATCTAAGGAATTGGCTAAATTCCTCGTGTATAAAGTTTAGTGTTAGTTTGACCTGTGACCCGAACTTAACTAATTCTGAAATTTGGTGGAATTGAATTAGGAATAACCCCAAAATGAGATTGATTGACATAAAGTGCCGGATCTTTGACGTGAACTTAGTGTTCATAAACAAAATAGTGTGCAACTGACATCGACCAGTGATTTGGTGACATTTTCAGTTTATATTGACTTTTGACCCATGTGTACAATGTGACTTGTATGCATATAAGTAATGTGATTTTGATATGTATTGTGATCTGTTGATGTTTTGAAATGGTAATCTTATTTGGTAGATTATGTTTAACCTGGATGATGTGTTGGAAAAAAAAAAATAACGGGAATTAGACCGGCGAGTTTTTTTAACTTGATAGTTGGAGTAATTAACTGAACCTAGTAACGCGTGTGATCATAAGACGTGTTCTGACGTGGTTCTTATTGTGACCCGGTGTAGTGATGATAGATACCCAGAACCCGTGTTGACTATGATTGATTAAATTCCGAGGACGGAATTTCTTTAAGAGGGGTAGATTTGTAACATCTTGAATTTGGGCCTAGGTGAAATTTACCGTTTTGCCCGTTAAGAGTTTAAAGTGTATTTTAATGAAATAGTTATTTATTAAATATTTATGTAATTTTATTAGTCCGTTGGGTCTGTTTTATGACCAGGGTCCCGAAACAAGGTTTATTATTTAATTCGGACATTGTGTGGTTTACCGAATCAAATACGAAAAATATCTTTTAACAGATAAATACCCGTGTATTATCGGGAGTGAGATTAAATACCATTTTGAGACTTAAAAAGAAAAGCCACCCTTGTTTTAATGGTACAATACGTGTTTCTTTGTTTCCCCTTTCCTTTGTTTCAATCGATTAACACACACATACATACATGAAACCCTAAAAGTTCTAAATTGATGAAGATGATGAAGTAAAATTGCAAGCTTAAGGTGGTGATCTTCTTTCCCTCTCCCTCTCTTTTTGTCACGAACCCATCACCCTCACCATGAAACCCTAGCTTTTAATTAGGAAGATGGTGATGAAAATTGGAAGTTCCATTCATGGTTTCTTGCATCTTCAACTTCTAGCAACAAGGTTTGTCTTTAAATTATGTATTTATCCTTGTTATGTTAGGATTTTGATAGAATTATAAAAAGATGCAAAATTGTGCTTGAATCTTTGATTTTTGATAATGAAATTACTTGAATAAGATGCAAAATTGTGCTTGAATCTTTGATTTTTGATAATGAAATTACTTGAATATGCTTGATTGGTGTAAGATAAGTTGTTGTGGTTTGTACTTGGCTCAATTTTGCAAGAAACTGAAAAAAAAAAATGGGGATGAACTGTGGGTGAGCAGCCCACGGCTGCTGCTACTGTTTTCCTGCTGCCGCTGCTATTTTCTTGGGCGGCTGCCGCCGCTACGGCTGTAGCTGGCGGCCAGCGGTAGTGGTTGGTGGCCGGTGGCGGTGGTTTGCATTTTTGGTGCACGAGGTGGTTTGGTTTACCCGTTTCGACCCCGAACCGTTCGTGTTTATTTAGGAATATTTTAGTTTCGCTCATTTTAGCCTTGACCCATTTTGTGAGTTTTAGTTTGGGTCGTAATTGTGTAAGTGTGGTAATTGTGCAAATTATAATTTGGTGATCACTTGATTCGTGTATGATATTAATCTTGTTTTATGATTGCTAATTGTTATATTCTTGTATGTGCTTGTTGTGAACTTGTTAATTGGTTAAAAAAACTGCTCAAAAGACATGAAATTGGGGGTTAAAAACCCATGTTTCTGCTGGTACTGTGCAGCCTTTTTGCGGCTACTGTTTCTGCAGCAATTTCGCAGCTGTAGCTGCTGTTTTTGCAGCCTTGTTGCTGCTATTTGCTGCTGTTTTTGCAGCCCTGTTGTGCCTATATTTTGGGGTTCATGTGTTGGTTTGTTCGCCCGTTTAACCCTTGACCCGTTTGCATAAATTGGGACTTTTAATTGGTACTAAGTTGATATTGTGTAGGATTAAATATAATTGTATGCACATGTGAGATTGTATGATTTATATATATATATATATATATATATATATATATATATATATATATATATATATATATATATATATATGCATATATGTGTTGATTGCCCATTTTGCCCTTGACCCGCTCGTTTGGACATGTTTTTAGTATGAATATATAAGTGTGTGTATATATATATGTATATATAAGAGTGTATATATATATATATATATATATATATATATATATATATATATATATATATATATATAATGTATATATGTATATGTATAGTGTGTGTGTGTGTGTGTATATATATATATATATATATATATATATACTTCGTATGGTGCTGTGTACGAGACAACATGTATCGCTTGTATTGTGTTAAGTGATTTTGATATTGTAGTAAAGTTAGCAAGTGAAATACGATTTACTAACGTGTGCGTATTGTTTTTAGGTGACAAAGTGGGAATGAAGACCCAGTAACATTAGATCACTGAGTTGTGCTGGTATCGGTGAGTGGGACTATCCTTTCGGATATTGTTATATAGTGCTAAGACAGTATTGTGTCTTGTGCTATGATTAATGATATGCTCCCAGTGACCAGTGATATGTATGATTAGATTGTGCCTTTAGTCAGTGACCAGTGACTGTGATATTACGTGATTATGTATACACTCAGTGATCCCGTCGAGGTGTTGTGTGCGACGGAAGAGGTCAACCATTCCTAGCGGGGTGTCTTGTACGATAGGAATTGGGTTGGGTTCTTGTGTTACTGATGTGGTGGTATAGTGTGAATGACGAGTGCGTCACGTCTGGAAGACTATACCAGTGTTTCAGTATTAAGAACTATCGGTAAACTCTAGCCCGATCAGCTAGTAGTTAATGGCCCGGCCAGGCCGCCGGTCCTCTTGTGATCAATTCTGTGCTAGTGACTTAGTAGCCTGTGACTTGTGACCTTAAGCTGTGCTTAGAGCTTATAGTGATATCCTATTTGATATTTCCATTCACTTAGCGGTGCGCTAATTCCCCCACAGTGTTTTGCCTTGTAGGTGTGTATTAGTGGCTTTCGGTGGGTATAGCAGGGCAAATGAAGATGTTTGACACAGTGTGACTCTGATGTTTTATGTAAACGACTTTACAACATGATCTGCAATTAAGTAACACCAGTGATTTTGTGAAATATGACTATATGTGTAATTAATAGTTAATAATTGACTTCCGCTGTGTATTTCAAAAAAAAAAAAAAAAAAAAAAAAACCGAGGTGTTAAATTCTCCAAAGCCAATACTCGAGCGCGAAGCTCGTTGACTTCTTCTACTACACCGGGATGATTGGCGGTTCGGACGAGCGGATGAATAAGATCCAGAATTTGAGAGAGTATATAATCATGACGAGATACTCTGGAGATGAGAGAGAAAATGGTATTACGAACTGGTTCGCCGGTAAGTGCTTCAGGTTCTTCGCCAAGAGGGCAATGTGGTGGATGGAAGGGATCGCCTTCTTCTTGTCTCCAATGATTAAGTAAGCTACGAACCCATCCCCAATTAATCCAGAATAGGTGATGGCTGATTGGTTGATCCATTCCGGTTACACTGTCTTCGGAGTTCAGGTGAATATCCATATCGGAATAGCTGTCGGAGTTTAAGGAATTTGAACTAGATACGTGATCCATCTTGTATAACCAGGGAATTGATTTTGATATGAGATAGATTATAGGATTTAGTTTGGTATTCTCCGATACATAATTTATATATGTATATATAATACCAAAATTCCATAAGTTACGGAGAAATTTTCGGAAAGTGTAAGACAGAGTTTACTGTAATAGATATGCTTAAGATACGAAATTTGTCCATACACTATCTATGCAATCAATGCAGTAAAACGTGTCTTAGGCTTAAGATAATAACAGGTAATTTCTGACAAGAAATAATAAACAAAACTCGGTAAAAACAGATACAGTCATAGTTCAGACTCACTAATGCATCCTAACAATTACCAGTTAAATACACTAATGCAAATTCTGGTTCTCTATGACCTCAAGCTCTGATACCAACTGTGAGGACCCGTCCAAATCCCTTTGGACGAATACATCATTCATTGATTTCATAGTGAGGTTTTGACCTCTATATGATACGTTTTGTAAACATTGCATTCTTTTCAAAAGGTACACAATAAATGAATATCAATTTCTAAGGTTTTCATCGTTTGGTGATTTCTACATATAGACAATCACCATAAATAATAATTTACCATAATATATTCGTTGACAATGCAGTCAAAATAAGATACACGGTGATGATTTTGTGAATGCAAAGTTTTCTTGAATAAAGCATGTATGACTCCATGCACATAGCTTGTATCACATATATGCAAACAGCAGAAGACTTCTAGAAACCTGAGAATAAACATGTTTAAAAGTGTCAACACAAAGGTTGGTGAGTTCATAGTTTTAATGTTGCGCATAATCTGTATATAAAGGTGAATCAAAAATTTTCAGTTGTTTCATCCAGAAACGTTTATCAAAATATTCTACGAAATTGAGCACCCTGGTAACTAAACTTAACGTATATATAATTTATACCCTTTGTATAATCATCTTAATAATACACGCAAACCAACGTGTACGCTTCTCAAATAGCATACGTCCGTTAAAAGGTTAGTGCTCTAGCTCGGACGGGGATATCAAGCCCTATGGATCCATATACTACTACTCGCGCCCACCAGTTCTTATAACCGGCAGTTACTAGTTACCAAAGCTAAGGGATTTTCAGTTTAAACTCAGTGTAGAATTTAGTATGTACTTGTATCCATTTAAAATAAAGTGCATGTATTCTCAGCCCAAAAATATAGATTGCAAAAACAATTAAAAAGGGAGCAAATGAAACTCATCATACTGTATTTCGTAGTAAAAATACATATATCGTCATTGAATAAGTGTAAGGTTGGCCTCGGATTCACGAACCTAAATTAAATATATGTATTTGTATGTTGGTCAATATTTGTCTAACAAATTTGGTCAGGTCATAGTGTATCACAATCCTAATGTTCGAGTCTAATATGCAAAAGTCAACAAAAGTCAATTTGACTCAAAATGATATCCAAATTTTATACATGATTATTATATAGTTTAAATATCGTCTTTTTATATTTTTAAATATTTTTTTATTGATAATAATAATAATAATAATAATAATAATAATAATAATAATAATAATAATAATTTGATAAGAACTAGAACGACGATAATAATAATCATTTTTACAAAAATTCAATTGACTATAATTTCTAATCCGTTCATCGAAATCATTCGATATCTAAATGAAAGGTTCTTAATTTTTCGCTAGCTTTTCAATGACATGCATATCTTATACCTTATCTCAACCGCAGGTGTAACTATTCAAGGTTCAACATATCCTAACTAAAGGCAATATCAAAAGTACAAGCATGCATAATCTTATATACTCGAGCACCAGTCAGGGATACACTATTATTATGTTAAAAATTTATTTACGAGTACTCATGTATCAATATTGAGATTCAATATTGCAGGAAAGGTACGTAGACGCAACGGAGATAATAAACACTAAATTGACTTCGCGAGCATACCCATGAACCATACCCATCAACTCCATAGCCATAACCCAAAATTTTCTTAGCCCTATCCTACTCGAAAAACTTATCTTGAAGTTACGCGAGCAGAACCTCGTCGTAGTATTTTATGTATAATACATAATAATATCGCTCCTAATAATACTAATATTAATAATAATAAGATTAATAATAATCTTAATATTAATAATAATAATAATAATAATAATAATAATAATAATAATAATAATAATAATAATAATAATAATAATTATAAATTAAATAAATTTACGGAGTATAGAGAAGTCAGAGAGATGGATAGATATTTCGCTGAACCAGAAATCAAGTTGTATTTATAGGAGGCTGCTGTCACCGACGCCCATGCGATCGCATGGGTTTGGAGAGTTGCGACCATGCGATCGCATGGTAAGTATATCCAGCGCAATTTGCCTCAATCATTTGTTATGACACACATTTTTTTATTATATATAATATTTAATTCTTATAATTATTTAAATATTATATTTTATTCACGTTCATGGTAAAAAATATAATTTTTACTAAAATGACACGGACGTGGTCTCACGACTCATGTACCACTTTTGGTTTTTCGAACGCACTTTCGTACGTTTAGAAAACTAGTCTTTTATGTTACGCGACGTGTACCGTTAATAATAATTTGACTTTCTCATCAACAAATTACTTTATAAAAATTGTAACTTATATAATTGAGTGTTGTGGTTATTTGCTTTCATAAATCAGTGGCTCGTTGTTTGTCAAAATATTTTATTTTAAATCGGGACGTTTTATGACTAAGTTAAAATATATAGATATTTATATATACATTTTTAGAAATATAAGTTTGTGTTCAAAATCTTTATTAATATTATAACATTTAGTTTTTTTTTTTTTAATACCTTTTATATTTCAAAGTTTATTTTTATTTCGTTTAGAAAAATAATTTAACGCGAAACGTTTTCAAGTTATAATATTTATATACATATACATATATAAACATATCAGTTCCTATAATGGTTCGTGAATCTTTGGAATTTGGTCGAGGTTAAATGAATATATGAATATAGTTTCAAATCCTTGAGACTTAACTTAACAAACTTTGCTTATCGTGTCGGATTAATATAAAGATAAAGTTTAAATTTAGTCAGAAATTTCCGGGTCGTCACAATTTTGTCTATTGACAAAGCATTATCTTCCAAAACTTCATCAACCTTTCTTAATTACTTGTCACTTTGCTAATGGAAGCATTTTGTCCTTTGAAATCTTGTTGCATTTCAAATGAACTAGTTTGAATCTAGTTGGAGCTTACTTGGAGATTATTACATCAACAACTTACTAGTTCATAATTGCACATACATAAAAGTTATGGGAGAGCAACTCTTTTGTTGCGACTTTTAATAACCATCATTAGTATGTATTTGAATAACATTTTGTAACAAGTGAAAAATAAAATACTTATGTGTTTAACCTTAATTGAGATTAAAATGTCATTAAGATGTCATTAGGCGTGATTAGTAAAAATTAACATCTTTTTGATTCAAAACTCTTTTGAAATCAAAAAGGGCAACTATTATAAGTATGTTTAAAAGGGTTTTGTAAATTATAGATGACTCAAAGTGGTCTAACTTAAAGTTGATGAATTTGATAATAGAGAAAACTGCAGTCGAACTGCGGTCGTCCGTGAGGTTGACCGCAGATCATAGTTTTGAAAAGGATTGCAATCGTTGGTACAGGGCATCCATGGTCAGACCCACGGTCGATCGTGGTGCAGCCGCATAGCAATTTTACCAAGTAAATTATTTATGTATTGGTCTTTTGCTAGAGATAGTGTAGGCTTATGAACTTATGTCGTCTTACGTATGATTAAGCACTTATCTCTTTTGTATCATCATCAAAACAAGGTGATTAACTTTTGAATATTATGATTGGAATCTTAACCAACAGGTTCTTTATACGCTAAAAATCTTACTTTATTATATAAATGGTGGTGACCAAGATGGTGGCCTCTTAGATCTTGGACCATGAATAACGGGAACGTGCTCCCTGGAGTATTACCCAACATGCCTAATAACCATGGTGTGCTAGCCAAGTGCTAGCTGGCGTGCGTGCAAGGAGCACGAGAACAAAATGTGGCGTGCAGTTTTTTGTTTGGTTCAAATTTACTTTTTAATGATTTTTTATCCTCTTTTTCACCCAACTTTCAATCAGATTTTAACACATCACCCAATACGCTACTCAATACACCACCCCATTATTTACCAGCTTACCAGCACGCCCGCCATGCACCCTACACATACTCATCAACACGCCAACACGCCCATCAGGATTAAAGATGGTCTTAGTTATTGCAGAATCTCGAATGTTATAAGCATTTTGCTGGAAATTATCAAAGCGGGTAAGCAAGTGGATAGCTTCGACATAAACTTCTCTAAATCATTCGTGAAAAAAGTTGGAAATAGCAAAACAACAAGCTTATGGAAGGATTCAAGGATAAGTGGACATGTCAGAACAGCATGCAATCAAAATATGACGGACGGTTTGCACTAGAATCGAATAAAGATGCGTCCATTTCAATTAGGTGAACTCACTATATTCGCAACAAACAATAAATTGGCAATGGGATAGACCTCCTAGAGGTCGTACCATAGCAGATATAAACAAACTTAATCAACTTAATTATGTTTTCTCTTCATCTAATAAACAGGCATGATTAGTGTAGATGGAGCTTAAATTCACCTGACACCTTCACAAAAAACCAACTGAGCTCGATGATTGATGATAAAAAAAAACTAACTGAGCCTCTGAATCTTGATTGGGTGTGGCCCATGATGTATTATTATAACTAGACTTAATTAAGCTCTTGGTCCCTAAAGTTTTATTTTTTTCATCTTTGTCCTTAAAGCATTTGTTTCATCCTAACCCTTAAAGTTATGATATGGTTTCATTTAGATCCCCAGTTAACGGATTGAGTTAACGGCAGTTAACCATATGGACCTAAATGAAACCATATCATTACTTTAAGGGTTATGATGAAACAAAAATACTTTAGAGACAATGATGAAAAAAAGATAAAATTTTAGGGACCAAGTGCTTAATTAAGTCTTATAACTATATTATAATTAATAATTTTTTGTTTTTTTTTTAAAAAAAATTGATTTTTGTTTACTACCTTTTAAAAATTTAACTTAAAACTTAATACTTCATACACTATAAATGTTCACAACATTTTTTTCCGAAACTTTATTAACAAACCAGCGACCCTCTAGCAAGGAGCTAGAAAGACATTACAAGGAGTATAAAAGTCAAAAGTTCCAACTTAAAACTAATTTTCCCATAAAATTAAGGCAAAAAATGAGAAAAAAATCTTAATGGAATCAACAATGTTACCTTTTTTTTTTTTATGAATTTGTCATTAAATAACGAAAAATTCTGAAACCGACATATCATCCAAAGCGTAGACACTATGATCGATAAATCTTCACATTAAGTTTGAAGGTGTTTCATTACAATTGTTAATTTTATATTTTAATCCATCAAAATAAACTTAACCTGATAGAATAGAAATTTTAATAGTAGAATCTAATATATTTTTCTTGAACGACAGATTTTCGCATCGAATACTCTCATTTGCGACTCACACACGCTAGGTAGGAAACTCCAAAGATTGACCCGGGTTGCTCGACAACTAATCGCAGGTTCCGGGTTGCTTGGCAACTAATCGTGAAAAAATCCTGGAGAAAACCTTCCCCTTATCGGAATTGAACCCAGGTTGCTTGGCAAATAATTGTGGGCCCCATACTAAGGCTTGAAAACTACTCAAGCAATGCCTCGGTGGTTAGTAGAATCTAATATTGATAAATAATTATAAAAATTTTATACTAGTCGTACGTGCTTTAACTAATACGGATGCACTACTAGTTATAGTTACTCATATTAGACATCTAACTGTCACAGTTTTATGAGAAAGTATGTCATAGTTATAACTGATTTAGACATCTAACTGTCATAGTTATAACTCATATTAGACATCTAACTGTCACATCAATGCAACATCAACACTTTTCACAAACCTTAATTCATGGCTAAATCAGTTATAACTATGACATACTTTCTCATAAAAATTTGAACACACTATATTAATTAATTAATCTATGTTAGAAATATTATCTACTATAACCATTTTTAACAATTTGTTCCGTCCTCAATCGCGCTTGAAAAGAACGAAACACAGGGTGACAATATCATAGCGAAGATCACCGCCAATGAAGCTCCTGAAGGGCTAGAAGCAGGATGAGGTGGAGGGTCTGAGGGTTGAGAGTGCTCTTGTTTAATCCTGATAGAAGGAATGATATATAAGAAAAATTCTTTATTTTAATGGAAATTTTTTTAACAATAAAATTGTTTTGATTATCATTAGCCAATGATTGCACTTCGCAAGATAATTTTTTTATTACGGAGTATCATTAGCACTATACTTTTGAATTTTGATTAAAGGGCGCCCTTGATCAAATAATCACTCCAATAAGCCTACAAACTGCATAATGCTGTTTTTTTTTTTTTTTTTTGATAGGCAGAATAATACTCCATTTAATATAAAATTAAGTGAGGGTCATACCTGCCAACAAAAGTAATAAATAAATCTGTGTTATAGCCTACATACTTTGACACCCAAGATGTATTCATACAAGGTCATGTAGTTACTATGAGACAAAAATTGCAGGGGTTCTGTGTTATGTTGGAAATAATAAGCGGGGTCTAAAAGAATTTTTTCACCTTGAAACGTCACTGTACTTTGCAATAGTTTTACGTGGGTCCAATTGCCTAACAGATGTTAAAAATTCTGTTAAATCCATTTCAGATCAGACTTTTAATAAAACCGAACAACTAATTATTGGGTCAAACCGGTCCAGTTGGGTCGATCGGTTCTTACAAAGACAAAACCCACGTCTACAGATTCATCTTCGACGATTAATTCTTCGGCCCAAAACATCGCCGCTGCAAATTTTGCCCAAATTAAAAATTCTCAAAATTTTCAGCTTCATCTCTGTTTCGATCTCGTTAGAATAACAATTTCATCTCCAATATACTCATCTCGGGTTCGACTAAAAGTGTCCAAATCAAAAATTAGGGTTCATAGTCTCACAACTAAAAGGTACGTTTCAATTATTCCACTGTTTTTTGATTATGTAACCATCCTGTTGGAGGTCTGTTCGAGGCGTATGATAGTCATAAGTTTGAACTTTTTATCCCCTTAATATTTTTCTGATTTCAACTAATTTTGTTTAACTTCGTTGTCTTTACCAAGTCTTGTTATTGGAAAGATTCAGGTTTTACACAGTCATTAGATAAATAAACTGTTGCTAGCTTTCATTTGAGCTCATTTACTTATGATGTGACTGTAAAGAAACGAAATTTCGAGTTGTGTACTGATTCAATTCAGTTTTCGTAGGTTTTAATTTGAGTTCAATTTGTTGTAATTTGATGTGATGAAAGTGAAATTATGTTCCGTACAGATCCAATTTGATTTTTATTAGTTTAATTTGAGCTGACATTGCTTTATTAATGGAATTAAAGATAAATTAGTGTTCCGTACTCTAGTTTTCGTAAGGACATTTTTATGAATGTGGAGTTAAGGCTAGACTAAACTGGGTAATTATGGGTGCTTGTATAATCCATGTGCTAGTTAGGATGGGCAGTATCCGGTTATGGTTCGACTCGGTAGGGAACTTGAGTGAGTTGTGTACCGAGTCAAATAGAGAGAGAGAGAGAGATAGTACTCAAAGAGAGAAAGTATAAGTCTTAATAAAGGACTCTCGATGTGTGTGCTGAAACGACGGGAGCATGATACTATTAATAGGCAACTACTAGGGTTTGTATGCTCATGGGCCTGATCATGCTGACGTGTCATTCTATGATGGGCTGACCAAACTTGGGAATTGGGCCCAAGCCATGGGCTGACATGTTGGGGTTACGAGGCACATCTCTGATGTATGCACACTGCAATGTGAAGGTGTTACGTGTAACACAGCCTTATAGCTTCTGACGTGCTCCGTATACCTGTTACAAACTCTCGATAGATTTGATCTTGTTGACAAAAGCATATTTGAGAACGGTATCCGCGTAATATAGTTACGTATACCGTATTCGAATGGTTTTTTTTATGAGTTACGTATTCTGGATGGGTTTCCGGTAGGCGTATCATTAGATCAGATATTATGTCATCCTCAAACAGAGAATAATGAGCCTGAAATCATATAATTTGGTTTGGTAAGAATCATGTTTGACTGATAAATTTCAAAGATCACTTTATAATCTAAGACCGATGGGAAGGCTGCTAGGTATTTGGCTATGTTTACTCTCTTTAGTCAGTTCCATATAGTGGATATTGCTTACTTGACATTAAGTAATTTTTTTAATACTATTTATTTATTTATTTATTTATTTGTGATTGTTAATTTGTCGCATACTTCATTTACAAAGTATGATATCTATTGTGCTTTTAACAAAACATTATATATCGTCAAGAGTTGATATTACTCCAAAAAACTCATATATTAGGATTAACGTATTATGTGTTGAGTTGAGTGCCGACCATTTGTTCCATAAGCATTTTATATTTAATTCTTGTACCAATGGTTTTTTCTTATAATATTATTTTTTCTTATGTAGTATTTAATTGATAATTGATTATCCTGAAGATCACATCGAGCAAATGGATGGGAACCTTAGTATATCACTTGACAAACTCCCAGTAAAACGTTTGGAGGTCATCGAAGAAAATGGAGCTGAAAGATTCCCTCCGTATGAACAACACCTTCAGTTTTACCCTAACCCGACATTTCAAACCTATTTGATTTCTCATTATTTTTTCGTGTGATATTTTGCAGCGATTTGAGTTATGATGATAATAGAGTTAACCTTATTAGACGAATAGACTTTGCTTGGGCAGTGGAGAGAGAAGATCCTAACAAGAAGCAAAAGAGCGGCGATACGTCTGCTACTGCCGCTAAAGATGCATCTGCACCACCATGGCCATGGCAGAACATGGTTGAGAATTTGCAGTTGGCCCACCAGGAGCTTTCCGTTATCATCGATCTCATTAACACTGTAACTCAGTTATTATTATCTAAACATTCAATGATTTCGGGTAGGGGAAGGATTGTCTACATATTACCTCCCCCATACACCACTCATGTGGTATTGGGTATTGTTGTTGTTGTTGATTCAATGATTTCGGGTCAGAGTTATGTGCAATTTAGTAATCATACTGGAATTTGAAGTAATATATATTATGTGTTTAGGTCGAAGCTAATGATGCTGTGACAGTGGCTGGTATGACCAGACCAAAGCCGTTACCTAATGAACTTTTGTCTGACCTTGCAGTATCTACAGCAACAAAACTCCAATGTTTCCGGGTATTTAGTCTATTTATATTTTATACTACTCTCACGCTACGACATTACAATTTTATGGACAAAATTTTGTATTATTAAAGTAGACCAAAATACTCTCGTAGACCTTAATATCTCTAATTACACATTAATTTAGCTATCACGGATTTCTAAACAATCACTGGGGGAACTTCATATTGACAAAGGGGTCTGTGGCCCCCCGAACATCTGGGTTACTAGTGTAATATCAGTGATATGCAAGGGTAGAACATTGTATATGTTAGTCTGCCTCAGAATTACAGTCATATTTCATGTTATCCTTTTCACCCTCCAAGGAAAAAACTTCAGTTCCACCGCTGTAAACAACTGAATAGAGAAAGTTAGCCCTGTAGGATACAACTTTTAGTAGTTTGTTATGATAGTTATTTTTATTTTTATTTATTTCCTATTTTAATTCTTTTATTTTATTTTATTTATTTATTTTTATTTTTTGTGAAATGAGCTTCTAATAAATAGGTATTCTCAATTTCAGCACCTTGGGAAATATTTTAAGCAATCTGCTAAAGCGTTGGAGAAACAAGTAGCTAGAGAAGCAAGATTCTATGGAGCTCTAATAAGGTCAGCTCTAATAATGGCAACTTTTAGAAATCAAAATGATCGTAAATCAAACAATACAATGCTTTAGGGGCATTTTGAGTAAATTCTTACTCTAGTCTAAAGGTTACATAATTAATTTTGTGCTAGAGATAACACTCTTGAATTTTCGAGGTTCAAATAGCGAGTTCCAAAAGGTTAATAATTTAAAACTGACCCGAAACTTAAATTAAAAAACTGTAAAAGCTTAATTGAAAAGGTGGTGGCTGATATCCTGACCAGCTAATAATAGATTGCAGCAGAACTGGAAAGTTAAGAGGCACCGCATGGCTGCTTCTGCTGCTGGCAATGAAGGTTTCTATATCGATCTGTTCGACAATACGTTATATGATCCAACATCTGTATTTCGTCCATCTTCGATGTCTACGGTTCGTGTAGAACACGACAGTGCTGGAATGCTTGCTTTGAATTTCTCTTTAAAATCATGCCACAGTCTTCATTTTGGGTTCGTTAATGCAAGTTCTGACGATATTTTAAAAGGATCGCGTGAATCAAATTCCGATTTGTTTGGAGAAACTAAGAAAGAAGACGAAAGTGATGATGTCAGTGTTAAGAGAAGGCATTCCGATCTTCGTGAAGTTCATAGAGCTGTTTTCGATGAACAGGTAGCTCTTTTTGTTACTGTACTTGTATTTCAATGAGCTGTAATTTTTCTATATAGACCAAATTACATGAGGCGTCCCTCTGGTTTAACCCCGATTTCATGCGTGGTCCCTATACTTTGATTTGACGTACGAGGTCCTCGTACTTTACACTCGTTTAACGTGCGGGGTCCCCTTACTTTACACTCGTTAAGTTGTATTTGTAAACCAAAAGGACCCTCGTGAAACGAGCGTAAAGTATTGGGACCCTCCACGTCAAAAAAATAGTTTAGGGACCCGCACTTGAAATCTGGGGTTAACCACAGGGACGCCTCGTGTAATTTTGTCTTTTTCTCTAATTGTTTATACATTTTTCTGTTTACTATCCAGGTGTTTAATTTAATAAATCAAGAAGCATTCGTCCCGTCTCTGGGCGTAAATGTGACTGGTATTCGAGAAAACCATTTGCAGTTAAACATAGATCAAGAAGCATCTGTCTTCATTTCACTTGTGACGTCATCATCCATTAACGATGATGGTGAAGAAAGTGAAGATGGAACTGCAGTTATACCAATGATTGACGGTGAAGAAAACCAGAAACGATCATTTCTTCCTAACCGAATCAGTTCTGAAATTCTTCTAAAACAGCTTTTTCATGAACATGTGTTTGTAAGAGCAAAGAATAGGTCAGATTCTAATAACAGAAGTCAACTGCTTGGTCAACCGCCAAAAGACGTATCAAACCTTCTGGGTCATTTTTGCATGTCCCTCGCTCACCGAATCTTCTCTGATAAAGTTCTAATGGAACTAGAAGAACTGGTAATAACCTTTCTTTATAGGGGGTTATTACATAAAAAGTTGTGGACTGATGTCGCTTTGCAGTGTTGCAGAACTCGGAATCATTTGGCGAGTACTCGGTTTTTGCAACTCGGGAGTACTTGGTCAAAACTCGGGTTTACTCGGAAAATCGGTCAAAACTCGTGATTACTCAAAACTCGGTCAAAATGTGTCAAAGTCAAAATTGGTCAGAATCTGTCACAGTCAAACTTGGTCAACATTCGAGTACTCCCGGAGTTTCCGAGTACTCCTTTAAAATTCCCGACACGAGTACTCCCCGAGTAGCGATTTTTGAAACCTTGCTACTTGGGTGCTCCGATTGCAGTTGTTTTTCTTGTTATGCTGTATCCCGTATTTTTCTTCTTTTGACTGCCAAATTGAATTTATTTCTAACATTGGTTTTTAATGCATTCAGGCTAGCAATGTATCGTATGTTCGATTGATGTCTCATCCCACGTGGCATTCTCGAACATCTTCATGGACACTGGTGGTTGATGTTCCTCGGTCCGTTCTTCATACTGGGGCAATAGAGAAGTGTGTGAACTCACAGTTTCGAACCAAAGTTGTCGTAATTGATGATTGCATTAACGTAGAAGGCGAAGGTGCTCCAAATGTAGTTGGCCTCTTTAAAGGGAAGTCTGAAAACAGCTCGTCTGTGAACAGATATGAATGCAACTTAGCAGATCTGCATGCCATTCTTTTACAGCAGGTATGCTATGCCTTTCGTTACCCTAAATATACTACTTTTAGTAAACATTAAGTGGTTTTTTAAACAGAAAATTGTGTACATAGGTAACAAAGTTCGGTATGATTCCTGTTTTGCATAACGGTCCTTGTTTTCACTCGCAAGAAACGAATCAACTTTGAATATTTTTTACCTAACATAGTATGATTCTGATCGAGTTGCTTTGTCAAATGATGTGGGGTTGGTAACTTGGAGCATGTTTACTTTTTCTTTACGTGGCGCCTGAAAACTGTGGTTACCTTGAATGATTATTGTTTAGCATTTTTGAAACTGCAAATAAAGTGTGTTACCAAACAGAGTTGTAGAACTCGGTAAAACTCGGCGAGTTCTCATTTTTAAGATCGGTCCGAGTACTCGGTTCAATTACTCGGTCAAACTCTTTAAAACTCGGTCAAATCTTAGGATTACTCAGAAAATTGGTCAAAATCAAAACTTAGTAACATCCAAGTACTCCCCGAGTTGCCGAGAACGCTCCAAAAAGTGAGGACCGAGTATTCCCTGAGTCACGAGTTCTCCAACCTTGTTACCAAAACAGGAATTTGACTAAACATTTGGTTCCCATTTATTTAATTTTGTACTTAAATACAATACTACTACTTTCTTGTAGTAGTGTTTATTTTTATACTATGCTTTCCAACAGGTTGCAAGTCAGATTATACGTTGGCTGCATGAAGAAGCCCTGACCGTGGGAATGAAAGCAAGCAGGGACTTTTTAAGTTTATCGTTTGAGGTGGAGCAGGGTGAAACGGTAGGTCTGGTGGCTCATGTTGATCCAGAAGACGGTGAAGGCGGCATATCATGGTGGTTGGTGGTGGGCGGTGGCGGAATAACAGAGGAATACAGGCTTCAAAAAGAGGATTCAGAGATTGAAACAAAGAGATTTTTAGGTCATTTATCTTTAGATGTGTTGTATGCAACATTGTTGGATCTAGTTACCATGTGTAACAATAGTGGAAGCCTTTGAAAGTTTTTTGAACAATTTTAATTGAACTATTCTGGTCTGAGAAAAATCTACAAAAGTTTTCTCATTCTGAAAATGTTTATCGTCTTAGACTTGCTTTGTGTTAGTCATCTTATCATTTCGAAAACGATTTCTGTTTCTATAAAGTTCTCGTTTTTTCAAAAAAAAAATAAAAAAATAAAGCCATCTTATCATTTATTATCAATTGGGTGGTGGTTTTGGATGGAGATGGATTGTTTGAGGTGGTTGTTGGCTATTTTTGGGGTTGGTGATGCTACATTGCTACCAGAGTCCTTGGTCATTTACTAGATAAATAGGATTTGTTAATGAACATAGTAACTCAAAAAAAATTGTGGTGCTTTTGTGAGAAACATTGGTGGAAGGAATATGACACCTTTTGTGTCCCATTGGAAAATGTTTTTGGTGAATTTTTGTCACCTTTAGACCATTCTAGGCCCCGCAACGCTTTTAATGGATGTTCTACAACGTTTTGGTGAATTTTTCCTTTTCTTTTTCTCACCCCAACTATCAATCTAACTTTACCACATTAGTTTCAATCTTTCATACAACATTAATCATTATGTTTGTGTTATGCTTCTTCGTTGGGCGGTTTTGTTGCCTTTGGTTGTAATCGTTTTGAGGCTTCATCTTTTCGATGATCGTCTCTGAATTTTTATATAAGTTTCAATCTTTTTGCAAAAAAAAAAAAAAAAAAAAAAAAAAAAACTACTTTGCCACATCACCGATAACCTTCAATTCTGCGTATCACCAATATTAGTAATTTGGTATTAGGCATTAAAACTATCCACACTTATATTTTTTGATACATTAATACTCCGTACAATTTATTGTGGAAACATGTATTTTATGTTGCTCCTTTTTTTAATAGCGAGTTAGGACTCTATTAGTTAACAGTAATACAACTATGAACACCAGACTCTCAATTTATACAATAAATAAGAATTTAAGTGCAGAAAATGAGAGAACACGATATCGGAATAAAGGATTGATAATATTAATCGTGTCAAGTACATCTTTCAAATGAACCACACGTCACTATTTATACAAATAAAGACCAAATCTGGAGATTTGGTTTCCAAAACTACTTGGCTATAAAAATGGAAAAGATAAACTAAAAACCAAACTAATTTGCTAATAAATCGAAAGTCAACTCTGGAGATAAAACTGAATTTTCAAAACAAATCTTCTTAATCTGCAAACATATATCCAGAATAATCTTTAGCTTTGGCTTCAAGAAATCTTTAAACGTTGACTTCAGCAAATCCAGAGTCTGCAACTTCAGACTCTAAATCTCCAGACTCTAAAATCTGCAAAATACTTTTGACTCATCAGATTATTATTTTCATTTTCCCAACAATCTCCCCCTATCTGATGATGTCAAAACAACATGTACACCTAATTAACCACCTTAGCATACTCCTTTTCAATAAGCTTACACTTGCTCTTCATGTGAGGAATTTTCTTCAACATATTCAGCTTGCTATACAAGTGTTTCAACAATTGCACCCTGAAAGGAAATGTTTGCTCTGTTTCACACCTGGACAAAAGATTAATCAACATATCAATGCTTGCCTCTTCAAACTGATCACACCTAATCAACATCTTTTGATTTCCAGTAGTCTTTATCATCAAGCCATCCAAGTGTTCAACATATTTGTTATCAACAAATTCCAAATGCTCAGGAACAGCATATCTTTCAATATGTCCCTTAACTCTTCTCTTTTTCATTCCCAGGTTAAAAGTTTCACAAAACACTTCATAATCTTTAGTACCGATGAATCCTTCTTCAAACACCAAGTGAACCAACATGCACACTCTCTTTAACACTTCATTCACAATAACTTGATCCCCTGCATACTCCTTGATACAAACAGCTATGCCTCTCCATTCACAAAAACCTAAACGAACAATTTGATTCATTTTAACTCTTAACCTTCTGTCTGGCAAATGAGCCATTGTTAACAGCAAAATCATACCTTCAAACTCAGATATTTCAACCTCAACTTTCACAACATCACCATCATATCTTCTGAATCTAAACCTCTTGTTCATCTGAGCCTTAAGATCACCATCTGCTCTTTGTGTAGCAGCAACCAAAACACCACTAGAATTACCCTGTTTGTCACCAGTACCCTTATCAACAATATCCTCCCCCTCAATTTGTTGCTCTCCCTCAATGTGAGTCGTCTTAGATTGCTCCCCCTCAATACCTGCATCAATACCTGATCTTTTTCTTTTCTCCCCCTTTTTGACATCATCTAAAGGCAGAGAAGATATGAACTTCCAAATTTCAGTCTGTTGATTTTTGAGGGAACAAATATCAGATGCAAACCCAGTAAAACATTGTCTCAGTTCATCAACACCAACCATTTTCTTCTCCAGCTCAGTCAACCTTTGATTAATCTCTGTTACAGACCCTGAACCACTTGTACTAGTTAACCCCTGCATATCTCCAACCAACCTCCTCACCTCCATCAACTCATCTTTAGAAACAAAGTTATTATTAAAGTTAAGATTATTAATTTTAGACTGCACAACAGAAAGCTTGTCATCAAACTCCTTAGTCAACTTGGTCAAAGCCTGATGTAGGCCAACCAAGGTGACTGGTGCCTCAGTCTGAGAAGTAGTGCCAATGGATGAGGGTAGGGTTGGTATGTCCTCACAGCCTTCCTGTTATAAAGAAAACTGATATTTGGACATAGAAGGTTTTGAGGCCTGTATCTCACCCTGTGACATGAGGTGATATTGGCAGCCTGTGCAAGAATGTGTAAGGATGGAACATTTTGGGTGGGTAGTGGTAGACTTAAGTCTGGGGTAAAAGTTGGCTTGGCCATTTGAGTTGGTTTTTGGATTTGGTTATTTGAGTCCAGGATTGGGACTTCTTCATGTAAGTCAACTGAGTGGGTTTCTTCAGTGACTGTAATGTGGGTATCCAAGTTAACTATCCTACCAGGTTCAGGTTGGGTCAAAGCACTCCTCTCACCAACCTCTAGCAGAGGTGATGGAGTAGTACGTGCATCACTCTTCCTAGTGAATTTTTGAGGTGAATCCACAAGTGCTATATTATCTAAGGTTTTAATTATGGTGGTATTCTCTGTATGAACTGGTGGGTTCATAAGGTGGGTTGAGTGGGAAATTTGCTTAGTAGCAGTGGGTAAACATGGGTTAGAATGAGGTGGGATTTCCTCATTCATGTCTTCAGCCTGCTCTGTTTGTGTAACAACATGGGGTGGAGTTTGTGTGGGGGTAGAATCTGATTGCTCGGATTCTAAAGATTGTTGACCAATGTTGTGATCTTCTGCAGACCCTGATTGCTCAGATTCTGAGGAAGATGCCCCTGCAGACTCTGATTGCGCAGAATCTGTAGGTTGGTCTGCACAGCCAAGATTGACCCAATGCATCATAGCAGGAGTAAGAGCAACTTCTTGATCATTCACAATGTGTCTGTGAAATATTCTGACACTACATTATGGAATAGATGTATAATCATACACACGAAACACTTTAAGCCCATCATACAAAGCAGGAGTCATAGCTTGTTCAAACATAAGACTTAAAATTCTGATAAAAGCCACATTATGATCCCTGGGAGTTTTTTCAGTGAGAACCAATAGTTCATTGAAGTACAAACGTGCAAAATCAATATTCCTCCCTGTGACTATAGCATGAAACAGATAAGCCTCAAAATCATTAATTTCAGTCAAGCTACCACACTTGAAACTCAGACTTCTAATGATATTCGACAACAAAAACATCCACCTTGGAAAAAACATACTGATCTTAACAGATGAATCAGTTAAAGGTTAACCAACCATAGGAAAACAAGATCTCACAGCAGACCTTGACACAGTTCTAACAAAGTTATCTTGAACAGGAAGATTCAAAGCAATTCTTAAATGATTTTCAGTAAGAGTTAAAGAATTGTTACCATCTCTATAAGTACCAGTGATAGTTCTAGCTTCTCTGTTCCCAAAGCAAGTATACCAAAATTCTCCTAACATCTCTGGAAACATGATCGTTATCTTGAAGAAAGCATCCTTCAAAGGGTGATTTCGCATGAACAATACCAGATCCTCATACCCTTCATTAGCAAAATTCGCAGGAATAGTATCACAAGCAACCCTATTGTTAGCCGAAACCTCCACATCCTTCTCTCCTCTGATTTCTTTAGCCCTAATCATGTTATCGGTGGGAACAAGAACAAAAGGAATGAACTTCGTATTTGCCATTAGCTTCAATCAAAAACTTTCAAGAACACGAGTGAATTATGAAAACCGAGAGAGGTTTTGAAGAAGATGATGATCGAATGAGAGGAATTAGGGTTTATGTTTGAAGATTAATTTGAAGAAGATTTTGAAGAAGAAAAATTAGGAGAGATATAAATATCCCTGACACAAAAATTTCAAAAAGTTACCATTAACCCCCTTCAAAATTTAACTTTTTACTTTAGAAAACCGAATAAAGAAAACCTTTATTGACCAAATAAGGAAACAAGTTTACAGTAAAAATACACCAGCAGAGTAAACCTTTCCAGACTCTAAATAACATGATGTCATCCAGACTCTGAATATGACGTAATCCAGACTCTAATTAACTTTTTTTTTACAACAACTGTTTAGAGAGTATCATCACTGAACAACATTTCAATTGATGGATTTAACATTCCAAGTTGTCCAAGAAGATAGAAATGTCTTTCCTCAGGAAGTGCTTTAGTAAAACTCTGCCAATTGATCCTTAGTGCCAATATTTTTTAAAAACACTTTGCCCTTTTCAACACAATCCCTTATAAAATGATGCCTGATTTCAATATGCTAGGTTCTTGAGTGAAACACTGGATTCTCAGTAATAGCAATTGCACTTTCATTGTCACACATTATTGGAGTGTTAGTCAATGTTAACCTGTAACGACCCGTCAAAATCGCTATTGACGTGGCACGTTAATCATTGATTCCACAGTGAGGTTTTGACCTCTATATGATACGTTTTGATAAAATATTTCATTCATTAAAATAAGTGACTTTCTAAACATAGAAAGTTATAAACATGTGGGCGAGTGCTTAGGTATAAGCAAAACTCCAAAATACATAAGTCTTTAATTTACAGGTTGACATCACAGTCCAATTATTTATTACACAACGCAGTTTTATTTTAAATGAAATAAACTTTGTACAAAGCATGAGAGACTCCATGCAGGCAACAAGCACATCACAGCAGAAGTAGTCTAAGGACCTGAGAATAAAACATGCTAAAAGGTCAACACGAATGTTGGTGAGATATAGGTTTAATTGCTCGAGTCATAAATATATATAAAGATAGACCACAAGATTTCATCAAAAGTTTATCAATAGATTCCACGTAACAGAGCACCCTGGTAACCAAACTTAACTCTATAGTGATAATTACCCCATTCGTTTTAATACATGCAAACCAACGTGTCATAAACTCAAATAATATACGTCCGTTAAAAGGCTAGTGCTCTAGCTCGGACGGGGATGTCAAGCCCTATGGATCCATATACAATTATTCGCGCCCACCAGTGTAACGACCCTGGATTTTCCAACGTTTATTTATTAATAATTGTTATTATTAATACTTGTGATTTAACGAATGTATGTTATTACATTTACTTGTTACCATGATTGCCCGTACTTGACTTTAAATGCCCGAAACGTCTTTGTGACACACGTACATTACTCAAATAATATTTTTAGAATATTATTTACATTCATGATTAAGTTTTATTAATCATTTTGGTTAACTATGGATATTAGTTAATTACTTGGGCTTTAATTGGATTTATTTGATAACTACTTGAAACTTGGGCTTTTATTAATATTAGTGGACTTGGAAGCCCACCCTACATCTTTAATGGACTTGTTAGCCCACTCTACTTAACTAGATGGATTATTTAGCCCAACACTCATGTAAGTATCACATTAGAATGAAACTAGTTAGTTTAATACATGAGAATCTTGTTACTTGTTCTTTCCCATGCAAGCTTCCTATTAACCATCTTTTTAGACTTTTACATGCAATAGACTTGTGGACCTTCTCCTTCCCCCTCTTCCCTTCTTGACCGTCAGCTCACCTAGTGTGAGAGGGTGTTCAAATCTTTTTTTTTACATTACTTGTTCACTTGCATCCTCATTTCTCACACACACACTTTTACTTGCATACTTTTTCTCTCATTTTCTCTCAAAGACTTGTAAGTAACAAGCTCACTTTTCTCTTCCTTTTTCTTCATAAAAACCGAACCAAACATCACATATATATCATCATCATCATCTTTTGTTTTGTTACTTGTCTTGATTATTGTTTACTTACTTACTAGTTGTTGTTGTTACTTACTTACATGCTACAAGAATCAAACTCTTTAGTTTGATTCTTCATTTATCTTGTTCATAACAAGAACACACAAGAACTAAACTTGCTAGTTTATGTTCTTCATTATTGTTTCAAAAGATTGTAAGTTCATGTGTTGTAAACCATACTTGTGTTCATGAAGTAAACTTAAAGTTTACTTCCTTAAAGATCAAGACTTAGGCTTGAATCTTTAAAAGTATGAAACCCATGAACTTATTACTTATGTATTTAGATTATTTCTTCTTTTTTTGTACTTTAAAGTTGTGATTTGGTCAAGTATTACAAGTTAGTCTTGATCTCATACTTCTTGGAACTAAAAGGTTAACTTTAAAAGTTCAAGAACATGGAAGTATAACTTTTTAGTTATAACTTCATACACTTGTGTTAGATTTAACTTAATAACTTTAGATCTAGACTTTTGGGTCTTAGATCTTCAAGATCTAACTAAGAACTATGTTCTACATCTTAAGATCTTGATTAGTTAGTTTACATTCAAGGTTGTAGTTCAATATTACTTTTATATTTCATGTATGTGTTAAATCTAAGACTTTGATGTAACTTTGGTTCATCAAAACACTTGCAACACTTAATTAAGTTGTGCTACTTATCTTAGACTTACACTTGGGTTATGATGGTCAAAACTTGGTAAATATGATGTAAACACATCAACGAGTTGTACACTCGAAGCTATATGCATCAAGGATGAGAACCGTGATAAGCATCGAGTACCAAGAAACCCCGGAACCTACTGTTTACTGTTACTGGGTCTGATCAGTACAACCTAGGCTACTGTAAATATGATTTTCAGTTAGATATGTTCGAGTAGATAACTTTTCATTTAGGACTCGTCTTAATCCGAGTTACGGTTTAGGATTTATGGCCCTCCGATCGTCACTATGTCCTTTTAATGTTGTGATGAAAATTCTGACCTACTCGCACTTAGACCGTCGCCACGGTCAAACGAAGACGAGTTTGCTTCTGGAATTTTTACCACAACTATAGGACTCATACACGGAGCCATGTCCACTGGTCTCACCTTATTTCAGTAGGTATAGAGGCCGTGGTGACTGACCGAAGTCAGCCTTTGTTTTAAACTCTTTTCATGAACGAAACTTACTTTGCACCTTTTGTTTGATGATGATTGATGATGACCCTTAAGACCTTATTTACATACATTTAAACCTATTGAGACAATTTACTAACTTAGTCATGTTTGACTTAGGTTGAGGACCCGTTTGGACAACCTACATACTTGCTTATTTCCTGAGTCATACTTAACCGCTACTTTATCGCTGTGAGTTATAGCATTCCCTTTTTACTTTAACTATTTTGGGAACTGAGAATACATGCGCATTTTACGTTTTACATACTAGGCACGAGTACTTAAACTTATATATGTGTGGGTTATACAACGGCATAAACATTCCCTTTAGCTCGGTAACGTTTAATCATTGGTTTTTGAACCGGTGAACGCGAATCTTAGATATGGATCCATAGGGTTTGACATCCCCACTCGGGCTAGTAGCGCTAGCATTTAATGGGCGTTTAATACTTCGTATACATATGCACTTTCCAAGTGTACTTTCAGGGGGTATAAACGTTAAGTTAGTTACCAAGTGCCTACGGTTAACATATACTTTATCATACTATTTTGAAACGCTCTTTGTAGCACTGAAATCTCATGGCCTACCTTACATACTGTTATACTTAAACTATAGCTCACCAACCTTTGTGTTGACGTTTTTAAGCATGTTTTTCTCAGGTGCTTAAGGTTGCTTCCGCTGTGTACTAGTCTTGCAGTAGACACCCGCTGCTCTAGAGTTATCACTGCATGAACGTTTATTTGCATTCAACATTATTACTTTTGAAACTATGATCTGTAACGACCTAAGGGTCGCGCACTATTATATTTGCTTCTGTTCATTGAAGCATAATTTGGTTGTAAAACATTTGACGTTAGTTATTACGTCAGCTTTTATCATGAATGCAAACTTATTTTGAAAACGCATATAGTGTTTGACCTTGTAATGATCCTGTTGTTGATGATTCGTACACGATGGTTTTGTACGGGGCATCGTATTTGGTATCAGAGCATTGGTTGTAGGGAATTAGGTTGCATTAGTGAGTCAAGACCGACCCGAGTAGGATTCACTAATAGGACTAATCTACAACTTGCTAGTTTACTTGTTTCCGCTGAACTTACTGCATGCTACTGCTTACTGTTACTGCTATATGCCGTATGCAATCACATGATTTCACTACTGCATGCTAATATCTGCTTTCGATTGCATGATACTTGTCGTTATTGCCATGCTACTTACTGTTATACATGATTTCGACTGTTGGCCTAATACGTGCTTGCTTTATGACTTACTGACATGGAAAATTTATTTTTCTTTGTTCAGATATCGGATATTCCACCTGCTATCGTTTTGGGTAGTTCAGACACTTCAGCCACTACACCTGCCACTGTTGCCGATCCACCGATCCCGTTACCCACCGATCCCGTTACCCACCAGTGATCCCGGCGCTTCGTCTTCCGGAGCTAGCAGTCATGCGCCTACTCCAGTGGTTACTGTAGACGGAACCCAGGACCCTCTGGAGATTCCAGCTCCATCTGCCCCTGGACCCTCGGTGTCACAGCCCCGCTCCGGTGATATTGTGATTCTCGCAGAATTCGAGAAAGGTCCATTCCATAACCGGTATCGCCATTGGTGCCGACGCGCCCCTGATGGACGTCTCATTCCGATCGGACCCGCCAGATACCGAGAGATGATGGCCACCCGAGGAGAGCCAGTTCAGCTACCCGTGCAGCCACCACCGCATGATTCTGATGATTCTTCATCCGATGACCCATCCAAAGACGACTCGAGTGATGATGACTCCGACGAAGAGGACCCTGATGCACCTGTTTAGCCACCCTCCACACCGCCGAAGAAGCGGTACCGCTTCGATGGCACCATTATTCCTGGGATCAACGGAGGACGAGCATTCACTGACGCATTTGGTCGGCGTCGTAGGGTTACTGCCCGTAAGCGGATTGTGCCGTATCCTGCTGATCCCTTCATCCGTAAGCCTTACCTCCTCGCAGCCTCTACATCTGGAGCCGGACCATCGCACCACCAGCTCCACCAGCACCACCCGTACCGACTGTACCGCCTGCCCCACCCTCTCCCTCTGTCGAGGAACTGACGAGGGAGGTGGAGATCCTCCGTGCTCGGGTAACTGAGCTCGAGGACCAGATGTCTCATGTATTGGACATCCTACACCCACCATCACCGTAGGACTTTTGTATTTAGATTTCATTATGTAATCTAGTTGTAGTTTTATGTTTCACTTATGTATTGTACGAACTTATACAGATGTATGCAACTTATTATTATTAATGAATGGAACTTTGCGTTATTTAATTCTTGCACGATGTTCTATTTACGTTACTATATGATTCTGTGGTATTTGTACCTAGATGCGTTACTTAATAAACATGTGATGTGTTGATTCCATGTTGGTTACCATATACTGTATTATTACTATTTGCATACTGGATTTTGACTTGAGTCAAAACTTTTGTTTAGAACACCATGGCCAACGGACGATCAACATCAACACCTACCGCAGCCCAAATCGAGGAGATGATTGCCGAAAGGGTAGCCGCAGCCATTGCGGAGATGCAACCCCAAGCTCCACCGCCACCGCCACCGCCACCGGTTATTCAACCCATTCGTAATGGGTGTACGTACAAAGAGTTCCAAAGCTGTAAACCACATAACTTCAGTGGAACAGAGGGGCCGGTTGGTCTCACTAGATGGTTCGAGAAGTTAGAATCTGTGTTTCGAGTCAGTAACTGTTCAGAGGAGAATAAAACCAAGTTTGCTTCATGCACGCTGTCTGATGGCGCCCTCACTTGGTGGAACACAATGGCACAAGCAAGGGGTATCGATGAGGCGTTTGCTACGCCATGGGAAGAGTTTAAGTATGCCATGATTGAGGAATATTGTCCGAGAACCGAGATACAAAAGATGGAGATCGAATTTATGCAGTTAAAGGCTGTTGGGAACGACCTCGATAGTTACAACCGGAGATTTTTGGAAATAGCCCTGATGTGTCCTACCATGGTTACACCGGAGTTCAAACGAATGGAAAGGTACTTCTGGAGACTTCCTAAGAGCATTAAGGGAAATGTCACCTCGTCCAAGCCACCTAATGTCTCGGAGGCAATGCGCATGGCGCATACTTTAATGAATCAAATTATCATAGATGAACCGGAGAAGGCTAAGTCTGAAGCGGGTAGTAGTGAGAAGCGCAAATGGGATAACAACAGGGGAAGGACCTATGATCAAAACTCGGCGAAACGACATGAGGGTTTCAGAGGAAACAACAACGGTGGAAACCCCAATCCGAACACCAACTCAAACCCGAACTACAAAAGAACCTTACCACAATGCAAGCGGTGCTACAAGCACCATACTGAGTATTGTAATGTTGTGTGCGAAAAGTGCCAACGGACTGGGCATATCAGGAAAGACTGCAAGGTCACCACTTTGAATGGGAAGCCGAACACCAATGGGCCGAAAAAGTGCTACGAATGCGGACAGACGGGCCATTTCAGAAATGCGTGCCCTAACAAAAGAAAAGACGGCGGACCACCCCGTAGTAGAGCTTTCAACGTTAATGCAAGGGACGCCCGAGAAAACCCCGACTTGGTGACATGTATATTCACTATCAGCAATCTATTAGCTTCTGTCTTATTTGATACTGGTGCCGATAGAAGTTATGTATGTAGACATTTTTGCGATAAGATTAATTGGTCATTAGTCCCGTTAAAAGAGAGTATGCTTGTCGAGGTCGCCAATGGAAAACTTGAGAAAGTTGACCATATTAGTCGAGGAGCTATTATCAACATAGCTGGTGCGGAATTTGAAATTGACTTAATACCTATCAAATTGGGAAGTTTTGAAGTGATCGTTGGTACGGATTGGCTGACAAAAGTAAGGGCCGATATTATCCGTGGAGATAAAGCTCTTCGTATACCGCACGTAGATAGTGAACCACTGATCATTTACGGAGAGAGATGTACCTCGAAGCTGAACCTCATTAGTTGCGTAAAAGCGCAAAAGATCATGAAGAAGGGACGTCTTGCTGTCCTAGCGCATGTGAAAACGGTAGGAACCGAGGTGAAGAATGTGAACGACGTTCGAATTGTGAACGAATTTTCCGATGTATTCCCTGAAGAATTGCCTGGATTACCGCCGCCGAGAGCAGTAGAGTTTCAAATTGATTTAGTGCCAGAAGCAGCACCTGTAGCTCGCGCACCTTATAGACTCGCACCTTCTGAGATTCAAGAATTACAGAGTCAACTACAAGAACTACTTGACCGTGGATTTATCCAACCAAGTTTCTCGCCTTGGGGTGCACCTGTGTTGTTTGTGAAGAAGAAGGATGGATCCTTCCGTATGTGTATCAACTACCGTGAACTCTACAAATTGACAATCAAGAATCGGTATCCTCTTCCCCGCATTGACGATCTTTTTGATCAACTACAAGGATCAAGCGTTTACTCCAAGATCGATTTGCGATCCGGTTATCACCAGTTGAGGGTGAAGGAAAGTGACGTGATGAAAACTGCTTTCAGAACTCATTATGGTCATTATGAGTTTCTCGTGATGCTATTCGGTTTGACAAATGCACCAGCCGTGTTCATGGACCTCATGAATCGTGTCTGCAAGCCGTACTTGGATAAGTTTGTTATCGTCTTCATAGATGATATCCTCATCTACTCCAAGAGCGAAGAAGAGCATGAGCAACACCTCCGACTAATACTTGAACTCTTGAGACAAGTGCAACTTTACGCCAAATTCTCCAAGTGTGAATTTTGGTTGAAGGAAGTACAATTTCTAGGTCATGTTGTGAGCGACCAGGGTATCAAAGTTGATCCCACCAAGATTGAAGCTATCAGCAAGTGGGAGACCCCCACTACTCCGACTCACATTTGCCAATTCCTAGGTCTCGCCGGTAACTACCGAAGGTTTATTGAAGGTTTCTCTCTGATTGTACGTCCTTTGACCGCGCTGACTCATAAAGGGAAGAAGTTCATTTGGGAACCCGCACACGAATCAGCATTTCAAACTTTGAAGAAGAAGTTAACCACCGCACCTATCCTATCACTTCCTGAGGGCAGTGACGACTTTATTGTTTATTGTGATGCATCGAAGAGTGGTTTTGGTTGTGTACTGATGCAACGATCAAAGGTTATTGCCTATGCTTCCCGTCAACTGAAGATTCACGAGCAGAACTACACTACTCACGATCTCGAACTTGGAGCCGTTGTCTTTGCGCTCAAATTGTGGAGACACTATTTTTATGGAACTAAGAGCACTATTTTCACCGATCACAAGAGTCTCCAGCACATCTTCGATCAGAAGCAACTGAATATGAGACAGCGTCGATGGATCGAGATGCTAAACGACTATGATTGTGAACTTCGTTATCATCCTGGTAAGGCCAATGTTGTAGCTGACGCTTTAAGCCGAAAGGAGAGGACGGCACCTCTTCGTGTTAGGGCTCTGAACATCACCATTCATTCGAATCTCAACAGTCAGATCCGAGTAGCCCAAGATGAGGCTCTCAAGGAGGAGAATATATCTCACGAACATTTGAACATACTTGTCTCTCGATTCGAGGTTAGGGAGTCTGGACTCCGATGTTATGCCGGAAGAATTTGGGTACCTCTTTATGGAGATCTACGGAACCTTATACTTGATGAAGCCCACAAGTCGAGATATTCGATTCATCCTGGAGCGGGCAAAATGTACCACGATCTTAAGGAACAGTATTGGTGGCCGAACCTTAAGAAAGACGTTGCAACTTATGTTGGTAAGTGTTTGACTTGTTCGAAAGTTAAGGCTGGACATCAAAGACCTTCTGGGTTACTTCAACAACCGGAAATCCCACAATGGAAGTGGGAAAGGATCACAATGGATTTCATTACTAAGCTGCCGAAGACGGTGGGCGGATACGATACCATCTGGGTTATCGTTGACCGCCTTACCAAATCTGCACACTTCCTAGCTATGAAGGAAATGGATACGATGGAGAGACTTGCTCAATTATACATCAAAGAGGTTGTATCTCATCATGGTGTACCTTTATCGATCATCTCAGATCGTCGATCCCCGTTTTGCTTCTAGATTTTGGCGTTCTTTGCAAGAAGCCATGGGAACCCGTCTCGACATGAGTACAGCTTATCACCCACAGACCGACGGGCAAAGTGAACGAACGATTTAGACCTTGGAGGACATGTTGTGTGCATGTGTTATTGATTTCGGAAAGGCCTGGGAAAGGCATTTGCCACTCGCCGAATTTTCTTACAACAACAGTTATCACTCGAGCATTAATGCCGCACCTTTTGAAGCGTTGTATGGCCGCAAGTGCCGATCTCCTATTTGCTGGGCCGAAGTAGGCAAAAAGCAAATAACTGGACCCGAGGTAGTCCATGAAACCACGGAGAAGATTGCTCAGATTCAAGCTAGACTTAAGACTGCCCGCGATCGTCAAAAGAGTTATGCCGATCTTAAATGTAAAGACTTTGAATTCAACATTGGTGACCGTGTAATGTTGAAGAGTGCACCTTGGAAAGGCGTGATTCGTTTTGGAAAATGTGGAAAGTTGAACCCACGATACATTGGTCCTTTTGAAATCTTGGAACGTGTTGGACCCGTTACTTACCGTTTGGATCTACCAGCACAATTGAGCTCAGTTCATCCTACCTTCCACGTGTCAAACTTGAAGAAGTGTCTTGCTGCACCTGAACTTATCATACCACTTGAGGAACTTACGATTGATGACAAACTCCACTTTGTGGAAGAGCCTGTTGAAATTATGGATCGTGAGATCAAAACTTTGAAACGCAACAAGATTCCGATCGTTCGAGTACGATGGAATGCCAAATGAGGACCTGAGTTTACTTGGGAAAGAGAGGATCAAATGATGCTGAAGTATCCTCACCTTTTCCTGACTCCTCCATCTACCTCAGCTTAAAATTTCGGGACGAAATTTTCTTTAACAAGTGGGTAATGTAACGACCCTGGATTTTCCAACATTTATTTATTAATAATTGTTATTATTAATACTTGTGATTTAACGAATGTATGTTATTACATTTACTTGTTACCATGATTTCCCGTACTTGACTTTAAATGCCCGAAACGTCTTTGTGACACACGTACATTACTCGAATAATATTTTTAGAATATTATTTACATTCATGATTAAGTTTTATTAATCATTTTGGTTAACTATGGATATTAGTTAATTACTTGGGCTTTAATTGGATTTATTTGATAACTACTTGAAACTTGGGCTTTTATTAATATTAGTGGACTTGGAAGCCCACCCTACATCTTTAATGGACTTGTTAGCCCACTCTACTTAACTAGATGGATTATTTAGCCCAACACTCATGTAAGTATCACATTAGAATGAAACTAATTAGTTTAATACATGAGAATCTTGTTACTTGTTCTTTCCCATGCAAGCTTCCTATTAACCATCTTTTTAGACTTTTACATGCAATAGACTTGTGGACCTTCTCCTTCCCCCTCTTCCCTTCTTGACCGTCGGCTCACCTAGTGTGAGAGGGTGTTCAAATCTTTTTTTTTACATTACTTGTTCACTTGCATCCTCATTTCTCACACACACACTTTTACTTGCATACTTTTTCTCTCATTTTCTCTCAAAGACTTGTAAGTAACAAACTCACTTTTCTCTTCATTTTTCTTCATAAAAACCAAACCAAACATCACATATATATCATCATCATCATCATCATCTTTTGTTTTGTTACTTGTCTTGATTATTGTTTACTTACTTACTAGTTGTTGTTGTTACTTACTTACATGCTACAAGAATCAAACTCTTTAGTTTGATTCTTCATTTATCTTGTTCATAACAAGAACACACAAGAACTAAACTTGCTAGTTTATGTTCTACATTATTGTTTCAAAAGATTGTAAGTTCATGTGTTGTAAACCATACTTGTGTTCATGAAGTAAACTTAAAGTTTACTTCCTTAAAGATCAAGACTTAGGCTTGAATCTTTAAAAGTATGAAACCCATGAACTTATTACTTGTGTATTTACATTATTTCTTCATTTTATGTACTTTAAAGTTGTGATTTGGTCAAGTATTACAAGTTAGTCTTGATCTCATACTTCTTGGAACTAAAAGGTTAACTTTAAAAGTTCAAGAACATGGAAGTATAACTTTTTAGTTATAACTTCATACACTTGTGTTAGATTTAACTTAATAACTTTAGATCTAGACTTTTGGGTCTTGGATCTTCAAGATCTAACTAAGAACTATGTTCTACATCTTAAGATCTTGATTAGTTAGTTTACATTCAAGGTTGTAGTTCAATATTACTTTTATATTTCATGTATGTGTTAAATCTAAGACTTTGATGTAACTTTGGTTCATCAAAACACTTGCAACACTTAATTAAGTTGTGCTACTTATCTTAGACTTACACTTGGGTTATGATGGTCAAAACTTGGTAAATATGATGTAAACACATCAACGAGTTGTACACTTGAAGCTATATGCATCAAGGATGAGAACCGTGATAAGCATCGAGTACCAAGAAACCCCGAAACCTACTGTTTACTGTTACTGGGTCTGATCAGTACGACCTGGGCTACTTTAAATATGATTTTCAGTTAGCTCTGTTCTAGTAGATAACTTTTCATTTAGGACTCGTCTTAATTCGAGTTACGGTTTAGGATTTATGGCCCTCCGATCGTCACTATGTCCTTTTAACGTTGTGCTGAAAATTCTGACCCACTCGCACTTAGACCGTCGCCACGGTCAAACGAAGACGAGTTTGCTTCTGGAATTTTTAACATAGCTAGAGGACTCATACACGGAGCCATGGCTACTGGTATCACCTTATTTCATTAGGTATAGAGGCCGTGGTGACTGACCGAAGTCAGCCTTTGTTTTAAACTCTTTTCATGAACGAAACTTACTTTGCACCTTTTGTTTGATGATGATTGATGATGACCCATAAGACCTTATTTACATACATTTAAACCTATTGAGACAATTTACTGACTTAGTCATGTTTGACTTAGGTTGAGGACCCATTTGGACAACCTACATACTTGCTTATTTCCCGAGTCATACTTAACCGCTACTTTATCGCTGTGAGTTATAGCATTCCCTTTTTACTTTAACTATTTTGGGAACTGAGAATACATGCGCATTTTACATTTTACATACTAGGCACGAGTACTTAAACTTATATATGTGTGGGTTATACAACGGCATAAACATTCCCTTTAGCTCAGTAACGTTTAGTCATTGGTTTTTGAACCGGTGAACGCGAATCTTAGATATGGATCCACAGGGTTTGACATCCCCACTCAGGCTAGTAGCGCTAGCATTTAACGGGTGTTTAATACTTCATATACATACGCACTTGCCAAGTGTACTTTCAGGGGGTATAAACGTTAAGTTAGTTACCAAGTGCCCACGGTTAACATATACTTTATCATACTGTATTGAAACGCTCTTTGTAGCACTGAAATCTCGTGGCCTACCTTACATACTATTATACTTAAACTATAGCTCACCAACCTTTGTGTTGACGTTTTTAAGCATGTTTTTCTCAGGTGCTTAAGGTTGCTTCCGCTGTGTACTAGTCTTGCTGTAGACACCCGCTGCTCTAGAGTTATCACTGCATGAACGTTTATTTGCATTCAACATTATTACTTTTGAAACTATGATCTGTAACGACCTAAGGGTCGCGCACTATTATATTTGCTTCTGTTCATTGAAGCATAATTTGGTTGTAAAACATTTGACGTTAGTTATGACGTCAGCTTTTATCATGAATGCAAACTTATTTTGAAAACGCATATAGTGTTTGACCTTGTAATGATCCTGTTGTTGATGATTCATATACGATGATTTTGTACGGGGCATCACAACTAGTCTATATCCTATTTACTGGCAGCTACTAGTTACCAAAGCTAAGGGATTTTCGGTTTAACTCAGTGTAGAATTTAGTATGTACTTGTGTCTTATTGCGTTTAAAATAAATTGCATGTATTCTCAGCTCAAAAATATTTAAAGTATTTAAAAAGGGAGACTATAAACTCACAGTTCAATATTGAGACTCAATATTGTAGGCAAATTACGTAGACGTAATGATGGTAGACGACTGTATGGTTGGCCTTGGATTCAAGAACAATACCCCGAACAATACCCAATATTTCCTTAGCTTAAAGCGGTTTGAAACTCGAATTAAAACACCCTCGTATATACTTTATTATTATTAAACTTAAATTTAAAATTATAATTATAATTATAATTATAAATTTAAATTTATATTACAGAAGAAAAGAAATAATGTGTTGAGTCGAGCAGAAAACTGGCGTATTTATATTACTTTTCCATTTACTGTAGCTCATGCGATCGCATGAGTTTTCAGTGTTTTTGCCATGCGATCGCATGGCCGCCTTATCCGTTTTTGTTTGCTAGTTCGTCGACATCAAATAGTGTTTACTGTAGCAAATAGTGTTTTTTGTAGCAAAGTCGTTTTCACTGTAGCACTGTAGCAAAGTACGGTTTCACTGTAGCAAATAGTGTTTTACTGTAGCAAAGTCGTTTTTACTGTAGCAAAGTCGTTTTTACATACATATAATTATTCATGAATCGTCGAGAGTAGTCAAAGGTAATTGTATATATGAAACAGTTCTAAAATTTTGAGACTCAATCTAACAGACTTTGTTTAACATGTCAAAATAAAAAATCGTATAGAGATTTGGTTTAAATAAGTCGAAATTTTCCGGGTCATCACATAACCCAAATTCCAGAAGTTGATGTTGCATCCAAAGTAACTGAGCACAACAAATTCTTGCAGCAACATATTCAGCTTCTGCTGTGGAAGTGGCCACAGAATTTTGCTTTTTACTAGACCAGCTGACCAACTTTCCACCTAGCAATTGATATCCACCAGAAGTGCTTTTTCTGTCTAATTTGCAACCTGCATAGTCTGCATCTTTGTAACCAATTAGATTAAACCCTGAGTCTTTAGAATACCAAAGACCCAGGTTAGGGGTACCTTTTAAGTACCTAAAAATTCTTTTCACAGCTTTATAATGAGACTCCCTAGGATCAGATTGGTAACGTGCACAAAGACATGTAGCAAGCATTATATCAGGTCTACTTGCAGTTAAATATAGCAAAGTTCCAATCATACCTCTATAGGTTGATTGACCAGTGGGTTTCCCAGATTCATCTTTATCAAGCCTTTCAGAAACACTCATTGGAGTTCTTAAAGAAGAACAATTTTTAAAACCATATTTAGTTAACATGTCAGAAATGTAGTTACTTTGGTTAATAAAAATGCCCGGAACTCTGTTTTATTTGCAACCCAAGAAAATAGTTTAAAGTACATAAATTACTCATTTTATACTCTTCAGACATAATGTCAGAAAACCATTTTCTCAAGTGTGGATTTGTAGACCCAAAAATAATGTCATCAACATAAATTTGAACAAGTAACACATCACATTTGTCCTTTTTGATAAACAAAGTCTTGTCAATGGCTCATTTGAAAAAATTCTTTTCTAGAAGAAATGTTGACAAGGTATCATACCAGGCTCTGGGAGCTTGCTTCAGACCATACAATGCTTTCTTCAGTTTGTAGACATGTTTAGGAAATTTCTTATTTACAAAACCAGGAGGTTGTTTCACATAAACCTCTTCTTGCAATTTACCATTCAGGAAAGCATTCTTCACATCCATTTGAAACACCTTGAAATCTTTGTGAGCAGCATATGCCAAAAACAGTATAATAGCTTCAATTCTAGCAACAGGAGCAAAAGTCTCATCATAGTCTATTCCTTCTTCTTGTCTGTACCCTTGAGCAACCAACCTTGCTTTATTTCTGATTACAATACCATCTTTATCAACCTTGTTTCTAAAAACCCATTTTGTGCCTATTGCAGTTTTATCAACAGGCTTTGGAACCAATTCCCAAACATCATTTCTTTCAAATTCAGTCAATTCTTCAGTCATAGCCTCAACCCAATCATTGTCAGCCAATGCTTCATCTACTTCTTTAGGCTCTATTAGTGAAAGAAAACAAGAAAAGAAGCAGTAATTTGCTATAGCAAAGTCAGACACAGGTGTCTGAGAAGAAGAACTAGGTTTAGGCAAACCTGTAGAATCCACAACATAGTCCTCAAGATGCTTTGGAGGAACTATGTTTCTAGATGATTTTCTAGTAGGAACAATGAGATCCAAAGTGGTATTTGATGACTGATCACCACTTTATTGATTGACAACAGATTCTTCTTCCTGTGAAGGTTCTTCTGTGTGATTATTATCTGCAACTTTATTTCTTAATCTAGATAAATTTGGCTCATCTGACTCAGACTCTGAATCCAGAGTCTGAACACTATTCCCTGAAATCAAATTAGACAATTCACCAAGTGCAGATTGCTCAGTACTACATGACTGATCCATTTCTAAAGAAATTTCATCAAAAGAAACATTAATGGATTCTTCAATCTTCATTCTCCTCTGATTATATGCTCTATAAACTTTGGATACAGAAGAATATCCCATAAATATACCTTCATCAGACTTTGGCCTCATCTTATCAAGCTGATCTCTTTGATTTAAAATATAGCACTTACACCCAAATACATGGAAGTAATGAATAGTAGGCACCTTTTTATGATATAACTCATAAGGAGTTTTACCATGTTTCTTCACAATCAAGGACCTATTTTGTGATGACCCAGAAATTTCGACTAAACTTAAACTTAATCTTTGTATGATTAACATTTCCGACACGATAAGCAAAGTCTGTAAAACTGAATCTCAAAATTTTTGAATTACTTTTATATATTTAAATACCCTTCGGTTGTTTTCGACGATTCGCGAACAATTATATGTAAATAGATACATATATACTATAACATGAAAAGGTAACAATGTATTAATTGTTTGATACCGTACATTAAACTTATTGGTTTAAATATCTATTTGAATGTATATGACAAGTTGAAATATTTATTATTAAAATTTATTTATAAATAACTTCCAATGTGTATTTAAAAACTGATTTATGTATATTAAAAAGATATATACATATATATAATAAACGATAGTAACATTCGTTTATTGATTCAATTGATATTTAGATAAGTTAACTAAAGCATTTAAGATGAACCAGTTAAACACTAATTTGCTACAGTGTTTTCAAATTGCCACATTACTCAAAATGCTACAGTGTTTTCGAAAATCACTATTTGCTACAGTGAATTGCTACAGTAACTTTGCTACAGTAAAACACTATTTCAAAATGAAAATGTATATATTATATATATATTAACAAATAGCGAGACGATGATTTATAGAAGTAAATGACCAAAACATTTGAAAGTTTAAGTTATACTATGAGTGGTATAGTTTATGAATAATTTAAGGCTATATTTTGACAAAGGTACGTGACACGAAACGTAAAATGCAAGTGTTCTAAAGGTACGAAAGGACATTCGAAAAACCGGAACCGGGACATAAGTCGAGTGATGACGTACGACTTATCGGAACAAAAATTACAAGTCAACTATGCACGTGAATTTAATATAATATATAATTAATTATATAAATTATATATATTATATTTATATTAATTTAATATTATGTCGACAAACAAGAAAACAAAAATTTGTGAGCTGGAATCTGAGGCCATGCGATCGCATGGCCACAAGCCTATAAATCCATGCGATCGCATGGAGGCAAAAGTCTGGCCTGATGCTATAAAATGGCATTTTGCTCGACACATTAACACACACACACATACATATTACTCCGTATTTATTTTATTATTATTATTATTATTATTATTATTATTATTATTATTATTATTATTATTATTAAGATTAATATTATTAATAATCTTATTATTATTAATTAGTATTATACATAAAATACTACGACGAGGTTATGAGCTTGTCACTTTCAAAATGGTTTCCAAGCGAGCTAGAGCTAAGAAAATTATGGGTTATTGCCAAGAAAATTATGGATAATGTTCGGGGGTATTTTTGTGAATCAAACCTCATGTTTATCATCTCCGATGCGTCTACGTGCTTTCCTACAATATTGTATATCAATATTAAACAGTGAGTTTCATATGATCCCTTTTACTCAATATATTTTTGGGCTGAGAATACATGCGACTGTTTATAAATACTGAAAATACTAGATTTATATGTGTGAGTTTCATTGATCCCTTTTTAATTGCTTTTGCAATCTATATTTTTGGGCTGAGAATACATGCACTTTATTTTAAACACAATGGATACAAGTACATACTAAATTCTACACTGAGTTTGAACCGAAAATCCCTTAGCTTTGTGATGAATATCTATTGAAGATAGATTATAAAGAAATCCCATGGTTTGCAGACTATGCAAACTACTTAGTTTGTGGATTCCTTGAAAAAGGATTATCGTACCAAAGACGAAAGAAATTCTTCAGTGATATAAAACACTATTTCTGGGAAGATCCACATTTGTTTAAAAGTTGTCCCGATGGAATAATACGCCGATGTGTATTTGGAGATGAAGCTAGTAAAATTTTAAACCATTGTCACACAGGACCAACAGGAGGGCATTATGGGCCTCAACTAACAGCAAGAAAAGTTTATGAAGCTGGATTCTATTGGCCTACAATTTACAAAGACGCACACCTTCTTTGCAAATCCTGTGATGCATGTCAAAGGGCCGGAAAAATAAGTCAACGTGATGAAATGCCACAAAATGTCATCCAAGTATGTGAAGTATTTGACATTTGGGGTATTGACTTTATGGGTCCATTTCCAAAATCTCATAATAATTTATATATACTCGTAGCCATTGATTATGTATCTAAATGGGCGGAAGCACAAGCTCTACCAACTAACGATGCACGAGTTGTAGTCAACTTTTTAAAACGTCTTTTTGCAAGGTTTGGAACACCGAAAGCTTTAATAAGTGATCGGGGTACTCATTTCTGTAATAATCAACTTGAGAAAGTTCTTAAAAGATATGGAGTAACTCATAAAATCTCCACCGCATATCATCCACAAACAAGTGGACAAGTTGAAAATACCAACCGAGCTTTAAAACGTATTTTAGAGAAAACCGTAGGATCAAATCCGAAGGAATGGTCCATTAAATTGGAGGATGCACTCTGGGCTTTTAGAACAGCCTACAAAACTCCAATTGGAACCACACCTTTTAGACTTGTTTATGGAAAAGCATGTCATCTTCCAGTAGAAATTGAACACAAAGCATTTTGGGCTTTGAAGACATGTAATCTTGATTTATATGAAGCCGGACGTCTACGATTGAGTCAACTAAATGAATTAGAAGAATTAAGACATGAAGCATACGAAAATTCGTTAATCTATAAAGAAAGAACGAAGAAATGGCATGATAAAAGAATCAGAAGTTCAAAAGAATTTAAAGAAGGAGACAGAGTTCTTCTTTTCAATTCACGATTCAAGATATTTCCTGGAAAATTGAAATCAAGATGGTCTGGACCATTCATAGTCAAAAGAGTTTTCCCATACGGAACGATAGAATTAATAAATTCAAATGGGATTGAATTTAAAGTTAATGGTCACAGAGTTAAACATTACATACATGGTCCGATGGAAGTCGACAACGAAGTTAATCACAATTTCGACACCACAGCTAACTAAGTGTGGGGAGAATCAAGTCTTTAAAGGATAATATGTATTTCTGTTAGAGTTAGATTGTCTGTTTTCGTGTAGTTCTCGAAAATGGAACACGTATGGTCTTTCCCTAGCAGACCCTAAAGAACTAGTCTTCTCCCCCCATTCTGAATTTTTATTTTTTTTAGGTTTTTACAAAATGAAGACTGCCCGTGAACTAAACCATGGTCTAATGCTACACGCTTTGATCACTAAAAGAAATAATGACATACTACCGAGTGAAATAGTATCAGTAATCAGAGAAAGAATGGACGGAGTTAGAAAAGAATCCAGATGCGAAGATAATAAGTTACAATTTGGTAAAGGAAAATCAAAATCCGCAGCGAAAAGAAGAGCACGACACCTAGAAAGATGTCACAAATGCGGAAAATGGTCACATGGAGGTAAATGTTCAAATAATCAAACCTATTCAAATACCGAATTTGTTACTTTATGCAGAGACGGACCGTTCATATGTTTAGAAGAAAAGACACTGAATGCTCGAGGTTACGCCTATGTAGCCATGGAAAACCAATTAAACCGACTATCTTATGAATGGGATAGATCATATAACTAAGAAATCTATTTCACAGGTATGTCTGTACAGTTTTTATTTTTATTTTTATTTTTAACCTTTTGATAATAAACGCTAATTTGTTCGCTAAAAAGTATTAAATTGGTATTGAATAAAATTAGGTTTGGCGACCGAAATTATTGATATCATTCAAAAATTTATTACATCACTGCGAAATTTAACGTTTATTCTTAAGGTATAAATATCTTTAATCAATCAACCCAAAATATTTCAAAAATTCGTCATGAGTTAAATTAGGTCTTGGAACCGAAATTACTTTACCGAAAAGAGGGGCGCATATTTTTGATAATATTTGATTGATTAAAGTGGGATAAAAAGCCAAAAAGATTTTTAATTTTATTTTTACCATGTTTTTAAAATTAATATTTAAATCTTAAATTAATATTGTAAATTTTGTAAAAACAATATATTTAAAATTGTAAATATTTGAAAAATTAATATAAGTTTGATATGAATTTATGAATTTTTAAATTAAGTTTGGTGTGAATTTTTAAAATATAAATTCTTAATTTTATGCATTTTAAATTCTAAGTTTGGTGTGAATTTTTAATAATAATTTTGAATTTTATATTTAAGTTGTGTGAATTTAAAAACAAAAATTTACTTTATCTCATTAAGTTAAGAATATGATTTTTAAAATTCGTCGTAAGTTGAAGACTAGGTCTTTGAACCGAAATTGCTTTACCCGAGGGAGGGACGAGAACTTTTATTATCATTATTTTTAATCTTATTGAATTAGAGTATGCCAAAAACATTGAAAAAACCCAAAAATCTTAGCTTTTAAAACAATCGCTACAAAAAGACAAATTTTAAAATTTTGTCGAAGGACGGACTAGGACATCGATCCGAAACGACCTCGTCCTAAATAACAAGGGAAACAAAATTTTAAAATTAATTTCTTAATTGTTTTCAAAAGTTAATGATTATAAAAAAAAAAAAAAAAAACAAAAACAAACTCCGCGAGTCGCGGAGTTTGAAGTGTATTTTGCCGCGACTCGCGGAGGGACCGAAAATCAGAAAAAAAAATTAAAAAGAGCTGAACGATCAGTGCACCACACAACCCCAAAACAGAAAAATAGCTGCGAAAAACCCACGAAAAACCACCCAAAAACACCCCAAAAATCCCAATTTTTAACCGTTAATCACCAAATTTTTTGCTAAAATCATGTTGAGAAGGATGCTATCTAAGAATTACTCAAGAAAAACGGTAAATTTCTACACCTAAACACCATTTAATCCGAAATTTGATGTTCTTGAGCTATTTTTTCCCAATTTGATTTTGATGCTTTTTAGTGTAATTAAGCTTAAATTGTTTATGTATTATGCTTGTATAACCTAGATTGATGCTGTTTAACATGATTAGAAGCCTTAAACTTCAAATTTTGAATAATCTAGGGTTTGTGTTCTTGAGCAAATTTGGGGCTTTTTGATATAAACAGGTTATGGCCGATTTTTGTCATGAATTGTTGCTAAATTAAGTAGTGTAACATGTCTAGGTAGTTAAATGATCCAAAATTTGAGCCTAAACATGATTTTGAGAATTAAAGTGGACTTTTTCAAGTCTAAAATTCATGAACTTGATTTTTGAAAGATAATGCCATTTGAGACTTGTTTAATTGCTAGTAATGATTATTTTGACATGTTATTTGAGTTGAATGCTTATGAACTTGGCGAACATTTTCGTATATGCTTATTTGAAAAAGTGTAGATTTGATAAAAATGTGAAAATGAGCTTAAGTTTGATATAAATTGATAATGTCATTGTAATTATTTTGATTGATGATTTTGCTGACACTAATGCATATTTGGATGCACAAAAATTGTGTTTGATGTGTTTTACAGAATGAAAGGGGTGAATCTTCATCCCAAGCCCGCAATGCTCCTGCTGAGAATTTGGAACAACAGGAGGTGGATAACTACTACAAGCAGGATATACCTCATCCAGTCATGACCTTTTCTGATATGCACTTGGAAGAGTTGCCCCCGAACCTGAGATTTGACAAACTTTGGATAGATTATCCAAAATATCAACGGGGTTTGCATACTCTTCATTCCAAGGTTGTTGAGGTACCGAGGGTCATAGAATGGGGACCCTTAGAAGCTGTAGAATTGGCCGGGCCAATTAGGGAATTACTTGTACAGAGGTATGGTAATTCTTCTTTTAATGACTGGATATGTTTATTCACCATACGTAGACCTGTATATAAAGTATGGTGTGATGAATTGTTATGTAGTATAGAGTTGAATGATCGAGTAGCTAGTTTAACCGATCGTTCTTTTATTAGATTTTTGTTAGGCGGTTCGATGCGCCACTTGTCTTTACTGGACATGGCTCAGGCTTTACGTATATATACGCCTGAGGAGTTAGCGTCTGCCGATTGTAGAGGATTGATACTAAACGGTAGAAAGATAGATGAAAATTTTGATACACACGGTGTGTGGAGTCAAATGACAAGCCATCACCGTTTCAAAGGGGGAAATTACTCTTATTTGGATATAGATAGAGCCGAATTAAGAGTGATACATAGGTTTTTAGCTAATTCGATTACACAAAGGGGTAAAAACAAGGAAAAAGTAAATGAACAGGATTTGTTTTACCATATGTGTATTCGAGACCCACAAAGCGCTGTAAGTATACCATATTGTGTGGGTTATTATTTATCAGCTATGGTTCGGGGGATGCGACCACATAGCATAATAGGAGGTGGTATTTTTATTACTTTGATTGGTGAATATCTCGGTGTGGATGTAAGTCGGGGGGGATTATTACTAGAAGAGCCGGAACCCCGCGATACTATAGGTTTAAATGTATACCATGGTGCGAAAGTTTTGAAGAGGCGAAATAACGCCGCAGTACGATACCATGGTAGACATCCACAGGTGGAGAGAAACCAGCAACAAGGTAATGTAGGAGGGGGGAATGAGATGCAAGAAATGCATAGGTTTATAGCTTCTCAGGAATACGAAAATGCTAGACAGAGAGCATTTGAAGATTGGCAAGTTCATCAGAACCAAATCATAGCTCATTGCCAACATATAGGTAGAAACTATATTCCTACACCAAAACCCATCTTCCCTCCTTGGTCTATAGAGATGCAGCCACCATATCCTACGTATGACCCTGCCGAAGCATTCTATAGCACTTATGGTTATGCCTGGAACCCCTATTAGTACCAATATCATCCTTAGTTTACTTATTATTTTTTTTATTTTGTAATTTGTAATTATTGATACATTTAATATTTTTGTTAATATTGTAATCATTTTTATAATTATCTAACTTTTATTCTTAGATTTTAATAATTTTTTGAATGTGGGGTAATATACCAAACTTCAAAAAAAATATGTATATATGTTTGCAGTTTATCTTATGTACACAACAGGGTAAAACAACGCATTTTCAAAGACTGGCATTAAGTTCAGCAAAAGCAACTAATTTTGACGACAAGATGCAAAATATATGCGAAATAACAACAAGACGGAATGAACAAATGATGTGCACCATTTATCATTCAGCAAACAAACGCCAATATATTTGGAAACTTTGGTAAAAATTTAATCATTTTCACACAAATCACCCTCAATAATTTAAATTATTCCTTATTTTTGCAAATGAGGGCATTGCAAGATCTTAAGTGTGGGAAGGGGTTAAATTCTTTCGGATTTTAAAATTTTTTACTTTATACACTTGGTTACCATTAAAAATACTAGTAAAGCAGTAGTTGTATTAGAATCTAGTGCTCTCTGATAAAAAAAAGAACAGCCCTAGTCTTATATACTGACTACCCAATTCTAGTAAAAGCTTCTCTCATATATACGTAAAATATATATATATAATTTATATTTTAATTTTAATTTTAATTATAATTCTAATAATAAGGGTATGTTAGCGAAAATTGTAAGGGTGTAAGTCGAAATTCTGTCCGTGTAACGCTACGCTATTTTTAATCATTGTAAGTTATGTTCAACCTTTTTATATTAATGTCTCGTAGCTAAGTTATTATTATGCTTATTTAAAACGAAGTAATCATGATGTTGGGCTAATTACTAAAATTGGGTAATTGGGCTTTGTACCATAATTGGGGTTTGGACAAAAGAACGACACTTGTGGAAATTAGACTATGGGCTATTAATGGGCTTTATATTTGTTTAACTAAATGAAAGTTTGTTAATGTTAATATAAAGATTTACAATTGGGCGTCCCTATAAATTACCATATACACTCAATCGGACACGATGGGCGGGGTATTTATATGTACGAATAATCGTTCATTTAACCGGACACGGGAATGGATTAATAGCCACTAGAATAATTAAAACAGGGGTGAAATTACATTCAAGGGTAATTGGTGTAATTGTTAACAAAGTAGTAAAACCTTGGTTTACACGCAGTCGATAACCTGGTGTATTCATTTTTGGCGCCGAATTAGAAGATCTTAAGTGTGGGAAGGGGTTAAATTCTTTCGGATTTTAAAAATTTTTACTTTATACACTTGGTTACCATTAAAAATACTAGTAAAGCAGTAGTTGTATTAGAATCTAGTGCTCTCTGATAAAAAAAAGAACAGCCCTAGTCTTATATACTGACTACCCAATTCTAGTAAAATTTTTCAAAATTTTCAATTAAATGAACTCAAAATCATGTTTATACATATTTATGAACGATAAAACTAGGTTTTAACACCGAAATTATTGTTACCGCAGAAAGGACATAAATTGAGAAACAAACTAAAATGTTAAAATTCATTTAAAATGGAATAGAGGACGATAAAAAGGAAAATAAAAGCCAAGTGTGGGAAAATTTACCAAGTTATCTTAACATATGTCACATATATCTGTAACAAATAACTGAAAATACTTTTGCTTTGGACTATACTAAACTGTTTTACCCGATGAAAGAAAATAAGAGATGGATCTACACGATGAATCAATTCCATCATTAAAAGGAAGTAAAGTCTTCCGAAAAAGACACGCGCTTCTTGATTTAGGTCATGAAGTTGTCGTCCAGACCAGCTGTAGGTTGACGAAAAATCTAGAAAAGTCATCACTAAAATCAGCAGGAAATCCACGGACCTCAGCATTAAACAGGGTCGCCATGTGGTCAGATTTATCCTAACCATGAGAAGGATTTATCTCGTACAATGGGGGGGCACCATGCAAATTAGCTGGATAAGACTAATGAATCAGATCCCCAGAAAGGATAATCTCCTTAAAGATTAAAAATCAGCTTTTAAGACTGATATTACTCAATCCTAGAGATTGACCTTAAAGATTGAGAATTCAAACTCATGGAATTCAATGATATCTAAACTCGAGCTTGAACGAGAAAATATTTTGATCAAAATTACAAACCGATTTGTTTTCTGAAAACCCTATTTTCAATGCGTTCATTACCATTGAACGTAAAATCCTAGGAATTCACCTGGAATTCATTAGGTCACCTGAACTAAAACGGGTGTCAACCGTAAGAACGGTGGTTGCATAGTGGTCAAAGACAGGACCTTGTGCCAGACCGAAAAATTATAAGGGTGAGCTTTACTATTGCTCCTACCAAGGATAGTAATTGCGTCCGACACGTTATAGACCATAATCAAAAGCATGTCACGGGACATTGCCTTAACAGTTGCTTGTTCAACGCTTTCCTTTACAACCGGACGGTAGTTTACCGAAAGGTAATATACGGGACAAGTAAACTGGACGTGTTGCTTTCCAAATACAAGGTTAGCAAGTGGGTGACACAAAACCGCAAGTTTTGAGCTAAAATTTTCAAATCTGAAACCCACCAAACCCACAAAAATATTTTGCAAACACCCGTAAAGGGTTATCCCGGAAAACTTATCTAGGGTAAAAACTAGATTTAATTTTCAAAAGATCAAATGTTTTCATAAAGATCCAATTTCCTTAATGGATCTAAATTTTTATAGTCATGTGGGACTGTAAACCATATCATTACTACCATTGTTTATACCGCCGTATAGAAATCACTGATGTACAAAGTGTGAAGAATAAAGAAGTGATTCTAGTATTTCAAGACAATATTGCTTGAGGACAAGCAACGCTCAAGTGTGGGAATATTTGATAATGCTAAAAACGAACATATATTTCATAGCATTATTCCTCAAGAAAGACAAGCTTTTAGTTGCAATTGTTCTATTTACAAGTGATATTCGTTTAAATAATAAAAGGTGAAGACAAAAGACAGATTCGACGAATTGAAGACGAAAACGACCAAAAAGCTCAAAAGTACAAAAGACAATCAAAGAGGTTCCAATTATTGATAAGAAACGTCTCGAAATTACAAGAGTACAAGATTCAAAACGCAAAATACAAAATATAAAATTGTACGCAAGGACGTTCGAAAATCCGGAACCGGGACCAGAGTCAACTCTTAACGCTCGACGCAACGGACTAAAAATTACAAGTTAACTATGTATATAAATATAATATAATATATAATTAATTATATTAATTATATATATATTATATATATATATTATAAACCGTCGGCAGAGAAAGACTCCAAGGGTGTGAGCTGTAAATACATTCTCCGCGACTCGCGGAGTTTGAAGAGGTTTTCACCGCGAGTCGCGGAGCCCCAAAAATCAACTCTGGCTATAAAGCAAACCGAATTCTGATCATTTTTCATATTCTATTTTCTCTCTTCTCTCATATATACGTAAAATATATATATATAATTTATATTTTAATTTTAATTTTAATTATAATTATAATAATAAGGGTATGTTAGCGAAAATTGTAAGGGTGTAAGTCGAAATTCTGTCCGTGTAACGCTACGCTATTTTTAATCATTGTAAGTTATGTTCAACCTTTTTATATTAATGTCTTGTAGCTAAGTTATTATTATGCTTATTTAAAACGAAGTAATCATGATGTTGGGCTAATTACTAAAATTGGGTAATTGGGCTTTGTACCATAATTGGGGTTTGGACAAAAGAACGACACTTGTGGAAATTAGACTATGGGCTATTAATGGGCTTTATATTTGTTTAACTAAATGAAAGTTTGTTAATGTTAATATAAAGATTTACAATTGGGCGTCCCTATAAATTACCATATACACTCAATCGGACACGATGGGCGGGGTATTTATATGTACGAATAATCGTTCATTTAACCGGACACGGGAATGGATTAATAGCCACTAGAATAATTAAAACAGGGGTGAAATTACATTCAAGGGTAATTGGTGTAATTGTTAACAAAGTAGTAAAACCTTGGTTTACACGCAGTCGATAACCTGGTGTATTCATTAAACAAAGTATTAAAACCTTGTTACAATTCGAATCCCCAATTAGTTGGAATATTTAACTTCGGGTATAATAATAATTTGACGAGGACACTCGCACTTTATATTTATGACTGATGGACTGTTATGGACAAAAACCAGACGGACATATTAAATAATCCAGGACAAAGGACAATTAACCCATGGGCATAAAACTAAAATCAACACGTCAAACATCATGATTACGGAAGTTTAAATAAGCATAATTCTTTTATTTCATATTTAATTTCCTTCATTTTATATTTAATTGCACTTCTAATTATCGCACTTTTATTTATTGTTATTTAATCGCACTTTTAATTATCGTACTTTTTAATTATCGCAATTTTATCGCACTTTTATTATTCGCAATTTCATTATCGTTATTTACTTTACGCTTTAAATTAAGTCTTTTATTTATTTAATATTTTACATTAGGTTTTAACTGCGACTAAAGTCTTAAAATCGACAAACCGGTCATTAAACGGTAAAAACCCCCCTTTATAATAATAATATTACTTATATATATATGTTTGTATTTTTATAAAAGTAAACTAATATAGCGTTGAGCTTTGTTTAAAGATTTCCCTGTGGAACGAACCGGACTTACTAAAAACTACACTACTGTACGATTAGGTACACTGCCTATAAGTGTTGTAGCAAGGTTTAAGTATATCCATTCTATAAATAAATAAATATCTTGTGTAAAATTGTATCGTATTTAATAGTGTTTTCTGCTAAAATTAATAACTATTTTATATACACCTCGCATAACATCAAATTTCGATCATATCATCAGGAAAGTTGTCTTGTATGGCCGATTCATTTAGAACTTCTAATTCGGGATTTTCAAGACGAGAAAGATGATCAGCGGCGAGATTTTCTGCTCCTCTTTTATCTCGGATTTCAATATCAAACTCTTGTAAGAGTAAGATCCAACGGATTAATCTTGGTTTAGCATCTTGTTTTGAAAATAGGTATCTAAGAGCAGAATGGTCGGTATAGACCACCGTTTTTGCTAGAACGAGATATGATCGAAATTTGTCAAAAGCAAAGACAATAGCAAGGAGTTCTTTTTCAGTAGTTGTATAGTTCGTTTGTGCTCCTTGTAATGTCTTACTAGCATAATATATAGGTTGAAATCGTTTTTCAATCCTTTGTCCTAAAACGGCTCCCATTGCAAAATCACTTGCATCGCACATTAGTTCAAATGGTAGATTCCAATTTGGTATTATCATGATCGGTGCATTAGTGAGTTTCTCTTTAAGAATATTAAAAGATTTGATACACTCATCTGAAAAGATGAATGGCGCATCCTTTTCTAGGAGTTTATTCATAGGAGTGGCAATTTTAGAAAAATCTTTTATGAAACGTCGGTAAAAATCGGCATGCCCTAGAAAACTCCTAACTCCTCTAACATTGGTGGGATGTGGAAGTTTAGCAATTACATCTACTTTAGCTCTATCCACTTCAATTCCTTCTTTTGAAATTTTATGTCCAAGAACGATGCCTTCTTTAACCATGAAATGGCATTTCTCCCAATTAAGTACTAGATTTGATTTTTTGCATCTAATTAGCATTCGTTCCAGATTAACTAGACATGATTTAAATGTATCACCGAAGACTGAAAAGTCATCCATGAATACTTCCATGCATTCTTCTATCATGTCGTGAAAAATCGCCATCATACACCTTTGAAAGGTTGCAGGGGCGTTGCAAAGTCCAAATGGCATGCGTTTGTAAGCAAAAGTACCATAAGGGCACGTGAATGTGGTTTTCTCTTGGTCCTCGGGCGCTATTGGAATTTGAAAATATCCGGAAAATCCATCTAGAAAACAATAGTAACTATTTCCGGCTAATCTTTCCAACATTTGATCAATGAAAGGTAAGGGAAAGTGATCTTTTCTGGTGGCGTCATTTAATTTTCTATAATCAATACATACACGCCATCCTGTTACAGTCCTAGTAGGAATAAGCTCATTTTTCTCATTTGTAATGACAGTCATGCCACCCTTCTTAGGTACGCATTGAACTGGGCTTACCCATGGACTATCAGAAATTGGATATATCAAACCTGCATCTAGCAGTTTAATAATCTCTTTCTTAACTACATCTTGCATATTAGGATTTAGTCTTCGTTGGCGTTACACATACGTTTTATGACCTTCTTCCATAAGGATTTTATGTGTGCAATACGAAGGACTTATTCCTTTAATATCATGAATCTTCCATGCAATGGCTGGTTTATGAGCTTTCAACACAGAAATGAGTTGTGATTTCTCATTTTCAGTAAGAGAAGACGATATTATTACAGGTAATTCAGATTCACCATGTAAATAAGCGTATTCCAAATGGTTTGGAAGTGGCTTTAACTCTAATTTCGGAGGTTCTTCTATCGATGATTTATATCGATATCTGTCTTCTTCTTTTAGCATTTGAATTTCTTCTGTTGTTGGTTCATATCCATTAGCTATAAGTGTAGCTAACATTTCAGCTTCATCAATTGGTTCATTACCTTCTCCTAAAGAACATTCTCCTGTTCCTTGTAATTCTGGAAATTCTTCTAATAATTCTGCATGTGCATCTATAGTTTGAATATAATAACATGTATCATCTGCAGATTGTGGTTGTTGCATTGCTCTATCAACTAAAAAGGTAACACTCTCATCCTCTATACTTAGGGTCAATTTCTTACCGAACACGTCTATCATTGCTTTAGCCGTGTTTAAGAATGGTCTTCCTAATATGAGAGGAACTTGAGAATCTTCTTCCATGTCCAAAACAACAAAATCTACTGGAAATACTAAAGTACCAACTTTAACTAGCATGTTCTCCATTATCCCTCTAGGATATTTTATTGATCTATCGGCTAGTTGTATGCTTATTCTGGTTGGTTTCAATTCTCCAAGGTCTAGTTTAGCGTATAGTGAATACGGCATTAGATTTATACTAGCACCTAAGTCTGCCAATGCTTCTATTGAACTAAGACTACCCAAAAAACATGGAATTGTGAAACTTCCTGGATCAGATAGTTTTTCTGGTATCTTATTCAACAGCACTGCTGAACAATTAGCATTCATAGTAACAGCCGAGAGTTCTTCCATTTTCTTTCTATTTGAGATTAGATCTTTCAAGAATTTAGCATATCTTGGCATTCCTGAAATCACATCAATGAAAGGAAGATTTACATTTATCTGTTTAAACATATCCAAGAATTTGGATTGCTCGGCTTCAAGTTTTTCTTTCTTCATTTTACTCGGGTAAGGAAGTGGTGGTTGGTATGGTTTAACATAAGGTTTATCCTTAACTGTGTTATTTTCATTAACCTTTTCAACTACCGGTTCTTTTTCCTTATCTTGATCAGGTTGTGGTTCTTGTGGAGTAGGAATAGTTTCATCAGAAGTTACAGGTATTTCAGGTGGTTTAAGTGTTGTACCACTTCTTGTGGTAATGGCTTTAGCTGTTTCATTTCGGGGGTTAGCATTTGTATCACTAGGTAGACTTCCCGGTTTTCTTTCACCTATTAACCTTGCTAGGTTACTTACTTCTTGTTCCAGATTTTGAATAGAAGCTTGTTGATTCCTAAATGCTTGAGCATTTTGTTCATTAGTTTGTTTTTGAGATGTGAAAAACTGCGTTTGAGTTTCAACTAGCTTCGTCATCATATCTTCTAAATTCGGCTTTTTATCATCGGTTTGTTGTGGTGGTTTGTTTTGAAAATTCGGTCTTTGCTGATTGTAAGTATTATTGGATACTTGTTGATTGCTAGGACCTTGTTGGTTGTTGTATGGAATATTTCGATTATAATTCTGGTTTTGATTGTAAATTGGTCTTGGCGGTTGATAATTATTTCCAGGCCTTTGGTTTATGTATGAAATATTCTCTCTTTGTTCCATTGTTAATTCAATACTGAGACAATCTTTTGTCAAATATGGTCCTCCACACTGCTCACAACTAATTCGTATTGAGTGAATATCCTTAGTCATCTTTTCCATTCGTCTCTCCACATCATCTATCTTTGCGGAAATGGAATCTAAGTCATGGCTAGAATCGGCTCTAGCTGCTTTAGATGATCTAACGATATCTTTTTCTTGGTGCCACTCATGTGAGTGGAAAGCAGTGTTATCAATAATTTTGTAAGCATCAGTTTCGGTTTTCTTCATAATAGAACCACCAGCTGCTATATCTATGTCTTTCCTTGTAGTGATGTCGCATCCTTGGTAGAATATTTGTACTATTTGACAGGTGTCTAAACCATGTTGCGGACATCCTCTTAACAACTTTCCATATCTAGTCCACGCCTCATATAGAGTTTCATTTGGCTTCTGTGTGAACGTAACAATTTCTGCTTGAAGTCTTACGGCTTTAGATGCAGGAAAGAATTGTTTAAGAAATTTGTCAATTAAAACGTCCCATGTATAGATCGCCCCTTCAGGTAACGATTCCAACCAATCTTTGGCTTCTCCCTTTAAAGTCCAGGGAAATAACATGAGATATATCTGTTCATCCTCCACTTCTCGGATTTTAAATAGTGTGCAGATCCTATTAAAGGTACGTAGATGTTCATTTGGATCTTCCTTCGGCGCACCACTAAATTGGCATTGATTAGTCACCATGTGTAGAATTTGTCCTTTGATTTCATAATCTGGCGCATTAATGTCTGGATGAGTAATTGCGTGACCTTGGCCAGTGCGTTTAGCTCTCATTCGGTCTTCCATACTTAAAGGTTCCAGATTCTCCATAATTGAATTTGTTGAATCGGTATCACTAGATGATTCTGTTTTAATGGTTCGTTCCTCAACAATCTCTGTTTGAATGATTGGTGGCTCCGGAGGAAGGTTTAGTGGTTCAGGATCTACGAACCGTTCCTGAATATTCTCCGGATTCTCAATTGTGAGGTCGGGTTCAAAAAATGGATTATCGGAAATTTGAACTGAAGTACTTGGTCGACTGGATGACGATTCTAAAGAAAAATCAACGGCGGTTATATTTGCTAAATGTCTTGATCTAGTTACAGGTGGTGAACGTACAAAAGGTGATGAACGTCTTGCTCGGTGCATTCACTGAATATCCTATTAGTTTTTTTAAAAAGAAAGAAAAATTATAATAAGTTATCCAATCAATAGACTTTTCTGATTTTGCCCACGTTTCGAATAGCCAAAAGATGCAGCAGAGGGGCAGGATTCGTTTGGTCTCAATATAATTGAGGACTGTTTGGCTCCAATAACCCGGTCCACGTACAAATCCAACTATTACTACGAACCAGAAAATTTTGATGTCTATCAATTTAACCACTTAAAATAAATTTTCGTAATTTTAAGAAATTTAGATAAGAAGTAGAAAAAATTCTAAGTCCTAAAAACTAGAATGGCGAGAAATAAGAGAGAAAAAGAGTTCGTCGCAAAAGGTCGAAAAACGAAAAAATGGTTGAAAAATAAAAGGTGACGAAAAAATAAAAGAAACTTATAAAAACTTAAAAATACTAACCTAACCTTATTACTACAACTAACTTAAAATTATAATCGCAAATTGAGATTACTAATTGGAATGATAATTGGTACATAGTAAAAGGTGTCTAAAAATATTAAAGCTTACAGGAAAAACTAAATCCCAAATGGAAATAACTTAAAAAGAAACTAAAACTTAAAAAGGCGTCGCAAAATTCTAAAGCACCTAAATCTTAGTCTAAAGAAAAAGCACTTAAGGAATTCTACGGCAAAGCCTAAAAATCTAGGAGTAAAAATAACTATAGCAAAAACTAAGTTTAAAATTAAATATGAGCGAAAAATACAAATATTACGCTACAACGATTAAAAAGGGACAAAATATAAAAATATATAAAAAGTTGTAAAAAGTACAATTTTTATAAAAATATTATTTTTATATTACTTATTTAATTAAACTATTAATTTTACAATTTAATAAAACTAATTAATACTAAATACATAAATTAAATAAAAAGTAAAAGTAAAAATAAAACTAATAATAATAATAATAAATAATTAGGGTTTAATAATAATTAATTAATAATTACCGTAATTAATGCTGAATTAGGGCTTCCTGTTCGCGTGTCAGAGAAGCTCCGCGACTTGTGGTATTTAATGCTTCAAACCCCGCGAGTCGCGGGGTTCAGAAATTCAGTTGACAGATTTAAATATTCGACGCGTTTTTTTCTTTATTATTTTTTTTTTTATTTTCTGTTTTCTGTTTTTTTTCTATATATAAAAGATATTTAATAAAACTTATATTTTTATAAATTAAAATAAAAATAAAGAAACTTATAAAACTTAAATATTTAACAAAATCTTAAAAATACTTATATTTTTGTTTTTCTTTTTATATTTTTGAATAATTAAAACGTATTTTTACAAAAACGAATTTTTAATAAAAGTAAACAAAAAATCTTTTTTTTTTTATATTAGCGTTGCGCTTCCGGCTTTTAAGATAGTTCCCCGGCAGCGGCGCCAAAAATACTTGATGTTATGCGAGGTGTATATAAAATAGTTATTAATTTTAGCAGAAAACACTATTAAATACGATACAATTTTACACAAGATATTTATTTATTTATAGAATGGATATACTTAAACCTTGCTACAACACTTATAGGCAGTGTACCTAATCGTACAGTAGTGTAGTTTTTAGTAAGTCCGGTTCGTTCCACAGGGAAATCTTTAAACAAAGCTCAACGCTATATTAGTTTACTTTTATAAAAATACAAACATATATATATAAGTAATATTATTATTATAAAGGGGGGTTTTTACCGTTTAATGACCGGTTTGTCGATTTTAAGACTTTAGTCGCAGTTAAAACCTAATGTAAAATATTAAATAAATAAAAGACTTAATTTAAAGCGTAAAGTAAATAACGATAATGAAATTGCGAATAATAAAAGTGCGATAAAATTGCGATAATTAAAAAGTACGATAATTAAAAGTGCGATTAAATAACAATAAATAAAAGTGCGATAATTAGAAGTGCAATTAAATATAAAATGAAGGAAATTAAATATGAAATAAAAGAATTATGCTTATTTAAACTTCCGTAATCATGATGTTTGACGTGTTGATTTTAGTTTTATGCCCATGGGTTAATTGTCCTTTGTCCTGGATTATTTAATATGTCCGTCTGGTTTTTGTCCATAACAGTCCATCAGTCATAAATATAAAGTGCGAGTGTCCTCGTCAAATTATTATTATACCCGAAGTTAAATATTCCAACTAATTGGGGATTCGAATTGTAACAAGGTTTTAATACTTTGTTTAATGAATACACCAGGTTATCGACTGCGTGTAAACCAAGGTTTTACTACTTTGTTAACAATTACACCAATTACCCTTGAATGTAATTTCACCCCTGTTTTAATTATTCTAGTGGCTATTAATCCATTCCCGTGTCCGGTTAAATGAACGATTATTCGTACATATAAATACCCCGCCCATCGTGTCCGATTGAGTGTATATGGTAATTTATAGGGACGCCCAATTGTAAATCTTTATATTAACATTAACAAACTTTCATTTAGTTAAACAAATATAAAGCCCATTAATAGCCCATAGTCTAATTTCCACAAGTGTCGTTCTTTTGTCCAAACCTCAATTATGGTACGAAGCCCAATTACCCAATTTTAGTAATTAGCCCAACATCATGATTACTTCGTTTTAAATAAGCATAATAATAACTTAGCTACGAGAAATTAATATAAAAAGGTTGAACATAACTTACAATGATTAAAAATAGCGTAGCGTTACACGGACAGAATTTCGACTTACACCCTTACAATTTTCGCTAACATACCCTTATTATTAGAATTATAATTAAAATTAAAATTAAAATATAAATTATATATATATTTTACGTATATATGAGAGAAGAGAGAAAATAGAATATGAAAAATGATCAGAATTCGGTTTGCTTTATAGCCAGAGTTGATTTTTGGGGCTCCGCGACTCGCGGTGAAAACCTCTTCAAACTCCGCGAGTCGCGGAGAATGTATTTACAGCTCACACCCTTGGAGTCTTTCTCTGCCGACGGTTTATAATATATATATATAATATATATATAATTAATATAATTAATTATATATTATATTATATTTATATACATAGTTAACTTGTAATTTTTAGTCCGTTGCGTCGAGCGTTAAGAGTTGACTCTGGTCCCGGTTCCGGATTTTCGAACGTCCTTGCGTACAATTTTATATTTTGTATTTTACATTTTGAATCTTGTACTCTTGTAATTTCGAGACGTTTCTTATCAATAATTGGAACCTCTTTGATTGTCTTTTGTACTTTTGAGCTTTTTGGTCGTTTGCGTCTTCAATTCGTCGAATCTGTCTTTTGTCTTCACCTTTTATTATTTAAACGAATATCACTTGTAAATAGAACAATTGCAACTAAAAGCTTGTCTTTCTTGAGGAATAATGCTATGAAATATATGTTCGTTTTTAGCATTATCACTTTGGTAACTAGTAACTGCCGGTTATAAGAACTGGTGGGCGCGAGTAGTAGTATATGGATCCATAGGGCTTGATATCCCTGTCCGAGCTAGAGCACTAGCCTTTTAACGGATGTATGCTATTTGAGAAGCGTACACGTTGGTTTGCGTGTATTATTAAGGTGATTATACAAAGGGTACAAATTATATAAACGTTAAAGTTTAGTTACCAGGGTGCTCAATTTTGTAGAACCGATTGATAAACGTTTCGGATGAAACAACTGAAATCTTGTGATCCACCTTTTATGTAAAACCTATTGATAAACGTTTTGAATAAAACAACTGAATTTTTGTAATCCACATTGATATACGGATTATGTGTAATATTAAAACTATGAACTCACCAACCTTTGTGTTGACACTTGAAGCATGTTTATTCTCAGGATTCTAGAAGTCTTCCGCTGTTTACTTATACGTGATACAAGATATGTGCTTGGAGTCATACATGCTATATACAAGAAACTTGCATTCACCAAACCATTACCATGTATCTTATTTTGACTGTATTGTCAACAGATGTATTATTGTAAACCATTTAAATGGTGATTGTCTATACGTAGGAATCATCAGATGTTAAAAACCTGGAATTTATATATTCATTTATGAAATACCTTTTCAAACGAATACAATGTTACAAAATGTATCACATAGAGGTCAAATACCTCGCAATGAAATCAATGAATGACGTGTTCGTCCATATGGATTTGGAGCGATCGTCACATATTTTGAGTGTAACATGCTGTATTGACAGCTTCAGCCCAGAACCTTAGGGCAACATTTGATTGGCATAGCATGGTTCTGGCTGCTTCAATGAGTGTCCTATTTCTTCTTTCAGCAACTCCATTTTGTTGTGGAGTTCTAACAGCAGAGAAATTTTGACCAATTCCAGACTCCACACAAAAATCAATTAATGTGACATTTTTGAACTCAGTACCATGATCACTTCTCAACTGTTTGACAAGAACACCCTTTTGCACCTGCTCTTTCTTGATCAAGTTGATGATTTCTTTAGGAGCATCACTCTTTGCAGCTAAGAAAATAACCCATGTAAATCTAGAATACTCATCAACAATTACCAAAGTATATCTTTTTTTACCCAGACTACTAGTGTTCATTAGACCAAACAGATCCATATGAAGCATGTGTAGTGGAACACTAATGGTAGCAAGGGTTTTTGAGGGAAACTTTGTTTTAGTCTGTTTACCCATAATACAAGCAGAACAAGGTTTATCTTTCTTGAAATGTTGTTGTGGAAGACCTCTTACAAGCTTCTTTTTGGAAAGCTCATTGATATTTTTGAAATTAAGATGAGAAAGCCTTTTGTGCCAAAGCCAATTGAGTTCTGGGACAGTCTGAGAGTACAGACATGTCTCAATTCCAGCATCAACAGATTCTAGATCCAACATATACACATTTTGAAATTTCCAAGCCACAAGTGTTGGCCTTCCTTTAGGATCATAAATAATACCAGCTTTCTTCCTAATTCTGATTTCACAGTCTTCATCAGCAATTTGGCTCACACTCAGCAGATTATGTTTCAGCCCTTCAACTAAAGCAACTTTCTTAAATGTAACACTTCCAACTTTAACAGTACCATAACCAATAGTCTTTGCAACAGAATTATCCCCATATCTTACATAGGGACCCTTTTCTTCAACAAACCCTACTAGATGCTCTTTGCATCCAGTCATGTGTCTTGAGCAACCACTATCCAGATACCACATATTACCCTGCTACACAAGACACAAACAAAAGAGAATGATAAGTTTTTAAGGGGAACCCACTTTTCAGTGGGTTCAATTGGAGTGCTCTTCACTCTCCAGACAAAAGCTTTGTTTCCAATCCAGATCAACGTGTCCTTAACAGATTTTAAGACACTTTTATTTTCACAAACTTTGGGTTTCCATACCTTCTTAATTTCCTTAGGAAAACAAGATGTTCTTTTAACTGAAGGTTATTCTTGACTCTTGATTTTTTCATCGAGCTTAGAAATTTTCTTTTTGAGTTTTTGAATAGTCTTGGCTTATTTTGACTTTGACCTTCTTTTAGTTAACCCTTTTGGATCTGGACAAGTGTCAGTGTCAGAGGATGATTCAGAGTTGTTCTTGCAACTTGACTGTGATAACCCGGAAAATTTTGACTAATTTAAACCAATTCTCTATATGATTTAATATTATGTAAACTGGTATATATATATATATATATATATATATATATATATATATATATATATATATATATATATATAAGATGTACAAGTAAAACACCAATTGCTACCGTAAAAACGATTTTGCTACAGTAAAACACTATTTGCTACAGTGAAAACGACTTTGCTACAGTAGCTACAGTGAAAACGACTTTGCAACAGTGAATTGCTACAGTGAAAATGACTTTCCTACAGTAAACACTATTTGCTACAGTAACACTATTTGCTACACTATTTTGCTACAGTAAACACTGTGCGGACGGAGACAAGTCAAAGTGTAACGACCCTGGAATTTCCAACATTTATTTATTAATAATTATTATTATTATTACGTGTGATTAAACGAATGTATGTTATTACATTTACATGTTGCCCTGATTGCCCGTACTTGACTTTTAAGAGCCCGAAACGTCTTTGTGACACCCGGAACTTTCACGAATAATATTTTTAGATATTATTTACATTCATGATTAAATTTATTAATCATTTTAATTAACTAAGGCTATTAGTTAGTTACTTGGGCTTTAATTGGTTTAACTTGTGATTTATTTGAACTTGGGCTTTGATTAGTTAATGGACTCATGAATTAAGACTTGTAAGCCCACCCTACCTTTAAGTGGGCTTAGTTAGCCCACTCTTTCAAAGTGTAAGTATCACTTTAACTTGTAACTAGTTAGTTAACTTGCATAGAATCTAGTTCACTCATAATCCCCATGCATAACCATTCATTATCCAACTTTTGAAGCTTTACTTGCAAGTGACCACAAAACTAATCCCTCCCCCCATTATTCTGCAGCAAAACCGTGGGTTACCAAGGGTGGGATGGGATTCAAATCATTTTTTTACATTACTTGTTACTTGTAAATCTCATTCTCAAACACACACACAAAAATACTTTCAAGTTTACTCTCTTTTCTCTCTTGCTTTTCTCTCAAATCTAGTAAGTAGCAAGATAACTTTTCTCTCCTTTTTACTTCTAAAAACTGAATTCTACATCTTCATCACCATCATTCTTTTATTTAAATGTTACTTGTCTTTGATTACTAGTTAATTAAATCATGTTGTTGTTACTTACTTTGTAGTTTCTTGTTACTTAATTACTAGCTTTCAAGAATCAAACTTACTAGTTTGAAATCTTCATAATATCTTGTGTTTTCAAGAACAAACAAGAACTAAGCTTACTAGTTTATGTTCTACATTATTTGTTTCAAAAGATTATAAAGTTCATGGTTGAAAGACCTACTTGAAGTTCATGAAGTAAACTCTAAAGTTTACTTTCTAAAGATCAAACTTTGGTTTGAATCTTTAAAGTATGAACAACCATGAACCTTTTCTTGTTTATTTAAGTTTACTTCTTCTTGCACTTTAATTTCATGTAGTTAGTTTATATGGTCAAGTACTACAAGTTAGTCTTGATCTCATATCTCTTGAACAAATCAAGTTAACCTTGGAAGTTCAAGAACACACAAACAAGTTTTCTTTAAATGTAACTTTGGATCTAGACTTTTGAGTCTTGGATCTTCAAGATCAAACTAAGAACTATGTTCTACTACTTATGATCTTGATTAGTTAGTTTACTTTCAAGTTTGTAACTTGTTATTAGCTTTAAAGTCCATGTATGTGTTAGATCTAAGACTTTGATGCAACTTTGGTTCATCAAACTTCATACAACTCTTAAGTGAGTTGTGCTTCATGTCTTAGACTTGCACATGGGTTATGATGGTCAAGACTTGGTTAAGATGATGTAGATACATCAATGAGTTGTACACTTGAAGCTATATGCATCAAGGATGAGAGCCATGATGAACATCAAGCACCAAGACCACCAGAACCCTTTTAAACTCACTGTTCTGTCCAAAACCTACTGACCTGATGCTTCTGGAACAGACCAGTAGACCTGGGCTGTTCTAACCTTTATTTTTAGATAGAACTTTTCGAGTAGATAACTTTTCATATAGGACTCGTCTTAATCCGAGTTACGGTTTAGAATTTATGGCCCTCTGATCGTTACTATGTCCTTTAACGTTGTGCAGAAATTTCTGACCTACTCGCACTTAGACCGTCGCCACGGTCAAACCAACACGATTTTGCTTCTGTAAATTTTACCACACTTAAGGGACTCATAGACGGAGCCGTGGCCACTGGTCTCACCTTAATTCAGTAAGGGTAGAGGCCGTGGCGACTGACTAAAGTCAGACTTTGTTGAAAACTACTTTCATAAACGAAACTTACTTTACGCCTTTTGTTTGATGATGAATGATGATGACCCTTAAGACCTTAATTACATACTTTTAAACCTATTAAGACGATTTACTGACTTAGTACTATTTGACTTAGGTTGAGGACTTCGGACCATTTACTTGCACACCTTTCCCGACTACTACTTTACCGCTACATATCATTGTGAGTTATAGCATTCCCTTTTTACTTTAACTTATTTTGGGAACTGAGAATACATGCGGATATTATGTTTTACATACTAGGCACGAGTACTTAAACTTATATATGTGTGGGTTATATAACGGCAGAAACATTCCCTTTAGCTCGGTAACGTTTAATCATTAGTTTTTGAACCGTGAACGCGAATCTTAGATATGGATCCATAGGGTTTGACATCCCCACTCGGGCTAGTCGCGCTAGCAGTCAACGAGTGTTTAATACTTCGTAAACATACGCACTCGTCAAGTGTACATTCAGGGGGTATTTTAAACGTTAAGTTAGTTACCAAGTGCCCACGGTTAACATATACTTTATCATACTGTTTTGAAACGCTCTTTGTAGCACTGAAATCTCGTGGCCTACCTTACATACTGTTATACTTAAACTATAGCTCACCAACCATTGTGTTGACGTTTTTAAGCATGTATTTCTCAGGTGCTTGAGGTTGCTTCCGCTGTGTACTAGTCGTGCTGTAGAACCCGCTGCTTAGAGTTGTCCACACATGAACTACTTTACTTTGCATTCAAACATTCGTACTTTTGAACTATGACTTGTAACGACCATTGTGGTCACGTACACTTATTATTTGCTTCTACTTAGTGAAGCATGCTTTTGAAATGTAAAACATTTGATGTCGGTTATGACATCACCTTTTTATCGCGAATGCAATTTCTTTAATTACAGCATATAGTACTTAACCTTGTAATGATCCTGTTGTTGATGATTCGTACACGATGGTTTTGTACGGGGCATCACATTTGGTATCAGAGCATTGGTTGTAGGAAATTGGGTCGCATTAGTGAGTCTAAGACCGACCCGAGTAGGATTCACTAATAGGACTAATCTACAACTTGCTAGTTTACGTGTTTCTGCTGAACTTACTGCCTGCTGCTGCTTACTGTTACTGCTATATGCCATATGCTATTACATGATTTCACTACTGCATGATGCTACTTGCTTTCGATTGCATGCTACCTTCATACGAATTACTGTTATTGCCATGCTAGTTACCGTTATACATGATTTAAACTGTTGGCCTATTATTTGCTTGCTTTATGACATACTTACATGGAAAATTTATTTTTCCTTTTTCAGATGTCGGATGTTCCACCTGCTGGCATTTTGGGCAGTACAGACTCAGACCCCGTCGCCCTACCTACTGCTACACCTGCTGCTGCTACTGCCGATACACCGGCCCCGACACCCACTAGTGATCCTGGCGCTTCCACTTCCGGAGATGGTACTAGTGCACCTGCCCCAGTGTCCGCTCCCAGACCCTCGAGGTCACAGCCCCGCATTGGTGGTATTGAGATCCCCGCAGAGTTCGGGGAAGGGCCGTTTCGTAACCACATGCGCACGCCTTGCCGACGCACTCCCGACGGACGTTTAGTCATGATTCCGCCAGGCAGACACCGACAGATGTTGGCCGCCTTCGGACGCTTTGGATTACCAGCTCAGCCACCAGTGTCACCACCACACGATTCGGATGACTCATCATCTGCCGATTCTTCATCATCAGATGACTCCAGCGATGATGAGGATCCTGCTGATAGACCTATTCAGGCACCCTCCACCCCGCCGAAGAAGCGGTACCGTTCCGACGGCACCGTCATTCCAGGGGTGAATGGAGGTCGTGCTTTTACTGATGCTTTTGGCCATCGTCGTAGGGTTACTGCTCGTAAACGAGTTGTGCCATACCCTGACGACCCACAGATACGTAAGGTTACCCGTTACGTATTGACTATTCCTGGAACGGTACCACCTAGATTTAGATACGGACCACTTACATCTAGGGACGTACCGTCTACATCCGGAGCCGGAACATCTACATCAGCACCACCGGCACCACCCGCCCCACCTGCACCGCCTGCCCCACCAGCTCCCTCTAACGAGGAACTGATGAGGGAGACTGAGACTCTCCGAGCTCGAGTCACTGAGCTCGAGGAGCAGTTCACCCGCCTTCACCGTAGGACCTTGTATTTAGATTTCATGATGTAATCTAGATATAGTTTCATGTATTTCATATGTATTGTACGAACTTATTCAGATGCATGAAACTTATTATTATTAATGAATGGAACTTTGCATTATTTAATTCTTGCACGATGTTCTATTTACATTGCTGTACGATGATTCTGTGGTATTTGTACCTAGATACATTATTTAATAACATGTGATGTTTTGATTCCATGTTGGTCACTATATACTGTATTATTACTACTTGCATGCTGGATTTTGACTTGGGTCAAAATTTTTGTTTAGAATACCATGGCTAACGGAAGATCCACACCTACCGCCACCCAGATTGAGGACATGATCAACGAACGGGTCGCTGCAGCCCTAGCAGAAATAAATCTCGAAGCTCCACCGCCACCACCACCGGTTATTCCACCCGTTCGAAATGGGTGTACATACAAGGAATTCCAGAGCTGCAAACCGCATAACTTCAGCGGCACCGAGGGACCAGTTGGTCTCACCAGATGGTTCGAAAAACTTGAATCGGTATTCCGAGTTAGCAACTGTTCGGAGGACAATAAGACCAAGTTTGCATCTTGCACGCTATCAGACGGCGCGCTAACGTGGTGGAACACGTTAGCTCAAGCGAAAGGTATCGATGAGGCGTATGCTACGCCATGGGAGGAATTCAAGGCGGCTATGATTGATGAGTATTGTCCAAGAACCGAAATTCAGAAGATGGAAATTGAATTCATGCAGTTGAAGGCCGTAGGGAACGACCTTAACAGTTATAATCGTAGGTTTTTGGAGTTAGCATTAATGTGTCCGACCATGGTCACCCCCGAATTCAAGCGCATGGAGAAATACTTCTCGGGACTTCCTAAGTCCATCAAAGGAAATGTCACCTCATCCAAACCACCGAATGTTCCCGAAGCAATGCGCATGGCGCATACCCTCATGAATCAGATCCTTATTGATGAGCCAGAGAAGGCTAAGTTTGAAGCTGGTAGTAGCAAAAAGAGGAAATGGGATAACAACCACAATAACCACAACAACAATAACAACAACAGGGGTAGAAACTATGATCAAAACCCGGCGAAGCGACATGAAGGGTTCAGGCAAAACAACAACAACCCCAACCCCAACAACAACAACTCCAACCCGAACTACAAAGGCACGCTACCACAATGCAAGAGGTGCTACAAGCACCACACCGGGTATTGTAATGCTGTTTGTGAGAAGTGCAAGAAGAGCGGGCACATCGGTAGAGACTGCAAGACTACCACGATGACAGGGAGGCCGAACACCAACGGGCCAAAAAAGTGTTACGAATGCGGGCAGAAGGGCCATTTCAGAAACGAGTTCCCTAACAAACGAAAGGATGGCGGACCACCGCGTGCTAGAGCTTTTAATGTTAATGCAAGGGATGCACGCGATAACCCCGACTTGGTGACAGGTATATTCAAAATCAACAATCTTTTAGCTTCTGTCTTGTTTGATACTGGTGCGGATAGAAGTTATGTATGTAGACATTTTTGCGATAAGATTAATTGGTCATTAGTCCCATTAAAAGAAAGTATGCTTGTCGAGGTCGCCAATGGAAAACTTGAAAAGGTTGACCATATTAGTCGTGGAGCTATTATCAACATAGCTGGTGCAGATTTCGAAATTGATTTGATACCTATCAAACTGGGAAGTTTTGACGTGATCGTCGGTATGGATTGGTTGAGCAAGATAAAGGCCGATGTTATCTGTGGAGATAAAGCACTTCGCATACCACAAGGAGATGGCGAACCACTGGTTATCTATGGAGAGAGATGTACCTCAAAGTTGAACCTCATTAGTTGCGTGAAAGCACAAAAGATTATGAAGAAGGGACGCTTTGCTGTCCTAGCACATGTGAAAGCGGTAGAAATTGAGGTGAAGAGCGTGAACGACGTTCGAATTGTGAACGAATTTTCCGATGTCTTCCCAGAGGAATTGCCTGGATTACCACCGCCGAGAGCTGTAGAATTTCAGATTGATTTAGTGCCAGGAGCTGCACCTGTAGCTCGCACACCTTATAGACTCGCACCTTCCGAGATGCAAGAATTACAGAGTCAACTACAAGAGCTATTAGATCGAGGGTTTATCCAACCAAGTTTCTCGCCTTGGGGCGCACCTGTTCTGTTTGTGAAGAAGAAGGATGGATCCTTTCGTATGAGTATCGACTACCGTGAGCTCAACAAATTGACAATCAAGAATCGGTATCCTCTTCCGCGAATTGATGATCTTTTTGATCAACTACAAGGATCGAGCGTTTATTCAAAGATCGATTTGCGATCCGGCTATCACCAGTTGAGGGTGAAGGAAAGTGACGTGATGAAGACTGCATTCAGAACCCGTTATGGTCATTATGAGTTCCTCGTGATGCCATTCGGTTTGACAAATGCACCTGCCGTGTTCATGGACCTCATGAATCGTGTCTGCAAGCCTTACTTGGACAAGTTTGTTATCGTCTTCATAGATGATATCCTCATCTACTCTAAGAGCGAAGAAGAACATGAGCAACACCTCCGATTAGTACTTGAACTCTTGAGACAAGGTCAACTTTATGCCAAATTCTCCAAGTGTGAATTTTGGTTGAAGGAAGTACAGTTTCTGGGTCATGTTGTGAGCGACCAAGGTATCAAAGTTGATCCCGCCAAGATTGAAGCCATCAGCAAGTGGGAGACCCCCACTACTCCAACGCATATTCGCCAATTTCTAGGTCTCTGATAATGCTAAAAACGAACATATATTTCATAGCATTATTCCTCAAGAAAGACAAGCTTTTAGTTGCAATTGTTCTATTTACAAGTGATATTCGTTTAAATAATAAAAGGTGAAGACAAAAGACAGATTCGACGATTTGAAGACGCAAACGACCAAAAAGCTCAAAAGAACAAAAGACAATCAAAAAGGTTCCAATTATTGATAAGAAACGTCTCGAAATCACAAGAGTACAAGATTCAAAACGCAAAGTACAAGATATTAAATTGTACGCAAGGACGTTCGAAAATCCGGAACCGGGACCAGAGTCAACTCTTAACGCTCGACGCAACGGACTAAAAATTACAAGTTAACTATGTATATAAATATAATATAATATATAATTAATTATATTAATTATATATATATTATATATAAATATTATTAAAACCGTCGGCAGCCAGAAACTCCAAGGGTGTGAGTTGAAAATATCTCTCCGCGACTCGCGGAGTTTTAAGGGCTTTTGGCCGCGAGTCGCGGAGCCCCAAATTTCACTTCTGGCTATAAAGCCAACCGAATTCTGATCGAATTTATCATCTTTTTTTTCTCAATCTCTCTCAATATATACGTAATATATTTATATTTATAATTTATATTTTAATTTTAATTATAATTCTAATAATAAGGGTATGTTAGCGAATGTTGTAAGGGTGTAAGTCGAAATTCTGTCCGTGTAACGCTACGCTATTTTTAATCATTGTAAGTTATGTTCAACCTTTTTATATTAATGTCTCGTAGCTAAGTTATTATTATGCTTGTTTAAAACGAAGTAATCATGATGTTGGGCTAATTACTAAAATTGGGTAATTGGGCTTTGTACCATAATTGGGGTTTGGACAAAAGAACGACACTTGTGGAAACTAGACTATGGGCTATTAATGGGCTTTATATTTGTTTAACTAAATGAAAGTTTGTTAATGTTAATATAAAGATTTACAATTGGGCGTCCCTATAAATTACCATATAAACTCGATCGGACACGATGGGCAGGGTATTTATATGTACGAATAATCGTTCATTTAACCGGACACGGGAATGGATTAATAGCCACTAGAATAATTAAAACAGGGGTGAAATTACATTCAAGGGTAATTGGTGTAATTGTTAACAAAGTGGTAAAACCTTGGTTTACACGCAGTCGATAACCTGGTGTATTCATTAAACAAAGTATTAAAACCTTGTTACAATTCGAATCCCCAATTAGTTGGAATATTTATCTTCGGGTATAATAATAATTTGACAAGGACACTTGCAATTTTATATTTATGACTGATGGACTGTTATGGACAAAAACCAGACGGACATATTGAATAATCCAGGACAAAGGACAATTAACCCAAGGGCATAAAACTAAAATCAACACGTCAAACATCATGATTACGGAAGTTTAAATAAGCATAATTCTTTTATTTCATAATTTATTTCCTTTATTTTATATTTAATTGCACTTCTAATTATCGCACTTTTATTTATTGTTATTTTATTTTATCGCACTTTTAATTATCGTACTTTTTAATTATCGCAATTTTATTTTATCGCATTTTTATTCGCAATTTTCATTATCGTTATTTACTTTACGCTTTAATTTAAGTCTTGTATTTATTTAATATTTTACATTAGGTTTTAACTGCGACTAAAGTTTTAAAATCGACAAACCGGTCATTAAACGGTAAAAACCCCTCTTTATAATAATAATATTATCTATATATATATATATTTGTATTTTTATAAAAGTAAATTAATATAGCGTTGAGCTTTGTTTAAAGATTTTCCTGTGGAACGAACCGGACTTACTAAAAACTACACTACTGTACGATTAGGTACACTGCCTATAAGTGTTGTAGCAAGGTTTAAGTATATCCATTCTATAAATAAATAAATATCTTGTGTAAAATTGTATCGTATTTAATAGTATTTTCTGCTAAAATTTAATAACTATTTTATATACACCTCGTTCGACATCAAGTATTTTTGGCGCCGCTGCCGGGGACCATCTTAAAAACCGGAAGCGCAACGCAAATATAAAAAAAAAAAAAAGATTTTTTTTTATTGAAAGTCGTTTTTGTAAAAATACGTTTTAAAAATTCGAAAAATATAAAAAAAAAAACAAAAATATAAGTATTTTTAGGATTTTGTTAAATATTTAAGTTTTATAAGTTTCTTTATTTTTATTTAGGTTTATAAAAATATAAGTTTTAATTTTAATATCTTTTATTTAATTAAAAAACAGAAAACAGAAATAAAAAAAAATAAAAAATAAAAAAATATAAAGAAAAACGCGTAAAAACAAAAGCTGTCAACTAAATTCCTGCACCCCGCGACTCGCGGGGTTTTCTTCTCTTTTTGCCGCGACTCGCGGAGACCTTCTGACACACGGACAAAACCCTAATTTCGCATTGATTACGGGTTTTAATTATTATTATTATTATTTAACTTAATTATTATTATTATTATTATTAATTTTAGTTTTATTTTTACTTTTTACTTTATATTTATGTATTTTAGTTTAATTAGTTTTATTAAATTATAAAATTAGTAGTTTTATTAAATAAATAATATAAAAATAATATTTTTATAAAAATTGTACTTTTTACAACTTTTTGTATATTTTTATATTTTGTCCCTTTTTAATCGTTGTAGCGTAATATTTGTATTTTTAGCTCATATTTAATTTTAAACTTAGTTTTTGCTATAGTTATTTTTACTCCTAGATTTTTAGGCTTTGCCGTAGAATTCCTTAAGTGCTTTTTCTTTAGACTAAGATTTAGGTGCTTTAGAATTTTGCGACACCTTTTTAAGTTTTAGTTTCTTTTTAAGTTATTTCCAATTGGGATTTAGTTTTTCCTGTAAGCTTTAATATTTTTAGACCTTTTACTATGTATCAATTATCATTCCAATTAGTAATTTCAATTTGCGATTATAATTTTAAGTTAGTTGTAGTAATAAGGTTAAATTAGTTAAGTATTTTTAAGTTTTTATAAGTTTCTTTTATTTTTCCGTCACCTTTTATTTTTCAACCATTTTTCTTTTTCGACCTTTTGCGACGAACTCTTTGTCTTTCTTATTTCTCGCCATTCTAGTTTTTAGGACTTAGAATCTTTTTTCTACTTCTTATCTAAATTTCTTAAAATTACGAAAATTTATTTTAAGTGGTTAAATTAATAGACATCAAAATTTTCTGGTTCGTAGTAATAGTTGGATTTGTACGTGGACCGGGTTATTGGAGCCAAACAGTACTCAATTATATTGAGACCAAACGAATCCTGCCCCTCTGCTGCATCTTTTGGCTATTCGAAACGTGGGCAAAATCAGAAAAGTCTATTGATTGGATAACTTATTATAATTTTTCTTTCCTTTTAAAAACTAATAGGATATTCTGTGAATGCACCGAGCAAGACGTTCATCACCTTTTGTACGTTCACCACCTGTAACTCGATCAAGACATCGTTTAACAAATATAACCGCCGTTGATTTTTCTTTAGAATCGTCATCCAGTCGACCAAGTACTTCAGTTCGAATTACCGATAATCCATTTTTTGAACCCAACCTCACAAGTGAGAATCCAGAAAATATTCAGGAACGGTTCATAGATCCTGAACCATTAAACTTTCCTCCGGAACCACCAATCATTCAAACAGAGATTGTTGAGGAACGAACTATTAAATCAGAATCATCTAGTGATACCGAGTCAACAAATTCAATTATGGAGAATCTGGAACCTTTAAGTATGGAAGACCGAATGAGAGCTAAACGCACTGGCCAAGGTCACGCAATTACTCATCCAGACATTAATGCGCCAGATTATGAAATCAAAGGACAAATTCTACACATGGTGACTAATCAATGCCAATTTAGTGGTGCGCCGAAGGAAGATCCAAATGAACATCTACGTACCTTTAATAGGATCTGCACACTATTTAAAATCCGAGAAGTGGAGGATGAACAGATATATCTCATGTTATTTCCCTGGACTTTAAAGGGAGAAGCCAAAGATTGGTTGGAATCGTTACCTGAAGGGGCGATCGATACATGGGACGTTTTAGTTGACAAATTTCTTAAACAATTTTTTCCTGCATCTAAAGCCGTAAGACTTCAAGCAGAAATTGTTACGTTCACACAGAAGCCAAATGAAACTCTATATGAGGCGTGGACAAGATATGGAAAGTTGTTAAGAGGATGTCCGCAACATGGTTTAGACACCTGTCAAATAGTACAAATATTCTACCGAGGATGCGACATCACTACAAGAAAAGACATAGATATAGCAGCTGGTGGTTCTATTATGAAGAAAACCGAAACTGATGCTTACAAAATTATTGATAACACTGCTTCCCACTCACATGAGTGGCACCAAGAAAAAGACATCATTAGATCATCTAAAGCAGCTAGAGCCGATTCTAGCCATGACTTAGATTCCATTTCAGCAAAGATAGATGCTTTCGAGAGACGAATGGAAAAGATGACTAAGGATATTCACTCAATACGAATTAGTTGTGAGCAGTGTGGAGGACCACATTTGACAAAAGATTGTCTCAGTATTGAATTAACAATGGAACAAAGAGAGAATATTTCATACATAAACCAAAGGCCTGGAAATAATTATCAGAATAATTATCAACCGCCAAGACCGATTTACAATCAAAACCAGAATTATAACCGAAATATTCCATACAACAACCAACAAGGTCCTAGCAATCCACAATTATCCAATAATACTTACAATCAGCAAAGACCGAATTTTCAAAACAAACCACCACAACAAACCGATGATAAAAAGCCGAATTTAGAAGATATGATGACGAAGCTAGTTGAAACTCAAACGCAGTTTTTCACATCTCAAAAACAAACCAATGAACAAAATGCTCAAGCATTTAGAAATCAACAAGCTTCTATTCAAAATCTAGAACAAGAAGTGAGTAACCTAGCAAGGTTAATAGGTGAAAGAAAACCGGGAAGTCTACCTAGTGATACAAATGCTAACCCCCGGAATGAAACAGCTAAAGCTATTACCACAAGAAGTGGTACAACACTTAAACCACCTGAAATACCTGTAACTTCTGATGAAACTATTCCTACTCCACAAGAACCACAACCTGATCAAGATAAGGAAAAAGAACCGGTAGTTGAAAAGGTTAATGAAGATAACACAGTTAAGGATAAACCTTATGTTAAACCATACCAACCACCTCTTCCTTACCCGAGTAAAATGAAGAAAGAAAAACTTGAAGCCGAGCAATCCAAATTCTTGGATATGTTTAAACAGATAAATGTAAATCTTCCTTTCATTGATGTGATTTCAGGAATGCCAAGGTATGCTAAATTCTTGAAAGATCTAATCACGAATAGAAAGAAAATGGAAGAACTCTCGGCTGTTACTATGAATGCTAATTGTTCAGCAGTGCTGTTGAATAAGATACCAGAAAAACTATCTGATCCAGGAAGTTTCACAATTCCATGTTTTCTGGGTAGTCTTAGTTCAATAGAAGCATTGGCTGATTTAGGTGCTAGTATAAATCTAATGCCGTATTCACTATACGCTAAACTAGACCTTGGAGAATTAAAACCAACCAGAATAAGCATACAACTAGCCGATAGATCAATAAAATATCCTAGAGGGATAATGGAGAACATGCTAGTTAAAGTTGGTACTTTAGTATTTCCAGTAGATTTTGTTGTTTTGGACATGGAAGAAGATTCTCAAGTTCCTCTCATATTAGGAAGACCATTCTTAAACACGGCTAAAGCAATGATAGACGTGTTCGGTAAGAAACTGACCCTAAGTATAGAGGATGAGAGTGTTACCTTTTCAGTGGATAGAGCCATGCAACAACCACAATCTGCAGATGATACATGTTATTATATTCAAACCATAGATGCACATGCAGAATTGTTAGAAGAATTTCCAGAATTACAAGGAACAGGAGAATGTTCTTTAGGAGAAGGTAATGAACCAATTGATGAAGCTGAAATGTTAGCTACACTTATAGCTAATGGATATGAACCAACAACAGAAGAAATTAAAATGCTAAAAGAAGAAGACAGATATCGATATAAATCATCGATAGAAGAACCTCCGAAATTAGAGTTAAAGCCACTTCCAAACCATTTGGAATACGCTTATTTACATGGTGAATCTGAATTACCTGTAATAATATCGTCTTCTCTTACTGAAAATGAGAAATCACAACTCATTTCTGTATTGAAAGCTCATAAACCAGCCATTGCATGGAAGATTCATGATATTAAAGGAATCAGTCCTTCGTATTGCACACATAAAATCCTTATGGAAGAAGGTCATAAAACGTATGTGCAACGCCAACGAAGACTAAATCCTAATATGCAAGATGTAGTTAAGAAAGAGATTATTAAACTGCTAGATGCAGGTTTGATATATCCAATCTCTGATAGTCCATGGGTAAGCCCAGTTCAATGCGTTCCTAAGAAGGGTGGCATGACTGTTATCACAAATGAGAAAAATGAGCTTATTCCTACTAGGACTGTAACAGGATGGCGTGTATGTATTGATTATAGAAAATTAAATGACGCCACCAGAAAAGATCACTTTCCCTTACCTTTCATTGATCAAATGTTGGAAAGATTAGCCGGAAATAGTTACTACTGTTTTCTAGATGGATTTTCCGGATATTTTCAAATTCCAATAGCACCCGAAGACCAAGAGAAAACCACATTCACGTGCCCTTATGGTACTTTTGCTTACAAACGCATGCCATTTGGACTTTGTAACGCCCCTGCAACCTTTCAAAGGTGTATGATGGCGATTTTTCATGACATGATAGAAGAATGCATGGAAGTATTCATGGATGACTTTTCAGTCTTCGGTGATACATTTAAATCATGTCTAGTTAATCTGGAACGAATGCTAATTAGATGCGAAAAATCAAATCTAGTACTTAATTGGGAGAAATGCCATTTCATGGTTAAAGAAGGCATCGTTCTTGGACATAAAATTTCAAAAGAAGGAATTGAAGTGGATAGAGCTAAAGTAGATGTAATTGCTAAACTTCCACATCCCACCAATGTTAGAGGAGTTAGGAGTTTTCTAGGGCATGCCGGTTTTTACCGACGTTTCATAAAAGATTTTTCTAAAATTGCCACTCCTATGAATAAACTCCTAGAAAAGGATGCTCCATTCATCTTTTCAGATGAGTGTATCAAATCTTTTAATATTCTTAAAGAAAAACTCACTAATGCACCGATCATGATAACACCAAATTGGAATCTACCATTCGAACTAATGTGCGATGCAAGTGATTTTGCAATGGGAGCCGTTTTAGGACAAAGGATTGAAAAACGATTTCAACCTATATATTATGCTAGTAAGACATTACAAGGAGCACAAACGAACTATACAACTACTGAAAAAGAACTCCTTGCTATTGTCTTTGCTTTTGACAAATTTCGATCATATCTCGTTCTAGCAAAAACGGTGGTCTATACCGACCATTCTGCTCTTAGATACCTATTTTCAAAACAAGATGCTAAACCAAGATTAATCCGTTGGATCTTACTCTTACAAGAGTTTGATATTGAAATCCGAGATAAAAAGGGAGCAGAAAATCTCGCCGCTGATCATCTTTCTCGTCTTGAAAATCCCGAATTAGAAGTTCTAAATGAATCAGCCATACAAGACAACTTTCCTGATGAATATCTATTGAAGATAGATTATAAAGAAATCCCATGGTTTGCAGACTATGCAAACTACTTAGTTTGTGGATTCCTTGAAAAAGGATTATCGTACCAAAGACGAAAGAAATTCTTCAGTAATATAAAACACTATTTCTGGGAAGATCCACATCTGTTTAAAAGTTGTCCCGATGGAATAATACGCCGATGTGTATTTGGAGATGAAGCTAGTAAAATTTTAAACCATTGTCACACAGGACCAACAGGAGGGCATTATGGGCCTCAACTAACAGCAAGAAAAGTTTATGAAGCTGGATTCTATTGGCCTACAATTTACAAAGACGCACACCTTCTTTGCAAATCCTGTGATGCATGTCAAAGGGCCGGAAAAATAAGTCAACGTGATGAAATGCCACAAAATGTCATCCAAGTATGTGAAGTATTTGACATTTGGGGTATTGACTTTATGGGTCCATTTCCAAAATCTCATAATAATCTATATATACTCGTAGCCATTGATTATGTATCTAAATGGGCGGAAGCACAAGCTCTCCCAACTAACGATGCACGAGTTGTAGTAAACTTTTTAAAACGTCTTTTTGCAAGGTTTGGAACACCGAAAGCTTTAATAAGTGATCGGGGTACTCATTTCTGTAATAATCAACTTGAGAAAGTTCTTAAAAGATATGGAGTAACTCATAAAATCTCCACCGCATATCATCCACAAACAAGTGGACAAGTTGAAAATACCAACCGAGCTTTAAAACGTATTCTAGAGAAAACCGTAGGATCAAATCCAAAGGAATGGTCCATTAAATTGGAGGATGCACTCTGGGCTTTTAGAACAACCTACAAAACTCCAATTGGAACCACACCTTTTAGACTTGTTTATGGAAAAGCATGTCATCTTCCAGTAGAAATTGAACACAAAGCATTTTGGGCTTTGAAGACATGTAATCTTGATTTACATGAAGCCGGACGTCTACGATTAAGTCAACTAAACGAATTAGAAGAATTAAGACATGAAGCATACGAAAATTCGTTAATCTATAAAGAAAGAACGAAGAAATGGCATGATAAAAGAATCAGAAGTTCAAAAGAATTTAAAGAAGGAGACAGAGTTCTTCTTTTCAATTCACGATTCAAGCTATTTCCTGGAAAATTGAAATCAAGATGGTCTGGACCATTCATAGTCAAAAGAGTTTTCCCATACGGAACGATAGAATTGATAAATTCAAATGGGATTGAATTTAAAGTTAATGGTCACAGAGTTAAACATTACATACATGGTCCGATGGAAGTCGACAACGAAGTTAATCACAATTTCGACACCACAGCTAACTAAGTGTGGGGAGAATCAAGTCTTTAAAGGATAATATATATTTCTGTTAGAGTTAGATTGTCTGTTTTCGTGTAGTTCTCGAAAATGGAACACGTATGGTCTTTCCCTAGCAGACCCTAAAGAACTAGTCTTCTCCCCCCATTCTGAATTTTTATTTTTTTAGGTTTTTACAAAATGAAGACTGCCTGTGAATTAAACCATGGTCTAATGCTACACGCTTTGATCACTAAACGTAATAATGACATACTACCGAGCGAAATAGTATCAGTAATCAGAGAAAGAATGGACGGAGTTAGAAAAGGATCCAGATGCGAAGATAATAAGTTACAATTTGGTAAAGGAAAATCAAAATCCGCAGCGAAAAGAAGAGCACGACACCTAGAAAAATGTCACAAATGCGGAAAATGGTCACATGGAGGTAAATGTTCAAATAATCAAACCTATTCAAATACCGAATTTGTTACTTTATGCAGAGACGGACCGTTCATATGTTTAGAAGAAAAGACAATGAATGCTCGAGGTTACGCCTATGCAGCCATGGAAGACCAATTAAACCGACTATCTTATGAATATAATAGATCATATAACTAAGAAATCTATTTCACAGGTATGTCTGTACAGTTTTTATTTTTATTTTTATTTTTAACCTTTTGATAATAAACGCTAATTTGTTCGCTAAAAAGTATTAAATTGGTATTAAATAAAATTAGGTTTGGCGACCGAAATTATTGATATCACTCAAAAATTTATTACATCACTGCGAAATTTAACGTTTATTCTTAAGGTATAAATATCTTTAATCAATCAACCCAAAATATTTCAAAAATTCGTCATGAGTTAAATTAGGTCTTGGAACCGAAATTACTTTACCGAAAAGAGGGGCGCATATTTTTGATAATATTTGATTGATTAAAGTGGGATAAAAAGACAAAAAGATTTTTAATTTTATTTTTTTTAAAATTAATATTTAAATCTTAAATTAATATTGTAAACTTTGTAAAAACAATATATTTAAAATTATAAATATTTGAAAAATTAATATAAGTTTGGTGTGAATTTATAATATGAATTTTTAAATTAATTTTGGTTTGAATTTTTAATTTTTAAAATATGAATTTTTAATTTTATGCATTTCAAATTTTAAGTTTGGTGTGAATTTTTAATATTAATTTTGAATTTTATATTTAAGTTGTGTGAATTTAAAAACAAAAAAAATTTACTTTATCTCATTAAGTTAAGAATATGATTTTTAAAATTCGTCGTAAGTTGAAGACTAGGTCTTTGAACCGAAATTGCTTTACCCGAGGGAGGGACGAGAACTTTTATTATCATTATTTTTAATCTTATTGATTTAAAGTATGCCAAAAACATTGAAAAAACCCAAAAAATCTTAGCTTTTAAAACAATCGCTACAAAAAGACAAATTTTAAAATTTTGTCGAAGGACGGACTAGGACATCAATCCGAAACGACCTCGTCCTAAATAATAAGGGAAACAAAATTTTAAAATTAATTACTTAATTGTTTTAATAAGTTAATGATAATAAAAAAAAAAAAAAAAAAAAAAAAAAAAAAAAAAGGGGCCGCGACTCGCGGCAATTAATGAGGATATCACCACGACTCGCGGTGGTATGAAAATACAGAAAAAAAAAATAAAAGGAACGAGCTGGAACAGAATAACACACACACACATACTGCACTTCGAAAAAACCCGAGAAAACCCACGAAAATCATCCCAAAAACTCGATTTTTCACCGTTAATCTTCAAATTTTTCACTACAATCATGTTGAGGAGGATCTTATCTAAGAATTACTCAAGAAAACAGGTACAATTACACCCCAAATCACCTTTAAATCCGAATTTTAGTGTGTTCTTGAGCATATTTTCATAATTTGAATTTTGTTAATTTTTAGTGTAATTAGTGTTAAATTGTTAGTATATTATGCATGTATAACCTAGATTGATGCTTGTTAACATGATTTGAAGCCAAAAACTTCAAAATCTTTAGAATCTAGGGTTTGTGTTCTTGAGCAATTTGGGGCTTTTTGATATAAACAGGTTATGGCCGATTTTTGTCATGAATTGTTGCTAAATTGAGTAGTGTAACATGTCTAGGTAGTTAAATGATCCAAACTTTGAGCCTAAACATGATTTTGAGAATTAAAGTGGACTTTTTCAAGTCCAAAATTCATGAACTTGATTTTTGAAAGATAATGCCATTTGAGATTTGTTTATTTGCTAGTAATGATTATTTTGACATGTTATTTGAGTTGAATGTTTATGAACTTGGCGAAAATTTTCATATATGATTATTTGAAAAAATGTAGATTTGATAAAAATGTGAAAATGAGCTTAAGTTTGATATAAATTAATAATGTCATTGTAATTATTTTGATTAATGATTTTGCTGACACTAATGCATATTTGGATGCACAAAATTTGTGTTTGATGTGTTTTGCAGAATGAAAGAGGTGAATCTTCATCCCAAGCCCGTCATGCTCCTGCTGAGAACTTGGAACAACAGGAGGTCGATAACTACTACAAGCAGGATGTACCTCATCCAGTCATGACCTTTTCAGATATGCACTTGGAACAGTTGCACCCGAACCTGCGATTTGACAGACTTTGGATAGATTATCCAAAATATCAACGGGGTTTGCATACTCTTCACTCTAAGGTTGTTGAGGTACCGAGGGTCATAGAATGGGGACCCTTGGAAGCTGTAGAATTGGCCGGGCCAATTAGGGAATTACTGGTACAGAGGTATGGTAATTCTTCTTTTAATGACTGGATATGTTTATTCACCATACGCAGACCTGTATATAAAGTATGGTGTGAAGAGTTGTTATGTAGTATAGAGTTGAATGATCGGGTAACTAGTTTAACCGATCGTTCTTTTATTAGATTTTTGTTAGGCGGTTCAATGCGCCACATGTCTTTACTGGACATGGCTCAGGCTTTACGTATATATACGCCTGAGGAATTAGCGTCTGCCGATTGTAGAGGATTGATACTAAACGGTAGGAAAATAGATGAGAATTTTGATACACACGGTGTGTGGAGTCAAATGACAAGCCATCACCGTTTTAAAGGGGGAAACTACTCTTATTTGGATATAGATAGAGCCGAATTAAGAGTAATACATAGATTTTTAGCTAATTCGATTACACAAAGGGGTAAAAACAAAGAAAAGGTAAATGAACAAGATTTGTTTTACCATATGTGTATTCGAGACCCACACAGCGCTGTAAGTATACCATATTGTGTGGGTTATTATTTATCAGCTATGGTTCGAGGGATGCGTCCACATAGCATAATAGGGGGTGGTATTTTTATTACTTTGATTGGTGAATATCTCGGTGTGAACATAAGTCGGGGGGGATTATTAGTAGAAGAGCCGGAACCCCGCGACACTATAGGTTTAAATGTATACCATGGTGCGAAAGTTTTGAAGCGGCGAAATAACGCCGCAGTACGATACAATGGTAGACATCCACAGGTAGAGAGAAACCAGGAACAAGGTAATGTAGGAGGGGGGAACCAGATGCAAGAAATGCAAAGGTTTATAGCTTCTCAGGAATACGAAAATGCTAGACAGAGAGCATTTGAAGATTGGCAAGTTCATCAGAACCAGATCATAGCGCATTGCCAACATATAGGTAGAAACTATATTCCTACACCGAAACCCGTCTTCCCTCCTTGGTCGATAGAGATGCAGCCACCATATCCTACGTATGATCCTGCCGAAGCATTCTATAGCACGTACGGGTATGCCTGGAACCCCTATTGGTACCAATATCATCCTTAGTTTACTTATTATTTTTATTATTTTGTAATTTGTAATTATTGATATGTTTAATATTTTTGTTAATATTGTAATCATTTTTATAATTTCTAACTTTTATTCTTAGATTTTAATAATTTTTGAATGTGGGGTAATAAACCAAACTTCAAAAATATGTATATATGTTTGCAGTTTATCTTATGTACACAACAGGGTAAAACAACGCATTTTCAAAGACTGGCATTAAGTTCAGCAAAAGCAACTAATTTTGACGACAATGATGCAAAATATATGTGAAATAACAACAAGACGGAATGAACAAATGATGTGCACCATTTATCATTCAGCAAACAAACGCCAATATATTTGGAAACTTTGGTAAAAATTTAATCATTTTCACACAAATCACCCTCAATAATTTAAATTGTTACTGATTTCTTGCAAATGAGGGCATTGCAAGATCTTAAGTGTGGGAAGGGGTTAAATTCTTTCGGATTTTAAAATTTTTATATTAAACACTTGGTTACCATTAAAAATACTAGTAAAGCAGTAGTTGTATTAGAATCTAGTGCTCTCTGATAAAAAAGAACAGCCCTAGTCTTATATACTGACTACCCAATTCTAGTAAAATTTTTAAAAATTTTCAATTAAATGAATTAAAATCATGTTTATACATATTTATGAACGATAAAACTAGGTTTTAACACCGAAATTATTGTTACCTCGGAAAGGACATAAATTGAGAAACAAACTAAAATGTTAAAATTCATTTAAAATGGAATAGAGGACGATAAAAAGGAAAATAAAAAGCCAAGTGTGGGAAAATTTACCAAGTTATTTTAAACATATGTCACATATATTTGTAACAAATAACTGAAAATACTTTTGCTTTGGACTAAACTAAACTGTTTTACCCGATGAAAGAAAAGAAGAGATGGATCTACACGATGAATCAATTCCATCATTAAAAGGAAGTAAAGTCTTCCGAAAAAGACACGCGCTTCTTGATTTAGGTCATGAAGTTGTCGTCCAGACCAGCTGTAGGTTGACGAAAAATCTAGAAAAGTCATCACTAAAATCAGCAGGAAATCCACGGACCTCAGCATCAAACAGGGTCGCCAAGTGGTCAGATTTATCCTAACCATGAGAAGGATTTATCTCGTACAATGGGGAGGCACCGTGCAAATTAGCTGGATAAGACTAATGAATCAGATCCCCAGAAAGGATAATCTCCTTAAAGATTAAAAATCAGCTTTTAAGACTGATATTACTCAATCCTAGAGATTGACCTTAAAGATTGAGAATTACAAACTCATGGAATTCAATGATATCTAAACTCGAGCTGAAACGAGAAAATATTTTGATCAAAATTATAAACCGATTTGTTTTCTGAAAACCCTATTTTCAATGCGTTCATTACCATTGAACGTAAAATCCTAGGAATTCACCTGGAATTCATTAGGTCACCTGAACTAAATCGGGTGTCAACCGTAAGAACGATGGTTGCATAACATGGTCAAAGACAGGACCTTGTGCCAGACCGAAAAATTATAAGGGTGAGCTTTACTATTGCTCCTACCAAGGATAGTAATTGCGTCCGACACGTTATAAACCATAATCAAAAGCATGTCACGGGACATTGCCTTAAACAGTTGCTTGTTCAACGCTTTCCTTTACAACCGGACGGTAGTTTGCCGAAAGGTAATATACGGAACAAGTAAACTGGACGTGTTGCTTTCCAAATACAAGGTTAGCAAGTGGGTGACACAAAACCGCAAGTTTTGAGCTAAAATTTTCAAATCTGAAACCCACAAAACCCACAAAAATATTTTGCAAACACCGGTAAAGGGTTATCCCGGAAAACTTATCTAGGGTAAAAACTAGATTTCAAAAGATCAAATGTTTTCATAAAGATCCAATTTCCTTAATGGATCTAAATTTTTATAGTCATGTGAGACTGTAAACCATATCGTTACTACCATTGTTTATACCGCCGTATAGAAATCACTGATGTACAAAGTGTGAAGAATAAAGAAGTGATTCTAGTATTTCAAGACAATATTGCTTGAGGACAAGCAACGCTCAAGTGTGGGAATATTTGATAATGCTAAAAACGAACATATATTTCATAGCATTATTCCTCAAGAAAGACAAGCTTTTAGTTGCAATTGTTCTATTTACAAGTGATATTCGTTTAAATAATAAAAGGTGAAGACAAAAGACAGATTCGACGATTTGAAGACGCAAACGACCAAAAAGCTCAAAAGAACAAAAGACAATCAAAAAGGTTCCAATTATTGATAAGAAACGTCTCGAAATCACAAGAGTACAAGATTCAAAACGCAAAGTACAAGATATTAAATTGTACGCAAGGACGTTCGAAAATCCGGAACCGGGACCAGAGTCAACTCTTAACGCTCGACGCAACGGACTAAAAATTACAAGTTAACTATGTATATAAATATAATATAATATATAATTAATTATATTAATTATATATATATTATATATAAATATTATTAAAACCGTCGGCAGCCAGAAACTCCAAGGGTGTGAGTTGAAAATATCTCTCCGCGACTCGCGGAGTTTTAAGGGCTTTTGGCCGCGAGTCGCGGAGCCCCAAATTTCACTTCTGGCTATAAAGCCAACCGAATTCTGATCGAATTTATCATCTTTTTTTTCTCAATCTCTCTCAATATATACGTAATATATTTATATTTATAATTTATATTTTAATTTTAATTATAATTCTAATAATAAGGGTATGTTAGCGAATGTTGTAAGGGTGTAAGTCGAAATTCTGTCCGTGTAACGCTACGCTATTTTTAATCATTGTAAGTTATGTTCAACCTTTTTATATTAATGTCTCGTAGCTAAGTTATTATTATGCTTGTTTAAAACGAAGTAATCATGATGTTGGGCTAATTACTAAAATTGGGTAATTGGGCTTTGTACCATAATTGGGGTTTGGACAAAAGAACGACACTTGTGGAAACTAGACTATGGGCTATTAATGGGCTTTATATTTGTTTAACTAAATGAAAGTTTGTTAATGTTAATATAAAGATTTACAATTGGGCGTCCCTATAAATTACCATATAAACTCGATCGGACACGATGGGCAGGGTATTTATATGTACGAATAATCGTTCATTTAACCGGACACGGGAATGGATTAATAGCCACTAGAATAATTAAAACAGGGGTGAAATTACATTCAAGGGTAATTGGTGTAATTGTTAACAAAGTGGTAAAACCTTGGTTTACACGCAGTCGATAACCTGGTGTATTCATTAAACAAAGTATTAAAACCTTGTTACAATTCGAATCCCCAATTAGTTGGAATATTTATCTTCGGGTATAATAATAATTTGACAAGGACACTTGCAATTTTATATTTATGACTGATGGACTGTTATGGACAAAAACCAGACGGACATATTGAATAATCCAGGACAAAGGACAATTAACCCAAGGGCATAAAACTAAAATCAACACGTCAAACATCATGATTACGGAAGTTTAAATAAGCATAATTCTTTTATTTCATAATTTATTTCCTTTATTTTATATTTAATTGCACTTCTAATTATCGCACTTTTATTTATTGTTATTTTATTTTATCGCACTTTTAATTATCGTACTTTTTAATTATCGCAATTTTATTTTATCGCATTTTTATTCGCAATTTTCATTATCGTTATTTACTTTACGCTTTAATTTAAGTCTTGTATTTATTTAATATTTTACATTAGGTTTTAACTGCGACTAAAGTTTTAAAATCGACAAACCGGTCATTAAACGGTAAAAACCCCTCTTTATAATAATAATATTATCTATATATATATATTTGTATTTTTATAAAAGTAAATTAATATAGCGTTGAGCTTTGTTTAAAGATTTCCCTGTGGAACGAACCGGACTTACTAAAAACTACACTACTGTACGATTAGGTACACTGCCTATAAGTGTTGTAGCAAGGTTTAAGTATATCCATTCTATAAATAAATAAATATCTTGTGTAAAATTGTATCGTATTTAATAGTATTTTCTGCTAAAATTTAATAACTATTTTATATACACCTCGTTCGACATCAGTCTCGCCGGTTACTATCGAAGATTCATCGAAGGATTTTCTCTGATTGCGCGTCCTTTGACCGCGCTGACTCACAAGGGCAAGAAGTTCATTTGGAAACCCGCACACGAATCAGCATTCCAAACTTTGAAGAAAAAGTTAACCACCGCACCTATCCTATCACTTCCTGAAGGCAGTGACGACTTTGTTGTTTATTGCGATGCTAATCGAGGAGTACTGTCCTCGAAACGAGATCAGAAAAATGGAATATGAGTTACGTAATCTGAAGGTTTTCGGCGCGAATCTCAATAACTATGAAAAGCGTTTCATGGAACTAGCCTTGTTGTGTCCCGAATTGGTGCCAAACGAGAAACGAAAGATAGAAATGTATATTGACGGTTTAGCGATCAATATCAAAGGAAATGTTACATCGTCCAAACCGAATACGATGCAGGAAGCCATGACAATGGCACACCAACTCATGGACCAGATTACTGAGAGTTCGATTAAGGCACCAATTATCGAAGTCAAGACAACTGAAGCAAAGAGGAAATGGGAAGACTATAAGGGCAAAAGTACTCACCTGAAGAAACAAGAAACTTTTAAAGGTAAACAAGATGGGTCAACTGCAAGTCCAAATTATAAGGGACCCCATCCGTTCTGCAAAAGATGTTACACACATCATGCAGGTTATTGCCAAGTGGTCTGTGATAAGTGCAACAAGAAAGGACATGTGTGATGACCCGGAAAATTTTGACTAATTTAAACCAATTCTCTATATGATTTAATATTATGTAAACCGGTATATATATATATATATATATATATATATATATATATATATATATATATATATATATATATATATATAAGATGTACAAGTAAAACACTAACTGCTACCGTAAAAACGACTTTGCTACAGTAAAACACTATTTGCTACAGTGAAAACGACTTTGCTACAGTAGCTACAGTGAATTGCTACAGTGAAAATGACTTTGCTACAGTAAACACTATTTGCTACATTGCACTATTTGCTACAGTAAACACTATTTGATGTCGACGAACTAGCAAACAAAAACGAATAAGGCGGCCATGCGATCGCATGGCAAAAACACTGAAAACTCATGCGATCGCATGAGCTACAGTAAATGGAAAAGTAATATAAATATGCCAGTTTGCTCGACGAGTTTTACTTAAAAATTTCTTCTCTGTAATCAATATTTATATTTAAATTATAATTATAATTTTAAATTTAAGTTTAATAATAATAAGGTACATACGAGGGTGTTTTTAATTCGAGTTTCAAACCGCTTTAAGCTAAGGAAATATTGGGTATTGTTCGGGGTAATGTTCTTGAATTCAAGGCCAACCATACAGTCGTCTACCATCATTATGTCTACACAATTTGCCTACAATATTGAGTCTCAATATTGAAACGTGAGTTTATAGTCTCCCTTTTTAAATACTTTAAATATTTTTGGGCTGAGAATAAATGCAATTTATTTCAAACGCAATAAGACACAAGTACATATAAATTCTACACTGAGTTAAACCGAAAATCCCTTAGCTTTGGTAACTAGTAGCTGCCAGTACATAGGATATGGACTGGTGGGCGCGAATAATTGTATATGGATCCATAGGGCTTGACATCCCCGTCCGAGCTAGAGCGCTAGCCTTTTAACGGACGTATGTTATTTGAGTTTATGACACGTCGGTTTGCGTGTATTAAAATGAATGGGGTAATTATCATTATAGCGTTAAGTTTAGTTACCAGGGTGCTCTGTTACGTAGAATCTATTGATAAAGTTTTGATGAAATCTTGTGGTCAATCTTTATATACTTATGACTCAAGCAATTAAACCTATAACTCACCAACATTCGTGTTGATTTTTTAGCATGTTTTATTCTCAGGTCCTTAAACTGCTTCCGCTGTGATGTGCTTGTTGGCTGCATGGAGTCTCTCATGCTTTGTACAAAGTTTATTGCATTCAAAATAAAACTGCGTTGTGTAATAAATAATTGGACTGTGATGTCAACCTGTAAATTAAAGACTTATGTATTTTGGGGTTTTGCTTATACCTAAGCACTCGCCCACATGTTTATAAATTCTATGTTTAGAAAGTCACTTATTTTAATGAATGCAATATTTTATCAAAACGTATCATATAGAGGTCAAAACCTCACTATGGAATCAATGATTAACGCGTCGCGTCAATAGCGATTTTGACGGGTCGTTACAGTTGGTATCCGAGCTTAAGGTTATAGGGAACCAGAATTTGCATTAATGTGTTTAACTGGTAATTGTTAGTATGCATTAGTGAGTCTGGACTATGACCATATCTGTTTTTACCGATTTTTGCTTATCATTTTGTCAAAAACATTATATGTGATATATTTATATACTAACGTAATTGTTGTTTCAATTATATGATAGATGACTTCTTCTAATCCTATCATTTTGTACGACTCGGAATCAGACACTGAATCTATTCTATCCACAACTGAAAAGAGTCTTCCAATACATATTAAAAAAGAAATTGTGTTAGCTGGGGAATCTCAACTTCAGGTTAACCCAGAGGAGGTCCCAGCTCCACCCAGCTTTAGTTTTCCTGAGCTACAGTATCATTGGCATGGATCCATGATCCCTGGAGTAAACGAGGATCGTCCATTTCTAAACGAACATGGACATTGGGCCAGATACACCGCCGACGGGCAGGTTGTGCCGATTACGCCTGGCAGATTTCGGCTCATGACCACCGGTCGAACACATCCTACACATGATTCAGACAGTTCGTCATCATATTCTCCTACACATGACTCAGACAGTTCATCATCATACGAGATTGGTGAGGAAGAGGATTTCGCTAATGAAATAAAAGAAGTCACTAAGGAGAAATTCTAACTTGCTATAGATAATAAAAACAACCATAATAATAAAAAGTCCTTAATTATTAAAAAGGAACAGGACCATTCGATCCGTAACCACCCTTATTGTATTAAACCCACTGAGGCAACGGGTACCTCAAAACCCCAACCAAAAACTAAATACACTGCTAGAATGTCTGTCGGACCATGCACACACAAACAATTGGCAGAGAGAACCAAATGGGAAGAAATTTCTGATAGTTCTGAATAAACGACCTCGCAACCATAAATCTTCCATGCTCTATTCTATTGCTTATGTGTGCTACTCTATCTTGTTATGTAGAATAAGCATATGTAAAATATCGGTATTGTATGGTATTGTATTATTTTGGTTTATTAATAATAAATGCATGGAATGATTATTTGTATTATTACTACTTATTATTATTATTATTATTATTATTATTATTATTACATAATAACGTTGTAACTCGCTATAATTTTTCATAGTGGAATATTATTAGGATTTTAGTAGTTAATTCCTTGTACTAGCTATTATGTATGAAATTAACGGGTAGGTAATACCCTAGAAATAATTATAAAATGCTAATAAGAAGAAAATGCTTTTATAATAATTGGTTCATATTATTAATATGCTACGATTAACTATTGACAACTCATTTTACCTATAATATTCTATATGATTAAATTATCTCTGTTGTATTTATTGAAGAAACATGTCTCAAATGTCGGATGCTGAGTTCGAGGAACTAGTCGAGAAACGTGTGAATGAAAGAATTTCTGCAGCCGAGGCAGCAAAAGCAGCAGCCAAAGAAGCAGCCGTAAACACAAATTCACGAACCGGATGCTCATACAAAACTTTTCAAGGATGCAAACCACAGACGTTTAGTGGGATCGAGGGACCAGTCGGTCTAACCCGATGGTTTGAAAAGATGGAGTCCGTTTTCAAAATCAGTAATTGTGCAGACGGAGACAAGTCAAAGTATGCTTCGTGCACGTTATAAGACGGTGCACTTACTTGGTGGAACAATTATGCTAAAGCAGAAGGAATAGATACGGCATATGATATCTCTTGGGAAGAACTGAAAAAGATGCTAATCGAGGAGTACTGTTCTCGAAACGAGATCAGAAAAATGGAATATGAGTTACTTAATCTGAAGGTTTTCGGCGCGAATTCAATAACTATGAAAAGCGTTTCATGGAACTAGCCTTGTTGTGTCCCGAATTGGTGCCAAACGAGAAACGAAAGATAGAAATGTATATTGACGGTTTATCGATCAATATCAAAGGAAATGTTACATCGTCCAAATCGAATACGATGCAGGAAGCCATGACAATGGCATACCAACTCATGGACCAGATTACAGAGAGTTCGATTAAGGCACCAATTACCGAAGTCAAGACAACTGAAGGAAAGAGGAAATGGGAAGACTATAAGGGCAAAAGTACTCACCTGAAGAAACAAGAAACTTTTAAAGGTAAACAAGATGGGGCAACTGCAAGTCCAAACTATAAGGGACCCCATCCGTTCTGCAAAAGATGTTACACACATCATGCAGGTTATTGCCAAGTGGTCTGTGATAAGTGCAACAAGAAAGGACATGTGGCGAAAGATTGTTATGCCACCGTTTCTGAAGTAAAGACAAAACCGACCGATGTCAAGAAATGTTTTCGATGCGGGAAGCCTGGTCACTTTATAAATCAATGCCCCGATAAGGAGAAGAACAAAGAACCCGCAAGTGGGAGGGCATTTAATGTTAGTGCCAGTGAAGCACGTGAGGATCCTAATCTTGTCACGGGTACGTTTACCGTTAATAATCAACTAGCTTCTATTATGTTTGATACGGGTGCTGATATAAGTTATATGTGTAAATACTTTAGTTCTAAACTAAAATGTGCATCATTGCCTCTAGACGATAAAAATACTATTGAATTAGCTAATGGTAAACTGATAAAAGCCGATAAAATTTTCCATGGTTGCGAAATAAATCTCGCTGGTGAAACCTTCAAAATCGATTTGATACCCGTAGAATTAGGAAGTTTTGACGTAATCGTTGGCATGGACTGGATGTACAAAACAAGAACGGAAGTTGTTTGCGCTGAGAAAGCGATCCGCATCCCTCGAAAGGATGAAACGTCATTAATGATTTATGGAGAGAAGAGCAACTCGAAGCTGAACCTTATCAGCTGTATGAAGGCTCAGAAACTTATAAGAAAAGGTTTTTATGCTATTCTGGTACACGTAAAGAAGATCGATACTGAAGAAAGAAGCATTGATGACATACCGGTTGTAATAGAATATCCCGGAGTATTTCCAGAAGAATTACCGGGGCTACCTCCACACAGATGTGTAGAATTACATATTAATCTCATACCATGAGCTGCACCTGTAGCCCGATCTCCATATAGACTTGCACCTTCAGAAATGCAAGAATTACAAGACCAGTTACAAGAATTATCAGACCGTGGATTTATTCGTTCCAGTTTTTCACCTTGGGGTGCTCCTATACTGTTCGTCAAGAAGAAGGATGGATCTATGAGAATTTGCATAGATTACCTGGAATTAAACAAATTAACGATCAAGAATCGGTACCTATTACCGAGGATTGATGATTTGTTTGATCAATTACAAGGATCAAGTGTTTATTCTAAGATTGATCTACGCTCGGGATATCATCAGCTGAGAGTGAAGGAAGAAGATGTTCCTAAAACCGCGTTCAGAACCCGTTACGGTCACTATGAGTTTCTAGTCATGCCTTTTGGATTGACTAATGCTCCAGCAGTATTCATGGATCTAATGAATCGCATCTGTAGACCGTATTTAGACAAATTTGTCATTGTTTTTATCGACGACATATTGATTTACTCGAAGAAAAAGGAAGAACATGAGCAACACTTAAGACTAGTACTGGAGGTACTCAAGAAAGAAGAACTGTACGCAAAATTTTCGAAGTGTGATTTCTGGTTACAAGAAGTACAGTTTTTGGGCCATGTTGTCAGTAAACATGGAATTAAAGTTGACCCCGCCAAGATCGAAGCCATTAGTAAATGGAAAACACCGAAGACTCCAACACAAATCCGCCAATTCTTAGGTCTTGCTGGTTACTACCGAAGATTCATTCAAGATTTCTCTAGAATCGCCAAACCCTTAACTGCATTGACTCAAAAGGGAAAGAAGTATGATTGGTCCACGGAACAAGAATCCTCATTCCAGTTATTAAAGAAGAAGCTAACATCTGCACCTATTTTGTCATTACCGGAAGGAAATGATGATTTCATGATCTATTGTGACGCTTTGCACCAAGGTTTAGGTTGTGTATTAATGCAACGCACAAAAGTTATTGCATATGCTTCACGCCAACTAAAAATTTATGAAAAGAACTATACGACGCACGATTTGGAACTTGGAGCAGTAGTTTTTGCACTCAAAATATGGAGACACTATCTATATGGCACCAAGTGTACAGTGTACACTGACCATAAGAGTCTTCAGCATATTTTTGATCAAAAATAACTCAATATGAGGCAACGTCGCTGGGTAGAGTTGTTAAACGATTACGATTGTGAAATCCGTTACCACCCCAGAAAGGCTAATGTTGTAGCTGATGCCCTAAGTCGGAAAGAAAGAGTAAAATCTCTTAGGGTCCGAGCTTTAAACATTATAATTCGTACTGATCTCACAAAGCAAATTCAAGCAGCACAGTTAGAGGCTTTAAAAGAAGAAAATGTAAAAGGCGAAATGAGCAAAGGATTAGAAAAACAACTTGAAGTAAAAGCCGATGGAACCCTGTATTTTGCTGGTAGGATATGGGTACCAAAACATGGAAACCTAAGGCAACTAGTACTGGATGAAGCACACAAAACGAAGTACTCAATTCATCCAGGAAATGGAAAAATGTACCACGATCTCAAGAATTTCTATTGATGGCCTAATATGAAGACAGAAATTGCTACTTATGTAAGCAAATGTTTGACGTGTGCAAAGGTCAAAGCTGAGCACCAAAAGCCGTCAGGATTACTGCAACAACCAGAAATTCCGCAGTGGAAATGGGAAAGAATAACCATGGATTTCATTACGAAATTTCCAAAGACTGCAAGTAGTCATGATACTATTTGGGTGATAGTTGATCACCTAACTAAATCAGCTCACTTTCTATCAATAAAGGAGACAGACAGTATGGAGAAATTAGCACGCCTATATTTGAAGGAAGTAGTTTCCAGGCATGGTGTACCTATCTCCATCATATCTGATTGCGACACCCGATTCACATCACGTTTTTGGCAGTTATTACAAAAAGCATTGGGAACTCGATTGGATATGAGCACCGCTTATCACCCACAGACAGATGGTCAAAGTGAAAGAATTATACAAACATTAGAAGACATGTTACGGGCATGTGTGATTGACTTTGGAACCGGTTGGGATCGACACTTACCGTTGGCAGAATTTTTATACAATAACAGCTATCATACGAGCATCAACGCAGCGCCATTTGAATCACTTTACGGTAGAAAGTGCAGATCTCCTATCTGTTGGAGTGAAGTAGGAGAAAGACAACTTACTGGACCAGAAATTATTCATGAAACCACCGAAAAGATCATTCAAATACAACAGCGATTGAAAATGGCCATGATTCGCCAAAAGAGTTATGCTGATGTAAGAAGAAAACCGCTAGAATTTCAAGTGGGCAACAAAGTCATGTTGAAAGTGTCACCCTGGAAAGGTGTTGTACGATTCGGTAAACGAGGAAAGCTAAGTCCTAGGTACGTAGGACCCTTTGAAATCACCGAAAGAATTGGAACAGTTTCTTATCGATTAAAGCTACCGCAAGAACTTAGTAGTGTTCATGACACATTTCACGTGTCAAATTTGAAGAAATGTTTAGCTGAAGAGGATGTCGTAATTCTTCTTGACGAAATACGAATCAATGATAAACTCCATTTTATAGAAGAACCTGTTGAAATCATGGACCGTGAAGTCAAATAATTAAAACAAAGCAAAATACCGATAGTTAGAGTTCGTTGGAACGCTAGACTAGGACCCGAGTTTACTTGGGAACGTGAGGATCAAATGAAGCAAAAGTATCCACATTTGTTCACTGATATCGCTCATAAAACAGGTACTACTTAAAATTTCGGGATGAAATTTTCTTTAACGGGGAGGTACTGTGATGACCCGGAAAATTTCGACTAATTTAAACCAATTCTCTATATGATTTAATATTATGTAAACCGGTATATATATATATATATATATATATATATATATATATTATAAGATGTATAAGTAAAACACTAATTGCTACCGTAAAAACGACTTTGCTACAGTAAAACACTATTTGCTACAGTGAAAACGACTTTGCTACAGTAGCTACAGTGAATTGCTACAGTGAAAACGACTTTGCTACAGTAAACACTATTTGCTACAGTAAACACTATTTGCTACAGTAACACTATTGCTACAGTAAATACTATTTGATATCGACGAATTAGCAAACAAAAACGAATAAGGCGGCCATGCGATCGCATGGCAAAAACACTGAAAACTCATGCGATCGCATGAGCTACAGTAAATGGAAAAGTAATATAAATATGCCAGTTTGCTCGAGGAGTTTTACTTAAAAATTTCTTCTCTGTAATCAATATTTATCAATATTTATATTTAAATTATAATTATAATTTTAAATTTAAGTTTAATAATAATAAGGTACATACGAGGGTGTTTTTAATTCGAGTTTCAAACCGCTTTAAGCTAAGAAAATATTGGGTATTTTTCGGGGTATTGTTCTTGAATCCAAGGCCAACCATACAGTCGTCTACCATCATTATGTCTACGCAATTTGCCTACAATATTGAGTCTCAATATTGAACCGTGAGTTTATAGTCTCCCTTTTTAAATACTTTAAATATTTTTGGGCTGAGAATACATGCAATTTATTTTAAACGCAATAAGACACAAGTACATACTAAATTCTACACTGAGTTAAACCAAAAATCTCTTAGCTTTGGTAACTAGTAGCTGCCAGTATATAGGATATGGACTGGTGGGCGCGAATAATTGTATATGGATCCATAGGGCTTGACATCCCCTTCCGAGCTAGAGCGCTAGCCTTTTAACGAACGTATGTTATTTGAGTTTATGACACGTTGGTTTGCGTGTATTAAAACGAATGGGGTAATTATCATTATAGCGTTAAGTTTAGTTACCAGGGTGCTCTGTTACGTAGAATCTATTGATAAAGTTTTGATGAAATCTTGTGGTCTATCTTTATATACTTATGACTCGAGCAATTAAACCTATAACTCACCAACATTCGTGTTGATTTTTTAGCATGTTTTATTCTCAGGTCCTTAGACTGCTTCCGCTGTGATGTGCTTGTTGCCTGCATGGAGTCTCTCATGCTTTGTACAAAGTTTATTGCATTCAAAATAAAACTGCGTTGTGTAATAAATAATTGGACTGTGATGTCAACCTGTAACTTAAAGACTTATGTATTTTGGGGTTTTGCTTATACCTAAGCACTCGTCCACATGTTTATAACTTTCTATGTTTAAAAAGTCACTTATTTTAATGAATGCAATATTTTATCAAAACGTATCCTATAGAGGTCAAAACCTCACTGTGGAATCAATGATTAACGTGCCGCGTCAATAGCGATTTTGACGGGTCGTTACATTGACTCTTGGGTGTCAGACTCTAGGTCAGAACATACACTATTATTTTGAGAGACTAAAATGTTAGAGTCTGAAGGTTTCAAAAGTTCAGACACTAATGGATTTTTACTTTCAAGTATTATAGTCTCAGAAGGATCAACATGATCTAATGACCTTACAAAAGCATTGGTTAAAATCTTTTTGTCACCATCAAATTTTAAAAATGTGTTTGGTAGAATGTCAGGTTTGAATACACTTGGATCAACTTCCACATTATTATCTAATATGTAGTTTTCACCTAGTATAGCTTTGACATCATTTGGAATTTGTTTGGCAATAGCATCAGAATTCTTTTTGGAAGATACACACCAAGATTTACAAATTGATTCATAATGTTTTGACCTTTTAATTGATCTTACTAATTCAATATTTAACCTTTTAGTTTCTTCTGTGTATGCCATTTTATATGTGTCAAGTTCTACCTCGCATTTTTTCAAGACTTTAATTTCAGCATCTTTGTCTTTGATAGTGTTTTTAAGATCAAAAATTTGTGTTCTTAACCTATCAATATCATCTAAACACCATTGAAAGTCAAGCAGCAAGTACTGAAACATTCTCACTTTTTCATTATCAAGATAGTTCACAAAGTTTTGTACCTTGTAAGCAGAAACTTTATTACAAGTAGAGTCTATATCCATCTTCTCAATAGCCTTCAGATCTTCCTCAAACTTGCTAGAACCACCATCTATTATAGCCATAAGACACTTATCCTCCTCCTCATCAGATAATGATTCTTCATCTTCCCATGCTTCTGTGTACAAAGCTTTCTCTTATTCTTTGTTCTTAGATCTTTCTGCTTCACTCTTTAACTTCATGTACTTAAGTTTGTACTTTCTTGCTTTGTCAACAGACTTGTTGGAGTTAGCATCTCCTTCACCCTTAGACCAGCAGTCAGCAGCTATGTGTCCTAACTTGCCACACTTAAAGCATTTAGCTTTCTTTAGATCAAAAGTACCCTTGCCTTTACCCTTCTTATAACCAAACTTTTTCTGCTCAATCCTTTGAGTCAAAAGAGCCATCTGGACTTTCAGATCTTTAATCTCCTCATCTTCATCAGATTCACTGTGACGACCCGGGAATTTCTGACTAAATTTAAACTAAATCTTTATACGATTCAGACACGATAAGCAAAGTATGTAATGTTGAGTCTAGAAAATTTTGGAACGATGTTCATATATTCAATTGACCTTCGACTATTCTCGACGATTCACGAACCAGTGTGTGTAAATAAAAAAAATGTATATATATATATATATATATATATATATATATATATATATATAATTATTATCAATAAAATTAATATTATTGGTACCATTAATAATATTAACATTTTTATTATCATTATTAAAATCAGTGTTAAATACATTATTATAATTAATAGATTATATATAAATATGAAAGTTGATATATATAAATTGATATATTATTATCATTATTATTAATTATTAATATTATTAATAATATTAATATAATTGGAATTATTGTTATAAATGATATAAGTGTTATATATTACATAATAACTTCTATCATTATCATTAGTAATAATATTATTTGTATTATTATTATTTATTATATTAAAGTGTATTATCATTATATTTACATTATTAATAAGATTAATTATAATCTATAAATATAATTATATAATAATATATACAAGTTATAATTAAATACATACATATAAATATACCAATAAATACATGTATACAAACAAGATTACGTATTCTGATTTATATCATTATCAAACTATGTTGTAAAGTGTTTTATAACAGCAACTTGGTACGATTTAAACCCAATTAGTCTTGGTAACAAACAGTTTCAGTTTTGTTCGATTGTTCTTTTTTCTAAAAGTTCCCCTGACAGGATTTGGAATTGCCGAGTCAATCAAATAAACAAATAAACGATAATTTAGCTAAGTTGGTTACATTTACATCTGTTAACCTCTATGTAGTACTCCACTATCACCAACAATGATAACCACAAAACCATATAAATAATCACCAAACAATTAACCTGCTAATTACTAGTACTACTCGATTTGTAATTTATATTTTTTTTACTTGCCACCAAATCACCTTCATCTTCATTAAAGAACCACACCCATTTAATCATCATGAAACCAAACCATATTTTGGTGTTATTGATCATAACCGCCACCCCCATCTTCAAGAACACCACCCTAGTCTCTCACTCTTATTCTTACTCAGCAACCCACTAATTTTTTTTCTCGTAGCTTCTGTAGTTACTGCAGCTGCTAATGCGTCTTTTATCCACGGTTTCACTTATCGATACACCACCCAACTATCCTTGTTTCTGCTATACAATCTGCTATTGTTTTATTTTTCAAACCATAATGAGAGTAAAATATTGTTGAGGGTTATGCAATAGGGTTGAGGTATGATATATATAATGGGATCCAATGTTCTTTTTTTTTATTTGATGATGGCCGACCAAGTGGGGTTATGGAAAAAGATGGCGTGATTAAAAATTTTGTCAAAGTTTTAATCAGTTGGAGGCCTACAGACAATCTGAGGTGGAATTGCTTGTGAACGAATTTAATCTGGGGATATTCATGGTTCAAATGTTTAACTGATCGACTACTAGGCCAACCTTTCCTTGAGTCATGACATGTTGATGCACACAAATGGGCCACGACTCTTTAGAGCAAGATGTCAAGAAGTTAGTTGATAATTGCATGCATTATTTTTTCCTTTTCCTTTATGCTGGCCGACAGAAAATTGGAACATACAAACCACTTGGTTTATTAAATGTAATAGTGGTGATACACTATGCATAAACTTACTCAATTTAAGTTAAACCAAAACACCCCACTTTGTATAAACAATTCGGTAGTGGGTTACAAAAGAAAAGGATACAGCTATGTGTCGTATTTGTTTATTTCTCGGACGAACCAACCCTATTAATTTGTGTAGTGGGCCGATACTTTCAAAAATTTTTGTCGAGCTGGCGAATTTTTTTGACACTTGATGATGTTAATCAAGTGGAGCTACTGTATTATAATTTTGGTCAAGCAAATGGTAGACAAGGAGGATAATGATGGAACAAAGTAATTGGTGAAGAGATGGGAATTACTATTAGTGCTCAATTTCAAATGGTATATATTTGTTGTGTTGATCAACTTGTCCCACAATTAGATGTATTCCATCATCATCACCATTATATTTAAATTAAACGCATTATTGGATCCCAAGGTGGTGAGAATGAATGATGATGCCGTAACAAGATAAAGATGATGAATTATGTGGGTAATGACCGAAAGTGATTATGATTATAATTAAATTAGGATTATGATTCGAATGATTCGTAGATGAAATGATGATGATAATAGATAAGTAAATGATTATGATGAAGAGGGTTCACTAGATATTGAACAAGAAGGCGGAAAAGAAAAACTGAAATAGAAACGGAGTAAATATAAATAGATTAGGAACAATTCCAGGAAATTAGAAATGGAAGAATGGTTAAGGATGTTATCGGGTTAGCGGGACGTCGCGGGTTCAAACCCGGACTTGGGTATTCTTTCTAAAGACTACTTCTTTGAGGTAGTTTACTTATTATTATTATTATTATTATTATTATTATTATTATTATTATTATTATTATTATTATTATTATTATTATTATTATTATTATTAGTATTAACATTATTAATAACATTTTTATCATTTTTAATATTATTACTATCATTTTCATAATTTTTGCCATTATTATTATTATTACAACTATATTATTATTATTATTACCAATATTACCATTAATATTATTATTGTTACAATAAAAGTTAGTTATATAAAAATATATTTAAGAAAACTACATTTTTATAAATTATTTATTTAAAGTATATAAAGTAAATATATTTAAGATAATAATGAAACACATGAATTACTAAGCATAACAGTTATATTAATAATAATACATAAATTTATTTGACTTCAATTATATGTGTTAATATATATATACATGATATAGGTTCGTGAATCCGAGGCCAACCCTGCATTGTTCAATATAGTCATATGTATTTTTACTACAAAATACATTAGGTGAGTTTCATTTGCTCCCCCTTTACTCTTTACATTTTTGGGTCTGAGAATACATGCAAATGCTTTATTAACTTTTTTACAATAATTATATGCGTGAGTTTCATTTGCTCCCCCTTTACTCTTTACATTTTTGGGGCTGAGAATACATGCAAATACTTTATTAACTTTTTTACAATAATTATATGCGTGAGTTTCATTTGCTCCCCCTTTACTCTTTACATTTTTGGGACTGAGAATACATGCAAATGCTTTATTAACTGTTTTACAATAATTATATGCGTGAGTTTCATTTGCTCCCTTTTTAAATGCTTTTGCAATATATATTTTTGGGACTGAGAATACATGCGCTGCTTTTATAAATGCTTTACGAAATAGACACAAGTGATCGAAACTACATTCTATGGTTGGATTATTAAACCGAATATGCCCCTTTTTAGTCTGGTAATCTAAGAATTAGGGAACAGACACCCTAATTGACGCGAATCCTAAAGATAGATCTATCGGGCCCAACAAGCCCCATCCAAAGTACCGGATGCTTTAGTACTTCGAAATTAATATCATGTCCGAAGGAGGATCCCGGAATGATGGGGATATTCTTATATGCATATTGTGAATGTCGGTTACCAGGTGTTCAACCCATATGAATGATATTTTTGTCTCTATGCATGGGACGTATGTTTATGAGAAATGGAAATATGAAATCTTGTGGTCTATTAAAATTATGAAATGATTATTTATGTTAAACTAATGAACTCACCAACCTTTTGGTTGACACTTTAAAGCATGTTTATTCTCAGGTACGAAAGAAATCTTCCACTGTGCATTTGCTCATTATATAGATATTACTTGAAGTCATTCATGACATATTTCAAAAGACGTTGCATTCGAGTCGTCGAGTTCATCAAGATTATTATTAAGTCAATTATAGATGGATATATTACGAAAGAGTATGCATGCCGTCAACTTTTGATGTAAATGAAAGTTTGTCTTTTAAAAACGAATGCAAAGTTTGTAAAATGTATCATATAGAGGTCAAGTACCTCGCGATGTAATCAACTGTTGTGAATCGTTTATAATCGATATGGACTTCGTCCGGATAGATTAGGACGGGTCATCACAGGTGGTATCAGAGCGGTGGTCGTAGCGAACCAGGTCTTGCATTAGTGTGTCTAACTAGTAGTCGTTAGGATGCATTAGTGAGTCTGGACTTCGACCTGGTCTGCATTTCAAAAAGTTTTGCTTATCATTTTGTGTCAAAAATTATCTGCTTATCATTCTTAGTCTAGACACGTCTTGCTGCATTGATTGCATGAATAGTGTATAGACAAGACTCGTATCTTAGCGTATCTGTTACTGTAAACCTTACCTGGCGTATCCCGTAAATTCCTCCGTAATCTACGAAACCTTTTGTTCTATATATATGGATATTCTATGTAATTAGAATACCATCCGTTAGCCAGAAAATTATTTCATATCTAAAAATTCTTTATTCAATCGTACGAAATGGAATTCGTCATTAGTTCAAGTCACTCGGATTCCGAAATAGAATCCCACTCAAGCTCCGAAAGCAGTGTGACCGGAATGGATCAACCAATTAGTCATCATCTATTCTGGATGAATTGGGGATGGGTTCGTAGCCTCCTCAATCATTGGAGACAAGAAGAAGGTGATCCTTTCCATCCGCCACATTGCCTTATCGGCGAAGAACCTGAAGCACTTACCGGTGAACCTGTTCGAAACACCATTTTTTCTCTCATTTCCAGAGTATCTCGCCACGATTATATACTATACCAAATTCTAGATTATATTTATCCGCTAGTTCGAACCGAAAATCACCCCGGTGTAATAGAAGAAGTCAACGAGCTTCGCGCTCGGGTAGTGGCTTTAGAGAATATGGTGCGAAGGTTGCAAACACCAGCAGCACCACCAGCAGCATAACCAGTACCACCACCAACGCCAACAGTACCATTACCACCACTAAAAAAACATTCACATCGTAAACCTCAACTTCACAATCTGTCACGCGAACATCAACGTCATACGCACCATGGATACCAAGGAGTACCAACAACAATGAACGATGAAGTATTAATTCATAACTTCATTAAAGAAATATTCTGCGAAGAATATGTGGTTTCTAAAAGTTTTAGAGATTATTTATCTTAGCTCAAACCGAAAATTAAATAAGTTTAATATTATATTGACTCGTTAAATCCATAATTACATCTGAAGAAAATATATATGTATATATATTTTCATAAAGATTGTAATTAAAAATTCTTTCGTACAAACTGTTAATGGTGAAAATATTTTAACGGGTAGGTAATACCCGAGGAATATTTAGATTTCACATTAATAAGTTATACTGTACATTCTTCGAATCTGATTCAACAGTCATTTACTATCTTACTTACAACCACCGATATACGTATCCGTTCACCGCAGAATAACCATTTTTATTCAATTTCATATTCAGATTTTGATCTATCAGAATTCAACAAGTGGCATAATGAAGAAAACATTTGACGAAATAAAAAAAAAATTGATAGAAACAAACAAATTAACTACGAAAAATTTTGTTAAGAATCCACGCTAACTGTTCCAGCTAACTGTTCCTAGCTAACTGATTACATTTTATTTATCGCAGTTTGTTCATCGCAATTTAATTATCGCAATTTTATTTATCGTCATTTAAATTCTGTTATTTACTTTACGCATTTTATTTATCATCAGTTAATTTCTATTACTTACTTTACGCACTTTATTTATCGTCATTTATTTTCTGTTATTTATTTTACACACTTTAAATATCGGGACACGTATACAAGGTTTTGACATATCATATCGACGCATCTATATATATTATTTGGAATCACCATAGACACTCTATATGCAGTAATGATCGAGTTCTCTATACAGGGTTGAGGTTGATTCTACAATAATATATATAGTTTGAGTTATGATCGAGTCTGAGACATGTACACAGGTCACGATACGTATTAATTAATTCGAATATTATATATTAAATTATAGATGAATTATTAGACGGTTAACAGTGGACTATCGACTGTGGACTAATGACATTGGACAATTAATTAAAATGAATTAAAATATTGATTATAACATGTGAAACTAAACATTTCTTCAAGTTTGCCACTTGATTTCATCTTAAACCTCATTGGTATCTTGACGATTACAACCCGCGTTCAAACCTTTCATGATTCTTGAAAACACCTCAATCGAGAGGATGAACCAACCACATTTCATCTACAGAAAGAAAGATTGATGCGTATAGTTATGCACTTGAAAACTCTCGGAAACTGAGTAAACGTTTAACGCGTAGCTGTGTTAATTCCTTTAGTATTATTATTACCCAAAATAACTTTGCAATCCCTTTCCAAATTAGCCAATTTTGTCACAGCTCCAGCAAATCAACTTCGAATTTTCACTCGGAGTAGCTTATTATAACCCTGATATATAAGTTTACCTTTCGTCATCAATACCAGAAAACCATTTATATCTCACTACATTAGCAGTAAACTTACCAGCAACTTCATTGATCTTTGACCTTATAAAAAGTTATCATATTCATTGAAATCCTATTATCTACTCATCTACATCTGATAACGAGAATTGTCGTACCAAACACCGAGAATAAGCAATCAATATTTTGAAATCTCGCAGCATGTCTACATCAACAGTTATATGTAAACATATAACATTTATCTCTTAGAATTATGATCTTCCATTCTGAAATTCTGAAAAGCACCCAGTATACAAATCAATACCACAAATTCTGAAAAAGCTGAATACAGTGGCAAAAACTGTACACGACTTTAACCGTTGAAAGTTTGATGATAAAGAATGGAGTATTGGAAACATTCAGTAGAAAATTTAGTACCGAAAAGCGGATTATGCGAAACTATGAAGGGAGCCGTGGACAAATCACAAAGAATAAGTTTGACTTCAAAGAATCCAAACGATTCAATGCCTGCTAAAGTCTTTAGCGAATATTTTGCTCCTTACTCTAAACCCTTGCAGACAATAGTTTCTATCATCCTCTGATCTTAGATATTCTGAGATATTATCGTATCTTTCATTATAAATATCCTCCATATTTCTGAAGATATTTTTATAATTATTCTTATCTGAAATCATTAATCTATTCGTGCTATCAGTGTTACATCATATAGAAACTGTTAGTTTCTATATTCTGTAAACTTTTGAGATTAAAATATGAATGTTATTGAAGTAATGTTGGGAACTGATGCATGAGTTAGTATAATATAATGACACTTGATCAACGTGATTATATTACACTAAGTCATGCTGAGTTCTAAATGGAACATGATGATTCACAGATTATAACGTCATCATGTGCCATGTTACATAACTCTCTCATTCTGCTTAACTTCTGAACATATCAAGAAAGTATATTCTTGATAGTTCTATTCTCAATGATTTAAATAATTTGACAAATCAAATCGTACGATTACGTTCTTTCTTGGTTAGAACATTAAGGTCATTCGAAACTCCGTACTTACGAATTCTGGACCATTACTTGCGAAAAGAAAACAAAAGCATGAAGCTCCGAAATGGAAAGGGGGTATAAATTGCAGCAAATAAGAGAGAGCATTAACTGTGAATGACGATGATTATAGAAGATAGAAGCAGGGACTCCAAAATATAAGAGAAAATATAAAGCCCAATAACAACACGGAGATTACAAACCATGGATATTAATACAAATAGCAATATAGATACACGGTATAATTAAGAATAGTATCACCCAAGGTAATAGTAGATGTAAACAGATTTTTCTGGTGGAAGATTGAAAAGAAGGATGACAGAAATGATAATTAGGAAAATATCAAGGATTAGAACGGGATTAAGCATTTTCACAATCTTTTGGATATATGAACTAAGAAAGAAAATATAGGAATAGTGAGAATAATGGAACGGAAGAATTTAATTTATAATGGAAATATCATACAGAGTAATCGAGGCAGATCACCGTATTTAATTATACAGATTTTAACTTCCTTATTCGCCGAAGAATCAAATCTTTTAGATTTCGAAGATTTCCTTTAAATCCCTTGAATTCCGAAAATCAACCGTGACTACATCACCGGTTAAGACGAACATACAAATACTCATTTCAATCTTTTGTGATAGCTTCACTCGTACGCTTTGAGTAATCGAATTTTTTTATCCATATTACTCAATGATGATAAAACTCTATTTGTCAACTCATATTCATCATGAAAACAATTTAATTGTTAGCCATGACCACCTCACTCAAATTTCGGGACGAAATTTCTTTAACAGGCAGGTACTGTGACGACCCGGGAATTTCTGACTAAATTTAAACTTAATCTTTATACGATTCCGACACGATAAGCAAAGTATGTAATGTTGAGTCTAGAAAATTTTGGAACGATGTTCATATATTCAATTGACCTTCGACTATTCTCGACGATTCACGAACCAGTGTGTGTAAATAAAAAAAATGTATATATATATATATATATATATATATATATATATATATATATATATATATAATTATTATCAATAAAATTAATATTATTAGTACCATTAATAATATTAACATTTTTATTATCATTATTAAAATCAGTGTTAAATACATTATTATAATTAATATATTATATATAAATATGAAAGTTGATATATATAAATTGATATATTATTATCATTATTATTAATTATTAATATTATTAATAATATTAATATAATTGGAATTATTGTTATAAATGATATTAGTGTTATATATTACATAATAACTTCTATCATTATCATTAGTAATAATATTATTTGTATTATTATTATTTATAATATTAAAGTGTATTATCATTATATTTACATTATTAATAAGATTAGTTATAATCTATAAATATAATTATATAATAATATATACAAGTTATAATTAAATACATACATATAAATATACTAATAAATACATGTATACAAACAAGATTACGTATTCTGATTTATATCATTATCCAACTATGTTGTAAAGTGTTTTATAACAGCAACTTGGTACGATTTAAACCCAATTAGTCTTGGTAACAAACAGTTTCAGTTTTGTTCGATTGTTCTTTTTTCTAAAAGTTCCCCTGACAGGATTTGGAATTGCCGAGTCAATCAAATAAACAAATAAATGATAATTTAGCTGAGTTGGTTACATTTACATCTGTTAACCTCTATGTAGTACTCCACTATCACCAACAATGATAACCACAAAACCATATAAATAATCACCAAACAATTAACCTGCTAATTACTAGTACTACTCGATTTGTAATTTATATTTTTTTACTTGCCACCAAATCACCTTCATCTTCATTAAAGAACCACACCCATTTAATCATCATGAAACCAAACCATATTTTGGTGTTATTGATCATAACCGCCACCCCCATCTTCAAGAACACCACCCTAGTCTCTCACTCTTATTCTTACTCAGCATCCCACCAATTTTTTTTCTCGTAGCTTCTGTAGTTATTGCAGCTGCTAATGCGTCTTTTATCCACGGTTTCGCTGATCGATACACCACCCAACTATCCTTGTTTCTGCTGTACAATCTGCTATTGTTTTATTTTTCAAACCATAATGAGAGTAAAATATTGTTGAGGGTTATGCAATAGGGTTGAGGTATGATATATATAATGGGATCCAATGTTCTTTTTTTTTTATTTGATGATGGCCGACCAAGTGGGGTTATGGAAAAAGATGGCGTGATTAAAAATTTTGTCAAAGTTTTAATCAGTTGGAGGCCTACAGACAATCTGAGGTGGAATTGCTTGTGAACGAATTTAATCTGGGGATATTCATGGTTCAAATGTTTAACTGATCGACTACTAGGCCAACCTTTCCTTGAGTCATGACATGTTGATGCACACAAATGGGCCACGACTCTTTAGAGCAAGATGTCAAGAAGTTAGTTGATAATTGCATGCATTATTTTTTCCTTTTCCTTTATGCTGGCCGACAGAAAATTGGAACATACAAACCACTTGGTTTATTAAATGTAATAGTGGTGATACACTATGCATAAACTTACTCAATTTAAGTTAAACCAAAACACCCCACTTTGTATAAACAATTCGTTAGTGGGTTACAAAAGAAAAGGATACAGCTATGTGTCGAATTTGTTTATTTCTCGGACGAACCAACCCTATTAATTTGTGTAGCGGGCCGATACTTTCAAAAATTTTTGTCGAGCTGGCGAATTTTTTTGACACTTGATGATGTTAATCAAGTGGAGCTACTGTATTATAATTTTGGTCAAGCAAATGGTAGACAAGGAGGATAATGATGGAACAAAGTAATTGGTGAAGAGATGGGAATTACTATTAGTGCTCAATTTCAAATGGTATATATTTGTTGTGTTGATCAACTTGTCCCACGATTAGATGTATTCCATCATCATCACCATTATATTTAAATTAAACGCATTATTGGATCCCAAGGTGGTGAGAATGAATGATGATGCCGTAACAAGATAAAGATGATGAATTATGTGGGTAATGACCGAAAGTGATTATGATTATAATTAAATTAGGATTATGATTCGAATGATTCGTAGATGAAATGATGATGATAATAGATAAGTAAATGATTATGATGAAGAGGGTTCACTAGATATTGAACAAGAAGGCGGAAAAGAAAAACTGAAATAGAAACGGAGTAAATATAAATAGATTAGGAACAATTCCAGGAAATTAGAAATGGAAGAATGGTTAAGGATGTTATCGGGTTAGCGGGACGTCGCGGGTTCAAACCCGGACTTGGGTATTCTTTCTAAAGACTACTTCTTTGAGGTAGTTTACTTATTATTATTATTATTATTATTATTATTATTATTATTATTATTATTATTATTATTATTATTATTATTATTATTAGTATTAACATTATTAATAACATTTTTATCATTTTTAATATTATTACTATCATTTTCATAATTTTTACCATTATTATTATTACAACTATATTATTATTATTATTACCAATATTACCATTAATATTATTATTGTTACAATAAAAGTTAGTTATATAAAAATATATTTAAGAAAACTACATTTTTATAAATTATTTATTTAAAGTATATAAAGTAAATATATTTAAGATAATAATGAAACACATGAATTACTAAGCATAACAGTTATATTAATAATAATACATAAATTTATTTGACTTCAATTATATGTGTTAATATATATATACATGATATAGGTTCGTGAATCCGAGGCCAACCCTGCATTGTTCAATATAGTCATATGTATTTTTACTACAAAATACATTAGGTGAGTTTCATTTGCTCCCCCTTTACTCTTTACATTTTTGGGGCTGAGAATATATGCAAATGCTTTATTAACTTTTTTACAATAATTATATGCGTGAGTTTCATTTGCTTTCCCTTTACTCTTTACATTTTTGGGGCTGAGAATACATGCAAATGTTTTATTAACTTTTTTACAATAATTATATGCGTGAGTTTCATTTGCTCCCCCTTTACTCTTTACATTTTTGGGGCTGAGAATACATGCAAATGCTTTATTAACTGTTTTACAATAATTATATGCGTGAGTTTCATTTGCTCCCTTTTTAAATGCTTTTGCAATATATATTTTTGGGACTGAGAATACATGCGCTGCTTTTATAAATGCTTTACGAAATAGACACAAGTGATCGAAACTACATTCTATGGTTGGATTATTAAACCGAATATGCCCCTTTTTAGTCTGGTAATCTAAGAATTAGGGAACAGACACCCTAATTGACGCGAATCCTAAAGATAGATCTATCGGGCCCAACAAGCCCCATCCAAAGTACCGGATGCTTTAGTACTTCGAAATTAATATCATGTCCAAAGGAGGATCCCGGAATGATGGGGATATTCTTATATGCATATTGTGAATGTCGGTTACCAGGTGTTCAACCCATATGAATGATATTTTTGTCTCTATGCATGGGACGTATGTTTATGAGAAATGGAAATATGAAATCTTGTGGTCTATTAAAATTATGAAATGATTATTTATGTTAAACTAATGAACTCACCAACCTTTTGGTTGACACTTTAAAGCATGTTTATTCTCAGGTACGAAAGAAATCTTCCGCTGTGCATTTGTTCATTATAGAGATATTACTTGAAGTCATTCATGACATATTTCAAAAGACGTTGCATTCGAGTCGTCGAGTTCATCAAGATTATTATTAAGTCAATTATAGATGGATATATTACGAAAGAGTATGCATGCCGTCAACTTTTGATGTAAATGAAAGTTTGTCTTTTAAAAACGAATGCAAAGTTTGTAAAATGTATCATATAGAGGTCAAGTACCTCGCGATGTAATCAACTGTTGTGAATCATTTATAATCGATATGGACTTCGTCCGGATAGATTAGGACGGGTCATCACATTCACTATCATCATCAGAAGTTTCATCACTCTCAGATTCAACCTTGCTAGAGTAACTAGATAATAACTGCTTATTCTTCTTTGGGGTAGCCACCAATGCAGCTTCTGGATCTTTAGCAGTTTTCTTAGCATTGATCTTGTTCTTCAGTTGTGTTTCCTCAAAGTTTGATAGTATACCAAACAATTCACTCAACTCGTAGTTATCTATCTTCTCACTAATTACCATAGATGTAATTACAGACTCAAAGTTCGAAGGTAACAATTCAATGAACTTTTGACATAACACTTGTTGTGTTTTCTCTACACCAACACTTTCAAGATCATTTATCAGAACCTGAAATCTTGAATGAAGATCACTTAAAGATTCTTTAGGCTCAGCAGCAAAATTTTCATAGCATCTAATCAGATTCTTCTTCTTCTGAGTCTTAACAACAGTGACTCCGTCATAGTCATTAAGCAACAGATCCCACATAGCTTTAGCAGTCTTGGCATGACTGATCTTTCCGAGAATTGGAACAGTAACAGCATTTACAATAATACTCCTTATCTTGCTATCCAGTTTGAACTTTATGGCTTCTGCTTCGGTCCACCTTTCTCTTGGTGTTTCACGAAAATAGGCAGGTTGTTCAGCAACAGTATCTGTGGCAGGAACAGCAGCTATCATTGAACCAGGAATAATGGGTCCTGTTGTAAGAACATGCTCAGCATCTTCATGAATAGATCCTAAAAACCATAGGACTTTCAACTTTCAAGTTGCAAAGTCTGTGCCATCGAATATTGGCACACCTTTTCCAGCCATAACTGGGGTAGGAATGGTACTGGTAGACATTTTGATAAAAATATGGAACTCACCGTAATAGGATTTACACCTTACCCGCTCTGATACCAGTTATTAGTTCACAGTAATACAACTATGAACACCAGACTCTCAATTTCTACAATAAATAAGAATTTAAGTGCAGAAAATGAGAGAACACGATATTGGAATAAAGGATTGATAATATTAATCGTGTCAAGTACATCTTTCAAATGAACCACACGTCCCTATTTATACAGATAAAGACCAAATCTGGAGATTTGGTTTCCAAAACTACTTAGCTATAAAAATGGAAAAGATAAACCCCTCCTGACAGGAATTCTGCATTAGAAAACCACTGACAGGAATTCCAAAACTACTCACTGACAGGAATTCTGCATTAGAAAACCACCCACCCGATGATATTCATAGTACGTGTCTGGAGGAAATTGCATTGGAAAAACCCCTCCTTTATGACCGAACCCTTAACTTCCCGCATTCACCGAGTAATCAAATAATTAGAGTACAATTGAGGCAATGCATTGGTGTATTCTACAAATACTAATAGAACACACATTATGTTGGTGATTTGTGTCACCAATATGATTTAAGTGTAATGGGATTAATTTGTTAACCAAAATAATCTTGATAAATATCGAATAAGTTTGGGAAAGTGTGGAGTGCACACTTGTTTGAACTTATCTTGATTATGACGGGGGTTCGGGGGCAGCGCCCCCGATAAGCGGGGTCCAAGGGGCAGAGCCCCTGACTGCATCGGCAGTTGGAGATGGAACTGCCATTCGGCAGTTATAAACCCCAACCCGTTTTTGGTTATTTAATTCATTGGTACGTTTAATTAATTCATACACAAAAACATATTCTCTGTTCCATATTTTCTGAGTTTTATCCGATTGAAGATTTCGATTGTACCATCGAAATACTTTGATCTGAAAGTGATTACACGACTCTCAGAAATCCGAAATTGAAACCCTGATTTACAACACATTAAGTAATTTATAGTATATAATATTTTTCATTTTAATTTTGAAACTTTAAAAAAGGTGAAAAGAAAATAATATCATTAGATTATATGTAACTTTTATCTGAATTTGATATACTATGAGGAACATGAAGATTGCAGGATTAACGAGTAATATGTGACTTTAGGAGACACGATGTTTTTTAGAGTTATAAAACGTTTCTTGATATTTTGCAATTACATGTATTTATAAACAAAACTATTTTTGAGAAGCTCCTGAGTATATGTATCTTTTTAAGGACAATACGAGTAACACGTTTTTCATTTATATATGTTTTTTATATATGTTTGGATTGGATATATCTTTAATGAATTCCTCAAAAACTTTCTGGCCACGGAATCTGACAAGTGAGATTTCCATTAGGAAAGAGTGACATTTGTGTGTGTGTGTGTGTGTGTGTGTGTTTTGAAGAGCAGTTTGTGATCACCCAGTGGGGATTAAACCACCTACGCAATCATCTCCCGGCAATTGTATAATCCACCCCCAACTACTGTCCTGGAAGAAACCCGGACTAATCCGATGGCATGGCCGGTAAAATCCTTCCTCCCCGCTGCCCCTGCAACGCAATGTGCGAACGACGACTTTGAGTGGATTCGACTTTGGGTGGATTTCAAAGTCAGAAGATAACCTTGTGTGTAATGTTGTAGTCCCCGAGAGTCGAACTTCTGACCTCTAACAAAAAGTGTCAGGTCATTACCACTTTGAGTTACAACAAAGGTTAAATATACATGATGTTTTTATTAATATTACTAGTAACATTTTTCAACAAATAGCAAATTTCACAACTAGACTTGTAATGACATAGTAGGAAATTTTCTGATTAAGCTACTCGAGAAAGGAGACAGATTTTTCTATTCAAGTTACTCGGGATGGGCAAATATATTTGTTAGACATGTTAGGTTAGGCCCAACACCGTTTGTGGGCTTAGGTCCATTAAGATTTAGTTATGTGTTTAGAGTTTGTAATCTCTATAAATAGCTTATCAATAAAACATAATATCCTACGGGTGTAATTGTCAAAAAAAAAAAAAAAAAAAAAAAAAAAACGCTTCTGCAACTCTATCAACGGATATCAGGCTATTCGATGCAACAGATGAGGAAAAAAAATATAGTTTATTTTATTCCTTTAATTTAATGTTTATTGTTTTGCTCCAGTCCGAACTTTCGCGATTTCGCCGTTCGGACTGCGGGAGAGTGTTAGATAATATATTAGGCCCAAGTACAATATGTATTATGGACTTAAGGTCCATTAGGGTTAAGATGGTTAAGGTTTGTACTATATAAATAGTGTCCAATGTTATCAATAATATCCATACACTAACAATATTTACCAAGGTATTTGCGTTTACTCGAATTATCTTGTGATTGTTTTCGATCATCTTCTTAATCACCTCAAGATGGACTTTGAATGTATTGTTAACGAAGTTTGAAATGTTAGAACACCGACTTGAAGTCAAGTTGCAATAACAAATTGTGTCCATCATAATTATGTGGAAATAAACACAACAGCATGACAGAATTAGAATAAAATATCTAAGCTATTACGGAGTAATTCATTTACTCCGTATAAATCAAGAGACTTGTACTCTGAGTCGTTTTCAAAGTCAATATGTTGAATTTAAAAGTCCAAGTCTATACCATTCATTTATGGCATGTTGATCGAGAGAATTGTACATTTGTACGTGTGGTTTTTACATCTAGCTCCTTTATTTTGACATTATTATTTTATATTTTATGTTGAACTGAATTTCAGACTTAATTTTCTTTTAATTTACGAACTTTATTGTAATTGTAATTTATATGTTGTAAAAGACTACTGATTTTCCTAAGTCTTTATCATAGTTTATTTTAGAATTGTTTCACATTCTAAGAAGAAGAGAAAAAATGCAAACCCACTTAAGATGTGTTAGAGCACAAGGTGTTCACAATGTCTATTTCAACTTCCATTTCGGCTTCCATTTTGAAAGTTGAAACCGACATGGGTGGAAGTGTCCACAATGTCTATTTCACTTCCATTTCAGCTACCATTTTCAAATTTTATAAGAGAAAACAAAAAAAATAATGATAAAAAAATAATAAAAAAATAACGGCTACATTACACCGTCGACCACAAGAAGTTGGCAACAGACGCCGGTCGCGAAGTTGGCCTGGTGTCCGTTTTTGTCCAGCGTCACTCAGTTAAACTGACCGACGGTGATGGACACCGAGACCTCTTACGGGATGTAGAATTAAACAGTCATACTCTTACTCGAAGATGAATAGGTTGTTTCCTTAAACACTTCTAACGACGATGACGACAACAATGATAAGAACAACAGCAACAATTACAACAACATAACGTGAGCAGTAGTAATAATAATTAATGATTATTATTATTGTTGATTATAATAATTAGAATTTTTCTAATCACAACTTTAATAGCTATGCTTAAAATATTAGGCCACATGCAATCGTTCCCAATTTTCACTGAACTTCTCTCCTCCACATCAGCGCCACATCAGCACAATCACTTTAACATTCCTTTCACTAAACTCTCACAATCACACACTTCATCTCAAACTAAATATACCCACAAATATACCTATAACTATAAAATATAAAATGTACAAACAATTAAACACAAGGTATAAATAAAAAAAATAGTGGGTCTCCTTTTTTCCTTCACAGCCTCGTTGCAGGAGTGGCTGAAACTCCATTTAACAACTTGCTCACTATCATCGTTAGTGGGTGGCGGGCTTTCACGATTGGGGTAACATACCATTGCATGTGGCCTTAGTTAATGCTTAAAAGGCGGTACACAAAGTTTACTATGGTACTTTTTTTTTTTTTTTTTTTTTTTTGGCAAAAAACAAGAATATATATAAAGATTTTCAAAAAAGTGAAAATAAAGGATACAAGATGGAGGACTTGAAAGCCCAAAAAACCATAATAGAGGTCATATGGACAAGCCCATATTCACCACATAAACCCACTACAACCAACACAAAAAAACTACCACTTAAACATCTTATAGCCAGAAATCAATATCAAATACTAAAGTCAGTAGCAAAAGAAGACTCCCTTCAGCTTGTGTCGCCACTTCAACAGAAGCTCAGAACAGTGACCAAGGCTGAGATTTCCAAACATACCATTGAAAACTCTCTACATCTCCTGCATTAACCAACCATTGGAACACTTTAATCTTGACATGCTCCACGACGCTTCTCCAACTTTGATAAGAGCCATTAAAAGGAAAGCGTTTCTAGCAAGCCAAATTAACCAAAAGGAAGCCGGACCAATCAACCTCCAAGCTTTCTTAGCATTAACACCCAAACCATGAAAGCACTCAAGAGAGAAATCAATAATGGAAGAAGGCATCACCCAAACAACATTCCACCAAGAAAATAAAGCCGACCACACATTTTGAGACCAAGGGCAATGCAAAAGAAGATGATCAATTGATTCCACTTCCGAAGAACACCATCCACACCTATCATCCGACCCATTACGAAGGCAATGACGAAAACCCAACACTTCTTTCACCGGAACGCCACCTTGGATTGCTAACCAATGGAATATAGCAATCTTTGAGGGCACTAATTTGTTCCAAATGACTTTAACCCAATCAAACTCCGTATCTAGATTAGATTCCAACATAACCCGCACCCCCTCCGCAACCGAATAAATTTTATCAACCGAATGCACCCACAAAATTGTATCCTCTTTATCTAAATCTAAGGAGACATGCCTAATTAGATGATTAAGCGTAAAAAGTTGTCTTTCATCATACTCATCCAAAGAATTAGGCAAACCGAGATCCCACTCCATACATCCTTATTAATTTTGCTTCGATCGGGACCCTGAGATAATCAAAAGGGAAAGAACCAATATTACATTCAAAAACACTAGCAAATTGTTCCAACTCATGACTACATACATTAACCCCATATAAAGTAGTTTTAGAAGGATTCATTTTCAACCCGGACATTTCATGAAAAAAATCAAGGATTTTCCGAATACCAACCATTTCTTCTAATGAAGGATGAGCAAAAATAATAGTATCATCCGCATATTAGGAGTGATTGACACTAATATTATCCTTAATAACCACTCCTTTTAAACCACCATTTTGAAGAGCATTTGTCAACAATTTACTTAACACTTCCGTGACCAAAATAAAAAGAAAAGGAGAAAGAGGATCACCTTGCCTTAAGCCTCGTTTCATTTCTCCTTCCTTGGAAGGAGACCCGTTGAGCAACACCGAAAACTTGACATTAGAAATACAGGTTTTTATCCATCTTAAGAATTTGTCCCAAAACCCATATGGCTCATAACATCCAACAAAAACGAATGAGAGACACAATCGTATGCTTTAGCAAAATCAATCTTTAAAAAAACAACTCCTTTCTTCCTTCTTTTGGCTAAGTGAAATATCTCATTAACTAGCATTACACCATCCACTAACAACCGAGACGGGACAAAACCGTTTTGGTTAATGCTCACAACCTTCCCCACCACTTTTTTAAGACGATTGGCAATAGTTTTAGAAATTATCTTATATGGAGCATTAATGAGGATAATGGGCCTCATATGCTCAATCATCTTGGGGCAATTGGTTTTCGGAATAAGCACAATAAAAGACTAGTTGAAACCCGTTGGGAACGAAGCATTAACGTGGAATTGAAGCATGATAGACATTATATCTTCTTTAAGGAAACTCCACCCTTTCTTGAAAAATTTTAAAGAGAAACCATCCGGACACGGCGTTTTATCCCCATTAAAATTCTTAATAACCTCTTTAACCTCAATGCATGAAAACATGCATTCCATTACCTCAACAGTCTGTTCATCAAGCCTGTTAAGGCCCAAACAGTCCCAATCTAGCCTAATGTCGCAAATGGGCTGTTCAGAAAACAAATTTTGAAACAGGCCCAAAACGTGGTCTTTTATAACAACCGGGCTTTCGATCCAAGCATCTTCAATTTGTAGACCCGCAATTACCGACGCATTACTTCTAATTCTAGCCATATTGTGAAAGAACTTCGAATTCTTGTCACCAAAACGTAAACAATTTACTCAACTTTGAAACATTTTCTTTCTATCTTCTTGTCGTTGAAGTACTCGTCTCTTGGCTTTAAAGTCAACCAAATTAGAAACTTCGCTAGGCAATAAATTCCTAGTCTCTTGAACTTTTTTCAAATCATAAATTCTAGACGTTAACGAGGTAAGCTCAAGTTTATCTTTAAACACCTTCTCATCACTCCAAACTTTTAAATCCTTCTTGAGTAACTTGCACTTTGAAAGAACAACATACGTTGAGTACCCTTCCACCAAGTAAGACCTCCAAAGTTCTTTACACATGATCATAAATTTAGGAACCTCGAACCATCCGTTGAAAAAACGAAAAGGTTTTGGACCCCAAAATGGAACCGTCTTACCCCATACATGGGGTTTGTGATCCGAATAACCCTTATCACCCGCAATCACTACCGCACCCGGCCATAATGACAACCATTCCATGTTAACCAAAATTCTATCGATTCGAGACATTTTACCATTCAGACCATCCCATGTGAACATTTCGTTTTGAATATTTTGATCAATGAGTTTAGCCTTTAAAATGAATTTGTTAAAGTTTGCCATATTAGTGACATCCAACTCTTCCCTTAGCCTTTCATTAGGAAAACGAGTGGAATTGAAATCACCTAACACGCACGAAGGCCCGTTCCACTTATTAACCATTCTCGAAATTTGCTTCCAAATATTCTTTTTATCACTTTCTCCTTGAGGGGCATATACATTGATAATAAGAACATCAATACCACTTGGGATATAGGTTAAGAACGTTGCTAACCAATATTGACATTGAAAATAACTTTTAAGGATGAAGAATTCATCTTTCCAACACGAAATCATACCACCCGACCTACCACACGAAGAGACTTGCAAACCACCAAAAGACATACCCTTCCATACTTCTCTAAGAACACTAGGGGAAACGTTCTCAACCATCGTCTCTTGAATAGCCATAAATTGAACTTGAAATTTAGTAATCAAATTAAAAACTCTTCTCCCTTTACCCTTATTGCCTAACCCCCTAGTGTTCCATGTAGCAACTTTCATTATTTTTTCTTGTTGGAACGTTCACAACTATCGAACATCCCCTCAAGAAAATTCCCAAACCCTTCCTTTTCTTCCTTATAATTTATGGAAGACTTAGAATTTAGAAGCTTACCAAAAACCTTTGTAGGTTTGGGCGTGTATTCATCTTCAGATTCATCACTCTGCACTTTATCCTCCTAATCAATAATCAATTGTTCTCCAACCTCTACATCCTCTAAAATCTGTCTGGCATTTTCTTTTTTCTTCTTGTTCAGTTTGGCTGGACTTCGATGTGTGTTTAAAACCGAATCATTATTAGCTTGAACCTTAGATTTCTGTGTTTTCTTTTTTGAATGAGCACATGATGATCTGCAATCAACATTAGGGCATTGTTGTGTGTCTAATTTATCATGAAAAAACCGAGCTGAATGAAAGAAAACGGAATCATCAGGTCTTTCCACATCAAAATTAGAAGCATTTTGTTTTTGAAACCTCATATTGGGCTTCTCACATTTAGGCCCAATACTTCCCTTTATGGGCCCTGCACAAACCGTATCTACTTTAGGTAACCCATCCGAATTACTTTTGCTTTTTATCTCTGCAGGTTTATCAGCTTCAGTACCCTGACTAGCCACCCTAAAAACGCTATCCAGGTTGACCTTGTCAACTTTTGACCTATTCTCTTTGTACGAAGTCTGTACCCTTCCTTTTGTCTGTTCAATCTCAGCTTTAGATTTCAAAACGCTACCTTTGTATTTTTCATAAACATCCAAATTCAAATTTGAATTTGAATTGGGTGTTTTGCAAAGATCCAATGGACTAAAGATGTTATCCGCCCATGTTTGATTTTGATGGACCCCACAGTCTTTCACCGGAGTGTTGCAATTTTTCGCCAGAGCACTAAGAGATTCAGGTGGAACTTTACCCGTTTCACACGGACTTTTCTGTACATCATGGACCTTATCATCTTCAACCTTATCTTGAACATCTTTATCCTCTTTCATTGAAATTATCCTTTGATTGACCCCGTTAATGAAACTGGCATTACCAGCATCTTCAATATGATTTTGAGGATCAAATTCTTTATCCACTTCATGGACCCATAACTTCACCCTTTCTTTGTTAATTAATTCGGTCGTGATGATGACATCAATCTGCTTAACCTCATTGACTTCCATAAAGACGAACAATGTGTTGGGATTTAACAAGTTCATAATATACTTAAAACCATTTTGGAATTAAGATAGCGGAAGCATGTAAATTACCATTTTTGAACATGTTAATCTTTAACCTTTTAAAGTTAAATGCCGAATAGGATCAAGTTATGAAACATACTTACAAACTACAAGAAAGAAAGGAGTTTATACCTTCTCCAAGCTAGGTAGTGAGTGATGAAGATGATGATGATGAATGGAGCTCCAAAAGAATGAAACCTCAAGTTGTTATACTCCAAACTTTTAATACCAAACCTTTGTACTTTAGTTAGGATTTATTAACACTTGAATAGAGCTTTCAAAAACCAAATTATGAACTCTCTTTTGCTCTAAAAACCCCACGGCCAACAGCATCTGTATGGGAGTCTTTATGCAGTTTTTTTTTTAAGTATTATTGCATGTGTGTGTTGTTCCAAGAGTCAAGATGCTAGTATATGAAAATGGGAAAGAATGGGTCAAAGAATCTAAGCCATAAGCACGTGAACTTACAACTCCAAGGTCACTTCCTCTTTCATGTTAAAAAATTAGTTTTATAAAAGTTGGATTTTATAAAACTCTTTATAAAACTTCCATATATATATATATATATATATATATATATATATATATATATATATATATATATATATATATATATATATATATATATATATATATATATATATATATATATATTTGTTATGTACATTTATATTTATAAAACCAAAACTTTATAAAATGTAACATAACAAAATCAATTATTTAACCTATAAATAATTTAAACTCTTGTAATATAAATTATTCCATAATTTATATATACACATCAAGTAATATAATTTTAGAAAACCATTTTTCTTAAAATTCAAGTGTCGCGTATTTAATCAATGATCCAATCGCTAAGATCAAATACGAATAAGGTGTCGGTAAGCTTGTTATTGGGTATGACCCGACTTGGATCAAAACATATTAGCCACGTTAATTTAATATGTCTATCGGGCATACGAAATACCTTCACAAGGACCGTGCTTGAATTAGATTAGATTATAAGAAGATTTTGAATAGAGAAGTACTTCACCCATCTTCTTAACCGAAGTTAACACACTTTCCATACAACCATATTCAGCCGGAATGCCTCTTATCTCCACCCAAGTGGCTCTAGAAAACATACTTTCTCTTTTTGTAATCGGATAAACCTTCAAGAAATCACCCCCTGGTTCCTTCAATTTGATTCCATGACATGCATTGTGAAAGCTAATTTCATCAGTACATGCAACTAAGCACCCATATGAGCCCCAAAGGGAACATCTTTCAACCTTTACTTCTCTAGAGATTAACCATCCAGCCAATTTCTTGATGGAAAACTCAACCACGTCAACAATCATCACCGTACGATCCAAAGCTTGTTGTACTTCTTCATTAAGTTCTAACTTAACCAAGGAATCATCTTGTCCATTCTTAGGGTAAAATTTGCTTCTATTGGAAGGAAATTTATGTTTCTGTCTCTCCTTTTTTGCTTCCTCCTTGCTCCCATTGGCTTCTTTTTCAAACTTAGCAAAACCCACCCTTACCTTATTGTACAAAACAACTCTTCCATTCATGTATTTCACAGCCTTCTCAGCTTGTTCCCTTGTCTCATACCTAATGAAAGCGTAATTACGACCTTCTCTCCAAGCAATGTTTAGAATCCAACCAAACCTTCGAAACGCATTGCTTATCACCATGGGGTTTGCTTTTCTATTTAGATTACCAACGTAGACCGTAGATATCAGTTTCTCTGCCCTCTGTCGATGCCCATTACCTTTCTCTCCATAACTTTGTTGCCCATTCTCTGAATGGTTCGAATTACCACCTGCATTCTTGTTGTCTTGTTCCTCAGAAGTTTTCCCCACCAAAGCTTCAGCATAAGTGTTGAAGGGGCTACTAGTAGGGATTAAATTGATGGTATTTTGGAGTGCATTGGGGGTGGGAGAGGAAACGGAAACTGGAAAAGGGTTGGCTTTTTTGGGTGGAAGAAGGTGTCTGAGTTACCATTACTTTTGTACTATATGCGTATGAAGAATGAATTAGAGGAGCTGTTACTATGGTACTTATTAGCAAATTAGTGAGTCAATTTACAAACATATAATGCATGTCATAATAAGCTATCTTTAAAAAAAGTCTTTATAATAATAAAAAACAATAATAATAACTAATAACAGATTTTAAGAAATATAGTATCACTATTCCTGTTGTGAAATTAATACCATAAATATTACAACTAATTAATAAAGGGATATATAAATAGATTTGAAATGATCATTATTAATGATGAAAGAGACCAAAACGATTGGCGAAAATACATGGCGCACTGGGGCGCCCGCCCCCAATGAATTTTTTTTTCAGTGCTATAATTTTGCATTTTTCGACTTTGCCTCAAGTGGATTTTTTTTTCCCCAAAACCAACATATTTTGCCCCAAACTCCAACATATTTTTCCCCAAAACTTACATATTTGACCCAAAACTTTTGAATTTTGCCTAAAATTCTTCAACTTTTGCCCCCAAAACTTTCAAATTTTGTTCAAAAACCTTCAACTTTTGCCCAGAAACCTTCATAATTTGCCTAAAAACCTCAAATTTTTCCCCCAAAACCTCCGTATTTTGTCCAAAAAAGTTGCTACGTTTTAATTTTTTTTTTTGCCGCCGATGAAAAAAATCCTAGTTCCAGCACTCAACGAACTAAGATTTTTCTACTCATATGCTATGTATTTATACCGATTATACGTACATTACAAATCGATGATGCAAAATTTCAATGTATTTATAAAAGATTATTGTGTAAATTTCACTATTCGTTAATTAGATGTATCTATAAAAGTGATTTATTCACTATAGAAGTAAGGATAAACAAATAAATATTCTCATACTGTTATAATTCAGTAGGCTTATAACTACCTTTAATGGTTATAAGAACAAAGAGAGAAAAAGAGAGAAGAATGAGAGAAGAAATATTGATATTGATATTTCAAGAGAAATGGTGCACCTTAAATGGTTACCATACATGTCTATTTATAGTATAAAATATTACTATGCAAGAAATATAATAATAATAAAATTAACATCCAATCTAGATATTTTATAACACAATCTAGATATTTTATAACACTCCCCCTTGGATGACAATTTTATTAGAGAATAACTAGTACTGCCTCGTTAAAAACCTTGCTAAAGAAAACTCATTGGGATAAAACTTTAGCTAAGGGAAAAAGAGTGCAGCATAAAGTTGACTCCCCCTCAAGTAGGCAACGCCTGAGTTGTTACATCTTCTGAACATGCCTCATGCCAATATTATGAACGTGTGTTCTGAAAATAGCAGTTAGCAGTGCTTTGGTATAAAGATCAGCAGAGTTGTTGATTGAACGTATCTCATTTTAATCTGGTTGTCTTTTACGATATCTTGAGTATATGAGAAAAATCTGAGTTTTTCATCTGAAACTGTATCATCTAAATCTTTTATGTACAAGTTTGGCCCTCGTGATTTGTCTACAGTCTCCTTCATGGTTTGTTCAAACCGTTGTTTCAGTTCCTATTCCCTTTCAGTCTTTTTCTGAGCCTTACCAATATACCATTCTTTTCCATCAAACTTATGACCGTTAAGACCGTTTATAGCTTTAGCGCCTCGTCAGCATTTATGTTTTGTTCTGTCATTTTTGATACTCTTCTTTCATTTGTATTATGTAAGCTGTATTATCTTCATAGATAGTTGTTACGCTTTTATAGCGTTCTAGTCCACAAGAATCAATAATGATTTGTATCATTGATCTTAACTAAAATCATTCCCGAGTAGCTTCATGTAATGCAATCACTTCGGCATGATTTGATGATGTTGCAACAAGTATTTGTTTTGAGAACGTCATGATATTGCGGTGCCTCCATTTAGGATTACATATCCAGTTTGAGATTTAGCTTTATGTAGATCGGATAAATAATCTACATATGTATAACCAAACAAATCTTGTTTCGAGTTGTTAGAATAAAATAATTATAAATCAGTAGTTCTCCGAAGGTATCAAACTATTTGTTTGATCCCATTCCAATGTCTTTTGATAGGGGCTGAGCTGAACCTTGTCAACAAATTAACTGCAAAAGAAATGTCAGATCTTGTATAATCTATAAGATACATAAGAACCTCAATTGCACTAAAATATAGAACTTCCGATCTGTTAAAATTTTCATGATCTTCGCAGGGATGAAATAGATCAGTGTCAATATTGAGTGATCTAACAACAATGAGTTTGTCTTTAAAAAAAATGTTTTAAAATCTTTTCGGTATAAGTTGTTTGATGTACAAGTAAACCATTAGGCATATGCTCAATTTGCAATCCAAGGTAATACTTGGTTTTTTCAAGATCTTTCATTTCAAAATAATTCTTTAGAAGTTGAATGATTTCATAGATCTCTTTATTTGTTCATATGATGTTAAGAACATTGACATAAACAACTACGATCTCATATCCGAACATTGTTTTTATAAAACATACGTGCAAAATAAGTTTATATTTATACCCCTTTTTTTTTTTATCAAGTAGTCATTTAATCGGTTATACCACATACGTCCCGTTTGTATAAACCCACTTAGAAATCTTTGTGATTTAATGGAATATATTCCCTTGGGTTTTACATTAGATGCTTATGATACCTTAACCCTTTAGGTATATTCATATATATCACTATTAAGTGATCCATACAGATAAGTAGTAACAACATTCATGAGATGCATTTAAATAACTACCAGGTTGATTAAGTATCTAATAAGTAATTGTATCCATTACAGGAGGATAATTTTTCCTCCTAATTCATTTCTGGTCTTTGTGGGAAATATTGAGTTACAAGTCTAGTTTTGCCTTGTAACTTCATTTGAACATTTCTTTTCGGATAAAAATTCATTTGTATCCCATACGTTTCACATCTTTAAAAGTGATAACGATTGATCCGAAAACTTTTCTTTTATCGAGCGATTCTAATTCAGCTCTTATTGCTCCTTTCCATTGAGCTCAATCATGTCCATTTTGTATATTCAATGACAGATTTTAGTTTCAGATCATCATCTTTATTCATGATGTCATTGTAACATTATATGAAAATATCTCATAGAGATTTTAGTTTCATTTCGGTTCCATAATATTGCATAATTTATCGCAATTTTAGTATTTACATTTATCAATATCCTCTGCAGAAGGAATATTGATTTGTGGTTCTTCTTGAACACTTTCTCTTACCTCATTATCAGCTGATTTTCTTTTTCGAGGATTTTTATCTTTGGAACCAATTGATCTTCCACGTTTGATGCGTGGCAAAGACTCAACAGTGACATTATTGCCAGCTTTTGGAATTTCAGTTCGAGCTGGAGCATTTATCGCTGGTATATATGATTTAGTCACTTTTTTATATCTGTAAATGCATAAAGTAATTAATTTGCAAGTTCTTGCATATGCATTATTTTTGAACTTTCGTTTCACATTCTTTTATGCGAGTTCAATATACCTTAATTGATGTTCACATCATGAAGCATCATTTTATTTTTTATTTTTATTTCTCCCCCTAATCTAGGAAACAATGTTTTATTAAAATGACAATCAGCAAAACGTGCTGTAAAAACATCACCCATCATGAGTTCAATATATCTTATGATTGAAGATGTTTTATATCCAAAATATATTATCATCTTTCTTTGAAGAACCATTTTATTGTGTTGTGGTGATACAATTGGAACATACACTGCACAACTAATGTTTTAAGGTAGAAAATATTTGGCTCTTGGCCAAAATCAAGTATTAAGTGAAAATATTTACGACTTCCACATGGTATAATGCGAATTAATGTCGCAGCATGTAAATTTACATGTCCACATATAAATATTGAGAGATTTGTACTCATTATCAATTGTCTAGTTATTAGCTGTAAGCGTTTATCTATTGATTCAGCTAAACCAATTTTGTGTATGCACATGAGCAACTGGATGTTCAACAACAATCCCTGTAGATATATAATGATCATTAAATGCTTGAGATGTTAACTCACCAGCATTATCAAGTCTCATCCTTTTAATGGTGTAATCAGAATAATGTGTTCTCAATTTAATAATTTGTGCAAGAAACTTTGCAAATGCCATATTACGGCTTGATAACATACAAATATGAGACCATCCGCTAGATGCGTCTATTAGAACCATGAAATATCAAAATGGTTCACATGATGGATGAATTGGTTCATATATCTTACCTTGAATTCTTTCAAGAAACATTTGTGATTCTTTTTCACAATATACTTTTCATTAATCACCATATGTGCTTTCCATTAATCACCATATGTGTTTTTTTTTTTTTATAAATCACCATATGTGTTTTTTTTTATCATATATCCTTTTCACCATATACGCTTTTAATCATATGCGCTGTGTTTTTCATCATATGCGCTTTTAATCATATGCGATTTTCATCATATGCGTTGTGCTTTTCATCATATTCGCTTTTTATCATATGCGCTTATCATATGCGATGCGCTTTTTATCATATGCGCTTTTTTATGTGAATAGTAAATTAATTAATTTCGTTTTACTATTCATATGAATTAATTTAGATTTACTATTTTGTTAATTGAGTAATATATATATACATCATATACTTGTGACTCCGAAGGCTCAAATGAATTTGACCATATAGTTATACGTTGTACCTTGCACATTAATTTTCAGTAGAAGCTTTAGATGCATATTATTTTCAGTAGAAGCTTTAGATGCACTTTTTTTTTTAATCACCAAATACCACAAACACTTTGTTTGCGTTTGTTCATAGTCATCAATGAAAACCATTTTCTTTAATTTTATTTTATACAATAAAATTAACGCATCATTATTCTTTTCAAAAACAATAATCTATTGTTATTGTTCACTTGTGCCATGTTTAACAACAAAAGTCAACAACCTCTGTCTTGTTTGTTGTGGCAACCAAAAACAACCTTTGCTTTTGTTACCGAGAATCCAAGACCAAAAAACAATTAATTTTTAATTAATCTTTTATCAAAACCATAAATGATTTTATTGATCTACGTTGATATGGCCATAAAGAATTGACGGCTGACCTACTTTTGTAAGTGTATTTCGGCTATCATCCCGAAAACGCACAACGACCTTTTTTTTTTTTTTTATGAACTATTTGTTTCATATCTAGCTTAGGCAATTATTGTGAACATTTGGTCCCTATAAGAGCATTTATTTTTTAGACTTTTAGTTGATTTGTACTTGTCACAATTAGGGATAGCACCCGCGGGTCGTGGATGCGGATCCATTGGATCCATCACCCGTACCCGCGGATTTTTTTTAAGAGACATCCAATTGAACCCTTGTTCGTTGAAACAATTTGACTATATTTTTACTCCCCATTATTAAACGGGCCATTTTGATGCACACTCTTAAAAAAATAATTTGTTTTTTAAGTTTTATTATTCAACCTCCTTTTTTCAACGGTCACGTTTTTAACAAAACATTTGACAAGTTTGGAAAAAAGTTTTTTATTGATTATCATCAAAAGTTTTCTATTGTCACTCTACTGGATGAAATTATGGCATACAACCAAAATTGCAACCCAACACTACATAAGAACAAAAAGGTTGTTTTAATTAACATATGTATATGTGTTAAACTCGGAATAATAATAACTTATTTTAGAAAATTAACATAAGACATGTTGAAACATTTTTGTCACATTTAGCTCATCAAGTCTAATACTTATCATTGATAGATTTTATCACGTCTAGGAGATGTTTACTTTTTTTCTTGTATTAAGTCCTACTTTCATTTACCTTTGTTTGGAAAAAAGTTTTTTTTTTACTTTGCTTTCTCCCTTTCTGTAAAACTCATTTAAACACTTTCTTTGTTTTTTTTTATTAAAAAAACTTCCTTTTTTTACGTTACCCGTAAATTATAAATATATAAAAAAAACTTTTTGTTTAAATTTTTTTTCTAGTTTTTAAAAGGCCACTTGACCAATTTTTTAATTCTTTCACAACACCTAATATCGTGATCGTGACCTTTCACCAAAGCAAGAGATATTCTTGATAAACTAAACACGGACTCGTGTTTGAAATTGTCGGCCACAAAAAAATTCATTTGATAAAAGTATATATATTTTTTTAGTTATAGAAGGAGACCACTTCATTTTCAATACTTCATTTTTGACAAAAAACTATTCCATTTTACCATCCTTTTTTTTCTTACTTTAACTTTTAAGATATACTTTTAATAAAAATACAAACTACTTTTTCTTATTTTAACTTTTAAGATTTACTTTTAATAAAAATACAAACTACTTTTTGTATTTTAACTTTTAAGATTTACTTTTAATAAAAGTACAAACTACTTTTTCTTATTTTAACTTTTAAGATTTACTTTTAATAAAAATACAAACTATTTTTTTTATTTTAACTTTTAAAATTATAAATTTAAGAATAAACATTAGTATGCATGAAATAAATAATGATTAATTGCATAAGTAATCATAAATGTTAGATAACATATAAAGACCCCGTCGTATTCGTATTGATCGGAATTAATCTCGACCCATGGTACCGTGTTGTCAAATGACGTGTTGCGTACATAAAGTACCGTGTTGTCAAATGACGTGTTGCGTACAATCATGAGGTCTTATTAACATAAATATAAATGTTAGTGAAGTTAATAAGAGTTAGATTACAGAAAATATAATTCAGGTGGTATAACCGACCATATATAACTTAAATAACATAAATATAAATGTTAGTAAAGTTAGTAAAAGTTAGATTACAGAAATATAATTCAGGTGGTATAACCGACCATATATAACTTAAATAACATAAATATAAATGTTAGTGAAGTTAGTAAAAGTTAGATTACAGAAATATAATTCAGGTGGTATAACCGACCATATATAACTTAAATAACATAAATATAAATGTTAGTAGTCCAAAATTTGATATATTCGAGTCTGAAAATTATTAATAATTTCATACCTTGATTAGTGATTCGTGATCGTTTGAGATATCTTTTAATTACACTAAGCTTTTCGTGCTGATAACGTGTTATAATTCAGTAGGCTTATAACTACCTTTAATGGTTATAAGAACAAAGAGAGAAAAAGAGAGAAGAATGAGAGAAGAAATATTGATATTGATATTTCAAGAGAAATGGTGCACCTTAAATGGTTACCATACATGTCTATTTATAGTATAAAATATTACTATGCAAGAAATATAATAATAATAAAATTAACATCCAATCTAGATATTTTATAACACAATCTAGATATTTTATAACACATACACTATTTTTACTTTTAAGCAATTCTGGTGACAAAAACTTGACATGCACTACTTGTAGCGTTGTCTTCAAAAAGTAAATTTTACCAACCAAAATTAATTAAACAACATAGGTTGTTAACCCTCAATGGCTAAAACTTGAAAGTTACTACTTGCAATACTAATTCATTTTACCAAACAAAATTAAACATACATTCCTATTTTAAACATCATCTATCATCTATGGTCCTATGGATGGATGTGTTTCACAGCGCAACTTATTGGAATATAGGAGTTTACATTTATTTTTCCATAAGCTTAAGGTGGTAGCATTATTTGAGTGATAAAATTTTCAAAGCTTATGAAATATTAAGTGCAGGAAAAAAAAAACTAGTTGAACTAGCTTATAAATAAACTCTCAGCTTAGTAAATTATAAATTACATATTACTATTATATAATTATCTATCATACATATGTATATTATATTATTATTTAGTCAATTTACAACTATAAGTTCCGGCTAGTTTTGATTAAACACTTATCAAAAAATAAACTTCAACTTTCGACTTTTAAAAACTATCTGCGCTAGTCATAAACTTCAGATTCAGCTAAAAGCTCTAGTTTCACTTAACCACAAACACACCCTATATCTAAAATAAATAAATAAATAAATAAATAAATAAATAAAAACAGTTGGTACTTCCAATACATTTAATTAATACATTTAAAATTTAAAAATGGAATAAAATAAAGTAAGCTCTAATTAAACTCCTCTCCCTCTTAAACACAACCCTACAAATCTCTCTTTATGCTAAAGACTAAATAAAAGACACCAAAACAAGTCTGCAACTTTTCTCACAATTTGCTGACTGATTCTCTTATTTTAAGTTTTGATTTTGAAGGCCACCATTAACCTAAGTAAATATCATCATCATCATCATCTATACCCACTCAAATATTTCTCTTTATCTTTCACTTTAGCTTAATGGTTTAGGTTTATTTTAGCAATTTTTATTCTATTTTAGATTTGTGTGTTTTCATCTGAAACACATTCTTCTGTTTTTTTAGGTTGCAACAATGGAGATGGGCCCTCTTCTCCACTCAAGACTTTAATTGTGAGAAAAACAGTATAAAAGGTGTCTCTATCTCTATTTCCTTTCTCCATTTACTTTTCTTTTTTGCCCCATTTATTGCTGTCTTGCATTTTTGGGTGTTTTTTTGGTCCAACAATATAAATACATTATTTTTAATTTCTTAGCTTCTGCTTCATGGGTTTTTAATATATTGAGTTTTGCCACATGGGTTTATGGTTTCATTCAGGATAATTTGTGGGTTTTTGATTTCTTGATTTTTTATTTTTTTTTATTTCTAGGGTTTGCATTGACCATTTGGAGATCTGAGCTGAGTTTATGCTTTTTGATCAGCTTTGTTGACTATTTAAAGTTTGTGCCTTTTGAGTGGTTTACACTTTTCTTTATCTTCAGCTGGGTATCAAATTCAAATTGTGGAATTTGAATTATAATCTTAGTATTTTTTTTATTTGAATCTTTGAGTTGGGCTTTGAGAAGAAGAAACACAATCTCCCCCAATTGGGTCAATTTATGTTTTGAGGTATATTTCTTGAATTAATTAAAATCATTAAATTCAACACTAAAGATTGAATATTTAATCTGGGTTCATTTTGAAATGCTTCTATCATAATACTAAATATTTTTTTATAGGATCAAGAATAGGTTTTGAAGCTAACATTGAAGATGAATTATCAAATCTGCATATAATTAGTTGATGTCAAGAATGGAAAGAGGGATTCAACCTCCTTTGGTACATTGTTTTATCTTTTAGTATCTTTATTATATTTATATCTTCAAAGATTCATTGAAACATACAAATTTAGTATGCCAAATTTCTATTCTTTGTCTTTCTTGAATTCCATTATGCTTTTTGAGTTTAAAAGGCTAAAAGCATGCCATTTGCGTATAATTAGGCGACTTTCTTTTAATCGCATTAACGTTTCATTAATCCGTGTGTTTCCTTTATATGTTATTGATTGATCATATGCAACATTTGATACACAAATTCATAGTTTAACCTTAATTATGAATGGTAAGGGATTTCATAGTCTAATCATGTCAATAATTAGTATTCCATTAGGATATGTTTGTAAACTTCAAATCATAAGTTAACTTCAAATTATGATAATATAATATTTGTACTTATTTGAAAATTTTTATTCAATCTGATATTTCTTCCAATGTCATAAAAAAATGTTCTTGCTGCCCAATTTTGCAGGTGGATACAACAGCTTGTTTATGTAGAGTAGATGCTGGTTTAAAAACCGTTGCTGGAGCAAAAAGATTCGTTCCTGGTTCAAAACTCTGTCTACAACCTGACATCAAACCATCAATCCATCCCACCAGACAAAAACAACCACGTGACAGAAACCGTAACCAAACACCCCTACTGCCTGGTCTGCCCGATGATCTCGCAATTGCGTGTTTGATCCGAGTTCCGAGAATCGAGCACCGCAAGCTCCGCCTAGTTTGCAAAAGATGGTACCGTCTCTTAGCTGGTAACTTCTTCTATTCTCTTCGAAAAAACCAACAACTCGCTGAAGAATGGGTGTACGTTATGAAAAGAGACAAAGACCGAAAGATGACATGGCACGGGTTTGACCCAATTAACCACCTTTGGCAACCACTGCCACCTGTCCCTCGAGAATATTCGGAAGCATTAGGGTTTGGGTGTGCGGTCTTGAGTGGGTGTCACTTGTATCTATTTGGTGGTAAAGATCCGATTAAAGGGTCCATGAGACGAGTGGTGTATTATAGTGCGCGGACTAATAAATGGCACCGGGCTCATGATATGATTAGAAGACGGCATTTTTTTGGGTCGTGTGTTATAAACAATCGTTTGTATGTTGCGGGTGGTGAAAATGAAGGTGTACAACGTTCATTACGATCGGTGGAAGTTTATGACCCGAGTAAGAACCATTGGTCTTTTGTTTCTGATATGAGTACAGCCATGGTCCCGTTTATAGGAGTGGTTTACGGAGGGAAGTGGTTCTTGAAGGGGCTCGGGTCTCATAGACAAGTGGTTAGTGAAATGTATGAACCCGAAACGGATGTGTGGGCCCAGGTTCAAGATGGGATGGTTTCGGGTTGGAGAAACCCGAGCACTTGTTTAAATGGAAAACTTTATGCTTTGGAGTGTAAAGACGGGTGTAAAATTAGGGTTTATGATGAAGAAAACGATTCATGGAGTAAGCATATTGATAGCAAGATGCATATGGGGAACTCGAAAGGTTTTGAGGCTGCAGCGTTGGTCCCGCTTAATGGGAAACTTTGCATTATAAGAAATAACATGAGTATATCGTTGGTAAACGTTGGGAGCGATGGTGCAGCCGAGCATTTGTGGGAGACGTTAGCAGGAAAAGGGCAGTTGAAGAGTTTAGTGTCGAATTTGTGGTCGAGCTTGGCTGGACGTAATCGATTGAAGAGCCATATTGTTCATTGTCAAGTGCTTCAAGCATGATGTTTTAGATATCAATGTTGTTGATGATTGATGATGATGATGATGATGATGATGTAGGTTGTTTTAGATGTTTTGTCATAGGGTGTTGTAAGAACTTATATATACACAGTTGAATGTTTTGATTTTGAATTGAAGTTTTCTAGTAGAATGCATCTTTTTGCTCATCATAGTTGAATTAAAGTTTTCTAGCAGATTGTAATTCTTGATTGTTTGAGGTTTTATGTTTTTACTCCGCGAAATTTTGACGATGACATTAGTCATAACAGTCAATTTATAAGATGTTACAAATCTTTTTGCGACTTTCAAATAAAACGATTACACAAACATATGGGTAGCAACAACGACAACAATACTCAATCCTAAGAAACAACTACCTGCCTGCTTTGTTTTCTTCTAAAAATAATTGTCCCTCTTAACGATCCAATTACGGAAAATAAATGCAAGATCACACCAACAATTACTTTGTTATCCGAAAAGATTACTACAATCTGTCAAGATTTTTGATTCTTCTAACGGCTTCCATGAAAAATGCGTTCGTCTTTCTACCAAGTTGAGTCTATTTCGTTTTTGATCCAGAGAGGTAAGACTTACACAGAGATAAACATGTATCCTTTTGTCTCTTGTATTCGTTGTATCTCAGAAAAAAGTAACCAAGATAATCGAAATCAATTGGTGACATTTTCGCCTGTAATCAAATGAATCAAGATTAATACACTCGTTGAAATCGCATTGGTAAGATGGTAATGGGCTAAGGTGGGTATGGTACCTGGATCAGAGCCCATAAAGCCCAATACAGATGTGAAGCCAACATGTAGCAGCTAGTTTCAACATACAGCGCTTTCAAGTCTTCCTCTGGTACCTGTTACAAAAATCGTTACATGATGACTAAACATTTTGTAAATTGAAAACATTAAATAAACATGCTCTAAATTAAATAGGTTGGGATACGTACTTTATCTGGTTTTTCAGGTTGCAAGTAATTCCTGAAGAAATGATATTGTTCATCCTTATTAGGGTACCTGTATGATCATTATTGGAAAATTATGGGACCTTTTTTTCATCAAAACAAAAGGTAGAACAAAAGGTGCCGAAACACAAGATAGGCTTACAGTGTGTAGTCACAATCATAGCCAGCATATTCGTTGAAATGGTTCCCGATGTCAAACCCTCTGTAACTGTATGACCCGTATTCAAAGTCTATAATGTAGAGTTTCTCTGAACCAAAAATTCATATAGAAAAATCCATTAGGAAATAACAAAAAACACTTGTACAGTTTCTTAACTGTGATCGTTTTATATTTTACAAGTGAGCAAATATAACGAGCCTTAAACATTCGAGTCTTAAACATTCGCAGTCCAATGTACATAAAAGAAAAAAAATAGTTGGATGCAAATATACCTTCATCCTCAGTCAGCATCAGATTTCCAGAAAGTAAGTCATTGTGAGCAAACACCACAGGTGCATTAAGATGACCTGTCAATTCCTGTCTCGTAAAATCATCAGACGTTTCTCCACAAGTAAACAATGTTTCTTCCAAATTGAAAGATTACAATATAAATAAATAAATAAAAAAGATCTAGGCCAGTGGGGATATCTTGATTTCTTAGCATGTATTTACATATTTAAGAAAGTTAAATTGCAAAAAGGTTGCCTAAGAATGACCAAAAGGTTGCATATGACCACTCTGTATCCTGACATTCAGATTCACGACTGAACTTCTTAACTACCACCTCAGCGCCACGTCAGCACTAAAACTGAGGACAGACCCAAGACTGAAAGTTGCCTGTCCTGTTTGATTTATTTTTCAAATATACATTGTGTCAAATCTAACTTTTAAGCTATATTATTTCAAGATTACTATAACTTTTTTGCATAAAAAGAATTAAAGAGGTTTCAAGCATTTGAAATACACTTTAGGCAACTATTGATCTTCTCAACCCATTTCCACTTTAGATATTGTATTGCATTTTTCGACCCATTTTCACTTTATACATTGTATTTTATTTTCAGACCCATTTCCTTTCTTCATAAATCAAATAACTGTCATAACCCAAAGTAATATTTTGCATAGATTATAAGAGGATACCTTGAGTTTAATAAGCTCATTGTGGATTTCCTTGAACGAAATTGTTTTGTATCTTTTTTGCTTATCGTGATCGTCAAAAGTAAGAGTGGATGCTACAATAAACAAAAACTAATATTTCAGCACTACATTACAAACAATAATACCAACGATACAGATTGAGTTTTATCCCAGTAGTCTAAGAAAAGGGCGACATAGAAATACACCTTTTTCAAAAAACTTAAAGATGTCATTCCACAGTTGTGGTTCCTTAGATCCTGGAATTTCTACGTGATGAAACCTATTAAGTTGCTTTGCAATCTCAGCAGCTAATTTGGGCTTCCTTAAATCTGTACATCATATAAATAATGAAAAAGTAATAACAAAAAATTACAGATTACTAAGGGAATAGGCTAGTTAGTAAACAAAAGATGCACACTTTTTAATAACAAGCGGCAATATAATGTTACTGTGTTGCTTACCTAAAGGTTCTAACGTACGAGCATGTATAAAAGATTGTACCATCCCATTCCCAAATACTCCTAGCAACTTGGCGCCAAATCCTGCAGCCGACAGGTAATGAATGGCCTATACACAGGTATACCATTAACATGTGTAGAAAAACATATGTTTGCATGAGCTAATAAGAAATGAAGAACATACTAAATAACAATATTATTATCAGCAACTATAACTGCAATCTTATTCTAAACATCGAGCCCAACATGCTAGATTTTCAACAAGATGAATCACAGAACATACTAAACTGCATGAAGACTATTGGGACTCGCAACCAATATGGTACTAACAGACATAACAGTAAAATTCGAACCATAAAAATTACACAACATACTAAACATTTATCTAACTATCTAAGAAGTTAATAAATTTGTACTTGATTCAATAGACTATTACTATACAAAGGATACTGAACAAAACTATATAAGCATTGGCATCAGCTCTAAAGAGTAATGGAGATAAAGATAAGATTCTTAACAAGAGTAATAAAGTTGTGGCAAAGAAACAACAAATTTTCAACGCCGCACAATGGTCAGAAGATATATATTAATACGAACAAAATGTTTAGCAACTCTTAACCTCTCTAGTAATTTACACCACACAGTAGTCAAACAGATAAAAACAAAACATCTAATACTGCAAAACAAATTTTGTGCATACGTGACTACAGATTCTCGGCTGCAATAATACGATAGTCATCCTCAAAACAATATTAATCGACAAAGTTTAATGATTTTGCCCATTATATGATGTTAGGAAGAAAACATGCATTTCTTCAGTTTAGTTTAGCTAGCATATGTACACTAGTTTGAACAGTATAGCATGTACAAGGCAAAGCGATAGCGCTTTTAAAACATATTATATCCAAATTAAGAGATATGGGCTATGAAACACACGACATGTGACAACGATTACTGGTTATGTGTAAAGACAAATGTAGATATTAACCTGTAGTTCCCTTTCTCGATTGATGACATATTCCGTGTTTGGACCATACAGCCTAACTATCACATGCACCACGTTCCCATTTTGTTCCTTTACGGATAACTTGAGCACTAACATAACAAAATGCAGTTAGCTATTGCACAGATTTCAGAAGCCATCATATAAAAATCTAGAAAAATCAAATATGCTTCAATCTTTTTGATTTTAAATCATGACAAAATCACGCCTTTATCTTCTACTTAATGTATATGTTTGAGTCACATTTCTTGATTATTGTATATAGGAGTAACTGATCTAAAGTCTTAAAATAAAAAATAAAAAGGTACCTACAGAGGTTTGTGATGCCACCAGACACTCTCTCTGCAGAGAAATGGGATTCATCCAAATCTGACCATTTTTTGAAAAGGTCCTTGCACAGCTTTCTGTTAAATCACAAATAGCATGAAAATCAATCATACTTGAAATTCATCCATTTTCAGAAACAGAAATAACATTGAATTTATACATTTTGTGATACTTATTAATTTGCTTTTGTTACAATTTAATTTGCTTAGCACATAAATCTATTATTAACGTATCAATTCCATCTAATTTGATCCAGCATACATACTTGTTTTAGTAATAGCCCTAGGTATATGTGTATATATATGTATATTTTATATAATAATACTAACGAGTAACGAGTAATGAATGAATACCTAAGCTCTAATTTAACAAAAACATAAAGAAAGAATATTGAGAATAGAGAGTACGTACACGAGTGAAGGTATCATAAGAGGAACAGGAAGAGTGTGATCTATGGTGAGAGAAGAATAAGGAATCTGAGGAAGAGGAGCTTCGTCCATGGTGGGCGTTTGCTGATTCTGCTGCAGATTTTAATTTTGATTTCGGTTTTGTAAGTCAAGTGAGGTTATATATAACGGAAACGCAACTTTGGGGGTTTGTTTATACAAATAACACAAAACCAGGGTTCATTTTGCAATCCTATTAAATAAAAGATTTGGTCAGATAAATATAAATAATTAATTAATAAAAAAATTAAAATAAGGAAATAATGTATAAAGTAACTTTAAAACATTACTTCATCCGTCCAATATTAATTGTCCGGTATTCTATTTTGGTATTTCTTAAATTAAAATTTCACTTCCATAAATAGAAAATAATAAGAAGTTTAAGTTTTATTGTGTTCTTAATATATGTGGATAACACTAAAAGAGAAATAAAATGTGAGGGGGAAAGTGAAAAGTAAAGAGAAAGTACATTAATTTTATGATATTTTCTTAAACTGTGTGTTTTTTGTCTGTGTACTATTAATATCGGACGAAGAAAAATAATATTTATTTAATTATAAAAATAGACAATTAATTTTGAACATTTCATAAATGAATACTCATTAAAATTATGTTTTTATATAAATTTTACTAAATGTTTTAAGTCAAGCAGTCACAAACATTATTGGATTGCTCAATTCAAATGTTGTAGGCTCTATAAATTCAACACACATAGAATTTCTAATCAGTTTAATTTAATTTCCTGTTTTCTTTTCAAACAAAAGTAAAAATGTGATGTAAATAGTAAATATATTGTTTTTATAGATTCGTTATTTTATTCTTTAGTAGAGTTAGCTTCCTCAAGATCATGTTAAACGTTTGTATTTCTATGGCTCTTGCTTTGAGGCATTTAGTTTATTGTTTGTTAGAACTAATTAATTTTGTTATGATATCATTGACTATACAATATATGAAATCTAAGAGTGAATGATCAATATTATTACCCTTGTTATGATATCATTGACTATACAATATATGAAATCTAAGAGTGAATGATCAATATTATTACCCCATATCTTATCTTCATACTGTTTCTCATTTGAAAAATGAACATGAATAGTTTTTGTATAGTGATTCTTCTAGTATAAATATGCATACAATTGTAAGCATATGATGCACCCATTCTTACACTATATGCAAGTCTTATTCTTTACTCTCCATTCAAATCTTATATAATAAGAAGTCTTATTGCTAAGCATAGGCCACTAAAGGTAGTTATAAGCCTACTGAATTATAACACGTTATCAGCACGAAGTGCTCCGTATAATCAAGGTTTATCTAAGCAAGCGCACGTCACTAATCAAGGTAAGAAAGTGTTTAACTCTTATTAACTTCACTAACATTTATATTTATGTTATTTAAGTTATATATGGTCGGTTATACAGCCTGAATTATATTTTTATAATCTAACTCTTATTAACTTCACTAACATTTATATTTGTGTTATTTAAGTTATATATGATCGGTTATACCGCCTGAATTATATTTCTGTAATCTAACTTTTATTAACTTCACTAACATTTATATTTATGTTATTTAAGTTATATATGGTCGGTTATACCGCCTGAATTATATTTCTGTAATCTAACTCTTATTAACTTCACTAACATTTATATTTATGTTATCTAACATTTATGATTACTTATGCAATTAATCATTATTTATTTCATGCATACTAATGTTTATTCTTAAAATTTATTATTTATGCATAATATGTTTATTCTATTAATCTTCATATTTATACTAAATATATTTATAGTAATCGTATTTGTACTAATAAAATTCTTTTATTAAAATTATTATTAATACAACGAGTACATAACAGTCGTTAACGTCAACTAACGACGTTACAACGGTCATATATACATAACGGTTGTTAACGTCAACTGACGACGTTACAACGACTATATTTTTCAAATATAAAATAAACATCTCCGTTTTCACATTTTCACAAATCAATCTTCATTTTTTCAGATTACCACCATCAATTTTTTTTTTGTAAAGATGATTCACACAAGGATGATTTTTTCTATTGTATTGGTCATACTAACTATCATCATTGTTACTAATATACCACCGGGTGAACCTATATTCTATCATGCTCTTGTGGTTTTATCATTTGTAATCATGCCATTATTCTGTTGTTTGCTACTTATGAATTTAAAATAATTCTAATTTCATTTTATTATTTGTCTATGATTAGAAATTGATTATGATTATAATTTATGTTGTTCATCTTTCTGAAAATAGAAAATGTCAAACTTATCAAAGCTTGAGTTTGATGCCCTAGACGTATCGGGAACAAACTACACATCATGGGTCATGGATGTAGAAATAAATCTTGGATCATTGGGTATTCTAGAAACTTTAAAAGAAAACAATACTTGTTCTGATCAAGATAAATTAAAATCAATTGCTTTTATTCGCAAACATATTGATATCACCTTAAAACATATGTATCTCACTATCAAAGATCCACATGTTTTATGGAAAAGTATCAAGAGTAGATTCGATAATCAAAAGGAAATTGAAAGGACCCGTTCATATACATTATAAACGATTCTCAATGGTTGATTACATCGCGAGGTATTTGACCTCTATATGATACAATTTTCAGACATTGCATTCGTTTTTAAAAGATAAACTTTCTTTACATCGAAAATTGACAGGCATGCATACCATTTCATAATATCCAACTATAAATGACCTAATCTGTCATTTAATTAATAATAATCTCTATTGAACTCAATGACTTGAATGCAACGTCTTTTGAAATATGCCATGAATGACTCCAAGTAATATCTTTAAAATGAGCAAATGCACAGCGAAAGATTTCTTTAACACCTGAGAATAAACATGCTTTAAAGTGTCAATCAAAAGGTTGGTGAGTTCATTAGTTTATCATAAACATTTCATTTTCATCATTTTAATAGACCACAAGAATTTCATTTCCAGTTCTCATAAATATACGTCACATGCATAGAGACGAAAATCATTCATATGGATTAAACACCTGTAACCGACATTAACAAGATGCATATAAGAATATCCCCTATCATTCCGGGAAATCCTTCGGACATGATAAAACAACATCGAAGTACTAAAGCATCCGGTACTTTGGATGGGGTTCGTTAGGCCCAATAGATCTATCTTTAGGATTCGCGTCAATTAGTAGATCGGTTTACTAATTTTTAGGTTACCAAGCAAAAGGGGCATATTCTGCTTCGATCATTCACCCATATAATGTAGTTTCAATTACTTGTGTCTATTTCGTAAAACATTCATAAAAATTGCGCATGTATTCTCAGCCCAAAAATATAAAGGGTAAAAAGGCAAATGAAACTCACCATACTGTATTTCGTAGTAAAAATACATATAACGTCATTGAACAAGTGCAAGGTTGGCCTCGGATTCACAAACCTAAATTAAGTATATATATTTATATGTTGGTCAATATTGGTCTAACAATTTAAGTCAGATCATAGTGTACCACAATCCTAATGCTCGAGACTAATATGCAATAGTCAATAAAAGTCAATTTGACCCAAAATAATTTCCAAAATCCATACATGATTAACATATAACTTGAATATCGTCGTTTTATATTTTTAAATATTTTTAAAAGATTTTAATAGAGTAAATAATATAATTCATTTATTATTAAAATTTATATATAAAAATATGCTTTTTTATATCTTAAGTAATAAAATTTATAAAGTTCATTTAATATAATATGATAGGTAGTATTAACGTAATTATGTTACACGTAGTAAAATATCTTTGTATTACATATTTATTTGATAAAATAACATTGATAATAATAATAAGCAAAACATGTATTATTTTGAAATAATAATTTTTATTATTCTAATAATAAAAATATCAATATTTATATTTACTAAAAGTGATATTATGAATAAACGATAATTCTAATTATGACAACTTTAATATTTACGATACTTTTTAATATTATCTTTAAAATGATAATTCTATTTAAAATGATAATAATAATAATGATATTTTATAATAACAATGACATTTCTATTAAAATGATAATTTTTGTTAAAATGATAGCTTTAATACTAACGATACTTTTAATAATAATAGTAATGATAAAATAATAAGAACGATAATTTTATCTAAATTAATATCTTATAGTATTTTAATTTCATCATGATACTCTTACTTATTAATTCCTAATCGTTTCGTTTAATAGTTTTTAATCGTCTTTTATATCGTGTTCATAATAATGATAATAATAGTAATCAAAATAATTAAGTGTTACAAATATTTGTTTTAATTACACTAATATTAATAATGATAGTTACTATAACATTATTAACGATTATACTAATAATTATCTTAATGATAATATAATAATAATAATAATAACAATAACAATAACAATAACCATTTTTAAATAATGATATATATTAATAATGATAATAATAATAATAATAATAATAATAATAATAATAATAATAATAATAATAATAATAATAATAATAATTGGATAATAATAATAATAATAACTTTAACGATAATAACGATAGTAATAATAAAAATAACAATTTTTAATGATAAATCCCTTTTATTGATAAAGATAATAATAATGATAATAATAAGATAAAACTAGAACGACGATAGTAATAATAATCATTTTAACAATAATACTAAATTCAGTTGACTATAATTTCTAATCTGTTCATCGAAACCATTCGACATCTAAACGAAAAGTTCTTAATTGTTTGCTAGCTTTCTAACGACATGCATATCTTATACCTTATCTCAATCGCAGGTGTAACTAATTCGAGATTCAACATAACCTAATTAAGGGCAATATCAAAAGTACAAGCATGCATAATCCTAAATACTCGAGCACTAGTCAGGGATACACTATTGATATGTAAAAATTAATTTACAAGTACTCACGTATCAATATTGAGATTCAATATTGCAGGAAAGGTACGTAGACACAACGGAGATGACAAACACTAAGTTGACCTTACGAGCATACCCATGATCCATACCCATCACCACCATAGCTATAACCCATAATTTCCTTAACCCTATCCCACTCATAAAACCCATGTTGCAATAGCTCGCGCGTACCCCTTGTCGTAGTATTTTATGTATATAATACATAATATTAACAATAATAATACTACTAATATGATTAATAATAATAATCTTAATAATAATAATAATAATAATAATAATAATAATAATAATAATAATAAAAATAAAAATAAGTATATAGATATAGAAAGAGTACGAGATAGATAGATAGATAGAGAAATGGAATGAAAATGGAACCAGTCGACGAGCTTTATGCATTTCACCTCACCAAACCCCCCATACGATCGCATGGGGGTTGTGTGTGTATTTCATGCGACCGCATGGTCACTTTTTACAGCTCATATGCACTCAAAAATGTTGCCGACACTCGTTAATAATTATTTAATATATATTAATTATAAATAATTATTTAATCTATATAATTAATTATATATTATATTATATTTACGCTCATGGTAAAAATATAATTTTTACTAAAATGACTCGAATGTTGTCACTCGACTCATGTACCTCTTTCGGTTTTTCGAGCGCACTTTCGTACGTTTAGGAAACTAGTCTTTTACGTTACGTGACGTGTACCCTTAATAACAATTTGACTTATTCATCAATAAATTACCTTATGAAAATGTAACTTTGTAAAATTGAGTTTTGTGGTCATTTGCTTCTATAAATCAGGGACTCGTTGTTTGTCAAAATATTTTATTTTAAATCAGGACGTTTTATGACTAAGTTAATATATATATATATATATATATATATATATATATATATATATATATATATATATATATATATATATATATATATATATATATATATATATATATATATATATATATATATATTTATTTAAAATTTGTAAATTTGTACAATATATATATATATATATATATATATATATATATATATATATATATATATATATATATATATATATATATGTTCGAATTATTTATCTAATGATATAATATTTAGTCTTTCAAAACCTCTTATATTTCAAAGTTCGTTTTATATAAATTAACTCCTTTTAAATATTAGTAGTTATTCTACCAAACAATGTTTTTAATATGAAAAACAAAATGGTTGATTTATCAAGGGACACTAGATAATCAAAGTAAAGTACACTTTTGAAATTTAAACGGAAATGATTAGTAACTTTTGACTAACTCTCGTTAATGACATTTTTGTAAATCACTTTTACCAAATATTCCGGATACCGTTAAAAAGAAAAGGTTTTCTAATTCAAAGTGGACCTCTTAACAGAGACTCGTAATCGTAATTCAATGTATCTAATAATTCAATCATTTAATATTATCTTTTAATTCCGTCGATAATTATTTTAAATATATTTTAAAACAACAACGTTCATGTAAAGTATTATACGTCTAATACTTGTTAATGTTTTCAAGTTATAATATATACACATATACATATATAATCAGATTTGCTCATATAATGGTTCGTGAATCATAGAAACTTGGTCGAGGTTTAAATGAATGTATGAACACAGTTTTAAAAAAAAATCTTTGAGATTCAACTTACAGCTTTGCTTATTTAAAATTTGTAAATTTGTACAATATATATATATGTTCGAATTATTTATCTAATGATATAATATTTAGTCTTTCAAAACCTCTTATATTTCAAAGTTCGTTTTATATAAATTAACTCCTTTTAAATATTAGTAGTTATTCTACCAAACAATGTTTTTAATATGAAAAACAAAATGGTTGATTTATCAAGGGACACTAGATAATCAAAGTAAAGTACACTTTTGAAATTTAAACGGAAATGATTACTAACTTTTGACTAACTCTCGTTAATGACATTTTTGTAAATCACTTTTACCAAATATTCCGGATACGGTTAAAAAGAAAAGGTTTTCTAATTCAAAGTGGACCTCTTAACAGAGGCTCGTAATCGTAATTTAATGTATCTAATAATTCAATCATTTAATATTATATTTTAATTCCGTCGATTATTATTTTAAATATATTTTAAAACAACAACGTTCATGTAAAGTATTATACGTCTAATACTTGTTAACGTTTTCAAGTTATAATATATACACATATACATATATAATCAGATTTGCTCATATAATGGTTCGTGAATCATAGAAACTTGGTCGAGGTTTAAATGAATGTATGAACACAGTTTAAAAAAAAAAAATCTTTGAGATTCAACTTACAGCTTTGCTTATCGTGTCGGGAATATATAAAGATTAAAGTTTAAATTTGGTCGGAAATTTCTGGGTTGTCACAGTACCTACCCATTAAAGAAATTTAGTCCCGAAATTTGAGTGGAAAGGTCGTGAATGATAATAAGTATGTTTTCATGATGCATACGGGCTGAAAATTATAGTTTTATCATCAGCGAATAATTTGGATAAACAATCCATTTATATGAAGAGTACAAATGAAGCTAACATAGAAGAGTGAAATGAGTAAGTGTAGATTCATCTTATCATTTGACGTAGATATGATTGATTTCCAGATTTCAAGGGATTTGAAGAAAATCTTCGTAATAAGATTTGATTCTCCGGTAACCAAGGGAATTAGGATCCACTTTAAATGTGATCGTCCATTTTAATTGTTCTGTCGGAGATTTTTTTATAAATTTACCTCATTCATTTCCTTACAACTCACACCTTCTGTTGATGCATTTTATGCAAGTCCCTAGACATCTACCCACGTCCATTGCAGGTACAACAGTTTACAGGCCACCATGATTGCTCGTTATTATCCTATCCATGCTTGTATGTGGTTACAGGAACTGCAGGAACGAGATTTGAATGTTTGACTATGTTAGACTTAGTCAGACGTACGAGTGAAGCCTCACTAGTACGGCTGACAGGCTCATACGCACGGTTGATGCTGAGCTAAGTCACAATTACAACCTAAATGAGAAGACACAAGTGAGTGATCACCCGTGCGGCTGATGAAGCCAACTCGTACGTGTGATGGATGAATCGTACGGGTGAGTCAACAGCAGGGGTATATAAAGTCTTATGTTTTTTCATTTTAGGTTAAGCCTCTCATTTGTTACACACACTCAGATCTGGTGAGCTCCTCCGATTCTCTCTCAGTCCAAATCACCCAGGTGGTGAATAATAGCTCTAGGTGTTGATCTAATCACACTTGATTTAGTTGTGGTTTGACTAAATTAATCCAAAAAAAATAACTTAACCTATTCACTAGAGGGTTTGATTTACTTATTCCGCCATTGTGTGAGTTAAATCTGTTGATTTCTAAGTTCCTAGTCATGTTTCATCACCTTCTATTCTTTCCCCCTCAACTCATTAAAGTATTCATCAATATGCTCTATCTAGTTCTGATTCTCGATATACTTCTAACTTTCATATCAGTCATTCTTCTTTTTCATCTACCGCCGGAAGAATCTATTTACTTCTTCTATACTCTTGGGTTTATAGTGTTTCTAGTTCTCCCGTGTCTTTACATTGCTATATGCATCGATATATATGGTTTATAATTTCTGGTTTGTCGTTGGCTTTATATCTTCCCTTATATTTCAAAGTCTCTGCTTCTGTCTTCTATAATCATTGTCATTCACAGTTAATGCTCTCTTTTATTTGCTGCAATTTATACCCCAATTTCTATTTCGGAGTTTTGTCCTTTCATTTCTTCTTCTTGCGATTAAGCACCGCTTGTAATGGTCCAGAATTCACATATATGAATTTCGGAATGAACATTGTTAATGTTCTAGGAAGGAAATTGTGATGGCACGATCTTGACTTGTCAAATTACCAGAATACCTTGGAAAAGGCCGAATCATCAAGAAATATTTTCTTAATATTTTAGAGGTCAAATAAAATACAAGAGTCGTATAACATGGCACATGATGATGTTATGATCTGTGAATCATCATGTTTTATTTAGAAACTTAGCATGACTTACTGTAATATAATCACGTTGATCAAGTGTCATTATATTATACTAATTCATACTTCAGTTCCCAACACTACTTCAAAATATTCCTATTTTAAACTTGAATGTTTCAGAATTTAGAAACTAAAATAGTTTCTTTTATGATGTAATACAGATAGCGCGAAGAGGTAAATGATTTCAAATAAGAAAAATTAAGAAAATATCTTTAGAAATATGGAGGATATTTATAATGAAAGATATGATGATATCTTAGGATTTCTAATATCAGAGGATGATGAAGAATATTGTCCGCAAGGGTTTACAGTCAGAAGCAAGGTATTCGATAATGACTTCAGCAGATACTGAATCATTTGGATCCTTTGAATGCAGGTTTAACCTTTGTGATTTGTCCACAGCCTCCTTCATACTTTGCTCAATCCGTTTTTCAGTTCCAACTCTTTTTTTTTTCTGAGCTCTGCCAACACACTACTCTTTATTATCAAACTTTTTATTGTTAAGGTCGTTTTATAGTTTTTGCTGCTTCATCAAAAATTTCGAGAACTATTCCGCAGTTTAGGGTATTTTTCAGAAACTTCACATTCAAGTATGTAAGTCCAGGAGATAGACGTTATATATACACATATAACTGTTGGCGTAGATATGCTGCGAGATTTCAAAATACTGATTGCTAATTCCCGATGATTCGTATGGCAATTCTCGTTACAAGATGCGAATGAGTAAATGATGGGGTTTTGATAAATATAATGATTTTTCGGAAAATCTCGGATCATTACGGTTGCTGATAAGTTTACAGCTAATTTGGTGAGATATGAAAGGTTCCCCGGTAACAATGGCGAAAGGGCAACATGTTTATCAAGATTATGATAAGGCTACTCCGAATGAAAAATCGAAGTTGTCTTGCTAGAGCTGTGATAGAATTTGCTACTTTGAAAAATGAATTGCAAAGTTATTTTTGCTAATAAATGCCAAAGGATCTGACACAGATATGTGTTGAATTATGACTTTGGTTTCGAGAGCTTTTTAAGTACATAACTGTGGGTAATATGTGGTTGGATCATCATCTCATTTGCTCATTAATTGATGTGTCTTCAGAAATTTTTGAAGGATTTGAACACAAATTGTAATCGTTAATATACATTTGATGTTCTAACACAGTTTTGAAGTCAAAGTATAGCTTCGAAAGATGTAGGAATCAAAAAGTGATGGTACCGGTTATATCTCGAATTGAATTCTGAGGTTTCAAAATCAAAATATGTAATTGGGTTTGAATGAGTATGGTTGTTTTGATTTCTATGAAAAAATGTATATTATTGTGAAAGTAGGAAGTATAGTTGATAATTTGTTTAATCTGATTCGAAGAATGTAACATATTAATTGTGAATATATATATATATATATATATATATATATATATATATATATATATATATATATATATATATATATATATATCTCGGGTATTACCTACCCGTTAAAATTTTTTTCACAATTAATATTTTATACATAAGAATTTTATTACAGTCTTTATGAATATATATATATATATGTATATATTCTCCTCAGATGTAACATACATTTTAATGAGTTAATACTAAATTAAACTCATTCGATATACGGTTGGAACTAGAATTGAATAATCCCTTGAAGGCTTTAGAGATTACATAAGTATTTCTTCAATAATATTGAAATTATGAATCAATACTTCGTTATTTGTTGAGGTGTGATGTTGGTTTTCGTTAAATTCTTGTGAACTTCGCAAAGTACGAATGATGTTATCTTGAAAAGTTTCGGGTACATCGATGATGAAAGTGTAAAATCAAATATATACTTGATTTATTGTGAATTTGGAATTTGTTGAATTGAGACAGAGATTGTAGTTAACGCTGGTTAAGTTGCGGGCGAAAGACGTACATTATTGCATATTTGTAATATGAATTAACCGAGTAGTTAAGATTCACACACAATAGCTTAGTACGGAAAGATTTGTTTTGATTTAAAGATTTATATATATAAGATATACATATAAATCCTTCAGTGGAAATGAGTTAATTCTTCATAACTCGTTGATATAATATACTCGTTGTTGATTCGTAATAATGTCCACAGTGATTCTTGAATTGGCAGAGCTTTTGATGTTATAGGTGCTGCTGATTCTGACGATGCTGATGGCACTGACTGTGCTGGTGATGCTACGATACTGTTGATGCTGTTGGTAAAACAAGTCTAACTTGTAAATCACACACCATTCTCGTCAGGGTTTCTATTCTTCCTTCTATCATTTTGGTTCACTCAACTGATTTATGGTTGGCTAGAATGGATAATCTCTAAGACTTTAGAGATCACATAATCGCCGCATATTGTTTCTCCAATGAAGTTATGAATCAAAACTTCGTCATTTGTTGCTGTTGGTCTTCCTTGTTATCTATAGAGATTATGACATTGATGCTCGTGGAACAGATTGTGAAGTTGAGGTTTACGACGCAGTTGTGGTTGGGGGTGGTAATGGTAATGTTGGCGCTGATGATGGTGGTACTGGTTATGCTGCTGATGCTGCTGCTGGTGTTTGTAACCTTTGCACCATGTTCTCTAAATCTACTACCCGAGCGCGAAGCTCGTTGACTTCTTCTATTACATCGGGATGATTGTCGGTTCGAACGAGTGGGTAAATAAAATCTAGAATTTGATGTAGTATATAATCGTGACGAGATACTCTGGAAATGAGAGAGAAAATGGTGTTTCGGACTGGTTCGCCGGTAAGTGCTTCAGGTTCTTCTCCAAGAGGACAATGTGGTGAATGGAAAGGATCGCCTTCCTCTTGTCTCCAATGATTGAGGAGGCTACAAACACATCCCCAATTCATCCAGAATAGGTGATGACTGATTGGTTGATCCATTCCGATCACACTGCTTTCGGAGTCTGAGTGGGATTCCATTTCGGAATCTGAGGAACTTGAACTAATGACGAACTCCATTTCGTACGATTGAATAAAAGATTTTTCGATTGAAATGATTTCCGGCTATCGGATAGTATTCTAATTACATAGAATATCTAAATATATAGAGCAAAAGATTTCGTAGATACGTTATATGTCAAGCAAAGTTTACAGTGACAGATACGTTAAGATATGATTTAGCAGATACGATAAGATATGAATTTTGTCCATACACTATTCATGCAATTAATGCAGTAAGATGTGTCTAGACTTAAGAATGATAAATAGGTAATTTCCTACAGATGATAAGTAGATGATTTTCGACACAAAATGATAAGCAAAACTTTTGACATGCAGACACGGTCGAAGTCCAGACTCACTATTGCATCCTAACGACTTATCAGTTAGACACACTAATGCAGACCTGGTTCGCTAAGACCACCGCTCTGATACCAACTGAAAAGACCCTTTCATATACATTATAAACGATTCTCAATGGTTGATTACATCGCGAGGTATTTGACCTCTATATGATAGAATTTTCAGACATTGCATTCGTTTTTAAAAGATAAACTTTCTTTACATCGAAAATTGACAGGCATGCATACCATTTCATAATATCCAACTATAAATGACCTAATCTGTCATTTACTTAATAATAATCTCTATTGAACTCAATGACTTGAATGTAACGTCTTTTGAAATATGCCATAAATGACTCCAAGTAATATCTTTAAAATGAGCAAATGCACAGCGGAAGATTTCTTTAACACCTGAGAATAAACATGCTTTAAAGTGTCAACTAAAAGGTTGGTGAGTTCATTAGTTTATCATAAACATTTCATTTTCATCATTTTAATAGACCACAAGAATTTCATTTCCAGTTCTCATAAATATACGTCCCATGCATAGAGACAAAAATCATTCATATGAATTGAACACCTGGTAACCGACATTAACAAGATGCATATAAGAATATCCCCTATCATTCCGAAAAATCCTTCGGACATGATAAAACAACATCGAAGTACTAAAGCATCCGGTACTTTAGATGGGGTTCGTTAGGCCCAATAGATCTATCTTTAGGATTCGCGTCAATTAGAAGATCGGTTTACTAATTTTTAGGTTACCAAGCAAAATGGGCATATTCTGCTTCGATCATTCACCCATATAATGTAGTTTCAATTACTTGTGTCTATTTCGTAAAACATTCATAAAAATTGCGCATGTATTCTCAGCCCAAAAATATAAAGGGTAAAAAGGCAAATGAAACTCACCATACTGTATTTCGTAGTAAAAATACATATAACGTCATTGAACAAGTGCAAGGTTGGCCTCGGATTCACAAACCTAAATTAAGTATATATATTTATATGTTGGTCAATATTGGTCTAACAATTTAAGTCAGGTCATAGTGTACCACAATCCTAATGCTCGAGACTAATATGCAATAGTCAATAAAAGTCAATTTGACCCAAAATGATTTCCAAAATCCATACATGATTAACATATAACTTGAATATCGTCGTTTTATATTTTTAAATATTTTTAAAAGATTTTAATAGAGTAAATAATATAATTCATTTATTATTAAAATTTATATATAAAAATATGCTTTTATATATCTTAAGTAATAAAATTTATAAAGTTCATTTAATATAATATGATAGGTAGTATTAACGTAATTATGTTACACGTAGTAAAATATCTTTGTATTACATATTTATTTGATAAAATAACATTGATAATAATAATAAGCAAAACTTATATTATTTTGAAATAATAATTTTTATTATTCTAATAATAAAAATATCAATATTTATATTTACTAAAAGTGATATTATGAATAAACGATAATTATAATTATGATAACTTTAATATTTACGATACTTTTTAATATTATCTTTAAAATAATAATTGTATTTAAAATGAAAATAATAATGATATTTTATAATAACAATGACATTTCTATTAAAATGATAATTTTTGTTAAAATGATAGCTTTAATACTAACGATACTTTTAATAATAATAGTAATGATAAAATAATAAGAACGATAATTTTATCTAAATCAATATCTTATAGTATTTTAATTTCATCATGATACTCTTACTTATTATTCCTAATCGTTTCGTTTAATAGTTTTTAATCGTCTTTTATATCGTGTTCATAATAATGATAATAATAGTAATCAAAATAATTAGGTGTTACAAATATTTGTTTTAATTACACTAATATTAATAATGATAGTTACTATAACATTATTAACGATTATACTAATAATTATCTTAATGATAATATAATAATAATAATAATAATAATAATAAAAACAATAACAATAACCATTTTTAAATAATGATATATATTAATAATGATAATAATAATAATAATAATAATAATAATAATAATAATAATAATTGGATAATAATAATAATAATACTAATTATAACTTTAACGATAATAACGATAGTAATAATAAAAAATAACATTTTTTAATGATAAATCCTTTTTTTTGATAAAGATAATAATAATCATAATAATAAGATAAAACTAGAACGACGATAAAAACGACGATAGTAATAATAATCATTTTAACAATAATACTAAAATTCAGTTGACTATAATTTCTAATATGTTCATCGAAACCATTCGACATCTAAAGGAAAAGTTCTTAATTTTTCGCTAGCTTTCCAACGACATGCATATCATATACCTTATATCAATCGCAGGTGTAACTAATTCGAGATTCAACATAACCTAATTAAGGGTAACATCAAAAGTACAAGCATGCATAATCCTAAATACTCGAGCACTAGTCAGGGATACACTATTGATATGTAAAAATTAATTTACGAGTACTCACGTATCAATATTGAGATTCAATATTGCAGGAAAGGTACGTAGACGCAACGGAGATGACAAACACTAAGTTGACCTTACGAGCATACCCATGATCCATACCCATCACCACCATAGCTATAACCCATAATTTCTTTAACCCTATCCCGCTCATAAAACCCATGTTGCAATAGCTCGCGCGTACCCCTTGTCGTAGTATTTTATGTATATAATACATAATAATAACAATAATAATACTACTAATATGATTTATAATAATAATCTTAATAATAATAATAATAATAATAATAATAATAATAATAATAATAATAATAATAATAATAATAATAATAATAATAATAAAAATAAGTATATAGATATAGATAGAGTACGAGATAGATAGATAGATAGAGAAATGGAATGAAAATGGAACCAGTCGACGAGCTTTATGCATTTCACCTCACCAAACCCCCCATGCGATCGCATGGGGGTTGTGTGTGTATTTCATGCGACCGCATGGTCACTTTTTACAGCTCATATGCACTCAAAAATGTTGCCGACACTCGTTTATAATTATTTAATATATATTAATTATAAATAATTATTTAATCTATATAATTAATTATATATTATATTATATTTACGCTCATGGTAAAAATATAATTTTTACTAAAATGACTCGAATGTTGTCACTTGACTCATGTACCTCTTTCGGTTTTTCGAGCGCACTTTCGTACGTTTAGGAAACTAGTCTTTTACGTTACGTGACGTGTACCCTTAATAACAATTTGACTTATTCATCAATAAATTACCTTATGAAAATGTAACTTTGTAAAATTGAGTTTTGTGGTCATTTGCTTCTATAAATCAGGGACTCGTTGTTTGTCAAAATATTTTATTTTAAATCAGGACATTTTATGACTGAGTTAATATATATATATATATATATAATTTGTAAATTTGTACAATATATATATGTTCGAATTATTTATCTAATGATATAATATTTAGTCTTTCAAAACCTCTTATATTTCAAAGTTCGTTTTATATAAATTAACTCCTTTTAAATGTTAGTAGTTATTCTACCAAACAATGTTTTTAATATGAAAAACAAAATGGTTGATTTATCAAGGGACACTAGATAATCAAAGTAAAGTACACTTTTGAAATTTAAATGGAAATGATTACTAACTTTTGACTAACTCTCGTTAATGACATTTTTGTAAATCACTTTTACCAAATATTCCGGATACCGTTAAAAAGAAAAGGTTTTCTAATTCAAAGTGGACCTCTTAACAGAGACTCGTAATCGTAATTCAATGTATCTAATAATTCAATCATTTAATATTATATTTTAATTCCGTCGATAATTATTTTAAATATATTTTAAAACAACAACGTTCATGTAAAGTATTATACGTCTAATACTTGTTAACGTTTTCAAGTTATAATATATACACATATACATATATAATCAGATTTGCTCATATAATGGTTCGTGAATCATAGAAACTTGGTTGAGGTTTAAATGAATGTATGAACACAGTTTTTTAAAAAAAAAATCTTTGAGATTCAACTTACAACTTTGCTTATCGTGTCGGGAATATATAAAGATTAAAGTTTAAATTTGATCAAAAATTTCTGGGTTGTCACAGAAATATTACTCTCTGCTGCGAGGAAAGAATGGAGAAATCCAAGGTTCCAAGACTTTAAAAGGTAAGTGAATACAGCTCGGCCATGTTCAAGATTCGTTCAAAGCTTCAATTATGTGGTCAAGAAATAAGTGATGCTGATATGATGGGAAAAACTTTCTCCACAATGCATTCTGCAAATATTACTATACAAGAAAATTTAAGATTGCAGAATGACAAAACTTTTTCCAAACTTCAAACTTATCTCTTAGTCGCAGAAGTGAATAAAGAATTACTGATGAAGAATTAAGAATCTCGTCCTACGGGTGCGCTAGCATTCCCTGAAGCTAATGCTATTAATAATAATAATAAAAAAAGAAATGCACCTGGACGAGAACGTGGGCGAGGTCGTGGTCATATTGGCCAAAACCATCATCATGGAAATTACCATAACAATAACAAAAATCATAACTATGTTCGAAATCACCCTTATGGTAATGGTCGTGGTGGTGGTCGTGGTCGTAATGGTTACGGTGGTCGTGGTTGTGGACAAAGAAATAATAATCCACAAAATTATAAATTTCAACCACCATAAAATCCCACAAATCATAATGTTGAAGGAAGCTCTTCAAATAATATTGAAGATTCTTGTTATCGATGTGGTAAAATTGGACATTGGTCTAAAAACTGTCGAACAAATCAATATTCTGTTAATCAATATCAGAAATCCCTAAAAGAAAAAGGAAAAGAGGCAAACCTTGTGGATGACCTTGATACAAAAATCACTAAGCCAACAAGTGACTACTTTAATGAATAAATTTCCTATTATATGTCCATATCAAATAAATGGATGTAGATTTACGATCTATACCATATCTACTTTACTGTAACACCGGCCATTTATTTTTTTTTACAAACACAGTGGAAGACTTTATTAACAAATACAATATAAGTCACGTCATTACATTAAACCGTGTAATTACGTTTAAGTTTACACAATGGTGTTACGTTATTACAAAACATTATTTATACAAAAGTCCACATCAAAGTTGGGTTGTCAAACATGTCTTCTGGAACAGCACCCATCCCGACTAGCAGTATCTAAACCTGCAAGGGGAGAATATGTGGGGGATTAGCGCACCGCTAAGTGAATGGAATCTATCTAACAGATATAGCTTAAGCCACACACAAGCTATATACTAACATCAACACTTGCTAACTACCAACTAGCATACAATAAGATAATACGAGGATCGGCGGCTTGTACGAGCACACGACTATCAGCTGATCGGGCCTGAGTCTACCGATAGTCCCTGCTACTCAATTCACAGTATAGTTATCCAGATGCAGGGGATGCATCATTCACACTATACTCCACAATCAGTAGCCTATGGACCCAACCTCCCCTAGGCACGGTTGACCTCATACGGACTCTAACCTCTCCTAGGCACGGTTTCGAGTCCCCAGTCTCCCTAGGCCCGACTGGTGCCATTCACATAGTGTACACATAATTCACATACAACATCAGACAAACGATATTATTCTATCATGGAAATTCCTACACTATGCATGGTAAAAGAGTCGACCACAGTAGCATGATATGCTACTTAAACTCTATCCGTAGATAGACCCACTCACCAATTACTAGCAACTGCTCAGTTATTATTTCTGAGCTTCCTCCTTGTCCTTATCTCCTGAGAACAGCAAAAACCAAGTTAGAATAGTGTTCCCATCAAGATTAAACATACTGACAGCGAATTATAGCAAATTAGTAAAAAAAAATGTTTCCGCTAAAATTTTCATGCTAAAAACTTATGCACTTTCAAAATTTACATCCTGAACACCAAAATACAAACGCGCAACATAACGGCTAGAAAAAGGCATTTTGGTAAAACATTCTGCCCTGGACACACAGTCGGTCGACTGTCTCCTCAATCGGTCGACTGACATAGACAGTCGGTCGACTGTAGACACAACCGGTCGACTGACTGTAACGACCCAACCCAATATACAATTGAACACGTGTAATAAATTTTTTTTTTTTACAGTGGAGTGTGCCACGCGCACACCCCAGGGTGTGCGACGCGCACAGGCCCACATTCAGTTCTGTCCGATTTCGTCAATTTTCAATTAAAGATCTCCCACTTCCCGACATATTTAGACGAAACGCTTTTCACAATTTGTTATAATGGTTAAAACTCACACGATTCAATAATAAAATGAGTTTTACAAAACGGGGTCCACATCAGCCGTTTTACGAGTTTCATACAAAAGTTCGAGTTTCGACCGCACTAGTTTAAATTCCAAACGACACTATGAGCATGGTGTTTGGGGTTAAACTACCCAAATCTCGGTCAAACTCCAAAGCTATCACATCCCAAATGCGTCCCCTAAATAACAAGCGGGATCTCTAATCTAATCGAAGGCCCTTACCCTTGTCAACGCCGGAACCTATAAAAAGATAAACAACGAGAGGGTAAGCAACGCTTAGTGAATGCAATAATTATACCCATATATATATAATATACCTACTTGCAATCACTTACACATATACCGCATACACGCTAGCAATACGATTAGCATACCATCTCAAGTACAAAGCTAATAATCTCCCACAAACCGCTACTACCGTATCAATAACATATAATCGACATAATATAATATGCTACAAAACAATACACAACCATGGTTAACCATTCTCGCGTCATGGTGCTACCGGCTCTTTGGTTCACACCATACGCATTTGTCATGATGCTACCTGCTCTTTGGTTCACATCACAACTCGAGTCATACTCGCACTAGAGTGCTACCGGCTCTTTGGTTCACACTATAACAATGCTAAGGTACTACCTGCTCTTTGGTTCACACCCTAACAAATCGTGCTATAGCGCTACCGGCTCTTTGGTTCACACTATAACACACGTACTATGACGCTACCGGCTCTTTGGTTCACATCATAGCACGCTCGTACATACTATGGCACTACCGGCTCTTTGGTTCATACCATAGCATACAAATAAATACATTACATACATATGCATATAATCATTCCACTCAGCTTAACGATTTAGTGATGATTTACACCTCCACAAGCTTCAAAGCAAGGTACCTAATATAATAAGTACTCGATCAACAAACAAACTTGTTGAACTAAATACCAACACTTCACTCATGTGCATTTAATGACTTAAATGCATTAAATGCCCCATTTTCACCCAAAACCCCCCCTTTAAGGGTCAAGACCATCATTAATCACTTAAAAGCTAGTGATTAAGGTCCAACAACACTAACCATTACACAACTAGGGTATTCCATGCCCATATTTCCCAATTAGGTCAATCATTAGCCCCTTGACTAATTTAAAGTCAACACACCCATTTCGGGTTATCTACTAACCCATCTAACACCCATTTACTAATTAACTAGGTGTGCTAGTGATTAACTAACCAATTAGAACTCATAAACATCACTTAACATTTTGAAACCCTAGGTTAGTTACCATTGAGTCTTCTTAACTCCATCTTACCCAAGAACACCCAAAATCACCAAATATGGGTTTTATGTTCTTCATTTACCCAAACCCTAACCCTTACACATTAAAGTTAGAACATACCACTACAACCACAACTGAGCTAGAGAGGAGATGAACAACTTTAATACCCGCACTTTGGTCCGAGAACAACTTCTTCCTCTTGGATTTAAGCTTTCTCTCTCAAGAATCACACTCTCTCTCTCTCAAATTAAAGTGATATGGATATGGTAGTTGAAAATGGAGTTAATGATACTCCACAAACTGACCAACTGGCCTTTAACTCGTCCACAAGTGAAATTACCAAAAAGCCCATCAAAATATCTCATTAAAACAGCAAAAGCCCAGCTACAGTAGGGAGTGCGCGGCACGCTCCCTTTGGTGTGCGCGGCGCGCACTAAGCTCAGATTGCTCTCTGACTTCTGTTTAACTGCACAATCATTCCCACACTTTATGTACTCTATATACTCTGCTGTACAATGAAGATTTGGGTCTTACAACTCTCCCCCACTTGAATCGGAGCGCGTCCTCGCGATCCAAGCCGCATGACAAGAGGGAAGATAAACCAACACGAATTCTTTGGACTCCCAAGTAAACTCGGAACCCTTACTACGACGCCATTGAACTTTAAAAGTCCTAACCTCTTTATGTCTCAACCTTTTGACTTTCTCATCGAGTATGGCAATCGGCTCCTCAATATACTCTAACTTATTGTTTAGCTCGATTTCGTCCAAAGGCACCCATGATGAATCATCCGCAAGACACTTACGGAGATGGGAAACATGAAATGTATTATGGATCCCCGCAAGCTCTTCGGGTAATTCCAAACGGTACGCGACTTCACCAACACGAGCTAAAACCTTAAATGGTCCAATAAACCAAGGAGCTAACTTTCCCCGTTTTCGATACCGAATAACACCTTTCCATGGCGAAACCTTAAGCATCACCATGTCACCTTCTTGAAATTCGGTCATTCGTCTACGCTTGTCGGCATACGACTTTTGTCTATCTTGCGCCTTTTTCAAATGATCCCGAATCATATCAATCTTGCTATTCGTTTCTAAGACCAAATCGGTACTCCCGATTTCCTTTTGGCCAACTTCACCCCAACAAATCGGAGTTCGACACCTTCGCCCATAAAGCATCTCATAAGGTGGCATCCCGATACTAGTATGATAACTATTATTGTACGAGAATTCCACCAAAGGTAAGTGCTCATCCCAACTACCACCGAAATCAATAATACACGCCCGCAACATATCCTCCAAAGTTTGATTCGTACGTTCGGTTTGACCGTCCGTTTGAGGATGATACGCCGTGCTCAATTTCAATTGTGTACCCATATCTTCATGAAACTTTTCCCAAAATCGAGATGTGAAACGGGTATCTCGATCCGAAATAATAGATATAGGAACCCCATGTCGAGCGACTACCTCTTTGATAAATAATTTAGCCAAAGTCTCCGATGATATTGTTTCCCGAATGGGAAGAAACAAGGCGCTTTTCGTCAATCGATCAACAATCACCCAAATCGAATCAAATTGGGTTCTCGCCGTTTTAGGTAACTTTGTGATGAAATCCATGGTAATGTGCTCCCATTTCCATTTCGGGATTTCTAACGGTTGTAACTTACCATACGGCTTTTGGTGCTCGGCCTTAACTTGCAAACACGTGACGCATTGCTCAACATACTTTACAACATCACGTTTCATGCCCGGCCACCAATAATCTTTCCTTAAATCAAGATACATTTTTGTCGCGCCCGGATGAATGGAATACTTTGACTTATGGGCTTCATCAAGTAGCACTTGTCGATAATCCCCCATCTTAGGCACCCACACTCTTCCTTGAAAAGACAACAAACCACGCGAACCTTTAGTAATGAATTCCGATTGTCCCATAATTCATTCCGCATGCTTGTTGTGAACGTAAGCTTCAATTTGAATCACACCAAGTTTTTCAAGAAAATCGTTAGTAATAATCATACGTAACAATCCTAATCGTAACGCCGGGTGGTGACTCTTTCGACTTAATGCATCCGTAACCACATTCACCTTGCCCGGATGATAAAGTATTTCACAATCATATTCTTTCACCACATCCATCCATCTACGTTGACGATAATTCAAATCCCTTTGATCAAAAACATGTTTCAAACTCTTGTGATCCGAATAAATCGTACACTTGACACCATACAAGTAATGGCGCCAAATTTTTAACGCATGAACAACCGCCGCTAACTCAAGATCATGAGTCGGATATCTCGTTTTGTGTTCCTTTAATTGTCGAGAGGCATAAGCGATGACTTTACCTCTTTGCATTAGAACACACCCGAGCCCATTTAAAGAAGCATCACAATAAACCGTCATGTCTTCCACACCTTCCGAAAACACTAACACCGGAGCTTGACATAACTTCTCTTTCAACAATCGAAAAGCAATTTCTTGCTCGTTCTCCCAATTAAAACTTGCGTTCTTTCTTGTCAATTTCGTCAATGGAGAAGTGATCTTAGAAAAGTCTTGGACAAATTGACGATAATAACCGGCCAATCCGAGAAAACTTCGAATTTCTGAAGGCCTAGTCGGTCGTCCCCAACTCTTTACCATCTCTATCTTCCCCGGATCTACTTGAATACCATTTTCGTTCACAATGTGGCCAAGGAATTGAACTTCCCTTAGCCAAAATTTACATTTGGAGAATTTAGCATACAACTTCTCCTTCCGCAACGTCTTTAGTACACTCCGCAAATGATGTTCATGTTCCTTCATACTCTTCGAATAGACAAGTATGTCGTCGATGAACACAATTACCGACTTGTCCAACATAGGCTGGCACACTCGGTTCATAAGATCCATGAATGCCGCCGGTGCATTCGTAAGACCAAAAGGCATAACTACGAATTCAAAATGCCCATAACGCGTTCGAAAAGCTGTTTTCTCGATGTCTTCCTCACGGACCCGCATTTGGTGGTAGCCGGACCGTAGGTCGATTTTAGAGAAATACGTTGCACCTTGGAGTTGGTCGAACAAATCGTCAATCCTAGGCAATGGATAACGATTCTTGATCGTCACTTTGTTCAACTCCCGATAATCGATGCACATCCGCATACAACTATCTTTCTTCTTTACGAATAATACCGGAGCACCCCACGGCGAAGCACTCAGTCGGATAAAACCCTTCTCAAGTAGCTCTTGGGTTTGATCTAACAACTCTTGCATTTCCGTCGGCGCTAAACGATAAGGAGTTTTAGCAATGGGGGTAGCCCCCGGAACCAACTCAATGCGAAATTTAACTTGTCTTTCCGCCGGAACACCCGGTAACTCATCCGGAAAAACGTCTTCAAATTCACTCACCACCGGAATTTCACGAATGGGTGGTGGCTCATCACGAGTATCAACAACATGGGCAAGAAAAGCCATGCCACCACCAACAAGAAAACGACGTGCTCGTGCAAAAGTGCATATCGGCACAAGTCTCCTTCATTTGTCGCCATGAATAATTAACTCTCCCCCACCTGGGGTCTTCACTCGAATAGATTTTTCATGGCATGCAATATTGGCTCTATTATGATCGAGCCAATCCATACCAACAATGATATCAAAATCACCCAAAGTCATTGGGATGAGATCGATTTTAAAGTTTTCGACACCAAACACAACATTACAATTTGTACACACATCAACCACTAGCACCGTCTTGCCATCCGCTATTTCAACTTCTACCGGACGACTTAACTTAGCTAACAGTTTATTAAGTTTAGGCACAAATTTTGGTGACACAAATGACAAGTTTGCACCACTATCAAAGAGTATCCTTGCCGGATTGGAATTAACCATGAAAGTACCTGAGACAACTTCGCTAGATTGCTTGGCCTCCTCATTGGTCATCAAATAATTTCGACCCCTAGCCGTACCCGTCGCCTTTTCTAATCGCTTAACATTATCGTTGCGCAATTCGGGACACTCCGGCCTCTTGTGCCCCTCTTTGTTACAATTAAAACAAACAATTTTGTTGGAAGATGAGTTCGTACAATCACGGGCCAAGTGCCCTTGTCGACCACAATTGTAGCACGTGGGCCCAAAACTCTTAGAAGCCCCCTTTTTCGCACTACCGACGCTCTCAGTCACACTCTTGTTCTTCTTGTTCGAGTGGCTAGTAGCTTCAAATTTTCGTTTGCCAAAGGTGAAGTCACTCTTTCTTGGAGCAAGCGACTCAAAACCCTTAGCGATATCAAATAGCTCATCAAAAGTCTTCACCGAATTTCTACTAATCCTTTATTGATAGTTATCGTTCAAGGTTCGGTAGAAATCTTCTTTTAACATGTGATCGTTCCCGTCATACTCCGGGCAAAATTGGATCTTTGATAAGAAAGTGGACTTGAGAGTGTTCAAATCCATTGACCCTTGCCTTAAAGTACGTAACTCGTCCTTAAGCTTTGAAAGATCGGCCGAAGTTCGGTACTCCTTGAAAAATTCCTCTTTAAACTCGTCCCACGTCAAACTCATACTTTGTTCTTCGCCATAAAGTCGGATTTTCGCATCCCACCACAACTTGGCATCACCCCTCATCATGCTACTACCAAACCTCGTCTTTTTATCGAGAGGGCACTCACTAGTACAGAAAGCCCCCTCTATATCGGAGATCCATTGAGCACTCTTTAGTGGGTCTCGTTCACCTTCAAAGGTGGGAGGTGGAGCATCTTTGAAGTTTTTATAGTGGAAGTCTCGTCTTCCCGCGTTATCCTCTTTAAGAACAAATCTTAACTTGTTTCTTGACTAGATTGACTACTTGCTCGTCAATCGAATCCAAGAACATCTTCTTAACATCCTCTAAGAAGGCCTCATGAAGCCTTTGCATAATGGCCTCAACCTTGGCCGTAAACTCAACATCCTCGCTCGAACCCCCTTCATTGATCTCGGGTCCGTTTCTCGTCTTCATACTATAAAACAGAAATGGTTAAGCAACGGACGAGAAAACCTAACACATATGAATGTACATATACACCATACTACCCCATCTTGCTCAACAATCGTCGTACATCGCTTGTTTGACACGATTTGAACCCGTAACAATGGTAGCTAATCATTGTTACGCGAGCATGTCGCATTTACTTGCTAGTACAACGTCTATCTTGCTTGATGATTGCTAACACAACACAAAACAATTAGCGCAAGGTTAGTTCACATAAACCTAAGCACTAATCAACTCCCGGTCCGACCCGTCTCCTACAAGTCCCGCATAAAGCGCATACACAAATAAATCTAAGTCTAGGCACCTATCTCAAGTCGCCTAAATCCCTTAGACCATGCTCTGATACCACTTGTAACGACCCAACCCAATATACAATCGAACACGTGTAATAAATTATTATTATTTTTTTTACAGTGGAGTGCGCCACGCGCACACCCCAGGGTGCGCGGCGCGCACAGGCCCACATTCAGTTCTGTCCGATTTCGTCAATTTTCAATTAAAGATCTCCCACTTCCCGACATATTTAGACGAAACGCTTTTCACAATTTGTTATAATGGTTAAAACTCACACTATTCAATAATAAAATGAGTTTTACAAAATGGGGCCCACATCAGCCGTTTTACGAGTTTCATACAAAAGTTCGAGTTTCGACCGCACTAGTTTAAATTCCAAACGACACTATGAGCATGGTGTTTGGGGTTAAACTACCCAAATCTCGGTCAAACTCCAAAGCTATCACATCCCAAATGCGTCCCCTAAATAACAAGCGGGATCTCTAATCCAATCGAAGGCCCTTACCCTTGTCAACGCCGGAACCTATAAAAAGATAAACAACGAGAGGGTAAACAACGCTTAGTGAATGCAATAATTATACCCATATATATATAATATACCTACTTGCAATCACTTACACATATACCGCATACACGCTAGCAATACGATTAGCATACCATCTCAAGTACAAAGCTAATAATCTCCCACAAACCGCTACTACCGTATCAATAACATATAATCAACATAATATAATATGCTACAAAACAATACACAACCATGGTTAACCATTCTCGCGTCATGAAGCTACCGGCTCTTTGGTTCACACCATACGCATTTGTCATGATGCTACCTGCTCTTTGGTTCACATCACAACTCGAGTCATACTCGCACTAGAGTGCTACCGGCTCTTTGGTTCACACTCTAACAATGCTAAGGTGCTACCTGCTCTTTGGTTCACACCCTAACAAATCGTGCTATAGCGCTACCGGCTCTTTGGTTCACACTATAACACACGTACTATGACGCTACCGGCTCTTTGGTTCACATCATAGCACGCTCGTACATACTATGGCACTACCGGCTCTTTGGTTCATACCATAGCATACAAATAAATACATTACATACATATGCATATAATCATTCCAATCACCTTAACGATTTAGTGACGATTTACACCTCCACAAGCTTCAAAGCAAGGTACCTAATATAATAAGTACTCGATCAACAAACAAACTTGTTGAACTAAATACCAACACTTCACTCATGTGCATTTAATGACTTAAATGCATTAAATGCCCCATTTTCACCCAAAACCCCCCTTTAAGGGTCAAGACCATCATTAATCACTTAAAAGCTAGTGATTAAGGTCCAACAACACTAACCATTACACAACTAGGGTATTTCATGCCCATATTTCCCAATTAGGTCAATCATTAGCCCCTTGACTAATTTAAAGTCAACACACCCATTTCGGGTTATCTACTAACCCATCTAACACCCATTTACTAATTAACTAGGTGTGCTAGTGATTAACTAACCAATTAGAACTCATAAACATCACTTAACATTTTGAAACCCTAGGTTAGTTACCATTGAGTCTTCTTAACTCCATCTTACCCAAGAACACCCAAAATCACCAAATATGGGTTTTATGTTCTTCATTTACCCAAACCCTAACCCTTACACATTAAAGTTAGAACATACCACTACAACCACAACGGAGCTAGAGAGGAGATGAACAACTTTAATACCCGCACTTTGGTCCGAGAACAACTTCTTCCTCTTGGATTTAAGCTTTCTCTCTCAAGAATCACACTCTCTCTCTCAAATTAAAGTGATATGGATATGGTAGTTGAAAATGGAGTTAATGATACTCCACAAACTGACCAAATGGCCTTTAACTCGTCCACAAGTGAAATTACCAAAAAGCCCATCAAAATATCTCATTAAAACAGCAAAAGCCCGGCTACAGTAGGGAGTGCACGGCGCGCTCCCTTTGGTGTGCGCAGCGCGCACTAAGCTCAGATTGCTCTCTGACTTCTGTTTAACTGCACAATCATTCCCACACTTTATGTACTCTATATACTCTGCTGTACAATGAAGATTTGGGTCTTACACTGACTTTCCCAATCGGTCGACTTATTTGGTATTTCCACAATCGGCCGAAAGTCAAACTCAATCGGTCGGTTCACTCGCCAGTCAGTCGACTGTCGACCGACAGTCGGCCGACTGTGTTCATCATCTGCAGATTCTGAACACAGCCTACGGACTTCAAACTAAATTCACCAAAACTCGATCTAGAGCTCGTTTTCAACACCAAAACTTATCACAACTCAATTACTACATGTTATAGACTATAAACCCACAAAGTTTTGACCATAACAACATCAAATCCATGGATTTTGACACAAAATCAAGCTTTTGAACAAATACACTTAAAAACACCATTTTAACACTAAATTGATCATGAAAGCTCATGATTCATACCTTAGAAGAATTAGTAGAGTGTAAAGAACGTGATTTCAAGACCAATTCGAGCTCAAGATCAACAATGGGGAATTAGGGTTTGGTAGATGGGAGGGATGAAGGTACGGGTGTGTTTGAGAAAATTCTAGAAATGGGAAGAAGAAGGCAGTACACTAGTCACATATTTGGGATTAATTCTCACACTGTGCAACACACGGGTATTTACCAGTTATCTGATATCTTTCATACAGGATTAGGTAACCCAAACGAGGTCCAAATAAAATAAACAAACCTGTTCTGAGACCATTGTCACAAACTGGACACAACACAAATATAATAAAACACTAATTAAATAATTAAAATAAAAAGCACTTAAGACTTAGCACAAACCCTAAGGGCAAAATAGTCCACTTACAACTAGCCCGGGTTTCAGTCTGTTACATTTACTATATGTTTCCTTATTATGTATTTTTGTTTATAACATATTTTTGAATGTAATATATTGATGAATTATGTACTCATTATTTGTTTCTCATATTTTGAAGTTCATGATGTACACTACTGGAGTGCAAAATCAGTCAAATGGTGGGGATCTTT